>NC_139905.1:27293084-28493084 GCF_905171665.1 Trachurus trachurus
TTAGATCGGCAGGAAAACCCTGTCGGGTAAAGTCGGGCGGACATGTGCGTGTGCTTCACCTGTAAAGACGGCGCCACTATAAAAAAAAAAAAAAAAAAAAGACGGCTCGGGTCACCTGCTCCTCGCAGGGACGAGCAGTCATAGGAGCTCTGCTATTCCTCTTTCTTCAGCCTGTAGCCTACACTAATGTTTGGCTGTACTTGGTATAAAAAATCCATCTAACTTCATTCAGTAGCCTATGGGTAAACTATACAAAGACGTGTGTGTGTGTCATTTAAGTCAGACCGTCTGACGCAGCGCACCTGTAGTGCGCACTATGGTTGGGTTGAAACGTGTGCGGAAATTTCCCGCATTATGAGTGTTATATTTGCGGGTTAAATCAGTTGAAAAGTAGGTTATTTATGTCGGTTATTTGCACTTAAAAAGTTGGGAAACCATTAAAGTTGAAAAAGTAGAGCTCAAATGAACTTTGTAGGGGCCAAGTTGTGGCGCCCCCCATTTTTGCCTGAGCGCCCCCCTCTCAGCCCTCACGCTCCCAGCGCCCCCCACAAAGTTCAGAACGCCCCCCAGGGGGCGGTACCACCCCCGTTGAGAAACCCTAAGTTAGAGCCACGTTAAGTCACCTTGACTCCATGTCACTGGAAACTTCAAATCAAGTCAGAAATCTTGGTGTAATTATTGATTCTGACCACTAACTGTGAAGCGCATTACCAAATCTGCCTATGGCCACCTGAAAACATAACAAGAGTTAAGGGTTTTCTGTCTAAACAAGACATGAAAAAACATCCTCATGCATTCATTTTCAGCAGGTTGGACTATGGTGTCTTCACTAGTCTTAACAAAAAATCAATTAGACAGCTGCAGCTGATCCAGAATGAACCATATTACACCTGTCCTCTGATCACTACACTGGCTTCCTGTGCCTCAAAGGATAGACTTTAAAACCTTAGTGTTTGGTCTACAAAAAAAAAATTATAGATTCCCAGAACCAGAAGCAAACAAAGTGAAGCAGCGCCCAGCATTTCCACCACTAATAATAATAACAAAATAATGATAGAGACAAAACGATATATTTATCGGAAATGGACCCATTAACAAGTGTGGGTAACCCATTCATCTACATTAATATGAGACTTTTTTTATAACCAAATACAAACTCCTTGTTGTCCCTTGGTTGAAAACATTATTTGATACAGCTTTTAGCAAAATTTAAAGTATTATTTTAATGATTTAAAGCAGAAGTAAGTGATATATTTGTGTTAATATAAGTCTTAAATAGTTAGCCTATATCTTCCCACAGCAATCACTTACATAGAGTGTTTGGTCTGAAACACGGGTCTGTCAGTCACTCTGCTCTGCTCTGAGCCGAGGAGAAAACATTTATCGTATCCTACAGTTTTTATCCAATGAGGAGAGAGAACGGCATGCAGGGCTGTGTGTGCAGCCAAGGGATGCGCCTGAATGTGGTGACGTAGGGACGAGGACTGTTATGGTGCGTTCAAGGAAACTCGTATTTTTCCGACCGTGAAGTCGTACCAGTTTGATCTGGTACGACTTCACCGGTCGGAAGTTACGAGTGGCCGTTATAGTGACTTTCACCGGTAAAACAGGTCGGAAAAACACGAGTGGGTTGCCTGGAACGCTACAAAGTCGTAAGTTGTGACTTGAAGCTGTAATTTACGATTTCAAAAGCCTGCCTGGAACGCAGCATTAGCGAAAACGACCGGATCACTCACTTCTGCTTTAATTAGTCTAATTGCTATTATTGTCCTTTACTGTCTTATTTCTTTCTTTTCCTTTTAAACGTATTTTTCTGTTTTTTATTTTAATGTATTTCCATGTCTCTGTAAAGCACTTTGAATTGCCTGGTGTATCAATTGTGCTATACAAATAAATTGCCTTGGCTTTCCTAAGTCGATAGTAAGTAGAGTTAGTAGCTATTGGTTGATTGATTTCCTAAACTTTTCACACAAATGAGTTCAATTTCTTATTCAAGTGTTTGATTATTGACTAATTGTCATTTCTTATCCAGAACCATGACAACAGACTCCTCCCTCCTCAACTCTGAGCTGGAGTTACAGCAGCAAGAGGAGCTGTATCAGCAGCTGCTCTTACAGGTAATATTGCTTTCTAGTGAACTGGATTAAAGACAGACTATGTCCCTTAATTATTATTAAAGTAAAGAGGCAAAAAGTTGGTAAACTGACTCTGTCAGATTACCCCTTGAAATCTTAGCCATAGTGGCAAAACCTTTGCGTGCGTAAAATTCAGTAATAACTCATTTTAAAGCATGAATTAAATGTTGTTTCTTCTCGCAATGGTTGCTTAGCCTAGTTTAAAAAGAATACTTAAGAGTGTTTGCTTGTTTAAACTCTTTCCAGATGTTGGATGGGAAGATTGACACCACTTTCCTACCTGGTCCAGACATTTTGCATAGCTTTCAGCTCTAATAACAGCTCATCAGTGTATCAAGTGGTAACACAATCTGCCTACTAGCATCTGTTAAGGTTAACATGGGAAATGGGAACATTTTCCAAAAACTAGATAATAATAGTTATTGTTATTGTCCTTATTTATCTTCAATAAAATGATTTCAAGGTAAGATGATCTACTACATGATCTGCGAAGATCGGTACTGTACTGCAGGGTTCGACAATAACGGTTGCCCGATTGCCCGGGGCAAGTAAAAATTACCGGCGGGCAGGTAGAACCTGCGCGGACTTGCCCGGTCGGGCAAGCACCGACTCAGATTTTATTATTTTTTATTTTCGGACTTTTTATGCATTTATTTTGAAAGGACAGCTGGAGAGAGACGGGGGGAGAGGGGGGGTTGACGCGGAGCAAAGGCACTGTCAGGTGGGATCGAACTGGGTCGCTGCAGCGGGTGCTCTACCAGGTGAGATAGGTACGTCGCTCGCGGCTCGCCGTAATCGGCGATTTCACCGAGCATTTCACTGACGGTGAGCGGCCTGACGCTGCTTCATTAACGCCGCCGCTGTTTCAGACTCGGGGCAGACGCACCGTTTAGTTACCATACCGACGAGCTAACGTGCCCTTTTTAGGTTATAATCCTGTTGTCAATAAACACACGTGGAGACGGCGCTACAACCAGGGGTGTGAAACATGCGGCCCGCGGGCCAAAACCGGCCCAACAGTGGGTCCAATCCGGCCCTCAGCAAGTGTGAAAATTTTAAATTGCACATATTTTTATCAAGAAATTTCAGGTGGTTCATAATATGTTTTGTAAAAGGATAGTTCATTAACTGTAAACATCTTAATAATGTACTAAAACAGAGGAAAAATAGAAATTTTAAAATATATGTATAGGCTATCATGATATTGTTTTACTGGTTAGGCCTACTTGAGATCAAATTGTGCTGTTTGTTACCCCTGAACTAAATTGAGTTTGACACACATGATTGGCTGTTTGCCTGTCACTGTTGTTTCAATGTCCCACATCCTTGAGTTTTACAGGGGCAACTCAATAAACTAGAGTAACATGGAAAAGTCTAGGCTATTTCCAGTAGTTCAAGTCAAATGGCCCCAACCAAGTATTGAGAGCATATAGATGGACATGAACATTTTCATATTCAAAATTATTTTTTAAATTGGTCTTTTCTAATATATATATATATATTTTTAGATACTGCATTAATACTGAAGCTAAATTGTCCACTGCAGCATGTGAATGCAATGAAAAGAATAAAATCTGATTGGAGGAGCCAGCTATCTGTTAAAATGTTGTCCAGGTTAATGTTTTAGCCATTAAAAGGCCCTTCAGTTCAAGATTTCAACTGTGATCGGGCATTAAACAGGTGGCTCACCTGTTCAGATAGGGCATGGAGGGTGTAACTGCTACTGGTCAAATAATGTGAAATAGCAGTTAATTTTACATGTCTGCAATGATTGCCATTTAAATGCAATTATAGATAATAATAAATACTGCTTTCTGAAGAAAGAAGTGTTGTGTAGTGTTGTGTATAGTCAACAGGAAGGATTTTAGTAAGATATAAGTCATGAGCGAAAGTACGCACCACACAACCAGAAAAAAAAAACCTAGGCAGGGCAAGTAAGAATTTAGATGGGGCAAGTAGATTTGAAAAGTACTTGCCCGACAGGGCAAGTACGAAAAAACCTTAACGTCGGACCCTGTACTGTCTGCAAAAGCTAACTTCAGGGATTGTATTTACTTTGCTCAACGACGGAAATCTATCTCTAACACGCAGTAGCAACAAGATTACTGCCCTTATCTGTCTCTATACCAGTCTGCTGGCCAGGCAAAACATACATTCAACACTAAGTACTTGGAAATTATGCATGTCAATACTTTGTTTTATTTGATAAAGAATTATTTAGTCTGCTGAAAACATAAATAGAATCTAATTACCATACTTTTGCAAAATGGTTTTGCTAGACTGCCTTTTGTGGAAAGCAGATGGACTTCTGCCACCACTACTACACTTGTTTTAAGTGTAAGACTTTCCCATGGCATGGGTCTGAAATAAATGTGTGGTTATTTGTTTTGTTCTAGACTATGGGGAACATGCAGACTGATAATCCAGACTATAAAGTCATTAAACCACAACCTGGTAAGTGTGTCCACAGCACAGATGGCATCAAATGTCGCTCACACGCAAGCAGCGTTATTTATTTATTTTTGCAAGAGTCTGAGATCTGATTGATGTTTTCCTTTCCAGGGATGTGTGTGAAAACTGTTTTGGAGCCAGACAAGCAGAAGGTCTTCGTCAACATCTGTCAGTCTAACTCAGTCCCGCCTCCTCCTGAACTCTCAAGAGAAGAGCTTGTGGACCTGCTCCAATCAGAAGATCCCAGCGGCTACAGAGTTCCCATGAGCCTTGGCGAGCCACACACAGAAGTAGACAACAGTATGTTACCTAACTTAAACATTATATTTTTGTTGGCAAGCAAATATATCTTACTTCTATATGTGGTAAATCAGGTGAATGTTATAAATTAGTTGTCCTCACACATTAAATGAGCAAACAGGCTAAAAAAAAAACCTAAAACAACTTCAACTAATTATAATAGCTGTGCTCCTTCAAGGTGTAAATGTTTCTGCAAGCTTAGTTACAGTGAAGAACATTTTGACAAAAAACTTAAAAAATTGAATTTTACATGATATATTTTGTTAAGATAGGGTGCCGGCAGCAATAAACAAATAATCATGTACTTGGAAAGGACATCTGTTACACAGTTGGACAATCAAGGCACTGAATTCCTGGCACAGATGAAGACAATTCTCTTGTTAGATGCTCAGATGGTCACGTGTTGACCTAGCTCCTCGAAGCCCATCAGTGATCAAAGGAAGTGCATCACTTCCTCACCAACAGAAACAGCAGTACAGATCCACTGACATTCCGGTCCAGGCTGCTGGTTGTGTTTTGGGGTGGACAATGTTTTCCTCACACCTCCTCTTCATACCAGTAAATCATCATTTGCCAGATTGTAATTGTTGATCACAGATACCGTCGTAGTTCCGACCATAAATGATGCCAACTAGGGATCCGGCGGCGTTATTCCCATGACCCGCCGGGCAGCGTCCAGGAAACCGAAACTAGGAAATGCTGGGAGAGTCGACCACTAAATAATAATATCAAAATAAGTGGGTAATGTAGATTCATCCACATTAATATGAAACTCTTTTATAACCAAATACAAACTCCTGAGGACTGAGGACTGGGGACAGCTGTAACGCTATGTGCTTAATGCAAAGGAGTGTTCTCTTGAGTTCCTCTGCAGACAGCCGACAGCTGCTTTCTTTGAGGTTTGAGAAAGACAGCTGCTCTTTTCAGTAATTTTCTGCTGCTTGTAAAACATTAACTTCAACTTCCTGTCATAAAAAATATTTGTCCTCGGAAATGATCTAACTTGGAGCTGGACAAGCCTCCTGTAACATCTTTGCTACACAGAGTTAACCAGCATATTGGTCTGCAAAATTCATGAGACGGTTTGGGTTTAGATGGTGGTGGTGGTGGGGTATTTTCTGTAACTACAATTTACAAATGGGCCTGGAGTTAAACCAGTCTGTGACTCCAGCCAGCCAGTCCCAGGAGTCTGCAGGCTTCCTCTACACCTTTTTGGGGGTATTCTGGGGGCTTTTTAGGCCTTTAATCCATAGGATGGAACTAATGCACCCAGAATAGCACACTAGTATCCCCTCATACATAATTACACCTGCTGGAAAGTTTTAAAAAGAAACTAAAGGAAGCTGTGATTTAGCAAGAAATTACGTTTAGCTCATTATATTCATTCGTTTCAAATATGTTTTATTGATTTTCAAAAACAGAGGTCAAATATAGGGCATACATAGTTCAATATTTAAAACATGACCCCCTCGGGGAAAAAAACAACAACAAAAAAACATATAAACCCCACAAAGTTCTGCATTTTCTGTCACAGTTCTGTCTTTTATAGAGTATCTGATCCTTTCAAGGGTGTCTGTCAGCTCCGTCAGCCAACTTTTCAGTGTAGGCAGGCACCTCTTTCCCTTTCCAACATATCAGAATCAGCTTCTTGGCTGTGATCAATCCATATGACAATGGAAGTTGTTGCGACATTCTTAAAGATCTCAACACGTCTGAAATACCCAGGATTATTAGGACAGGATCAGGTTGTAGCTGTACTTTAAGCTCATTATATTCATTACAAGTGATTATAGTAGGTGCAGATTTTCTGGGAGTAGCAAATTGATCTGCTTTGTAGCATGTACCGATCTTGTGGGAGTGCAAAATGTTATGGAAAAATGTATAAATATGTGTGTTGTTTAGTTGCCTTCATGGATGTGATCTTGTGGTAGCAGCAAAAATGTTACTGAATAATGATTTATTCATTGATTTAGTTGAGTTGCCATCAGGTGGATGCAAATCTGATGTAGCAAAAATCTGAACAAAACAATGATCTGCAATGTGTTCTTGTTCATATCTTAAAAGGATGCAGATCTAGCGGTAGTAACAAAAATGCTGTTGCTAAGTTAGTTTATTTAGTATATTTTCTTCTTATTTTATATTCAACCGGGGACTTTGAAAGTTAATGACTTCATGGATTTGCTTTTGGTGAGGATGCTGTAATGCTTTTTATTTTCTCCACTGGATTTAATGTGAACCACAAGAGGAATAGTCTCCATCTCAATGAAGACTGTTACGCCGGGTTCACACCGGACGCCGAAGCGCCGCGAATAGCCGCGGAACGGAGACCGCTTCCCTTCGGCGCCCAAGTTAACAGGTTCTGTAGTTCAGACCAGAGGCGACGCGCCGCGAAGCGCCGCGATTGCTCGCGCCGTGCATTTATCGTTTCGGCGTCTGTTCTATTTTGTGCGCGAGCCGCGAGCAATCGCGTCAATCTTGGCAGGAAGTCACACATGAAACAACCATAGACTGTAAAAAGAATGGACGTAGCGTCCGTGACGTCACCCATTGGTTTTGGGGAGTCTGTTTTGTGCCGCTACTACGGAGGTTTGAACCGCGCCATGTTGGATTCTACTTGCCATATTTGGAGCGGTGCGGCCGTTGGCCGGCCGAGAGCCCGCCCACTGGCCTCGTAGCAGCGGTCGCCGGACCTGTCACTCAACGGTTCTGCGCCCTGATTGGCCAGAACTTTAACCCTAATAATAGTAAAACGGTAGAGTTTAAAAAAGATTCACCCCCCTCAGAGTGTGTGCGGGGGTAGAAACTATCGATTGAGACCAAAAAAATAAAATGTACCAGGCTGTAAATATGTTTTTTTAAGCTGTAAAATCGGCTATTTTAACATGGGGCTCGATTGGAGTTGCTCCCTTCTGGAGCCAGCCCCCAGCGACAGCCGAGGGGATTGCAGCTTTTTGAATGCGGAAGTGAGCTTCACTTCTCAGACCGACAACTGCCCCCTTGGAAACAACGAGAGAATCCGGTCAATTTTCAAAATAAAACACTTTTCAAAATAAAATACAGCGATTGACAAATGCGACCGTATTTATATTTGTCAGACTCTCAACAGAGAGCAAGAGAGATGGAAACACACACACAGGATAGGGAGACACGGAGTGGGCTGGCTGCAGGGAGGAGGAGGGGGGGTCAAAACACACAAACAAACAGGGAAAGAGAGAGAGAGAGAGAGAGGCAGAGACGAGTTGTTGTAAAGTGAAGGACGACGTGAAATTAATCTTGGAAGTGAAGTACAGGGAGTTGTGTGACCCACAGCACATGGTGTTATAATTATATGAGGTTATTTACTTATCCATGATGTAAAAAACACAGCTCTGAATGTGAGTGAACAACAGCTGAGGAGCAGAGGCGCTCGCGACCGCCGCAGAGAAATCAGCGTCTGGTGTGAACTGGAGGGACGCGGCTCGCACGCGATTTCCGCGGCCGCTTCGCTTCACGGCGCTTCCGCATCCGGTGTGAACCTGATGGGGATCCAAAATAAACAACAAGAAAGGAAATGTAGTCCAGTCATTTTATGAGAAAAGGTTAAACAAATTGCAACAGAAGCAAACTCAACTGATTTTGTATCCTCAGCATGTCCTGAGTGAGGGAAAAAAAGCCCCAAAGAATCCCATTAGGGGAAAGTTTAGAAAAACACCCAAACATATCCCATTTATACGCATATAAAACATTTTTTTCACATGAATAGGGTAACATTTTTAACCTTTAGATATCTCCATGAAAATTACTGAGTTGATTACTTACATTAAGACAAACAAAAAATGTATTACAAGTTTTTTGAAATTATTTGTTAACATGAGCAAATTTGCATAAATCTGCATAAATCTGCATAAATTGCACCGTTTTGACGGCACATGTATATATGAAGTTGCTGTGGTGGTACCAGCTTGAAAATTGGAATGAGTTGACTCCATCGGTCAACCGACAAGTTGACCACTTTAAATTTCAAGATGACTGTAAAATCCCGATTCGCACAAACTGAAATACGCTGCTATGGCCGGGTTTTGGTTGATTTTTCAAGATAGCCACATCCTTAGTAGAGCAGGTATGACATGAGCCAACAGTGCATAATCCAATTACGTATGGCTAATTTGCATACATACAGCACCTGATCTAAACATTGGGTAGAGCAGGTGAAAATGTCTTGTTCAATCTTGTTAACATATTACAGTTAAAAAACTTAAGGAATGGAACCAATTTAGGCCCATGAGCATTAATAGAGACGGAGCATGTCATACCTGCTCTACTAAGGATGTGGCTGTCTTGAAAAATTGCAGTCATCTTGAAATTTAAAGTGGTCAACTCGGTTGACCGATGGAGTCAACTCATTCCAATTTTCAAGCTGGTACCACCACAGCAACTTCATATATACATGTGCCGTCAAAACGGTGCAATTTACGCAAATTTATGCAGATTTATGCAAATGTGCTCATGTTAACAAAGAATTTCAAAAAACTTGTAATACATTTTTTGTTTGTCTTAATGTAAGTAATAAACTCAGTAATTTTCATGGAGATATCTAAAGGTTAAAAATGTTACCCTATTCATGTGAAAAAAAAAATGTAAATGCGTATAAATGGGGTATGTTTGGGTGTTTTTCTAAACTTTCCCCTAATGGGATTCTTCGGGGATTTTTTTCCCACACTCAGGACATGCTGAGGATACAAAATCAGTTGAGTTTGCTTCTGTTGCAATTTGTTTAACGTTGACCCCTTTTTTGGCCTAAAATGACTGGACTAAATGGGGAGGCAGAGAGAGGAGTAATGACATGCAGCAAAGGACTGCCAGTGGAATCGAATAGCCTCTGCATATGGGGCATCTGCTTTATCCACTGAGCTATATGACGCCACAGGCTTCCTCCACATCTTACAACAGAATTATTAATTACTTCATAAAGTATTGATGGTAAGAAACTCCATCACTTGCAGTATTAGATTAGTATTACCAACCATCCTCCTGTGCCTCCCACATTCAGAGTGCTCTTAGTGTTCTCAGCCAGGCCAGAGGTTTCAACAACACCCTTGTTCATGTTGGCACCAGCAAGTCTGAGAGACCAAAATAAAGCCCATTCAGCATGTCTGATATTGTTGATGAGTCACCATTTACTAACTGTGTCTGGTCCCTCCCTTATGCATAATCAACGTTCCCGTAGCGCTGTCCAGGGGACCCAAGGAAGCAACAGTGTGAATAAATGAATAACACATGGAAGTTTATTAACACTGGCCCCAGTGGCACAATTGAATAGCTCCTGAAGGGAAATTGAACAAAGGCTGGCTGACCCCCACATCTCCTCCAAATATGGAACGTGCACTCCCACTAAAATCCAAGATGAAGCAGTTCAAATCCCTGTAGTAGGTTCACAAAACAGACTCCCCCAAACCAATGGGTGACGTCACGGGTGCTACGTGCAATTCTTTTTACCGTCCATGGAGTAGAACAGAGCGCATCACACATGAACAATAAGACACTGCACGTAACGTAACACTTCCCATAACTGCTCCTCCTGGTCCTCTCCTTGTGTCTGTAAGTGAATCCAGATGATGCAGCTGTGGATCCCTCTTCCTCTATGTGTTTTTTTTTTTTTTTTTGCTTATGAATAACCCTTTTGTGTCGTTTTGTCAGCAATTTTTTTTTAAACTTTCTTTTTATTTTATCATTATTTATTAATTTTTTTTATTTATTATTATTATTATTTTATTTATTTATTCTAGGACAGTTTTTTTTTTTCAAACAAAAACCCCCAAAACGAATAAAAAACAAATATAGACAGAGAATAAAGTGAGAAAAGAGAGAAAAAAAGAGAGAAAAGTGCATTAGTGCAAAATGGAGAGATCATTGAGACAGACAATGAGTTACACATTAAAGAATATGAAGTCCACCTTTCTCAGCACTTTGTCTACTGTTCAGTCCGTAGTCTTAGGGTGAAGGTCAGTTTTACCATGCATTCTATTTTGTTAATAATGCTGATCCAGTCATTCCTTGATGGCAAAATTGTCGGCAGCCATTTCCGGGCGTGTAATGGCCTTCTTGCTTGCAGCTGAGAGCACTTTTTTTTTTGTGAACGACTGTTTTTATTGGCATAATTTTCATTTATCAAGGTCAAATATTATCAAGAGTACAAACATTTTAACATAACAGCCGAGAGCAATATGACCAATTATTATGTAGATATATTTCACTGTAAACACAAAAAAAGGAGTGTCAAGTCAACCACACAAGTGGAGAAATGATGAGTACTTTGATACTTTACAGGAAATTACAATGAAAAGATTCTTCAGCCACACCAAGCACACGGTTATGATCTCTGCTGTGACCCATGCAAAACATTCTACCAGGCATATGTTGAAGTTTGTGATGCACAAGCAGCTCAGCTGGAATTAGAAACAAGAGAGCAAAGTGCATCTGATCTGTGGCACAACTGTAGGAAAATCAGACTTACAGCGAGCTCAGCAAAAAAGGTTCCTGTACATGCATCCATGACAAATTTCTTTGTGAACACATATACCCCTCCTTTCGTGGCAACTATGCAACTAACTATGGTAAGGAAAATTAAGTTAGAGCTTGCCATCAACTAAAAGAACAGGGCATGAACATTACTCACAAGGGCACTGTTGTAAGTGTAGAAGAACCATGGCTGTCTGCCAGTCCGGATGGGGTCATTGACACACATATGCTTCTAGAAATAAAATGTCTTGTGCCAACCCAGCTCTCACTCACTGATCAGCTTAGTCAGAAATGCGGTGACATCAAACTAGTCGATGGAGAGCTGCAGCTGCGGAAAACTGGTAGCAGGGGATATTACCGTACATGCAAGTACAGCTTACAATGTTTTGCACAGGTCTAAAGTCTGCTACACCTCTGATCTGGACACCCAGTGAGCATGTTTCCTTCACAGTGCAGTAGGGCTGGGACGATATGCTTTTCTCCCGATTCGATTCTTCTACGATTTTTTGGATGGCGATTCGATTTAAATTGCGATTCTACGATATTGCCGATTCTCTCGATTTTTAGTCTGCATTTTTAACATTTATCTGCACACAAATACTGTAGGAGCCTATAAATTAACATACTCCATTATAAAGTGAACTTAAACCCTTTTCAAAACCTGTACTCTCTGTGTGTAAAAAAGGCTAACAAATGCACATTGCACAATATTTTAAAAAATTCAACAACAAAAAAAAAAATCGATTTTTGGGGGGAAAAAATCGTCAAAAAGATAATGCGATGTTTATGTGAATCGATTTTTTTCTCCCACCCCTACAGTGCAGTATGATGAAGTGTTTGTGAGGGAGCTAGTGAAGCGCTTGAGAGGTTTTTACTTCTCACGTATGCTATCTCGGCTCGTAGATGAATATGCTGCAGGCCGGTTTAAGCTGAATGAAAGATACATTGAGATAATGGACAAGGTTTAGTGCACATCTGCACATGTGGCATGACCATAAATATGTGCCATACAAAAAGAGAATTAAAAGGACATCTATATTCACATATCACATTTAAAAAGTTGATGACATGTTGCTGTAAACAGTAAATATGTACAGTAATAGATATATGTTTTGCCATATTCCAAGGTTATTTTCCAAACAACAAAATTTAACGTAAGCATTACAGTCGGTTTGAAAAGAATAGTGTATCTTACTTAAATTAAATGCAAGTATTCACATTCTGTACAACAGTTTAACGTTCAACGATTCATTGTTTTAAGTGCTGGCACTAAATGTAATTTATGTAATGTAAAAAAAAAAGAATAAGTATTGACAGTCTATAAAAAAAAATGCAAAGAATGTTCACATAAAATCCATAACTCCCTACATGTTTTGTACCCATACATTTTTCAACTATTATGACCACATTTCATTTGATAGTCCTGTACAGTATAGTGTGTGTGTGTATAGTGTGTATAGTACTCATAGCCCTGTTCATATGGTCCACTCATGTTTATCACATCCCATTAGTTTGAATCACGGATGAGATCCTCCCTTAAATTGACAAGAGCTGCACAGATTCTCAGAATTTTGTCTATTTCAGTCAGGACCACTTTTGTCAAAATAATCTTTATTTACTTGCACAGTTTTATTTGGCGGTATGGTACTGTTCTGGGACCCCCTGCTCTTCCACGCGCTTGCGTGGAAAGCCTGAGGCAGGAAGAGCACCTTCCTGCCCTTCACGAGCCATCAGGAACGGCATAAGCAGGGAGCGCAGCAGCAAAGAAAACCCAGACAGAGCAGAGCAACCAACATGAATACAACGACAGGAGGAGCTGGGGTGGAGGTGGGTTGCGAAAGTGCCAGCAGCAGAGGAAGCAGGAAGGAGGGTCGGGCGAGAGCAGTTTAAATACCTCGCTCTGAATGCAATTTCCCAATAGGGAGCGGACACGCAGAGTCAGCTGAGCCATCAGCTGATCTGCGCCGGCGATGACAGCTATGCAGTTAGAGCTTGACGTCATGGCCTGCCAGAACTAACGCTACGCTCAATTTTAGGAGCCATGGTGATCGGGACAACCTGTGAAAGTATTTTGTAAACTTTCAAACATCTGATTGCTCTTTCCACATGAATTCTTACATCGTCTAGTGCAGTGGTTCTCAACTAGTCTCACTCTGGGACCCACATTTTCCCATGGTCATTAAGTCGCGACCCACTTTCATAGAATTCAAACCAAGAATTTTTTTTTTAACCCTTTAAAAACTCATTTTGCTTTTTATGGAGCAAAGTGCATTTCAGGGCACATGAATGAAACTGAGGAGGACCATGACAACTGCATGTACGGAAGTGAATAAAAAAAATATCAAATTGCACAAAATAAAGACCCACAAAACAAGATTCACTGCATTCAGGCCACATTAATAAGAAACTGATATCTTTGCATTCAGAGCAAATGGAGCAAATAATAAGAAAGTGAGGAGGACCGTTACAACTGCATGTGTTCATGTGTCTCGTGTGCCTTTCAAAATAAGTTATTTTTCAAAATAAAAGACATGTCCAACATCAGATGTGCATTAAATATTATTTACTGTTTTGACCAGCTGTCCGCGACCCATCCAGAACGGGTCCGCGACCCCCTTTTGGGTCCCGACCCACCAGTTGAGAACCACTGGTCTAGTGCATGTCACCTGTTCCTCAGTTAGTTGTCCACACTTCTTTGTAAAAGAAGGCATTACCAACTTTACCTTTCTCTCAAACAGCAAATCTTTTACGGTAAAGCCTCTATCTGCCATAACCTCATCTCCAGGCATCAAGTAATCCATGTCAAAGTCCATGGTGATGAATTTGTCACTACATCGCCCCCCATATGCAGAAGAAACAAACATAATCAGTCCACATGGGGCAACAGCTACCAGGTATTTCACTGTGTTATGTGAATAATAATGGCTGAATGATTCCCCTCTTGAATCAAGGTTATTGGGTTTTTGTAAAAGGCTCTCACTGCAGTCTACAATACATGTTGTGTTCGGGAAGTTAAATGATGCAGGCATGGTTGCACTAATGGTTTCTCTTGGAAGCCATGGAATTAGAGGTAGCAAAACTTCCTCTAGTTTCTTTTTTTCTTTCTTTTTAATAAAATCTCTCTCTCTCTCTCTCTATCTCTCTCTCTCTCTCCTTCACAGACTCTCAGGGTTGCACAGCGTATGATGTGGTCATCAACCAGGACTTTTTCCAGCGGTGCCAGGTGTGTGTGCATGTGTATCTGTGCTTGTAAAAGTGTGGGAAAGTGTGTGTGTGGTCTTGTATTTATTCCTTCCACACACTTGCTAAGACCAGCAAGGATTTTGTTGCCAAAAAGACCAAAAATAGCCCTTTTTCACTACACAGTGTGTCGCCTCGACTACGGACCACAACCTGGTTTTCCACACAGCAGACATTTAACAGTCTGTCAGTGGTCGCTGTTGTCGGTGTGTTTTTTAAAATTGACGGGTTTGATTCTCGTCGTGTCGGACGCATGGATCCATGGTAGGACGTCGCGCTTGTCACTCTTCCGGTGACAATGCTCTGGCCAATCAGTGGAAGGCAGTCGGTTGACGTCACGTTAATAGATAGATAGATAGATAGATAGATAGATAGATAGATAGATAGATAGATAGATAGATAGATAGATAGATAGATAAAAACATAGATAAAAACAATCTGAAGAAGGACATTTTTAACTCTGTTGGTTTGAGGCAAGTGGAGGCAGTCTTACCACTCAAACACAGTCTATTAGTTTAATGAAAATGTTTTGTTTACCTTTGCAATTCAGACTCAGCGCAAACAGTCTGGATTAAACAGAGGGTTTTTTTCTTCTTCTTCTTCTTTTTTTATTTTATTTTTTAAAGCTAGACAAACTTACACCAAAAACATTTACCGTGCACCAAAGCAAACAGGCAAGCCGTTAGCCACTGCTAGCCAGTACAAGAGATTAAGATGAAAAAATCTGAAATAAAAAGAATCAAAATATACTACTGAATATAGTATTTTGTTGTTCTGATTATTTATACTTTTACTTTTTCTAATCTTATATTATCATATTTAGTCTGCTTCAGGAGCCACCATGACTACAAGTGCAGTGCTGCATGAAAACCATCCCTCACATACAATATGTAACGATATGAAACATGTTTGTGTCTTGTAGACCGATGCCTTGTTTGAGCAGTTTGTCATTCTGGTGTCTTTAGAGGGTTTGGAGAACAAATACAACCTGGAACTAAGTAGAGGTAAGTGTGTGTGTGTGTGTGTGTGTGTGTGTGTGTGTGTGTGTGTGTGTGTGTGTGTGTGTGTGTGTGTGTGTGTGACTGACTGTGTTGATGAGTATGACATTTCTTGAAATGAAATGCAGCTTGAGCTTTCAATATTTCTGCAGACTGGAAGATCCTGAAGAACAGGAAGTTCATGGGCTCTGTCAGCGAGCAGAACATCAGGACAAAGAGCAGGCCGGTGATTGAAGAGCTGTCGCCTCAGTACGTCATCATCATCTGAACTCATCATGCACTCATGACCAGAAAACAGAGCCTGGAGCCGCCTATTGTAGAGATCTTCTTCTCAGTGTCCTCCTATTTAGCATTTTTAAGCAGGAATGCACTCAACCGTGCGTAGAAAAGGTTCTAAATTCTGTCGTAGGAATGAAATTTAGAATGTGTGTAAGTACAAAAAAATCTGTATTTATCAAACGTGCGGACACCGGTCGTACGCACACTAGTAAGTAATCAGTGATGATAAATCCCTCCTGTTCCTAACTACCATGGTTAGGGTCATTTGCATTCAGAAACGCCTCCAATTGACTATATATGGTAGCAACAATCCCTTTAATAATGCGTGAATGGATTTTTTTCCCCACACCAAAATCATGGCAAAGAGGGCGGAGAAGAAGAGTCTGATACCGAGATTGAGTTACTTGTAGGAGAAGTTGAATCAAACCAAAAAATACTGTTTGGAACACTAAATGCTGCAGGTGTGACCAACAAAAGAAAAAAATGCTGCGTAGGAGAAAGTAACAACTGCTGTTAATTGTGTTGGGTCAGAGGAAAGATCACTGAGAAATAAAAAAGCTGTCTTTTATATGAAGGTAGATTTGTGTCTTTATTCTTCAATCAAAAAATATATTTTCAATAAAAAAAACATTCACTTCAATAATAAAAAAAAAAGTGTTTTTTTTTTATTGAAAATATATTTTTTGATTGAATAATAACGACACAAATCTACCTGCATACTTTTATAGCTTGTCACACCAATCATTCAAAATGTCTGCTAAATTACTATTTGATAATTTTTTTAATTTAGGAAACAGGGAACATGTGTGAAGTTTGAGATGAACACTGTGACTCCTCCACTGGGTTCTATTTGTAGTTTCACTGCTCTACCACTAGATTTTGTGTGTACGCATGGTCAGAGTTGTACTTAAATTTACACACGTTCCTAAGCACAAGTACAAGTTGATAAATTCCATACTTTGCGTGGGAATGTTCTTACGCACTCATTACGCACACATTTGTGCGTACGCACGGTTGATAAAGGAGGGCCCTGGAGACTGGTGTTGAAACAGAGAGAGATAGTGACAACTGACAACACTATTGTAGGGTGTAGTCTAAGATAAGAGACAAGATAGATTGACAAACATGGAGTTTATAAATTTATAATTGATGATAAAATATTTCACTCCCCTTTTACAGAGAGAGTTCTGCTGATACAGCCAGAAGGTAAATCTTCTTTTTACCATTTTTTTTTTGAGTCACTGATACTTGGCTCACCCATTTACATCCCCTCTCACTTTATCTTTGAACATTTGTCTTGCTTCTTTCCTCATATTGATGGCTGTCCTCCTATTTTCTTACTCCACACTCCCTGACTTGCACCCTTTTTTTTGCCTTTCCGGTCATCATTCACTCTCTTCAGACCAGAGTTTTCTTTGTTTGTGGAGCCCCCTGCTGGTGTCCCTAAGGACCTGATTGCAGAAATAAAGCTTCCCGGGGTGGTGAGACTCACTCACACACACACACACACACGCACACACACACATACACACTATGTACAACACAAGTGTCTTCTCCTCAATTAAACATCTGATCCCCTCAACCCTTATGGAAATATTAAGTCCAATAATTGACAGGCAGACAAACAAATAGACAGATAAACAAAGACACATAGACAAACAATATAGACAGCACACAGTCTGTCCACACACAAGCTAAAAACTATAAAGTGCTATATAATGGAAAAGGCCTAAGTAAAGGCAACAACACATAATTGGACAGCGAGACATCCAACTGAATTGCATAAATTGTGTGTGGAAAAATATGTGACAAAAGCAGAACAATGACAAAGAAAATATAGTCTAAGAGCGAGTGTAGCCGATTTTAATCTGGCCCTCTGCGTTGTGTTTCGCTACGGACTGTGGGGTTCGAACTAGAGATGCACTGATTCAGTTTTTTCCGATCCACCAATACCTGGGCTGAGCGTATCGGCCGATACAGATCCGATACTACTGTTGAATGAATGAACCGTATACCTTGCCATGTGAGTGAAGGCATCAGGCTTGACATAAACATTTAGCCTTGTTTAAAAAAAGGTAACAAATTAACACAGATATAAATGTACTTAATATTATTTATTAACAAATAACAAAGTGTACGTATTGCTGTGTATGATATTAATGAAAAAGAAATGACTGGATCGGAATGCTGGATCTGCCTCATTCATCCGATATCCGATCCAGCTAATTAGTCAATATCCGATCAGGGTATTGGATCAGTGCATCTCTAGTTCGAACCTTGGTCTCCGATGCAAACCGTTTTCCCAAGAGGTCAATGACCGCTTGGCAGTCGGGTTTGCATGTCCTTTATGGGTGAGTGCACCCGGACCCTCCGTTACACGAGTAGGGAAAGATAATTAGGTTCCTGTGGAGAGTAAAAATTCCCTCAGATTCTTTTTAAAAATGAAATGGGAGGTAATGGACCTCAGTGATAAGCTTAATTCAGTCCTGAGCTTGGGGCCTCTATAGGTAATGTTGAACTGATGACTTGATGTTCGGAAAGACGGTAAGAATAAGCTGTTATTACTAAGCCTCGTTTGATAGGAATGAATATCTGTAGTCGGACTAAAGAAATTATGAAAAGTAATAGGCAGATCTTGTTTCCTGTTAATAAACGTATGTATGCATGTTTGATAGGCATTCACTTTATCAATAGATAAGAGTCGATATTTCATAAAGAGAGGCGCTGATGGTGCATATCTAGTTGAGTGGGAGATCAGTCTCAACCTCTTCTGCAATAAGAGTAGCTGCCTAAACAATGTTGCAATAATTTAAATGAGGGAACAAGAAAGTATTATAGAGGGTAAAGTAAGCTGAGGAGTGAATTAAAGGGAGAACTTTCCTTGTGTGTGGGTCCTTTGTAGCCATCGTCTCGCTCTCTGGTTCTGGACGTTGGAGAAGACCGACTGGTGCTGACAGCCCGGCCCTCCCTCTTCGAGCTTGACATCTTCCACCCGTTCCTCATCAATCAGGAGAACACGGTGGCACAGTACAACAAGAGCACCGAGGTACACACCACACCGACGCACACTCACAGTGAGGTCGGCGGCTGCAGTCCACAGTCGCACACAAATTCACACACCACGATACTAATAGTTGAACAACCTACAGCTAAAGTGCTCATTTACAGGGCCTTGTGAAAAGTATTCACACCCCTTCAGCTTTTCCACATTTTGTCACATTACAACCACAAACTTAAATGTATTTTATTGGGATTTTATGTTAAAGACCGACACAAAGCAGTGCATAATTGTGTAGTGGAAGGAAAATGATACGTGTGGCGTGGTGTGCATATGTATTCAGCCCCCCGAGTCAATACTTTGCTGAACCACCTTTCACTGCAGTTACAGCTGCAAGTCTTTTGAGAATCTGCCACAGATTCATAAGGTCTGGACTTTGACTGGTCCATTCTCACACATGGATATGCTTTGATGTAAACCACTCCGTTGTAGCTCTGGCTGTGTGTTTAGGGTGGTCGTCCTGCTGGAAGGTGAACTTCCGTCCCAGTCTCAAGTCAACAGCTTGTCCTCCAGGATTGTCCTGTATCTAGCTCCATCCATCTTCCCATCAACTCTGAGCAGCTTCCATGTCCCTGCTGTAGAAAAGCCTCCCCACAGCCTGATGCTGCCACCCCCATGTTTCACGGTTGGGATGGTGTGTTCAGATTGATATGCAGTGTTAGGTTTCCGCCACACGTAGCGTTTTGCATGTTGAAAATTAACCGGGTGTTTTGTTTTGTATTTTGTACACGATGTCTCCTCAGACAAAACTTTAAATTTCTTTGGTTTTCTTGCTGCTTCTCACATAGGCGTTCACAACAATCTTTTTAACAAATGGGGAAAGGGGGAAGTGATGTCTGCCGTAAAGCAGTAAGCACATTTGTAGTTTTTTGTGTGGAGGGGTTTCTACCATCCACCTGGAAGCTGCTTAGTGCCAGTGAAGGTGATACAGACCATAATGATACAGACCCCCTCAGGCCATGACAGAGGTGTCATTCAACCTGTTGTAAATTGATGTACCGTCACAAAAGTTCTGAAAATATTATATGAAGGTTGAAAAGTTACTTAGTGTTGTGTTGGTTTAAGTTTGTGGTTGTAATGTGACAAAAAGTGGAAAAGTTCAAGGGGTATGAATACTTTTGCAAGACACTTTACCTACATAACGCAGCCATGAATCTGCATCTCCGACTCGGAAAGTCGGACAAATACCACAAGCCCCGACATAACAAATCAAGATGGCTGCTACTCACGTCAACAGTAGTGAACGCTGTAATTTTACTGTTTATTTTATTTCTCTGGTAATTGTTTCACATCCCGAGCTCCGAATTCCAGTGTCAGTGGAACGCAGCATAAATCCAGACCATAACACACATACACATACTGTACCAAAGCATCAACACACCTCAGACACTATCAACGGTGGGCATGGGTTGGATCATGTGTAAACAGTCTACAGTCAGTAAGTAATGCAGAACCAACAAACACCTCCTCACACACTCTACACTTTGTGTTTTCCTCAGATCCTGACAGTCACGATGCCTGTGGTGTCATCATGAAACTGGAGATGTTTTATTTGTTTTTTTGTCCAAAAAATGATGCTTTGCTAATAAAATAGTTTGTTTGAAGTCAAAGCTCTCTGTTTTATTTGATTCATGACTTAATTCCTGAGTCACCAGATCTCTGTGGTCTTAAAGATGACAAAGTGTTTTTCTTCAGGCAGGAACAGATATCTGGTCAATGAATTCAGACTAAAAGAATTCATACCACACATTTCATAAACAAGGCATGTTTCTGGTTTAGACATCAGATGCTTGGTCTGCTGGCTTTAGAAGTGTTTGCAAAGATCGGTGTATGTCAGGAGACGGCTCACAGGTGGTCCAGTCAGAGAAGCAGATGGCTCTGGTGTCTCTTTGCTTCATTGACAAACAAGGTTTGTCCCGATTCAAAGGCCACATCCGTCCTGCAGGACCTGGTCTGAACTGAAATGAGACAGTCTGGCCCATGGAGGGTTTTTACCTTGCATCAGTGCGTTGATGCATACGCAGAGTACGGCTGCTATCCCGTAACAACCATAACAACCACAACTTTTTTCATAAAAATGTGACGTCTACACAGTGTACTAAATAAGTGACAACATCTGGCTCTCATCTGGTGTTGTTCATAGCCATAATCTTGTCATTACTAGTAAACAATTCATTTTGGGAAAAGGCTCAGACAAGGCTTCTTTTATTAGAGCCTCTGTTGTCTGAGACACAGAAGGCACATTTCTCATCTACAACAGAAGGAGCAAATGCAATGGGACAGCAAAGTTGCTCCACTGTCTGTCTTCAATTTCAGCTTCTGAAGGATGTGATCCCTGAAGTGGGACATGGCTATTGTAAAAAAAAAAAAAAAAAAAAAAAACAACTTTTGACCATGGGAACACTAGTTTCTCTATTTGTTTTACTGCTGTTTCATGATGATAGCTATGAGAAAATATGTGGATCAGATGTGTACTTTGGAGTCAAAGGTCAACCAAGACAGATAATCTTTCTTGTTAACACATTGTAGTGCCTGTTAAATATCTCTCTAGCACTACTTGGAATTGTAACAATGTTTTTAGTAAATACTTCTGACCATAGCTGTGTGCAAGTAGGGAAACATTTAATCTGTGGTATGATCTCCACCAAGCTGCTCTTGTGGTCTGGAAAGCTCTCCTTTCATGGAATAAACAAATAAGTGAAGCAGTCACTTTTCTAATTCTGGATCAGCTCTATTCATTGCTCTGGCTGTCTCTCCCCTCTCCTCCTCTTCTATCTCTTTCTTCCTACTGTTCCATGAGCATCCACGTGGAGCAGATCCAAACCGAGGATCTGCTCCACTCTGGCGTTTCACCCTGGCTGCCGTGCAGAGAAGTGGGTGTGACATGGGAAATCTGATTTCCAGCATATATGGTCATGGAATCCTTGGTTGTAAGTGAAAACATGTGTAGTAGTAATCACAGTTACAGTAGTTACGCTTGCCAAAACAGTGATTCATGATGATGCGGTGTTATCAGCTTGTTCTGTGGCCATAAAAATACATTAACTGCCTTAATAGGCGAGAGAAAGCCAGGGCCAAATACATTCCATTGCACTGACTGTATGTTGCACTTGACCAATGAATGTGAGCTGCGGTATATTACAAAATTGTTGGAAATATACTTTCATTGACGTGACGTGGCTTTGTTCAGCACAAACACTGGGGTTAGCCTATGGCTTTGTCTTAAAGATTTACATGTCTTTTCAGTTCATAAAGCAGAAAGAAAAATGCACACAGCTTGTATTTAGAAACTGGGCCTTAAAGGATAATTACCATTTTTTAGAATCTGGACCTTATTTCTAGCATAAAATACGATCATTTACTCACCCAGATAACTTTAGTGTCATTACAAGTCGTTCCGACAAAATTAGATCCAGTGTATATCCGATGCGAGTCTACAGGGCAGCGGAATGCAGCCTCTAAATAACACATTATCTGCAGCGAAACTCGTTCATTTCACCAATATTTTGTTATGATACGCTAGTGCTATTCCCCTCTGAGTCCGGGGTTAGCTGTTATCAACATCCGGGGTCTGTAGGTTGACCTACTAACCTCTGACCTGGATGATGTCATCTCTGAGCGCCGCGTGGCGCAGCTTGTTGCTACTGCTACTCATTTCTGCGTGTTTCCGACTTGTCAGAACAAAATGAGCAGCTGGACAAAGTTCAGCTTCCACAGGCTTCCTCTCCACAACCTGGACTTACTAAAGCTCCGGCTAGTTGCACTAAAAATGGACCCGATTGCCGAAGTGGAATCATTATTATCAGAATGAGCCGGGCAGCGCTCAGAGATGACATCATCCAGGTCAGAGGTTAGTAGATCAACCTACAGACCCCGGATGTTGATAGCAGCTAACCCCGAACTCAGAGGGGAATAGCACTAGCGTATCATAACAAAATATTGGTGAAATGGACGAGTTTCACAGCAGATAATGTGTTATTTAGAGGCTGCATTCCGCTGCCCTGTAGACTCACATTATATGGATATACTACGCAGCTCTCGGCTGGATCTAATTTCGTCAGAACAACTTGTAATGACACCAAAGTTATCTGGGTGAGTAAATGATCATATTTTATGCTAGAAATAAGGTCCAGATTGTATAACACTATAATTATCCTTTAAAAACAGCCATTGGGTCTTCTGAAACTCTGTGATGTCACAACAAAACAGTCAACCCAAGCCCCGCCCACCTGGACCTATCATCCAACCAATTAAAATCTGCTCTATTTTTATTAGATCACCCAGAAGAAAATCATGCAAAAAATACAAATACCTCTTCTTATGGATAAACCCATCAAATATCGCTCTGCCTTGAAAATAAATATCAGACTATAGCAAAGAGCCAGTTAGCTTAGTTTAGCTCACTCTTTCCTGTGACCTGTGATTACTCAAAGAGACATAACCTGTCTTTTAACACCCACCTTCCACCCCAGTTCCTCTCTGCCAGCTCTGCCTCCCTCCATCCGTCACACCCTCCCCTCCCCTCCCTCTCCATTTTGTCACACGCCCTTCTCCACCTGCCCTGTGGCACCCCCCATTTGTCCAGTGAGGTCATCCCTCTGTTCTCCCTAATCCTGCGGGGTGCTCATCTTTCTGCCTCCGCTTAATCCGCCTGTGGCCCCCAGCCTTGACACCACATGAACACACACACACACACACACACACAAATCTGCACATTTGTGCACATGGACTCACAGTTATTCTTGTATTGTACACTTGGACACTCAGTAATTCTCACAGCATGCACACACACATAGTGATACAGACACACACCCCCCCACCTCTCCATATAAAACTACCTCTGTTTCTGTACAATAGCTATTCTCTCTCCTGTCTCTGTCCCTCTGTCTGTCTCTTGTTGGTGATACCACACCTTCACACAGGTACGTCTCTCTGTCTATTCTATATACTTTCAATCTCTTTCTGTCATAGAAGGACAGTAGGGTCAAATATAACCAACGACTTTAATGTTGTATGATTTTACAGACAAGTATTGTTTTCTTTTATGGTTACAATCGTCACAGTGGACACTTGTCTCTATTTACTTTCGTTAGTGCTTTGAAAACTCTTCCATGTTGGTGTGTTTAAGGATGCTCCATCATGAGAGTCTGAGCCGCTCAGCAGCGCTTTACAAAACACTTCTAAACTCAACCCAGTGTTACTGTGCTATAGTGCAATATTACAGACGTGTTTGTCCGCTGAGCTTTACTTTTCCATTGCATAAATCGTCACCATTTATTCTCAATAGTAGGCTCATATATTGGGTGTCTGAGCATCCCTGAACGCACCACCAAAGAAGACAGCCTCCAATGGACAGCAATATAACCAATACTATGACTGCGTTGGCCCTTTAGTGTCATTTTAGTCTCTGGACACTGTAAAAAAAAAAAATGGAATTAAAAGTCTCCCAACTGTATTAATTCAGTTTGTGACTTGGGAAAATCAGAGTTGTAATGGCTTTTCAACCCAAGTACAAAACAAATGTGGACAATCCTTCTGGAAAGATCTCTGCTATTATAGCTAGCAATAATGTATCTGGATGAGTAGATATCATCAGAGGTAAGTGACTAAATATGGTTGTGTATGTTTACAGTTTCATTTCAGAAAATTCTCAAAAATCAATTGCCTACATATTGTTGAATATTCTGAATAAATTCCCCTTTATTCATGTAGTGTCTGTCTTAGTGTAGCAGACATGCAGACTGTCTTGTACAATTTCAAACGACTAGAAGGCCACATGCATGTGAATTGTGCAGTAGTAGATTATTTATGTCTTGTGGTCCAGTATTGGGGCTTTTTATTCGGTTTGCTGAGACAAAGGATGATGACTAACGCTGCCCCCACCAGGTCCATACTGTTAGTCCCACAGCCGCTCCTAAAAGCATTCAGCACATCGCTGAAATTATCTGTGGGTTACAGTGTTTTGATTCAGAGTGAGTGGGCACCACAGCGCTGTTAGCTAGTTGTAATTCTTTCTTCAGAGGTTTGTGATTACAGTATAGTGTACGTGTGTGTGTGTGTGCCCACATTCTTGTTGCTCTTTTGTGGTCACTGTCTGCCACATACAGATGCTGACAGTCTGAGGTAAGACCAGCTAACTTTAGCACTCAGAGAAAAGTGGACCTAACAGGTGTCTGCGTTGACAAATGTCATCTATGCAGTTGGTGTGTCTGCGTGGGCTTATTTAACTATATTCATGGGGTCCCTACACCGGGAGCCCGCAACATTTGTGAGGTCCAGCAGCTTTGTGAGGATCAAAATTCAGGGCACCACATGTTTAAATGGCTGTTTGAAGATTAGGACTTGGGTTTATGGGAAGGCATTCAGTTCAGTTCACTTGTGGTGGGAATGTATTGAATGGCAGATCCCTAAAACTGGGATGTGACACGAGGTATACAATTTAAACGTATTTACTTGAACTAGCTAGCTGTAGATGTACAGAAATGTCCACGCATGATAAAGACAGTAATGTCCTATGACCTGGGCTCTCATGTTGTGACGTGGACTTTCCCTGCAGCTGGATTCTTTTTCAAATGGACTGAACCGACCTGTTTCCTTCTCCTCTCTTCTTTAGGACCTATAAATAGCCTACAATAGCCCCTTTTAACTGTAATGAGGTGTTGTTGGACACTCATTCTCCTTTACTTCACAGACACGCGCATTGTCCTTGACTAAATTTAACCATGCTAAGGCCTATGATGGAACTTGACTCTTATCCTTAATCCCCTGGTTTCACCCCACCCTCAATGAAATGTGCACCTCTCATTCATCCATCCATCCGTCATACTCTCCAACCCCCCTGTCCTTAATCATAGGTCTTACCTTATACACCTTCTAAGTAGGACAGAGCCTCCCCCTATATTATCTAAGATTACTCCCCAAGGAGCCCATGAGCAAGGCACTAAGCTCCAAGTGATTCTTCCTTCTAAAAGGCCTGTGAACATTCACAAGCAATTTTCACGTTGATGCCCTGACCACACAACAAGTATCCCGTGACATCATGGAACTGATGTCTGTTCGCATTCATCTTCAGATGTAGGCTACTCCCCTCTTGTGGCTGTGTGTGACAGACTTGTCTCTGGAAACTATCTCAACCACCAGTCCTTACTATCATCTCTGGCATTTTTCTGGCCCGTGGGTGCGTCCTGTTAACAAGGACCGGGGCTTGTCAAGCAGACAGTTGAGCGGCAAAAGCATTGTTGATAATCTTTGACAGGTGACTGACTATAGCAAGTGACCAGTGATGAAAATGTTCCATGTGAGGTAACAGTAGCAAGTAAACAAACAGCACACAGTGGTTTATCGTCTCATACAGTATTTCTATAAATTGTCTTTCTACTTTTTTTTTTTTTAGTTATTATCTTATTGTAATAAACTTTTCTGCTTCAAGTTATTGGATGAAAAGATGTAGCAGCCAGTTAGCTGAGCACAAAAAATGGAAACGGTGAGATAACTTGATTAGTAATTCGCACAATATATCTCATACCTACAATTAAACAAATTAAACTGTTTTTGCTTTCATTATGCTCCTATCTGCTAGATACTGCAATGTGATCACCAACTGGTCTTAAACTGCCTGTCTGTTGTTTGGTGCTGGATGGGATGTGTTAAATGAGCTGCTTTGATGAAAACAGCTGTTGCAAACA
Organism: Trachurus trachurus; assembly: GCF_905171665.1. Classification (NCBI taxonomy): domain Eukaryota; kingdom Metazoa; phylum Chordata; class Actinopteri; order Carangiformes; family Carangidae; genus Trachurus; species Trachurus trachurus. The sequence goes on from NC_139905.1 coordinate 27,319,729, forward strand.
AAACCAATGTGATGTGAGCAGTGAACTGAAATAGGAAAGTCGCCAGCCAGCCAGTTAAACGGTGATTAAAGTCACTGTAATTCTCAGGACAACTGTGCATCTGTTCCACATTATCATTATAAAAATATAATTTGTGGATGCTGCAACAATACATTCACAGAAGGTGATAAAAGATTTGTTTTTGTCTTGAGCTTAGATTTTGGAGTTTCAGGCAGTAAGTTTAGACATGTCCACTTATCCCACCCGTATAAAAATTGCAGGGGTATGTATCTTTTTATTCACAGAGGTAAAATGTGTATTCTCCTAATATTGAACTGGCCTTTTTGAGAAGAATTGAAGGATGTGAAATTATAAAAACAATTTTGAAATGGAAACTGTCATAACTGGATTTGATTGCTTCATAGACTGTTCTCTGTCTGAATGAGACAGAGGGAGTGCTGCCAAACAGTTCATGGAAGATTGGAGACCTACTGATTTCCCGTTGAAAGGTCCCGGTGTGCAGGTATGCCAAGCTGCAGGGTTTGGCATGGCAGTGGGCACGACAAGAGACGGACAGAGAGGGCACAGCTTTCGACGACAGTTACCGTGTCCATAAATCCAACCACTCAGTCACATGGCCCCGCTATAAATTCTCTTGGTGATAGAAAGATAGACAGAGTGGAGGAGGTGTGAGGACACGAGGGGGAAACGGGCACAACTGATTATTTTGATTTACAATCGGATATTGACAGAAAAAAAAACTTTTTTCATTGAAGTCTTAAATAACTGAATTAAATGATGATCATTTTGGGATCGTAATAGAGTGAAAAGGACATTTGACCTGTGTCAGAGCAACCAGGTCAAGTGTGTCAGTCCCTGGTCAGTTGCTAAGTTAACTTGTCAAACTGTCAAATCGCCTGTAAAGATAAAGGTGTTAAGTTTCCACACACTGTGCACACCTTGTAAAATCTTTCAGCACTAACCTTGCTGACCTGCGCAGTGTTTCAAAGTAAATCACCAACATAAGGAGAGAAACTGGGAGTGAGGACAAAGGCTTTGAAGGGGGCACGGGTCAAACTAGAAAGTGAGAGAAACTTTATCCGCCCAGGTCCATCTGCGTTTAACCCTTGTCACATTCTCACCTGTTGACGCTCCATCAATCTCCCTGTGCCCCCTGCCAGGAAGTTGTCAACGCACACCCACTGTGTGTGTCTGTCCGTGTGTGGTTTTTATGTCAGGACAATGGCAGCTCAGAGGGACAATTTATAGCGAAAACCATCTCACTGTGCATTATCTCGCCCTGTGCTTGTGCCCGTGTTTTTCTATCTCCAACGTAATTAATCACAGGAGAATGGAGACGATGACCACCTGTGATTTGGTGGTGATGACTCACTCATGTAACGGCTACGCAGAGCCAGCCCTTTAAGTCTGCATTTAAAACTAAACAAAACACATGACTAAAAATGTTTTTCATTCTGTCTTTATGACAAATTATAAAAGTACCAACCTTTCCTGTTATCTTGTAACATAACTAACTTCAAGATAACTTGTGAAAATAGTTTACTACATTAAGCCAGATGCTAAATTTAGCATGCTCATAATAGGCTATGTGAACAAACTTCTTGAATATTGAGAGCTGCAAGTTCTGTTAAAACTTCAATGACAATGTAAATGTTTAAAGGAGACATACTATTATGCCCCCTTTCCACAAATTAAAATAGATCCCAGGTGACATATCTGTGACATGCTTTTGTCAAAATACCTCAAGGATCAAACATCACAGCTCTTTTCATCCTCTCCAGCCCTGTTCAGAACAGCTGGTTTCAGAGCCTGTCCCTTTAAATGCAAATGAACCACTGCTTGCCCCGCCCCACCCCTTCTAGAGAGCGGGCGAGGAGGCCGCGGCACGGGTCGGCTCCCGGCCCCTGCCCCTCCCTCCCCCTCCCGTGTGGCAGACTGTAAATGTACTCCAATCAGACTCCTGTTCCTTTGTTTTGAGGATGAGATGACAGTAGCAATATTTTTTCTGTGTAAAAATTTTCCAAATTCAGTTTTACTGAAAGTCACGTAATCCAATGTGGCTGCCACCTGGTGTCGTCACAATATGCAAATTAGATGAGTAAATGTACTCCCACAAACCTCAGGTCATTATGAATATTTTTCTCATTTACACCATAGACTTACATCTCACCACTTACAAGCTACAGCCTTGTGAAATCTTGAAATTCAAACTTAAAGGGATAGTTCACCCAAAATTAAAATTTCACTCATTATCTACTCACCCTCATGTCGACTAAGGGCTGGGAGAAGTTTCAGAGTCCTCCGTGACACACCAAAAACCATCCAAATACCTCCACACAGCTCGTCTGTAATGTCCGCCTTGTATTGAAGCCCCAACATGAGTGCGATTACTGACGCCGGCGCAAATCGCGCAAGATTTGGACGGACCAGGAAGAGGAGCTTCCGTTACAAACAAGCTTGAAATATAGACTTACTTAATTTTTTTCGGAACAATTTCTCATGTTCATTCACTTGTTTCTCATAAACTCTGGCGCCTAAAGGGTTAAAGGTTCATTGTGTAGGAATTACTCCCATCTAGCGTTGCGGTTGTATATCACAAGCAACTCAGTGTATTTTTCATGCTGCATTCATGTGAAATTGGGCAGACGGCAGACGGACGACAGCCGCTGCACGTAACGGCATAAACAAGCCTCTATGTAAACAAGTGGTCCGTCAGCACGAGGCAAAACAATACACGTGACAATATGTTGTCATGGCGATGTCGTATTGTTTACTTGACCCACGTTTTACCGGCTTTCTCTCGACTTCTGTGACTAAAATGACATCTGGTTTGTTACCGACGGCCGTCTGCCCGTCTGCAGGTGAATGCAGCATCAGTGTAACGCTCCATTCCTCCTCACTGCGTTACCATGGTGACTTTTCACAGACGCCACCTCGACCTGAGCCGACAGCTCCGGTGTCTCCGCTGAGTTTCCGTGGTTTCCTACCGTCACGCTGCCACTGAACGTAAAAACATGGCGACACGACATGGCAGCCAGCACAGAGCTTTGAATGATATGAACGGCTCATTCAGAGCTGAAAGGAACACTTCAGTTTGTTGATGGGGGGGGTTACTGATCAATGAAAAACATACTTTTGAACGAAATAATCAATTTTGGTGAATAGATAACAGGAGAAGTTACACAATGTCCCTTTAAAGAGCCTTCAAAAAGTGATATTTCCATAATATGTCCCCTTTAACAGCTGGTATAATATTTTCTATGTTCGCCATCTGATTATAGTATGTCAACCATAATATCAACATGCTAACATTAGCTAATTACCATTCAACATACAGCTGATGCCATTATCAGGTATTTGCAAAGGAGGAAAGTGCACACACATCCAACTAGTAGGCAGGTGCAGGACAAAAAAAGTAGTAGAAGAAAAAGAAAAAATGTCTGCACACTGCTAAATAAAGCTCCCAATTTTTTATTAATTGACAACGTTTCGTTGACATCTGACAACCGATTTGATATAGATCTAAGGAAAACACATGTATGTACAATCTATATTCAAAAGTTGGAAACAGTTAATGTTGTCTGCATTTTCATTTTATTCATGTTTCATACCAATTAATTGACTAATTGCTTCAGCAATATGATTACTGGTACTTGTTGAGGCTTCTTTTAAATCAATCTATCAACCTGCTGGGTCAATTAAAAATAAATCCTCTCTTGTTTGGTTTCTTGTGCCTCAGTAGCTCATTCACTATCTTCCTGATTAGATTGTGATGTGTTTCTTTGTTGCAGCCATGTCAGATATAGAAGAGGAATACGAGTGAGTAGAGCAGCATATATCACTGTTTGTCATGTGAAGTCACTTGTCATCTGTTCATTCCATACAGGGCCGGCCCCTGGCATAAACACTCTATGCGGTTGTTTAGGGCCTCAGCCGTCAGGTGGGGCCACATGATCAGAAAGGTACTACTACTGGGGTTCAATTCAAGTCATTTTAACACTGCGGTCGGCGCGCCCGTTTACGCAACGGTCTTGATATGTTTTTGTTTATATTTCGGTCATTTTACGCCGTAGAAACGCGGTTTAACTGCTCCCGTGACCAAGGGACGGCTCTCCTCTTTCAAATACACCCGCCCTCGATGACCTACGTTATTCACAGCCAGGGTTTGAGAGCCAATAACAGAGCATAGTGCACGCATCGTCCCCTCTCACTGTGCGTAATTGGTTGAATCCGTTGTCCGTCAACTTGAGCATACGTGATTGGCTGAATCGCCTGTCAGTCAACTTCGGCCAACCAATTGGCACTCTGGGATCACTAAGGTCCTTCCTATCACAGTTTTAGCTCCATGGTTTACCTACAGCGGCTGGCATGGAGAGAGACGGCAGAGGAGACCGAACCTGTCAATTAAAACAACGGTGAAGCTTCAAACCCGCAGAATCGTTAGGAGAGAAAGAGAATCAGTGATGACGGTGCTTCAGACGCTGAAAGTTTTGACTCATCTGATGAGCATGATTATTAAAAAAAAATATATATATATATGAGAAAGTTCAGACTTAAACTCAGCTCCAGCTTTGTATACAGACCTGTTGAGCTCTACACTTTTTTTTTTTTTAACCTTTCACACAGCACAGACACAGTGACAACACACATTATATGAACAATGTAAATTGTGTGTTTTCCATTTATTTATTTCATTGCACAACAATTCCATTTATTTAGTAAATATTTTTGTTTTAATTTCTTATTTAAAAAAATCTGATGAAGCTTTGAAGTCAATATTCAGCTTCTTTTATCTCACATTTAAGACATTTGGTGAAAATAGAATGCCAGAATGACAACATTTATGCTCAAAAGGCGATTTTACAAAATTTCATTTTAGACTTGTTTTCTACACTTATCTATTACTGTATTCATATCCTATTTCAAGCACCAAAAGAGTTTGTTCTCATGACTGAAGGAGTGTTTTCACAAGGGATTTGAAATTTTTCAGAAAATTTGGCCTAAATTATTTCTTTATACAGTGTTCTAGGATAAATTTGCCTCAGTGTACTTAGAGCGGAAGATTAGACATCTGTCTATCAAACATGTCTGTATTCAGTTTTAAGCAGTCTATGTGATTTGGTGTTTGCGCTTAAAGTGGGCCACAAACAAAAATCTTGTTTAGGGCCACCAAAATGCTAGGGCCGGCCCTGATTCCATAGTAAACACATCAACTGCGATGTTAACTGATAAACAATGTGTTTCTGTATTCCTTTCATCTCATTGTCTCTCCAGGGAGCAGACAGAGGGTAAGTTTGCTCGGAAGTGTTGATATCTGTCACAGTGTATGAAGATTGATATGAGACATGATGAGACTATATTCATTTCTCTTGGTTTCTTCCAGAGGCTGAAGAGGAGCAGGAGGCAGAGCCCGAGGTGGAGGAGGAGGAGGAGACTCAGCATGTGGAGGTGGAGGAGGATGGAGAAGGTAAAGTCAGGAGGACTTGAAAAGTGCAAAGCTCACAAACAAGTCACAAGTCCTGGGATGAAACATGTTAATGTCGTGATGAAAGAAATGTTAACAGTGAGAGTGACCGAAGCTGTTGCAGTTATGGTTGACGTGTCTTTCACTGTTGAGGAAACTCCGCCTCCTCCTTCATAAGTGTGTGAGATATGGATGCCACTGTACTAACTCTGACCTATCAACTCCCCCCTCTATCCTGCTTTTCCATTGGCTGACACTGCTGGTTGGGGTTATCAGAGCAGCAAGAGTACCAAGGTAAGGTTATCATGGGTCACATTTTTAAGATGTCAGTCTTAAAATCCAATGCAGGTGGGACTTTTGTTGATGTTTTTGTTAGAGAGAAGACAAGAGAGTATTTGCTCCTTAAACACACCCATGTTCTTACCTGCATTGTATTTTACCACTAAATCTACATGGTGAACCTCATCATTAGCCACACATATGGAAAGATAAACATATGTCATGTCTAAGCATATTTTCATTGCCATGTTGATCACGCCTTGTGAACATTTGACTGCATTTCTCATTGCCTGTTGTTGCAGCCAGTGTTGTAAAGATCTAAGAAATCAAATGTGTTTATGATCTTGTCCACTTTAATTATTTAATTTTAAAATCAACGGACTGCCCTTATCAACAAACAGGCAACTATTTTCAGCTCTATTTACAGTAAGCTCCTTGTCCACCTATTTATCCAAGACCACACAGAAAAGTTAAACAATCAACTGGTAAACATAGTGGAACATTTAGTGGCTAAGGCATCAGAAGCTTCCCTCAGGATACAGACTGAATAGTCCTAAAGACTAAACACCTGCTAGGACATTACTGTTTGTTCATGTGCTTTAGAGTTTGTTCTGCTCCCACCAAGTGGCCAAAAAAAATATTATTAGTTATCATGGTACCAGTCATTGTGATCTATTTTCTGCTTGGCCAATTCATGCATTTTAAGATATTAGATTGTCTTGAGATTGTATTATATTTTTTAATTGTTCTATTAAACTTGTGACCAGTGCCACAATTCCCTTCTCTAAGCCTGTAATCCATGTACAAGTTGTAGGTTTATAGGTTGTATAGGTTTTTGGACAGAACTGATCCAGTGAAGTCTGATTTGACCAAGATCATAAACATAATTTTGCTTGTACAATTCATTTGTATAGCTGCAACCACTGTATTCTGACATTCATTATTATACACATGCACATACCTGATGTGAGTTTTACTTCTACCAAATGTTCTCTGAGGATTTCAATATATAATCATAACCTAGGAGCACACGTTAACTGAAAGATTAGATTTGGCCTTTGACCTATGACCTTAGCGGGTGGCCACACCTCTCTTCTCAGAAGGCTATAGTTTGTTGTTATTTTTCTTCAGCAGTATCATTAATTTTGACTCAGAAAAACATTTGTGAATAAAACTCAACCAAGAAGATGATTCATATGTGAATTATGTAATAATAAAACGTTCAAAAAAAAGCTACATTTCCCAAGAGCCACATTGGGTGGCACATTTTGCCACTGATAAGTGAGGCTAACACTGCATGATGGGAAATGATAGTTTTAAAGCAACAGTTTAACATTTTTGAAAATGCACTGATTTCCTGTCAAGAGTTAAAAGAGCAGATTGATGCCAGATCATGCCACTCTCATGTCTGTATGGATGTTAAACTACAGCAGTACTACCGATTAGCTTAGCTTTGCATAGAAACTTCAAATGGGGAAACCACCACCACATTTAAAGCTGTGTTATTTCAAATTCAGATTTATTTATGGATAGCCCCTTAAGATGAGCAGCCGTCTCGTTTTCGAGGGGGTCTTGATGTGTTCATGTTGTTACCTCGTTTCCACAGTAAATCCATTTCCATTTTGTGCTAAGCTAACTGACTGCTGGGTGCTTTTATTTGTTATTATCATGCAGATGAAAGATGGTATTGATCCTCACATTGGAAGGAAAGTAGAAGAGTGTATTTTTCAAAATGTTGAACTATTTCTTTAAGCTTGCTGAACATGTCACATCAAATGTTAACTTGCGTCTTCTGTCAATCACTCCACACCTCCTCCCCTCCCCTCCCCCTCCTCTACACATACTTTTTTCCCGATTGTTCATTTTTCACTGTTTTCCCATTTTTTCCACTTTCTTGATCTCCTTTGTTTTGTTATCCCTTCTTTTGTTTCTTTATACTTCCATCTCTTCCTTCTGTATCTATTTTATTCTCCTTCCTTCCTTCTTCCTTCCTACCGTCCATTCCTCATCCTTTCTTCCTTGCTCCCTCTCATTCACCTTACATGTTCTATTTCCTCGCTCTCATCATTTGTACTTTTCACCCATCATTAATGGCTCCTTCCATGCTCCATGTGCTACACTGTCCCGCCATCATCCATTGTGTCTTAATGTGGCGGGTACCTCAGATCAAGATGCCCAGGAGGAAGGTGAGAAACAGGTGTTAGTGTGATCCTCTGAACTGTAAAACCCACCATTTTCTCCTCAAGCTCAGATCCACATTGGTTGACTGAAATATTTCTTCCCCAAATTAATATAATCTAACATATTAAAAGGGTATGATGAGTGATCAGTCTCCTACATAATTAAACTACCATACCTTCCAGACTATGAGCAGCAAAGCAAATATTTGAAATGTGATTTCATTACTAACAAGTGTTTTATTTCATGTTGCCTTTTTCCTTTCTCAGTCCCAAGCTTGCAGTGCTGTCAGTCACATTAATAGTTTCAATAACACAGTTGTCCTTTCACATATATGAAGGAACACATTTTTTTTCTATATCAACTGTCAACTTTTTTGCTAATACTTCTCTCTTTCACCAACAGAAGAGGAGCGCCCCAAGCCTAAGTATGTTCACTTACTGTATTAGTTCTCACACTTTTCATGTTTTCTCAGTCCAAAATGCCACAGTGGCCTTATCTTATTTTGATCTTTCAATTATTCCCTCAGGCCTATGGTGCCACAACTTGCCCCTCCAAAGATTCCTGAGGGAGATAGGGTGGATTTCGATGTAAGTCATGAAAGTCTTTTTTTTTTATAACTTTGACGCAGCATCAGGGAACAACAACATCTGTCAGTGTCTTGCAGACAAACTGTCAACACTCAAGATTCGCTAAGCTGGGAAAAGTAAACCAGAAGTCAAGTTTTTGTTTTCTGTCCAGTAGCACTGTACTTGATCAATTTCAGTCTGGGTTCAGATCAAGTTTACTGAAACTGGGCAGTGGAGCCTGACCTCTGTGACCAGGTCTTACCATTAGACCTTAGTGTCTTACACTGTGGACCAAGACATCAGGACATTAAACCTGGTATCAAGGAGACTAGCGTTTGCCTGATGACACACAGATATGGTGTTCTGCAGGGATCAATACTTAGACCATTTCTGTGTTGTGCACTAATTCTCTCACATTGTATTTTCAGAAAATACAATCATGTAAATGATCATTTCTATGTTGAAGACACTCACATATATCGCTGTGTAACAACTAAATGAAACTCTTCTGTGCTTCAACTGAGCCGTACCTGACCAGTTCTGTGTTGCCCACATGGACAGTAACCCTGTCTTTTTCCAACAGGACATCCACAGGAAGCGTATGGAGAAAGACTTACTGGAGCTGCATTCTCTGATCGATTGCCACTTTGAGCAGAGGAAGAAGGATGAGGAGGAACTCATTGGCCTCAAAGACCGAATTGTAAGCTCAATCTGATCCTCTGACACTGCTACCTAACACCATGTTATTGAACAACATAGAAACATAAATGTGAAGTCATGCTCCAGATCCTCTACATTCACTTAAAGCAGAAGTGAGTGATATATTTGTGTTAATATAAGTCTTAAATAGTTATATCTTCCGACAGCAATCACTTACATAGAGTGTTTGGTCTGAAACACGGGTCTGTCAGTCCCTCTGCTCTGCTCTGAGCCGAAGAGAAAACATTTATCGTATCCTACAGTTTTTATCCAATGAGGAGAGAGAACGGCATGCAGGGCTGTGTGTGCAGCCAAGGAACGCCGTGAATGTGGTGACGTAGCGACGAGGACTGTTATGGTGCGTTCAAGGAAACTCGTATTTTTCCGACCGTGAAGTGGTACCAGTTCGATCTGGTACGAGTTCACCGGTCGGAAGTTACGAGTGGCCGTTATAGTGACTTTCACCGGTAAAACAGGTCGGAAAAACACGAGTGGGTTGCCTGGAACGCTACAAAGTCGTAAGTTGTGACTTGAAGCTGTAATTTAGGATTTCAAAAGCCTGCCTGGAACGCAGCATTAGCGAAAACGACCGGATCACTCACTTCTGCTTTAAGTTGTCTTTATGAGTGCTGTACTTTTACTATCATTAAGACATACTTAGTGTGTTATTGCATTCAAATTGTGTCTTTTGTTTTTTATTTCTATCAGGAGCACCGACGGTCAGAGAGAGCTGAGATTCAGAGGGTCAGAGCTGAGAAGGAGAAGGACAGACAGAACAGGATTGCGGTAATACACACACACACACACACACACACACACACACAAACACACACACACACAAACACACACACACACACACACACACACACACACACACACACACACACACACACACACACACACCAGTTTTGTTTTTTGTGTCACGACATTCACGAAAAATGAAATGAAACATTGTGGTGCTACAGAGATACCCTGGCCTACAGATAATATTCTCCAGACGTAAGGGAACATTGTTTGGTACTTATCCCAGCATTTTGAATTTTACAGTGAAATTGTTATGAAAAATATACCATTAAGAAAAATAATGAAAATAATTGCAGATTTTTAGTTTTTGTTTTGGCATATCATTCAGCCCTACAGCACAGCATGAAATCTCATGCATCTCAAAAATATAATAAAGCATGCAATGTTTTTCTGGCTCCTTTATCACTGCATCCTTTTTCCATTCCCAGGAGGAGCGCCACAGAAAAGAGGAAGAGGAGGCCAAGAGGAAGGCTGACGATGACTTGAAGAAGAAGAAAGTCCTGTCAAACATGGGAGCAAACTTTGGAGGCTTCCTGGCCAAGGTCATATGACGGCTGCTAATTTTCAGTAGTGATAATGATAATGAGGAGATGATGACACAGAGGATGACTTTGTATGTTCTGTCCCAGGCTGAGTCGAGGAAGGGCAAACGTATGACAGGCAAAGAGATCAAAAAGAAGACACTGACTGACAGACGGCAGCCGTTAGCCACTGACAATATGAGGGAGGATGCCCTCAAGTGAGTCTCCTCCATTTGTTACACTGTTACAGCTTTAAACTGGGTGTTACTGTTGATAACCTGAAAGTTGATTGACCTAATGCATATATAGATTTATAGAAAATATGGATTTGAAATAGAGTATTGAGCGTCCTGAGATATCTAAACCCTCTACAGCAGGGGTGTCAAACTCATTTTAGTTCAGGGGCCACAAACAGCACAATTAGATCTCAAGTGGGTCAGACCAGTAAAATAATAGCATGATAAGCTATAAATAAAAAGAAGAACTTTTCCCTCTGTATTATAAGATGTTTAACTAATTGTGTCACGACATGTGACAACCTGAAAAATGAAGCCAACACAGATGCAACACGTTTGTCGTGACACTGGAGTCTGGCTCCATCAGACTCCAACAGTTAAAATTATACCTCATTTTTGGATTAGCCAGCAGTTAGTTGCGGAGCCAGGTGTCATAGCACATGCAATATTGAGTGTCTAAAGACTTTGGGTAGTCTGGGGTTTTTTGCGAACTCCAAAACCAAAAGTAAGCATGTGTAAGGAGTGAAACAGTGTTGTTGAGTTATCTTTATTGGATTTGAGGGAGTTTACAGTCCCATAAACCCAGTCAAACTTGTTGTAATGTTTGTTTATTTCCATGTAAAGTAGCCTAGTGTAACGGAGGTCCACGGGTATAGTCACAGTCACGAGGTACCAGTAAGGAGAAGTGACGACGTGTGGCGGTTAGCGGTACTGAAGTTAAACTCACTCACCCATAAAAGACGTGCTAACCCCCTTGCCAAGTGGTCATTGACCTCTTGGCAAAACGGCTAGCATTGTCACTCCCGGTGCGGGAGACCCAGGTTCGAAACCCACTCAGGGCAGGTCACAGAAGTACACACTAGTATCATGTACGTATATAACCATAAGGCTACATGTATGAGCCTTTAACAAGCTTTAGCTTAAAAATTCACCCCAAAGCTTTGAAAACAAAATAGCATGAAGCTAACAGCTAATAGCATGAAGCTGAGCAAACAGTAGCTCAAGTAGTTTTCTGCCTGCATCTATCATCAATTGTCGTTGTGTTTCCAAGGCAACGGGCCCAGGAGATGTGGAACTGGATCTACCAACTTGAGTCTGAGAAGTTTGACTTCATGGAGCACATGAAACACCAGAGATATGAGGTACAACTGAGACTGTCAGTATTGAAATGTCCTCTTATAGTCACCATACGTGATGATTTCATTTTTACCTCTGATCTCTGGTTTGCCTCCCTCAGATCATTGTGCTGCTGAACAGAATCCAACATGCTCAGAAGTTGTGAGTAGCTGCTTTAAAGCAAAATATGATGTCCTCCTATTATCATATCCCATGTTTATGTGTTTCAACACCCCTTCTCTTCCTCCCACAGTAAAAAGGTCCATGGCAAAGGGAAGGTTGGTGGTCGCTGGAAGTAATGCTGGAAAAGTACAAAAGAAGAGAAAACAAAAACACACTGATAAGGAAAAATGAGAGTAAGAATATGGAGGACTGACACCTAGCCTCCTCAGTCTTCTAGTGATGGAGCCACTGCCGATATGTATGAAAGATATTGACTGTTTCTTGATAAGATGTATTGATAATAAAAAAGACGTGCACCCAGCTCGGTGGTGGTTTTGTTACGTTTCATTTTTAGCAGAAAAACAAGAAACAAGATTTTTTCAGACAACCCCCTGGTGAGTAGCGAGGAAAGGACATTATGTTTGTGCAGAGCAGCATCCTTCAAATAACACTGAGGTCATGTCCTTTTACTTTTGCTTAACAGCCACTTTCAGAGATTTACATTGTGTCTTACAATCATTTATTCAAAAGCTGCACCGTCCCGATGGTCTTTTTTTTTAACATCTGTGCTTGGTGCTTGTGTTGCTGATTTCAACACTTTGAAATTCTTTGACCGGCGCAAGACAGACTCATGTTTTCATTCATCAAGAATTAAAGTCAGAGGTTCGAAGACGATCAGATACCGTCGTAGTTCCGACCATAAACGGCGATTCGGCGGCGTTATTCTCATGACTCGCCACGAAACCGAAAGTAAAGAAACGCTGGTCGGCTCGCCCAGCATCTCCGCCACCACTAATAATAACAAAATAACAGTAGAGACAAAACGATATATTTATCGAAAATGGGTAGTGTGGGTAGTGTAGATTCATCCACATTAACGGGAGACTTTTTTATAACCAAATAGAAACTCCTCGTTGTCCCTTTAATGTAGCCTATTAGTAAGCAGTTAATTAATGTTTACTACTCAAAGTTAGTTAAAGCAGAAGTGAGTGGTCCGGTCATTTTCGCTAATGCTGCGTTCCAGGCAGGCTTTTGAAATCGTAAATTACAGCTTCAAGTCACAACTTACGACTTTGTAGCGTTTCAGGCAACCCACTCGTGTTTTTCCGACCTGTTTTACCGGTGAAAGTCACTATAACGGCCACTCGTAACTTCCGACCGGTGAACTCGTACCAGATCGAACTGGTACCACTTCACGGTCGGAAAAATACGAGTTTCCTTGAACGCACCATAACAGTCCTCGTCCCTACGTCACCACATTCACGGCGTTCCTTGGCTGCACACACAGCCCTGCATGCCGTTCTCTCTCCTCATTGGATAAAAACTGTAGGATACGATAAATGTTTTCTCTTCGGCTCAGAGCAGAGCAGAGGGACTGAGAGACCCGTGTTTCAGTCCAAACACTCTATGTAAGTGATTGCTGTCGGAAGATATAACTATTTAAGACTTATATTAACACAAATATATCACTCACTTCTGCTTTAATAAATTAATAAAAGTTGAATAATGTAATTAGTTATCATTATGTATGCATTACTCTGCATTAATTAATACATTAGTTTATATATTAATGCTTAATAAATGTACTAGCTAATGTTAATTAAGGGACCCTTATTGTAAAGTGTTACCCAAGTCTTTTTTGCTGATAGTACAGTCACTGTCCATCCCAGCTGCCTCACTATTTAGAATGTTAATTAATGACACTAACAGACTCAGGGGGAGTGAATGGGACATTATTTGTACAAATGCAAAGCTGCCATGGAGCCCAGGAGGGTTGTGGCTGAAGGAGGGGCGGCATGAGTCCAGAGGTTTCAGTGGATGCACTGGTACATCACTCCACCCAGAGGAAGTAAGAAAGCCTGCAACTGCTGTAACAAGCTCACACTTAACTGTAGCTATTAGTATGATAACCTAATACCTATAGCTATATGGTTAGTATTTATTTTAACAACCTATGTTTATTTCTCAATTAGATTTACTTTTTTAAAAGTACTTTTGAAAATTTATTTTTTATGCCAAATTTTATTTACTTATCCGTCTTTTTTTCTTTTTTTTTTAAATTTATTTCGGGAACCAGCCTTTTCCTTCTTTGCTGTTTCTTCTTCTCTCCTGTTCTGTCTGTAGTAATGATGTTCCCTGTGTGCCCCCTCCTAACCACCACCCCTCTCTCTCCCTCCCTTCTCTCTCTAATTCCTGCCTCACATGTTTGGCTCACTGCGTGAGACAAGGACTAAAGAGGACACACTGTTAATCCAGTCTTTTACTCGTTGCATTCAATCAGGACACACACACACACACACACACATTTGCATGCTTACCTCACTAAAATCAAATGTATCAGTGGAGGCTTCGCAGGTTGTCCAGAATAAAAGCCTCAATATTCATAATTAGATTATTGGGACAAACAGCAGCAATAATGACAAGGTGCAGGATTAGTTACCCTCAGAAATTACACTGAGCGATTATTTTGTCTGATTGCAAGGTTAACACAACCACTTATTGTATTAGAGGGAATAATCCCACTCTGAAGCATGATATGAAATATATTGAATTCTTCAGAGACTGTGGCATTTCACCCCAAAGATGCTTTCTCCTTTCTTTACTAATGGTGTGAGTGTGTGCGACGTCCTGCTTGTGGGTAAATAAAAGGATATCATTCTCACACATGACAGTTTTATAGCGTGTGTCCAAATCCATCCATCCATCATCCACCAAGCCATCTGTCATTGTTAGGAAACATTTTATTTATTCAGCTAGTTGTTTCGCAGTCACATAGTATCGAAAGAGAAACCACAAACAGATTTCCATTTTTATGATACACTGTGCACACACACACACACACACACACATACACATCAATTTGCTCATTCACTCCAAGCAGGATCTGGTCTCATTCAATCACGAGCACAGAGGGAGCCACAAAGAGACAGAACAACGATTAGTAAAAACATGTAACTAAATGCAACAAATTTCATGGGGGAAATTTGAGATGGGATTGTTTGGAAGACAAAGGGGTTTTCAGAGTAAACAAGAGGAAGATCTGAGGAAGAAGGAAAATACAGAATATTCACAGCAGTAGACAAAAATACAAAGTGTTTCTATCTTCTTCCTCACAGGGATTCTAACACCACCATCTGTATAGTTAGGTCTATAAAGCATGAGTGTGACATCTGCTGGTCTGCTTCACAAGAACCAAAGATGAGCACTTCTTCTGTCCAAGTGCAAACTGAGCCGGACCTTCCAGCATTACTCACAATTACAACTGGTGGAGGAAGTTAAGAGGAGTTTGAGGTTCACATGACGACCAAAGCCAAGAACTAGCATGATCCTGTACTGTGAGCTGCAACCTGCCACATTATTCATTCAGCCCTATATCCTTGATTTAGCAGTACAAGAGGATACTACTATAATTAATTTAAAAGTGAGTTCAAACTTAAGAAAAGATCCAGATTTATGAATATTTATGCTTGAAAATAAATTACTTCCATCACCTCTGCTCTCAATATCAAGAGAAATACCAGATGAGCACAGCTAAACGCCTTAGAAATTGTTGGACAATAAACTTACTAATCAATTTCCAGTTATCAGTTCCTGCTGAGTTGTGTCCATGATTTTATGTTTTATTTATTTATTTTCAAATTAATTCAAATTTTGCACCAACATATCACCTTACAAACAGCTGACAGCAGGCTAGTTAACGGGCTCTAGCTCACATGAGGTCATGCTAGCTGGACTGAGCTGTTGGTCATGTGACCCTCCTCGCCTTGTAGGTCAGCTGTTTTTTGAGAGTCTCCAAAGTAAACTGATACAAAACCATTAGCCTACGAGAGGAAGGGGGGGTTTAGTTTTGGAATCATTATAGTGAAACAGTGGCTACTGATTCTCACTTGCTCTAGACATATCACAGTATTAAAATTAATTTGACAACACTGCCGTCAGCCCAGAGTCCGGAGTATGGAGGCCCCAAAGTCCAGGGAGGAGATGTAAGCATCTGAATGCTTGGCAAGTGAGTCTGGCAATTTTGTGAGATACATGTGAAGTACCCTTTTTATTCTCAGTCACTTAACTGGTCCATTAAATGTGTAGAATATGTATGAGCCAATACACAAACAACTGTGTAAATGTGCGTGTGCTGCAAGTGCACATTATAATTTATCATAATGTATTCATATGCAATCTATGGGATGCATTCAACACAATATAAAGCCCACATTAAGATCCCAAAATGAAATTAAATATTACAAAATGAGTGCTGGTGTTAAGGATTCCTATTCAAGCTCAAGGTCATTTTATAAAACCAACAATGTTACAAATACAGAGAACCCCCCCCCCCCCCCCCCCCCCTCCTGTGCAGGTGGTGCTGTTTACATATGTGCATTGTGAGTGTGTTTAGCGAATAGGGGCCTTCAGAGCAGCGTCCAACTCCTCCTCAGGCAGCAGAGTGTGCCACTGGGCAACGGGACGCCTGGGGTTGGCCAGCATGTCTGACCAGTGGCGGAGCCCGACGCCTGAGGCACCGTAGCCGATCCAGCATTTGCCGATGGCGTCGTTGCTGCCTAGCTTGTCGTAGTCGTACACGGTGATCAGCACCTGGATTTTCTGTGTGTGGAAAGGACAGAGAAGAAGACGTAGTTAGACCCAGCTCTTCTGTATGTATGCAAATTGTTAAAGGTCCAGTGTGTAATATCTGTCAAGGTTTATTGGCAAAATCTGAATATACTACCAATGAATATATTTGTATAAGTGTAGAATCGCTATAAAAAAAAATCTGTTGGGTTTTCATAGCCTTATAATTCTTCTTTTATATATAGGCTACATATCCACAAGTTTCCGAACGTCATCTATGGTCAAAACCGGAAGCCGGTTTTGCATTTCCGGTGGAATTGTACGTTTACGTTTCCATGGTTTTCGGTCGTTGTCATAGTTGCGGTAAACTCATGGATCTATTAACGCTGGCTTTTAACACAGATGTCAATTTATGTGATATCCATTGTTAAAAAGCTGGTGTGATGATCCATGCATTTCATAGATTTTCATTGAAAAAAAAAATCCATGCATTTACCGCGACTACAGAAACCATGGAAACCTAAACATAAAATTCCACCGGAAGAGCAAAACTGGCTTATGTTTTTGACGTTCGGAAAAAGGTGGATAGCAAGGGTCTAAGGGTCCAGCCAACCAGAGAGCGAGGTTTCAAGAGTTTCACGTTCATAAATAAACAATAGAATTATTTAATAGATAAATAATATAATCAGAATGCTAGATGTCACTGGTTACACCTTATTTTACACACTGGACCTTTAATTACACTAACAGGTACAGAACAACAAAACAGACAATGAAAATTAAATTGGGAAACTTTGTGTTAATGGATAACTGATGGGCATGTCTACTCTCTATGAAAATAAGAAAAAGCGGTGATGCATCAAGATATTTCCCAGAACCTTTCAGTTCAGCTCCTTGTGTAAAAGGAAATGCACAAACCTGGATCTGGGAGAAAGGGATCTCAAAACTGAAGCTCTCATTGAAGTAAGGATTCAGAGTGTTTTGTTTAACCGATGTCTTCTTCTTCTTCAGTCGCTTCCCGTTGTGCTGCAGCACCACCTTAACGAAGGGATCTGAGACACAGGGATGTGGTATCAGACCAGTAGAGTACCATACATGCCGTCGATTGCCAGTCTCAGTGTTTTAGTGTTTAGGTATGTGTGTAGGTTTGTTCACCTGACAGTCCTCCGACATCCATCTTTTTCAGGTTCTTGGCTTCCATGATGTTCACTGTCAGCTTACCGGCCGTGGGGACATAACGAAGGGAAATACAGATATCGCCCAGCTTCTCTTGCTGTTAATGAAACAACACAAACATAGATGAGCCATCATTTCGTACAGTGCTTCGCTTGTAATATTCACTGTATACTATGATTCAGTAGATGACAAAAAAAACTCATCCACCTCCTCCTTCTCTCCTCCAACCAGGTCTTTCCATTCGTGTATTGGCTGTCCGAGGTCTATGCTGTTCATGGCGATCTTGATCTCGCCGATGACGTCGTGTTTACCAAAACGGTCAAAGTCAAATACCTGCAGCACGAGAGTCTGTCCACCCAGCTCACTATAGGGAATCTGGAGAGGTATGGAGAGTATTTTTAAAAGATTAGGCAACTGTTATTATGACAATATAATCAAAAGTGTCAACTCTTTTTTGGCATCATGGACGGACCTTGAAATTAAAGGTCTCGTTGAAGACAGGACAAAGGTTCTTGCGTTGCACTTTGGTCTCAAACTTCTTCTTCTTGTCTGGCAGCATGTAGACTTTGACATAAGGGTCGGAGGTCCCACCAATGTCCATAGCTGGGAGGTCCTGGGCCTGGAGGATCCCCACTATCAACTGGAAGACAAGGGGGGGAGTAGGAGATTAATGTGGGTTGCAAATCATAAGAGTAGGCTATACCAGTTTTTTTAGGATGGAATAGAAAAGAGGATCACTGTCATTAACCTCATTCTTAAAAATATTCTTAAGTTTCTGTATTTAGGAGGTGTTGATGATGAGTTGTCTACCAAAATATCTGCAGATATGCGTACCTGGTTATCAGTAAAGTTGTAATCCAGTGAGTACTCCAGTTTGCCCAAGGACTCCTTCTCTTCCTCTTTCTCCCCATCCTCTCCCTCCTGGAAGAGATGCAGCAAGGTTTGTACAGTTAACAGACAATATAAAAGGCCCTATAGTTTCAATATTAAAGCAAATATATTAGCTTCAAAAGGATCCATAAATAGCCATCACAACAACACCTGGAGTGAAAATGGCATGAGATAGAGAACTTTTTAAATGTTTGGTGCAGATCCTGAAGGAAGTGCTGTGCTGTAGAACTATTATATAAAAGGGTGTGATAGACACTCTTGGCTTAATTTTTTCCCACCTTTTTGTCATCTCCATCCTCTCCATCCTTGTCCTTCTTTCTGCGACCTCTTCCTCCCTTTCTTTCACGGACCTTCTTGGGCTTCTTGGCCTTGTTGATGCACTTCTTGTAGATGCAGAAACATAGGCAGGCAACAAGGGCAAGGACCACTACCACGATTGCTCCCACGGCCCACATGGGCACTGCAGATAATAGTGAGAAAAAAGGAAAAAGGCAGGTTGATGCAGGATAGTCTGACAGAAAAGTAACATGATACTAAACAATTGCGCCACAGAAAGTTGTTCATATGGGGTGGGCCTGGCCTCTAACTCCAATGTACAACGTATACTGAATCACCTTTGACCATGTCACAACTGGTAATGTTTCTTGAACTCTGCACTAGGTTCCTTCCACTTTCCTCTACCATGACAGAACAAAGACTTCACTCTTGACAACTTTTACGAACAGCCAAGCGCGCTTCATATCATTGAGCACATGTTAACTGATAATGTTTCTTGAATACTATACCATACTGTTCCTTTGGCATAACGTATCTTGGTGACATATCCCTGTTAACTTGAGTGTAAAACGTCCCTGGGTGGGCTTGAACCACCAACCTTTAACCTTTAACCTTTAACCTTTACCAGCCGAACGCGCTAACCGATTGCGCCACAGAGACCAATCTCCACCCTTCTGCAGCTGGATTTTTATTATTATTTTATTATTGTGTCTAGACCCTGGGCTTGTCTTAACCCTGGGCTTGTCGTAACTCAGTTTCTGCCTGTCCTCTCCAAACCAAAAACTGTCTGTGCACAAGTATATTACTGACATAAAGCAACTTTATCTGTTAATTTCTGCATGTCTAGGGTATACCTTCATATCATCGAGCAATTTCTGCCTGTCTAGATGTAATATCATTGAGCACATGATAACTGATAATGTCACATGAATACTGTACCAAGTTCCTTTTACGTAACACATCCCGGTGACATATCCCTGTTTACTTGAGTGTAAAACGTCCCGGGGTGGGCTTGAACCACCAACCTTTTGGTTGACAGCCTCAAACTCCAATCTCCACCCATCTGCATTTGTGATTTTTGTTTTTTGCATCATTGTGTCTAGACCTTGCCCTTGTCTTTGGTCAGGTCTCAGAAACAAAAACTGCCTGCATGCCTGTCTAGGGTATTCCTCTGTATCACTGGCCGCAACTGGTAATGTCATATGAATACTATACCAGGTTCCTTTAACATCACACATCCTGACGACATATCCTTGTTAAGGAGACTCAGCATATCTTATTTAAAAGCAAAAAAAACAGAATGGTACAAGATATGAGATGGACTTACTATTGAGTTTATGATCTTGGAGAGTAGAGCAGCGTGGACACATGAAGAAATGAAAGAGCATAAAATAAAAACAATGAAACACAACACATGAAAATGAGATTGAAGGATGGTTAGATGATGGTATGATTAGAAACAGCTGAGACAAAGACACCATGATGTTTTATCTCGTTTCTAACAGGCTCTCAGACTAATCAGGTTATTTTCTGAGTTGCAAGAGTTGCTCCACAGGCAGGCAATTTAAATGAATTCAGAGCATGCACATGTCCATCACTGGTGTGTTTGCATCCTCTTTAAGGGGATAGTTCAACATTTTGGCAAATTGGCCCAGCTCCCTATAGTCATAGCAGTAGGTTTGTTACCTTTATTTGTCGGTGCAAGCTATTTTTAGAACCGCCGAGCGCAGCCGTGAGCTGCTCAGAGCTACGCTACGGAGGCTCATGGGGTTTATTGGTTTCCCTCATCAAACTCATCAAATACACAATCCAACAACTCCAAAACGCTCTGGTGGACAAGTTGTGACCTGAACATTCACCACACTATGAGATAATAATGGAACATTATGAGACAGAGTTGTTTTCGAGGCAAATACAGAGACTGCTTGTTGAAAAACTGTCCCTGAAGGCAACACTGTTTTGAATTTACCTCTAAAACGATTTTGTCTCGTTACGTTACGTTATTATCTCATAGCGTGGTGATTGTGCAGGTCACAACTTGTCCACCAGAGCGTTTTGGAGCTGTTGGATTGTGTATTTGATGAGTTTGATGAGGGAAACCAAGAAATCCCATTAGCCTCCGTAGCGTAGCTCTGAGCAGCTAACGGCTCTGCTCTGCCGTTCTAAAAATAGCTTGCACCGACAAATAAAGGTAACGAACCTACTGCTATGACTATAGGGATTATGGCAATGGGCCAATTTGCCAAAATGTTGAACTATTCCTTTAATCAGTAGTTTGTGTATATTATTAAACATCTGTTTGAGTTTGCTTACTTGGCAGGTGTGTGAACTCATTGAAGAACTTGTTCTTCATGCTAGCAAACTGGTGAGTGGAGTGGTGGGTGGAGGGTGGGGGCGGTGGGCGTTCATGTTCCTTCTCCTCCTCCTCGGCCGCCCTGCGGAGCCGCGGCCCCGCCACGCTGACCAATCGCATTGCTGCTCTGTGAAAACAAAGAGAGCAGACAACAGTCGATTTAGTCATTTTCAACAAGACTTGGTGACCACTGATATGAAGACTAAACTCCTGAGGTTAACCACATATTAACCTCTTCCTTGTCAGAAAACATTTCTTCTTGTTTTTCTTTATTTGGCTTCAAGCCAATCTTTTCAAACAACCAGTTTGACCTTTCACCTGGCTGTAATCCGACTAATCCTCTCACTCTCCTGCCTGTCACCTGCCCATTTACTCCATGGGTTCTAGAGAA
The DNA here is from genome assembly GCF_905171665.1 of Trachurus trachurus. Taxonomy (NCBI): domain Eukaryota; kingdom Metazoa; phylum Chordata; class Actinopteri; order Carangiformes; family Carangidae; genus Trachurus; species Trachurus trachurus. The sequence goes on from NC_139905.1 coordinate 27,341,410, forward strand.
CAACTAACAACAAAAACTAACATCTTCATCAAGGAAGAGAGCTTTTATTTTGTTAAGGGTTTACAGTATCAAAATCTTAATGAGAAATTCCAGTGGGGAAGTACAGTAAGTACAGGTACGTCCTTTACTTACATTTAAAGATCCCATATTATACTCTTTTTACTCAATTTCACTCAGCTGTTAGACATCCAACTAAACTGTATTCGAAACGTATTGCCTAAGGGGGCAGTTGTCGGTCTGAGAAGTGAAGCTCACTTCCGCGTTCAAAAAACTGCAATCCCCTCGGCTTCCTCTGGGGGCTGGTACCAGAAGGGAGCATTCTCCATAGACCCCCATGTTAAAATCGCCGATTTTACATCCTCAATAAACATGTTAAAAGCCTGGTGTCAGAACGTTTTTTTGTTTCAATCAATAGTTTCTACCCCCGCACACACTCTGAGGGGGGTGAATTTTTTTTTTTAACTCTACCGTTTTACTGTTATTAGGTTAAAACTCTGGCCAATTAGGGCGCGGAAACGTTGAGTGACAGGTCCGGAGCGGTCCGTGGACAGGCTGCTTCGAGGCCAGTGGGCGGGTTCTCGGCCGGCCAATCCAACATGGCGCTGTTCAGGCCACCATATTTGAGTCACAAAAACGACTCCCCAGAACCAATGGGTGACGTCATGGACGCTACGTCCATTCTTTTTACAGTCTATGGTATTGCCCCAAACTGACCCGTGGTCCTGAATGTCGGCTGTCTAAAAGTCGCTCAAATGAGCTCTACTGAGAACAAGCTGTTTCTGTGCCTGCACCTTTAAGTAACATGGTTACTGTACACGGCAAAGATTATTACCACTTTAAGACTTAAAATTGGTCGATATGCAGCCATAGAAATAGACGTGGTAGGTGTTTTAGCTCACTCCCTTCGTGACATCACCACAGGAGCTGAGTCTGAACAGCCTGTATGAGCACCGTTTTACCAGTCAGTGGGCTGTAGAGTCGATGCAGGACCCGTTTGCTTTCCTCATTCTAGGAGTTGGTAGGCTCAGGGAGGATCAGTTTATATATGTAGAGACCAGAAAAAAACCTGTTCTTCATAATATGGGACCTTTAAATAGTAAAATTCTCCATTAACACTATTGACTGCTGTGAAAATCCAGCAGCATGTTGTTCCTGCAGGTGAAGGCGAGCACCACCATGGGTATCTCCCAGGACTGTGTTGAGCAGGTGGCTGAAGTGAGGATGCTGAGAAGAATGAACGCCATCATGAACAATGACATGCACCCAGACCCACTTGATGCTCTGGAGGTGTTTGGGCAGAGCAGCTTCAGTGGCAGGCTGATTCCACCCAGATCTAAGACTGAACGCTACAGGAAGTCTTTCCTTTCCTCCCTGCCGTCATAAAACTCTTCAATGTGCAATAGCTCAGTCTTATGTGCAATGTCTTGTTGTTTTAAATAACAATGAACTAGTTTTAGTCTTTTACTTCTGACGTATTTATCTATATTTATATGTATTTTTGCATTTATATCTATCTATCTATCTATCTATCTATCTATCTATCTATCTATCTATCTATCTATCTATCTATCTATCTATCTATCTATCTATCTATCTATCTATCTATCTATCTATCTATCTAATTTCAAATTCACAGTTTGCTGTTGGGGATTTAAACCTGTAACAGTGCATCATATTTGATTAGCTAATCATGTTTTGTAGGCTATTTAAAAAATCAAATCACTCCCAAAGTAAATATTAAAGTCAAGTGCTTTTCTCAGTTGTAGTACACACACACACTAGCATATTCTATCCTACTCATACAACATTTTGAGTCAGTAATTAAGTATGTAATCAATTAGCATTCACAAATAGTTTACATTATATTATTACGCATGCATTATTAACACTTGATTTGATAAGCTTGCTCATTAGCTAACTGGCTAGAAAACAGCCATTCAACTGGCTGGATAGCTTTTTCCCCATTAAGATGGCTTTATCTCCCTGTCTTCCAGCTCTTGTTAACTATTTCCATGTTTTATAAACTGTTTTCTTATACAACATCTATTGCACGTCTGAACGTCCTAGGTGAGGGATCCCTCCTCTGTTGCTCACCCTGAGGTTTCTCCATTTTTTTTTTTTGTTAAAAGGGTTTTCTATGGAGTTTCTCCTCAGTGGATATGAGGCTGTGAGGGCAGAGGATGTTGTTATGATGCAATGTAAAGCCCTTTGAGACAAACTGTTTGTAAAAATGGGCTATACAAATAAAATTGCCTTGCCTTTTTGGGTAATGTTGACTTAGTATTAAGTAGCAGGAGTAGTTCCCATCACTTTACAATACTGGTAGTTGCAAGCTGTAAATATGCACTATCCTGCCTGTATTTTTCAAATTAAATGTAGCCTACTTTTTGCTCAGTCAATACAAACAGGTGTATGTAAGTCCACTCAAGTCAGAATGAATGAAAAACACAGGCAACAAAAGCTTAGTTTTAGGCCATATCAATAAAAGGAGTTCTTTAATGCAGAGTCATGACATGAAGCAAATCATCGACTCAGCTGGATTCCTTTTTGCATCATTGTGTCTAGACCTTGGGCTTGTCTTAATTCAGTCTCTGCCTGTCCTCTCCAAACCAAAAACTGCCTGTGCACAAGTATATTACTGACATAAAGTAACTTTTTCATATATTGAAAGCTTGATGTTTTGGTCTTATTCCTTTCTCTCTTTTCCTCTTCTGTCGTCCTCCCTGCATCCTTTTCATGATGATGACAGTTGGTCAAAAAAGAAGTAAAATTGAGCCCTGCTGCTATTGCTTGTACATAATAATCCCCTGATTTTATGTGCCCACAAACACACATACACACACTCAGACACGCAAACAGAGAGAGTAAAAGAGACATGGCCTAAGAGAAATGTCATCACTGTTGTGCACTGCAGGCATTGACCCAAAGGAAAAGCAAAGCATGGGGACGATGACCTTATACCAGGACCCTGAAACTGAAGCAGTAAGTGAGCAAACATTCGTTTAATTCTTTACACCTGTTCTTTTCCTGTTGTAAAAATGTCTCCCAACACACAAGTCTAATAACCAAGAGTAATAATAAAAGTAAAATGATGATTTCAGCTTTTACTTTTGATGAGGTATGCTGTGAATGTACCTCAGTGGAATAAAGTGCAAATAAAAAGCTGGGTTTATCCTCTGCCAAATCCCACTCTATCACTGTGAGGGGAATAAAAAACAATAAAATGAGATGATATCCCTCTGTGGTAATCATATCTTGCTGTTAAGCACTTTTGTGCCCTGTATGGAGTTCAGCCTGTCGGTTGTGCACTCAGAGGCACATTGACATTTAAACACACACACACACACACACACACACACACACACACACACACACACACACACACACACACACACACACACACACACACACACACACACACACACACACACACACACACACACACACACACACACAGGCCCAACCCACACTAGACATCCCTCTGTCGCTGCACAGCGATGTAACAGGATTGATTGCCAAAGGTAATCCAAAAATCCCTCAGCTTAAACAAATTAAGGACAGTTTGCCTCACTGGGTCTCCGCCCCCTCTCCCCGCCCATTCTCCATCCTTCACTCCTCCCCCTCGTCTTCTTCGCCCTCTGTCTGTCATTTGTCCTCCCTGCCAGTTGAAATGTTGACATACCTCCTCATATACTGTACACTGAGGCACATACACATCATATTTCCATAATGAGATCTGATTTAGTTGGCAAGCTGTGTTACCCTGGTGTTGTTGATCCTTGCAGCCCCCTGGATTGCATAAGCATAGGATTAGAGAGGGAGACCTGTGTGTGTGTGCACTGCATGGACGGATGGACAGCAGTGGAAACCTCTCACAAACACATAGAGAAACCTTACTGATTAAAATTTGACAGATCAGTGGGTCAGGCTGTGACAGCTGTAGTGTATGGTGAATGTCATGATTCCCTCTCTCATTATTCATCAACTAATGGTTAATAATACTTAAAAACAGAAATACACTTATTAGATGAGATAGCAGAAGATCAGTATCACAACAATACTACTTATAGCTTCTGTTTATGTTTCCGCTGTAAATACATTTCAATTTTATCTTTATTTATTTTACTATTATCATTCTATTGTTGTCATGATTACATTTTGTCTCATTTTGTCTGTGTCTCTGGGAGCTGCTAAAACACTCAGATTCTAACTTTGGGATGTTATTTTATTTTAGGGGGGAAAAAAACAGTCTGAGCCAAAAGTCCTGCATGTTTTCATGTTTTTTCAATTCTTTCAATATGAATCAGATTTAACAAACCTGTTGATTAGTGAGTAGCTGTGCTTTTTCGCAAAAGTGAAAAGAATGATGTTAACATGTCTTTTCTAAATTCAACTGCTTTGTAATTTTACAGTCTTAAAGGGACAGTATGTAGCTTATTTGGCTTTTTATTAGCAAAAATCAAATATTGCTTTCATAAATACATATTTACCGAAGTCTAAACACAACTGCATACAAATGAAAGCTGTCTCGTAGCTTAGAATAAGTTGTTTACAAATACATAGGTGGTAGGTGCACTCACTGGAGGCTGCCATGTTGCATCGACATCTTTGAATACGGTACGCGAAAGCGGACAAACCTGGCTCAAACGCACTATTGAGTGTCTGTGACTAGGCTTGTGCCCGGAGGATGATCGACATTGTTGCTTTTGTTTTTTCTGCCGTTATAAAATACATACGGTTAGCAGCTACATTTTACAATGTTGAGCTGTTGTTATACAAAGTGCAGCCAAACACCAGGCTGAAGAGAGAGGAGCAGCAGAGACTCCTCTGACGGTTGTGGAGCTGCAGCTGGACTGGCAGGAGAGCACGACCCAGGTCTTTTTTTTTTCTTTTCTTTTTTTTTTTTTTAGCATCGCCGTTGTTACAGGTGATGCATAACGTATTTGTCCAGTATGTTTGTCCTCTGATCTTTCTTCATGGGACCGCACTGCGTAACTGGCACATTCTGTAAGTCATCCTGTGTAACTTTTTACTGTGAAATCATGACTGAAGGCACGAATGGAAGTCTACACGTGTTAAAAAAAAACGACAGTAATTGGTCAGAGATATTGTTATCAGTTAGTGGTTAGTTTGTGAACGTGTTTGTCCTCGGCGGCCACCGTCACTATGCCGACGGGAGGGGTGAGCGAGTGAATGCTGCAATCTAGAATCTGAACGCTGGATGTCACGGTTTAGCCCCAATGCTACATCCTGAGGTTTGTTTGTTTTGAATGAATTTGCAGAATTGAAAAGTACTGATTCAATTGTATTAATGTTTTTTTTTTCTTTATGAAATACGGTAGAAGGAAAAAATCAGGTAGGCCACACTTTCCATAGAAGACAAGCATCCAGTAGATGCAGCTATTGGATAGGCCTACAGGTCTGTTTTTTTCCTTTTCTTTTCTTTTTGTGCATAATAAAATACAGCATACTGTAATTGAATTTTCAAAATTTCAAAAAAGCACGTCATGGTTTGTAGAGGCCTCTGTAATATGGGAAGTGAATGACAGTGAAGGAATATCTAATATCTAAATGCCCAACATCAGTCTAAACCTACTGATGGTGCTGTAAGTACTTTGGATAAAACCACCGACTGCATTCTGTTACTCTGCTGTTTCTGTAATGATGTTTTCGCTCAAGTTCAGAACACCCCAAAATCAGGATGATGATGACCACAGTTGTTATCTGGGTCACAGCAGATTTAGGCTGGACCGCAGCCAAAAGCTTACATCAGTGAGTCAGAGACCTGGCCGGCGTAGGAATACAAATCTCTGTCCAAAGATTGCACAATGGTGAAATCATGCTCACGACAAATACAATTTTGTTTATAGGTTCATAGTTTGGAAAAGCAAAGATTTGTTGGGAGGATGAAGTGGTGAGGCTGCTCTGAGGAAAAATTGATTCTCTGCAATCATGACAAAACTAGTACTGCATGAAGTTAAATGTTATAAACTTTTCCAACTTCCTGGCATCACATTACAGAAGTCACAGCAGCTTACCAGCTTTGTATATTCTCTGAAACCTGCTTTATAGTCAAACTACACATGGTTGTCTTGTCTATATTTACAGTTTATGAGAGCTTAGATTAGATCTTTGTTAGGTCAAAAACAAAACAAAAAGATGATAAAAAAAGACCAACAGGGGAAACAGAAGTCTTATAAACAGAAATCTGTTATCAACAAATTAATCTGCCTTTTACTTCAACAATGTCTGACATTTTAGACAAATGTCACATCACAACTAATGTGTGAATGACTGCGTAGCAAAGACCCACCAGCACTCACAATGTAACAACACAAAAAGCTGAGTGAAGGTTCTGTATTAGCTTTTGCAACAAGATTTTCAAGTGGTATTTCAAGTGCCAGCTCCAGGCGTTTAATGGTTATACCTGCAGAAAAGGTTGTTATACTAACTGCCGTGGATGCATGTTTACTGTTGACCTTTGACAGCAATTTTGCATTATAGGCTACGACTGAGAATCCAAGCTCAAAAATCCACTTGGTAACAATACAAAGCTTTCAACCACATGTCAAAGCCCCATACAGGGTAGATGGGGTGTTTCTGTTTTAATCAAGATCTTAGTTTGTTTATATGTCTATTTACAGGATGATAATTGACAGCAATTTGGATTATTTATTATTCATGTAAGCTATAACAGTAAGGTTGTCAAATTTTGTATTCTTCTAGTTGGATTGCTGCTTGGATTACATGGGATCCTAATTGGTGAAACTGGGCTCTGAGAGGTCAAAATAATAACCAGCAGATTTATAAATGATTATTACAATAGCCTATCAGTAGCCTATTAACTTTTGAAAAACATTTCTCAACCATACTTAAGGATAGGTATACAGTATATTTAATAGATTAGGCTATATTATATTTCAGACACCAATTTGATGCAAAATTGTAGCCGGGTCCTGCTCTGTTTTCCCATTTAAAGGCGCTCTGCTCTGCACGCAGACAGATTGGAGGTGAACAGCTGACCGTGGGATTTGTCAGTTTAAAAGCTCAAGCTCTGAACTCAGCCCGAGGCCCCATTAGGCTTCTGACACTCTGCCTGACTGCATGCACTCGTTAGTACTAACTGTGGAGTTTGTTGACAACTTGAAATATCCAAAGCCAAGTTATTATATTTTTTAGAATAGGCAGCGAACATGTAGGCTGTTTATTGTAATAAGAGTTTTTTTTCCACTTAGAACCTTTTCTAGGCTACTGCATAGCATTGTGTTCAATATAACAACACTGAAGCAATAGTCTGTTCCTATGAGACTTTCCATTTTGTGACTCGTCCATCTTTCCTATGTAGGCTATTGTTGCCGTTGGCTATTTTAAAGGGTCCTATTTGTTAACATTAGCCTATTAATACTCATTTAAACTTCTTTTACTAAACACAGTGTTTGACATTTTGAGAAACATGTTCACTTTATGTCTAGTTTAAATGAGAAAATGAATGGTCTTTAGGTCTAGGCTACTTCGCCAGCAGCCAGTTAGCTTGGCCTAGCACACAGACTTGAAACAGCTAAAGATATGCTACAGCGTCTGATCAATTACCCCTTTAAACCTGACTTATTAACATTTTGTATATTAAACTTGTACTAATCAAACTGGTTTTTAGGTTATGCAGTTATTTTGTAGCAGTGACTTCCTGGGGTCTTGTTGTGATCTCTGAGTTAGCCTACTGTAAACAGCTCTATTTTCCTGCTTCCAGTCTTTGTGCTAAGCTAACCTGCTGCTGGCACTGGCTGCATATTTGTCATACAGATATGACAAAGATGTCGATTTCCTCATTTAACTTTCTGTATAAAATACAAAACATCATTCACAAAATGTCAAACAAATCACTGCTACAAGCAACACGTTTTTATTGAAATCCATCTGTCCAGGCATCTTGAACAAATTTCGTTGGCATAACTTAAATTTGTCTAATTTTGGTATTTTTTGGTTGCTGCAGCTATAATAGGCCTAACATTTGCTCATATTTCAATGAGCACATCTATGCATGCAATATTCACAGTCAGTGTGTTTAACAGCTTGGTGCAAATCTGCAACGTTAAAAAAAAAAAAAAAACACGCAAAACTAATTATGGTGCAAAGAGGCACCCAGAATCACACCCTCACAGGAGACATTAGCCTTACAGAGGTGTATTGAGGTGTATTGCAGGTGACTTCACGTGAACACAGACACTGTAAATAGACGTGCATTAGTGCCCTATAATCCACTTAAACTAATCTTTGCCAGTTTTGGAAGACATTCTCCACTATAGGTCAAATCTAATGTTTCTCTCCTGGAAGAACTTTGTCAGTGAAAAGTGCAAATTGAAAGACAGAGTATCATCAAAATTAGCAGTGACATTAAATCCAATGAATTAACATTAACCTTGTGCTCCCTGCGACTGTGGCTGTCTCATAGCACAGTTAGGCTACACAGAGAATATTAGTCGATAGACATGGATAAAAAAAAAAAGAAGGGTAAGGCAAAGTTAGTGAAATTAACTAGAGATAAAGTCATTTATGGAGTTACATTACGGTAAATTAATCATTTAAAATGTCAAGATTTCACAGTATTTGGCAGCACCAAGTTTAAATCCTAAGTCCCAAGTTGTTTTTAGTTTTCTGTTTCCCTTGATTGCAGAATTAGGCTAATGCACACAGATTTTACAACTGTTTGTCTTAATTAATTGGTTTAGGACATCAATTTTAATGACTAATGAGCTTAACATCCAAAATAAACAAAAATTAATGAATAATAGCTACTCACCTTGTTTTGTGTCAGTCCCTCTTGTTTCTTTGGTCTTTTTTATTTTTGCAAATGGTCTCTAGACAAATTCAACACTACTGACATAAGAGATGTCCTTGTACACAACTCCCTCGTCCTGTCTCTCTCTCTCTTTGTATCCCTCCCCCTCCCCCTTCTGTGTTAATCTCCACAATATCCCTCACTGCAAACCACTTACTGTTCCCCAACACTGCAAAAAAAAGTCCATGTTCAAGAGTGACTTCCAACACTGTGACTTGAGGCCTTCTACGTGTAAACAACATTTTTGGGTTTTTCATTATATTCTTGTACAATGTGTTTTTTGTAAGATAGGCTCCGGTTTAACTAAATTGAACAAGTTTATTAAATACAAATGAATTGGTGTTGGAGAAAGCGAAGTTGTTTCATTATTTGTTTAGTTTTGTTTTTTGTACAGTGGATCGCATCTTAACTAACACGTAAAGGTGCCTGCATTTTACAGTGTGCCAGGCAGCTCAAGCTCTCTCTCTCTCTCTCTCTCTCTCTCTCTCTCTCTCTCTCTCTCTCTCTCTCTCTCTCTGTGTAACTCCTAATCTGCTAAAACAGTAGGGAGGGAGGGATGGATGGATGCTGAATTAGATGAAATAAAATTCTTTAAATGGTTGAAACAGCTACATTTAGATTGCAGGATATGCTAAAGAGAATGGGATTCTCGGGCTTTCTGAAATACATCAACAGTCTTGTCTGTTTAATATCCACCATGTGTGAGATAAACCTTTTGGAAAATTTAAACTTTTAAGAAAAGCTAATTTTACCCGCAGCTTTTGGATTTGTGAGTTATCTTAATGGATACACTTGTTTCACAATAGTTTTATTCACTTCAGCACTATGGGATGCCGTTTGTAAAGCTGCTCATGCTGAAAATAACAGCAATATTTTGTCACATTTAGCGTCAAACCATGTTTAAAAAAGTGGTGTGAATTTCTGAAAGTCACTTTTTAGCACATTTAACACAATATTTGTCAAATTTGAAATTTATCAAATAGTTAAAGCAGAAGTAAGCGGAATGTTTGTGTTAATATAAGTCTTAAATAGTTATATCTTCCGACAGCAATCACTTATATAGAGTGTTTGGTCTGAAACACGGGTCTGTCAGTCCCTCTGCTCTGCTGTAAGCCGAGGAGAAAACTTTCCTTGTATCCTACAACCTTTATCCAATGAGGAGAGAGAACGGAATGCAGGGCTGTGTGTGCAGCCAAGGAACGCCGTGAATGTGGCGACGTAGGGACGAGGACTGTTATGGTGCGTTCAAGGAAACTCGTTTTTTTCCGACCTGTGAAGTCGTACCAGTTCGATCTGGTACATAGACTGCACAAAAAGACGTACTGGTACGATTTCACGGGTCGGAAGTTACGAGTGGCCGTTATAGTAAAATATCTTCCGACAGCAATCACTTATATAGAGTGTTTGGTCTGAAACACGGGTCTGTCAGTCACTCTGCTCTGCTGTAAGCCGAGGAGAAAACTTTCCTTGTATCCTACAACCTTTATCCAATGAGGAGAGAGAACGGCATAAAGGGGCGGTCCTCTCTGTGTGTGCAGCCAAGGGATGCGCGTGAATGTGGTGACGTAGGCACGAGGGCGGGGACTGCTAACTCCATCGGCTGACAGAAAGTTAGCCAAAACGACCGGATCGCTTACTTCTGCTTTAATGGATACACTTGTTTCACAATAGTTTTACTCACTTCAGCACTATGGGGTGCTGTTTGTAAAGCTGCTCATGATGAAAATAACAGCAGTATTTTGTCACATTTAGCGTCAAACCATGTTTAAAAAAGTGGTGTGAATTTCTGAAAGTCCTTTTTTAGCACATTTAACACAATATTTGTTAAATTTGAAATTTATCAAATAGTTAAATCTAAATACAGTATTAAATGTTACACCTATGTAAAATATAAATACTAAATATGAATCTAAATGTTAAATCTAAATCTAATTAAATCTACTGTATATGTTAAATGTTAAATCTAAATCATCTAAATGTTAAATGTTTGGCTAAATATTTAGGTAATATGCAAATCTCCTCCCGTCGGTGGCTTTGGACACGCCCCTGGAAGTACCCCCAGCTCATACGGCCCCGCCCACACCACTGACCCAGGATCAGTGGACAACGACAACAACAGGAAAATGGCGTGTGAGGCAACTGCGAGGAGTTTCTCTGGTGAAGTAAATGGTGAATATAAATGGAGTTTCTATCTGCGCAACACGCTAGCTAGTGAAAAATAATGTATGAAATAATGTATTGTAGCTAGTCAGTTGAGTTTGATAGCTAGCTAAACGTATTGAAAGCAAGTTAGGCTATTACCTAAAATGTCCATACTGTTACCGTTACATAACGTTAGCTATAACAAGATACCAGGGGACTGAGGCCAGGTGTTTCATTCCTGTGTGGAGTATCGGGGGTGGGGTATTTCGTGTTCTCATGTTCAACTCAAACTTCCTGTCTCAGGTGTGTGACGTAAACAGACAACCTGAAGATCACCTGAGTCTATGAGAACTTCGCTCCAAGTCTCTGTAAGTGCGATAAAACTTTTACTAAACTGACTAGCAAAGTTTATGAAGAAGCTGTTGAAGCTGCAGAGACGTGATGACGTAGAACGAGACGTTTGAATCTGCTCCGTGTGTCCATGGTAACAGAGACAGCAGCTAGCTCAGCAGCTAACAGCTAACTGGTACTAGCAGGTGAAACAGGAAGTGTGTGTGTGTGTGTGATACTAAAACTAACACTCAGCGTTTTCATGTCAGGAATATTATTTAATTTCTAGACTTTTTAGATCAGTGTACAATGAGAAATGATTGATTTTATTAGAAACATGTTGAAATGTCCTCAGGATGAACAAGACACTCAGGAACAAATAAGTCAAAATGTTTGAGGAGATTAACAACGCACCACATAAAGACCCTGTCCCTCTAATAAAAGTTACACATTTCAATAAACATCTTCATTAAAAGCACAATCTCTATAATGATAAAATACATAAAAGTCCCCAGTAAACAGGACACAATACGAGTCCCGTACAGATTCAGACTGAATTCACATGGTCATGTTTAACAGTTGGACAGCAGAGGAGAGAAAGACTCGGACCAACGTTGACTCTGACAAGCTGGCTGGGCATAACGAGGCCCTGAAGGCAACAGTGAGAGTTCATTTGCTAAAATATACTAAAGAATCCTGTGTGACTTCCTCACAACCTGTTGCTCCCACAGAGAAGCTAAATCTCTGTGCTTAATCTTGTAGCAGGTTTTCACAACCCTGTTAAGACTGTTTCTGTCCTTGAGTGACAGGTTGTTAAACCAACAGATAGATAAAAGAATAAGTTAGAAAGCTTTCAATGAAGGACTGATAAAAAACGACACAGAATCACTGGACTGACAGAAAAAGCCTCAGTGTTTACATCCCATTTAGGTTGGTCGTCACTTACAGGGCCTACGTATTTGTAGGAACTGACCAATGTTGACTTGATGGTGCCCTCATACACATGTACACACACACACAACACAAAGACATTCACCAGGAATTAAAGACTATTACTCAATATACTTAGTAAATCACTGTGCCAACATTTCCCCAGTGAGGTAGAATTTCTGTCATATTCATATATACTGGCTATTACAGTCTCTCTTGAGGTGCATTCCTCTCACTTAAGTATTTTTAGTGTCCAGGGACCATCTAGTCCCTCTCTGTACAGTTCATGTAGTACTGAGGCTGCACATTCCATCATTATTAATTTGATAAATTCTTTAAGCCAGTTGTTCAAACAAAATCAGTTGGGTTTCCGTACCCTCCAATTCATTAATATGATACTCTTTACAGAGAGAAAACCAAGTGTTACTAGTCGCTGCTTTGTATCAGATCCTACACCGTCCACCTTAGCGCCCAACAAACACACCTCAGGGAAAATTATTACACCATCCTCCAAAATTAAACGTAGACAATCTCGGACTCCCTCCCAAAACCTCCTCACCTCAGGGCAGTCCCACAACATGTGCATTAAGGATCCTTTCTTCCCGAATCCGTGCCAACATAAATCTGACATCTGGGGGTTCATTTTCTTTCAATTTAGAAACTAACACATCTAATAAAACAATAAAAATAGAACTAATAAAGAGCAAATCAATCTCAAAAGCTGTTGCTGCACATGTGCCATGTACTGTATGTTCACTGTAGGGTGATGAGGTAATGATCAACAGGTAAACACTAGCTGCACGTATGAGGTCAGTCCTGATGTCCAGAATGAGGGTCCAGTGCTGTCTGAGTCTGACCAGTCCAGTTAGTTGTTGAAACCTGCAGACGTCCAACATCTCCGCTCTGCACTGATTATTGAGGTTTACAGTAAACAAGGTATTTGAACGAGGACACGACTCTCTCCTGATCATCTCTTACAGTACTTGATTTAAAATCTCAACTATAAATGTTTCTCATATTCCTGACGTACTGAAACTGAATGTGGGTTTCTCCTGATTGGAACTTAATTACTTAATTACAGTTCACAGGATACAAAAAGACTGTTGTTCTCACTAAAGGTAAAAGATAAAAAAGAATGAGGCCAGCCATCCTGTGTAAAAGTTATGACCTGGTGTATCTAAGAACCTGTGGTTCTTACACTGCAGTGATCTCTGGTGAACACTGACTCACAGATCAGTGACGACGACTGCTTCAACACACTTCAAACTGCCTGTGTCTCCGGAAGGCTGCACTGTTCACGATGCTGTTGTAGAAGAGTCTGGAAGGAAAACACAGAGCAGAGAGTGAACGTCACTCACTGACACACAACAACGTGTGTGTGATGTGAACTCATCAGAGCTGCTGACTCTGATGTGAACTCACCGCACAGACTCCATGGGTTGATGGAGACCAGCTGCAGCAACTGGACTGTAGACGCATCAGTGATGTAGTTGTGACTCAAACTGGAACACACACACACACACACACACACACACACACACACACACACACACACACACACACACACACACACACACACACACACACACACACACACACACACAGAGGAAGATCAGGATGACAGGACAATCAAATGAGACATTAAAGGATAATTACCGTTTTTTACAATCTGGACCTTATTTCTAGCATAAAATACGATCATTTACTCACCCAGATAACTTTGGTGTCATTACAAGTCGTTCCGACGAAATTAGCTCCAGCCGAGAGCCGCGTATATCCATAGGCGGCCTTACCTATGTTTCAACCGTTTCAATTGAAACGGGCCCCAGCCACCAGGGGGGCCCCCAGCTGCCAGCCACCAAGTCAAAGACAGCACAATAATTCATAGATTTCACCTTATCATACACACACACACACAAACAGCTCTGTCCACCGCGTGCGGTCACACACTCGACCCCTGATCCGCTCTACAACCACTGATGCGCGTATCATGCCACACCGCGACGGGACTAATCGCTCCTGATTAATAATACGGCAGGAAATATCAATAACAACTTGTCTTACCTTTGAAAACGGCCCGCAAACTATCAATAGACCCTCGTTTTCCTTCTCCCAGTATTATTCCTTTTCTCTTAGCGTTTCTAATGTCCTTTTGTTTTTCCTGCTTTTCTCCTGATGTGCGCCCAGTTGCGTAACCTGATGATTGACGTCTGTCAATCACTTTCCTCCTCTTTTCTTTTTTTCCTCGGGTTAAAATGCCTCCAAACAGGCGATCTATGAGTACGTCCTAACTTAACAGAGAAATAAAACACAGCGAGAGCACAACTAAAATGTGATATTATTGGCAGCTTATTTACAGATTTTACTAATGGAGGAGACAGCTGCCTGTCTGCTGCTCCAGCAGCGCAGCACCGACAGGATCAGCACCTGTAGACGTCTGTCTGTCCGCATGTCTCGTCCTTTCCTTGTCCGTGGTCGTGGTGCTGAAATAACGCGGAGCACTTTGCTCTCATTACTTTTGTTGCCAATTTGAATTCAGAATATTATTATAAAGCCTGTAGTTTTTGATTGTGTTAAGATTCCTGTTCATGTTTTTGTTTTTTGTTTTTTGATGAAAACCAACTTCAGTCCTCGTTTTTTCTGTTAAGTCCTGGTTTCTTGCCCTGGTAGTGATTTTAACACTTAATGTGTTGTGTGTACCTGGGATGCATAGCGCGTTTACTGCGTCCTTTCAGGGTTTAAAGCATCAGCGACACATGGGCACATGGGCAAATAATTTCATGTTTAACAGCATAGGGCCTCATATGAAATATTGAAACGGGCCCCCAGATGTCTAAGGCCGCCACTGCGTATATCCATATAATGCGAGTCTACAGGGCAGCGGAATGCAGCCTCTAAATAACACATTATCCGCTGCGAAACTCGTTCATTTCACCAATATTTTGTTATGATACGCTAGTGCTATTCCCCTCTGAGTCCGTGGTTAGCTGTTATCAACACCCGGGGTCTGTAGGTTGACCTACTAACCTCTGACCTGGATGATGTCATTCTGATAATAATGATTCCACTTCGATATTCAGCTCCATTTTTAGCGCAACTAGCCTATCAGCCATAGGTATCAGCAGAGACCATGAGTCGGCAATATGTCATTATAAGCCAGCGGCAAAATATGCCGATCCATGCCAATAAGTGCCAACATCCAAGCAAAATCGGGCAAAATCTATTTTATACAGTCAATGGGTAAAATAGTAGGCTACTAGATATTTACTCACCGAAAAAACTGCACAGAATCCTTTGACGATCGGCTAGTACAGTCCACAGCACAACACGGCATATTGGCAGAAAAAAACTACCCGAAAATAGCAGGAGAAAAAAAGGACACCGCAGTGCCTGTTAGCCGCGGACCTCTGCTCTGGGTGTAGCCTAGCCTAGCCTAGCCTCCAGCCGATGCTTTAGCAACGAGCTAACTGCCGGTGGCCGTCTGTGAACCTGTCACTCAACGTAACCACGCCCTAATTTATGCACGAATTTTAGGCCGAAATAACACTAAAACCGTTGTGGTACAAAAAAATTCAATATAATTTACAAGAAAGTCCCCGAGCCATTAAGTTAACCATTCGCTTTTATTGTAAGCTTCTTTTTACAGTCTATGATTATGTCTATTTTATAAGTTTTATGTTGGTGAACACTTTTATTTTGGTGAATTTGGTGATTTCCATCTCCGCTACAAACGAGAACCACAATGCAGACAAAATTCGGAGTTAACACCGGCTCTTCCTGTCTGAAGAGCCTGGTTAACTATTTGATAAATTTCAAATTTAACAAATATTGTGTTAAATGTGCTAAAGTGACTTTAATAAATTCACACCACTTTGGTTTGACGCTAAATGTGAAAATATTGCTGTTATTTTCAGCATGAGCAGCTTTCGGCACCCCATCACTGGACAGCAACCAACCACTGGAACTGTCAGGGTTACATCAGAAACATTCACCCTAACACACTGAGAAATGAGAGAGAGAGCAAAGGTCTGTTTTCTGTGATGGACTTTTATGTCTTAAACTTAAAGGACATGAAAAGATGTCAATTTGAACTTCATTTAAATCAGATAACTTTTTTAATGTGACGTGAACAAAGTGAGAAAGAGGTCATACTGATCAGCAGAGGGACAAATGTTGACTAATCCCCCACACACATTGAAACACAGCTTGAAGTGAACGACTGCGATAGGTGAATAGATGTTATAACTCATGCTGCCACCAAGTGGCCAAAGATCAGCATTGCAGGTTTAATCACTTGACAAGGATGTGGAGATTTTTAGTCCTTTATAGTTTTTCCAACAGTTTAAAAATTGATGTTACTCTACCATATAAGTGCATATTGATTTGAATTCTTTTTCAAATCAATATGTATTCTGGCTTTTATTACCATGACAAAATGTTTTTTAAGCCGTCAAGTTACCATTGTACCTACACCTTTCATGAAATACAGGAAGGTCAAAACTGATGAAGACAGACACCAAATATCCAGCTCAAAATGTTTATTCAGATTAACAGATCAGAAACGGTTACAATCTTGGTTAAAATGTCGCAGGAGTAAGGTTTCCGTTAACATTTAAAAATAGCGATACCACCACAACGTACGAGCACTTATCAACTTTGTGTTAATCGGAGTAGATTTGATTACGCTCAGTGAATAACAGCTGGAGCAGAGCAGTGTGAAGATTTTAAGCCTGTGTTACATTTTTCACTTGAGGCTCGATACAGAGCTTTTGCATTTAGCTCTTGCTACCCAGGGTGTGCTTGTCAAACAGGTACTCTGCCATCTTGTTGTTGTGGGCATCCATGCGGGTGAGGTTGGTGATGTAGTCACCCAGCTTCTTGATGGCCTCCACCTGCTCGTTCAGGTAGTGGGTCTCCAGGAAGTCGCACATCTGAGGACCAGAGGAGAGAACAATTAGTGGTTTGTAAAAACAGACGGATAAAGTCTAATGTCAATCTTCTTATTTCAGCATGAGCAGTCTCTTGCTACAACTCACATGAGGGTCTGCATGCTGTGAGGCCAGCTTGTGCAGGTCCAGCAGAGCCTGGTTGACGTTCTTCTCCAGCTGCAGAGCGCACTGCATGGCCTCCAGCCCGCTCCCCCACTCATCACGCTCCGGTTTCTACGGAGGAATGACATTTAATTATAGCAGATTGAACTTCTATTACATTAAGCCTTGTGTACACATGCAGTGATCTGAGAAACTGTCTCATTATGGGCTCAGAGGATTAGCCCAGATATTTAGTAATGATTACTGAGGAAATCTATTAATTCACACAAGATTTAGGTCCACATAAGATTTATTAAATAGTGAAATAGAAGGCCACAACCATAAAGGCAATGGATTAGCAATGCATTATAGCTAATAAACAAATCAGGGCCAATTGTGTACAATATTTTAGTTTTAACACACGCAAGAGAAAACTTAAAGTGTTATTCAAGTTCTGCATGTTATCCTCAGTGCATCTGTGGCAGGTGTGGTGACAAATGTTGCAACAGTACTGACCTTGATGTCCTGCAGGAAGATGCGTCCGCCTCTGTTGTTCTGGAAGGACAGCAGCTTGTCAGCATGCTCCCTCTCCTCGTGGCTGTTCTCCTTGAAGAAGTGGGCAAAGCCTGGGAGGGCCACATCGTCACGGGAGAAGTAGAAGGCCTGTGAGAGGGGACAGGAGGGGGAGGACAGAGGACAAAGACTGTTATTAGACGACGATCACCTATTATTATTATTTGGCTAAAAAACACTGTGACAAACAGTGGTTATGCGGCCAGGCAGGGGTCAGAGACGTGAGTCATGACTTTAGATAGTCTAGACACAGACAGGCTGCCATCTAAGGATGACACAGCATTTCTTGGCAAGTGGGAGGGGCCACAAAACAAAAACACACTCTTATCTGACCACCTGCTAATCAAGAGTAAACCACCAAGAAGATTAAAGACAGTTGTATAAGTTCTAACTGAAATACAGTATAAATGCATCAGTTGTTGACTAAATGTAAGATCCATTGTGTATGAATGAGCTGACTTGACGTCAACCTCACAGTGAGTAGTTGATAAATTATCGAAAAATAACACATGATATGTACAAAATGCCCATTCGTAACATTAAAAGTGTTGTTTTTCTCACCATGGAAGTGTAGGTGTAGGAGGCAAACAGCTCCATGTTGACCATACGGTTGATAGCGGCCTCGCAGTCGCGGTGGTAGTTCTGACGCACTTGGGACTCCATCTTGGCTGGCGTTTTCTTGTGCTTTTTCTTAGCAAAAAAATACAAAAATAGAGCTTTGCGTCGACGGCTTCAGTAGTGTTCAAGTAGAAAAGGATTTGCAAGTATCGGTAAGGCGGAGTACTTGAGAAAAGAGCGGGGACGAATGAAGAAGTTCCGTTCAAACACTGTTGAAGCAAGAACTCCTCTTCAGTTTCTTCCCTGGTGTGAAATGGCAGAAGAGCCGTCGCGTGTATTTATACCCCGCGACAGACCTCGTGACGCATGCAACGTCACCGTGCACGTCTCCACCAATCACTGAGCTGAACTGAAGTAGCACGTGAGCTGGAAGGCAAAGCATGAAGTTGCAATTTTGTTTCCCTTATTCATGAGATAATAATTATGTATTTCTCCAAACCCGCTGACGAACAATTTGATAATTGAATTAAGGTTAGACTTCAAATACATTTAGATTTAGGCCTAATTGTGTCATTTATCTATGGAAGAGGTGAGTAAAAAAAAAAAAAAAAGCCCCTTTCCCAAATACAAACCAATACAAAGACATTTTGCTCACTTTTTGGGCTACAGTGAAATAGAAATAATCAAAAAAAAAAAAAAAGTAGCGTTCATAATTACAAATGAATGTCTGAGTAGATGTTAGATTGTGTTTCAGTGCAGTGGGGGGTCTTTCTTAGTTGCAATTTTATATAATTTATCCTAAACTGCATTGCTGTATGGAATCCGTACAGCAATGCAGTTTAGGACTATGGATATGTTTTAAATTATACATTTAATCTACTTTGGGCCCGTATGGCTACATACAGCCAACATAGGCTGAATTTGTTTTACTTCCATAAAAGGCATCAAAAAACTGCTGATAAGGTGTTTCCAACCAAGGTAGTTATTGCATTACTCAATACCACAGCACCGTTGCGACACACTGAAGTCAAAAAGCCTGGAAAGTCCTATCATAACACTTCTTATATAGTCTTTATTGTAACAGCCTGGGGACCAATTACTGAATGTATAGATAGACCTAGGCTACATTTTATTTGTTAACAAGTTGGCTTTATCAGGGACAATGCAGTCTTACAGTTTGGAAAAAGGTATTCAATATAGAGCATATTGTGTGCATACATTTCCACATTGTTTTATCTCATAGAGGCTTATAATTGACCACGTGGCTGAACATGTCTATATTATATACATATGATATATTATTATGTATATTATATTAATATACATAATAATATATACACATAATATGCAGTAGATGTCAGCCCCAATAGACAGGGTGTCATTTTGCCCCCTGTCCAAATGCATGGTGGGATTTGCTCCACTTACTCTGAATGGGATAAACAGCTTTGGGAGTAATGAAATAAAAAGATAATTACAAAATAAGAAAAGTATGTCATAAAAGTCGATGTATTCACAATAATAAAATGCTGATGTAAGACATTTGCCAGTTGGTGTGTGATCATTTGGTCAGTACCAGTTTTGAGGTCAAGTGAAAAGAATGATTCAGATGATGATGTTACAAATAGCTAGAGGTATTTAAGTTCACCTGCTCTGTCAACCAGGATCCTATTTGACAAACCTAGCACATTTGATTCTAACAAGAGGATAAAGCAAACATTGGCATTTTGATTGAGGTATCCTCACATGAACCTTTACATTCACCTTCGTCCTTATTAAACTGACACTATTTTCCACTTTTATACAGTAGCTGGTTGTTAACCCAAGATTTCAAGGGCCTTTTCAGTTCCCTTATTCAGCACTGTGTGTTACTGTATATTAAGACGGCAAAAAAAATGACTGTAGAAGTGAGAGGTCATGTTCTCATGATCCGGTCACAACGACTTCACTGGAACCACAGACTCTTTAACAGGATACCATCAGTATCTGTCCACAAGCAGGCATTGATGTGTCACAACGTTACACAAGACAATAGGACTGACACTCTGTTTTCTTTGTTGTAACATTTCCTGACCAGCTCCTTAACTATCATCTTAATTCTCCTGCTCAAAATAACTTTAAATGATGGATTAGTGGTTTGTCTACCTTATCAGTAGAAAACTCCCCACAGAACCATCTCTTTTAAAAAAGAGACTTGCTGGTTTTAGACTTGCTCCTGCTTTTGTGCAGTCTGAGGCCAGCCATCTTCTACACACACAATACTTGTCAGCACCAATGCAAGCCTACAATGTCTGTTGCTAAAGTAAACATAAAAACAGGGTTTCCCTCTTAAAGGGATAGTTCAACATTTTGGCAAATTGGCATAATAAATGCCATAAATACACAATCCAACAACTCCAAAACTTTTGCCAAAATGTTGAACTATCCCTTTAATACTTTGTGATCTTCTGTCTTGAAGATGTAGCCTAGATATTTTCAAAGGTGATGTCCATATTTGAATATATTTGACCCATTTGTGCTAGCAGTTAGCATAGGTTCAAGAGATAGAAGTCAGATAACATACAACATTCCAACAGTCAGTAGATTTAGATAGATAGCTCTTCACATGAATTATCAAGAGAGGTGTCTACCTTACTGAAAAAGGAAATATTGCTTGCAGGTCACATAGGCTGCAGGTTAAAAAGCCACACTTTAAGTTGAACGACTATCATGTGCCCCACTATGCACTCTGAATTATTAACCATTCTGTTATCATTCCATCTCATCTGACCCCTTTTCTCTACATAGTCATTTTATGGAGGGCTTTATAGGAACAAGTTCACAGGGTTTGTTGGGTTTGACAGCTGACTCTACTCCTTCCTGGTAGATTATTTTCTATGAAGTTACATCATTCTCACATGAGAGCTTTCAACCTGCATAGAAAATGATCACTGCCTTTTTTTTTTTTTTTTTAAATCACTTTATGGCAAATCCAGGCATTAACAGATGGTGTATTTCAAACCCCAGGCTGCTTTGCTAAACAGTGAAGGAGGCTAAAAACAGGAAACATGTAGGAGTTAATGGTTTTAGATCACCTGTCACGTCCTAGTTTAACATAAATGCACCAGATCCTCTTTCAGTTTTATTGTAAATGTGATAAAGCATTAAACAATAAAACTGAATTCGGCGCAACACAATATGTCAAAAAAGTGAGTAAGCAGTTAACGCTGCACCTTTGCCCCTGCTTGTTTTTTGCTGTGTCATGTAGCCTACGCTGAATAATAAAGTACAACTGTGGATTGTGCTGTGTCACTGTTGTGACTCAGCATACCACAGTTTCAGACTCCCGTCCTTCCGTTCAGTGATCTTGTGACCAAGGAGCTGTCTGACAGGAAGTTCACGCCAGTGCTCTGCTGGATGGAACCAGTTTGAGAGAAAGAACATGGAACAAGAAAGTGAGAAAAAGAGGAACAGATAACTGGACATGGCCATACATGACAGCGTGGTGTTAAATAAACGAGACAATTTTATTGAAACAGTAACAAAAATAAATATTTGTGTTTGCTTATTTCTCATTAATATTCTTTGTGAAAATTAAAAATTGACGTGTTACTTTGCAAAAGCTGCTGGAACAACTAGTTGCAAAGTAGGCTATACACTTTTAGCATTATCATATTAAATATGACTCTCGCACAATGTTACACTTGCACAAAAATCTTTATTGGCCACAATGTTTCGGTCCTGGGAACTTTTTTTTCTCTCTCTTTATTATCATATTAGCATGGTAGCACTTGTTTTCATTTTGTTTCAAATGAATCAGAATCTTTCCAGTTTTACTTTTCCAACCCGCACGGGGTCATCCCTATGTTCCCCGGGTCCTATGTTCCCCACTTTGTATGTGACCGTGCAACATATGACCCCTTTTCTAAAAAAGAGTTCCTATGTTCACCACTGTGTATGTGACTGGGTTCCCCGCTTTTCCCTAAAAGGACCCGGGGAACATGCAATCTTTGTTGCCATATCTGGAAGTGGAGTTGTGACTTTGCAGATTCTTGCCTATTTTTCAATGAGAAGTTGAGTTGTGACTTTGAGTGAGAAGTGGAATTGTCCCATGGGTTGGGTTTAAGCAATGAAGAAATGAGTTGGTTAAGTTTAGTAAAAAGACCAGATAGATAGAGTCCATTAACCGGTAACAGCGGGGAACATAGGACCCTTTTTCAGACAAAGGGTCCTACAGTATGTTCCCCAGTACGTATTGCGACTGGGGAACATAGGTACGCTCCCAAAATGCTTCATATCAGTGTTAGCTTTGACATTGTTAGCATGTTGGTATGTTGCTTAAAACAGCCCAGCTCACATTCATAAGGACAGTTATATCTAACCTACTGTAGATTACTGCAGAAAATGAAATTCAAACACAAAGATAACCCCAATGAACGTTAAAGGACCCACTTGGTTAAAATTAGGTTAGTTAAAGAGGGTAAAATTAATTACCCAACATGACAGTAATCCTTCCAGTGGCGTCTAAGATATCTCAATCAAAAGCACAAATGTGAAAGAGGAAACCATATCATCTCAGGGTCATAAATGTTTAATAATGGCAAATCTATCAATAGTTGTTGGCCAGTCATGGAGTCAGGCCAACTATGTGGCTAAAAAAACAAGACAAGAAAAAGTCTCAATTCATCAAATTATCCTTTAATTGTGGATTTTGGACAGTGAGACCCACAGTTAAAATATATATGGTTATGGTTTTATTGTACAGTAATAAAGATGTTGAATACAGTACATCAGCATAGTTGGATTGAGTTCACACAGGGTTGATCAATCTTTGCTCAGTCAGTGACAGAACTGTAAGGCAGGTGAGGATTCAGGTTACTGTACCGATAGCTGTAATACACCAAGTAGACATGTAATGACAGAGGAAAGAAGCTCTACTGCCGGAGATAGAGGCAGAGAGACGTAAGGCAATTGCCAACCTTCACCGTCCTTCGTACACACAAACAAAACACAGAAAATGCAACACCACTTCCATTTGACTGACATATTCTCAAACATTTCTGTGACTGCAAAGAAGAAATGTGTAATAAACACACCCCTTGAAGATGTTTACCTCTACTTAACATGTTTTTAACCTTGTCATCAGCAACGCTACTAATGTTGCATAAAGATATTTTTTTGATTTCAGTAGTGCTTTAAAATCTCCCATCTGTTTTAAGTGCTTCAGGAATTTCTTTAAATTCCAAAATCCAACCCAAACCGAGTGTCTGTGATGTACTCCTGCCCTAACTCCAAAAATTAAATCTGCTCATATATTCAGTCTCTTTCACTTTCTGCCCATTCATAATAGTAAGCATAGTAAGAGCCATAATGTTAACATTGATAGAAGCAGGACACTGATCAGGGACAATGTTTATAAAATATCTTAGGGCTAAATGGAAATCCTAACTGCTGGATTTAGGTAAAAACTGCCAAGTCATTCCTGAGTCAGTGTGTGAAGTCGGAGGCAGTGCAGAGGATTCACAGGCAGTAATGTTCCTCTTTTGTCAGTGTTTTGTATGAAATGAATGATTAGGAACTTTTTTAACCATATTTTGATGGCAGACGTTATCTCATTAAAACAAAATACAGTTGTCCAAGTGCACATAAATGATCATCAACTGGAATGAATGTTAAGTGCCACTAAAGTTGGATGTTTTGTGACAGTGTTTGTATTTCTAGGTTTCTACTTTGATCCTTTTAGAAGGAAATCTAACATAACACATATACAATATTTAGGTTTAGTTTAGTTTATATCAAATAAAACATAATGACAGAATGTCATGTCATCCCAGGGACAAATGAAACCCTTTAAAAGCTACAAAAGTCACTAAACACTGTAAAGCCGTGCTGCATATGGCATCAACATTTCATTTGTTCAGATTTCTATATTTATTTTTGTTTAGTTTGATTTGGTTTATGTTGGACAGACTGTTTTTTCTGCTTGTGGCAGAAACAAATCATTTATAGATTTCTACAAAAATATAAAAAAGTGAAATGGACTGATCATTGTGTATGCTGCTTTAGGCTTCAAGCATTAGCGTGTTCACTTGCTACTGTAAATAGGGGAAGTTAGTAAGTTGCATTGTGTCACTTTGAGACCAAGCCTATTAATAACTAACTGCATTAGTACAGTATGTGAGGTTACAGGTTACAGCCAGAAACAGCCCTTTCATGACTCGGTGTAATGTCCCCTCGGTGTAGAGTCCTGGATGGAGAGAGACATCCCCCAGTAGGATGTTTATGTAACCATCCAGATTGTATTTACGACTCTTTGAAACATCAATGTGCAAGTGATTAGTACTAAAATTAGAACCAAGTCATCTGGGATTTTCAAACAGCTCATTTAGTTTATATTTGTTCAGTTAGCCAACTGGCACAATCAATAGCAGCTAATCTACCTCCAGGCCAGGCCAGGTTTAACAAACAGTCAGTTTCTTGCAGTATTTGTTTTCTGTTCACTTTTAATTTCATGGGCATCGTTAAGATTTTCTTGGTCACAGTATTTGATCCTTACTTTTCAATCTAAATCCTCCACATCACAGTTAAACTCTACAGATATCTGTGACTCTTCCTTCCTTTCTCTCCATCACCTTCATCTCTCCGTCTTCTTATGCCGTGGGAATCCACACACTCTTCCACTGGACGGCATTCCTCCACATTTCCTCCATGAGCGCGGGATGAGACTGAGTCCAGTCCTTCCCGCCGTCTTTCTTCTGCTCATCCTTCTGGCAGGAGAGGCGCAGGGTTTTCAGAGGGCTGGTGCATGTGTGCTGGAGGTACTGACATCCCTGCGGCGGGAGACAAAAGGATGACATGCAGTTAGGGTCTGTGTTGAAAACTCGTGCTCCGATTCCAGGATACTGTTTATCTGAACACTGTTGGTGTTTATTCCTCACCTCAGCACTGCCCCAGTACCAGATGGCCTTGATGACACTGTGATTAGCCAGAGCCACCGTGAGCTGGTCCCTACTCCCTGAAATGACATTTACCAATCCTGCTGGTAGGTCTGATGACTGGAGCACCTGAGGAGGAGGAGAAAGAAGAAAAGGGTCATTTAATAGTCTTATTTTGTATACAGTAACACTGAGACTTTTAAATCCTTGTTTCAAAATGTTTCTTCTCTTATGTGAGGTATGTTTGTCAGTTAAACCTGATGATCTCACTCATCTTATCTAAGTGATCCAGCACTGAACTCAGGAGACCCTGCAGCGGTCTCTGGGACATTCACCTCTTATATCAAACTATTTACAAAAAAAAATCAAGTCTCACTGTGGCTCCTGGCTGGATTTTTACATTTACTAACTGAAATTCATGCAAATAATTTCTACAGTCACACATATATACCATCTCCTTAAAGGGATAGTTCAACATTTTGGCAAATTGCCCCATTGCCATAATCCCTATAGTTTTAGGAGTAGTTTTGTTACAGTACCTTTAATTGTCGGTGCAAGCTGTTTTTAGAACGGTGGAGCAGAGCCGCGAGCTGCTCAGAGGTACGCTACGGAGGCTAATGGGATTTCTTGGTTTCCCTCATCAAACTCATCAAATACACAATCCAACAACTCCAAAACGCTCTGGTGGACAAGTTGTGACCTGCACATTCACCACGCTATGGAACGTTACGAGACAGAGTTATTTTAGAGGTAAATTCATGCAAAACCGCTGATGCGCGTTCCCGTTGGAAGCAGTTTTTCGGCAAGCAGTCTCTGTATTTACCTCTAAAACGACTCTGTCTCGTAACGTTCTGTTATTATCTCATAGCGTGGTGAATGTGCAGGTCGCAACTTGTCCACCAGAGCGTTTTGGAGTTGTTGAATTGTGTATTTGATGAGTTTGATGAGGGAAACCAAGAAATCCCATTAGCCTCCGTAGCGTAGCTCTGAGCAGCTTGCGGCTCTGCTCCGCCGTTCTAAAAACAGCTTGCACCGACAATTAAAGGTAACAAACCTACTCCTAAAACTATAGGGATTATGGCAATGGGCCAATTTACCAAAATGTTGAACTATCCCTTTAATGTCTACATCACTGCAATTTACCACAGTGCACTTGCTCAAATGTTTCGACTTATTTTGTCTTTGCTGCTGAACCCTGGACTAATTCAGACACGTGTATTCCTTTGCTTTTCTTAACACTTGCCTGAACGAATGCCAAGACTGGCAGTGGGTTTTTCTGGCTGGGGACCATGATGACAGCGTTTCCAGTGGCGATGGCTGCCCCAAGAAGTGTTACCATGGAGAGGAGGGGGTTCTTTTCTGGGAGGACGAGCCCTACGACTCCCAGGGCATCAGGGAAAGAGAGAGCGGAGCCGGACTGTGGCACAGGCTGACAAGAGGAAACACACGGTGTTAAAATCGACTCATGCTTTGAGATGAATAAACATGCAAAACAAAAACTTGTATGCTGAATTTTCTTTAATAAATTTTGTACATTAAAAAGTCTCACCAGAGTTTGTCCTTGGATTTTGTCGCAGTACGCTGCCCAATCGCTGAGCCTCGCGGCGCTGAGGTCCACCTCCTTCTCAGCCTCATCCATTGACAGACCGGTCTGAACGTTGATTGACACGGCTAAGTCCCGCCTCTTTGCCTCCAGGCCTTTGGCCAGAGAGAAGAGCGACTGAGCGCGTGCGGACGGACTTTTTTTCATCCAGCTAGAGGAGAGGAAGGATGGTGAAAGAAATATTACAATCAAACCCGTGTGTGTTTCTTCATCAGATGTTTTTAATCACCGTTCTCATGACATGTAACCAGATACGAATGTCCTGCAGCAAAACCATAGTGAGCATTAAAGCGGAATTGCCGTTTTTCACAATCTGGACCTTATTTCTAGCATTAAATACGATCATTTACTCACCAAGATATATTTGGTTCCAACGAAATTAGATCCAGCAGAGAGCCGCGTATATCCATATAATGTGAGTCTACAGGGCAGCGGAATGCAGCCTCTAAATAACACATTATCTGCAGCGAAACTCGTTCATTTCACCAATATTTTGTTATGATACGCTGTAGGTTGACCTACTAACCTCTGACCTGGATGATGTCATCTCTGAGCGCTGCACGGCGCGGCTTGTTGCTACTGCTAATGCTATGGTTCATTTCTGCGTGTTTCCAACTTGTCAGAACAAAATGAGCAGCTGGACGAAGTTCAGCTTCCACAGGCTTCCTCTCCACAACCTGGACTTACTAAAGCTCCGGCTAGTTGCGCTAAAAATGGACCCGAATGCCGAAGTGGAATCATTATTATCAGAATGAGCCGTGCAGCGCCCGGAGATGACATCATCCAGGTCAGAGGTTAGTAGGTCAACCTACAGACCCCGGATGTTGATAGCAGCTAACCCCGGACTCAGAGGGGAATAGCACTAGCGTATCATAACAAAATATTGGTGAAATTAACGAGTTTCATGGCAGATAATGTGTTATTTAGAGGCTGCATTCCGCTGCCCTGTAGACTCACATTATATGGATATACACGGCTCTCGGCTGGAGCCAATTTCGTCGGAACGACTTGTAATGACACCAAAGTTATCTGAGTAAATGATCGTATTTTATGCTAGAAATAAGGTCCAGATTCCTCTTTAACTAAATCTGTAATATACTGCACATGGTAACAAGAAGAGTTGTGTATTTACCTATGAGCTCAGTGCATCAAACTCTGTTGATACACATAGTCAGCACTCCTGGACTTTGTTGATACTGTGTGTATGACTAAGCTTTTTTTTTTTTATTAGGTTCCAAAGTCAAGTTGGACTCTGGTGATAAACACACACAGTCCAGTGGGTTGTGAAATACCTTCCTAGGTGTGTATCCCCATGAGACTCTGAAAGCCTGAATAAAACTCCTTTATGGGAAGAAAGTTTAACTTGTCGATGTTTTATTTTAAGCATAAAGGTTGAAGTCTGTTTAGCATTAAAAGTAGCTGCTTAATCTTAAACCAGAGACTGAGTATTTCAATTTAAATTGCATGATGGCACAACATACTAGTGGGCAATACAAAACAGAATTTTAGTTGATCATCTTTGACATGTTAGGACTCTCAGACAAACATTCTACATGTCATTTAATCTGTAGTGAAAAAACTCATGACAACTGAATGAAGAACAAAATTGTAAAAAAGGAATTGTAAAAAAAAAAGGAAAAAACTAGAACACACAGTCAAGTTCAGCAGAAATTTGACCTTGATCAAAATATCCCGGAAAAAAACAATGTTATACAAAATATTTGTGTATATTTAATATCAAAGGCCCGATAACCAACGCTTTAATGAAAACTGAGTGTGTTAAGTAGAGAAGAGGGGAAATTCTTGGTCAGTTACCATGGTGATTTTAGGTCATAATACTAAGTTATTGAATCATTCCCATTTTAGGTTATTTCTCTTCTCAAAATGACTCCATCTTCATGTGCACAGACTGCATATAAACTGCACTGGATTCAAACGGGGGTACCATAACACCACATGCAAACTAAATTCAGAGTAAACACACTCTTATCAGTTGTTCAAGAGTTTGTTTAGGCCCTCTCTGGAACAACACACAGCTCACATTGGATATGTGTAAATTTGTTCTCCGGGTTTGTGAAGTTGCGAATGCTGTATACATTCGCTGGACTTTGATTGGTCGTCTTGCTGGTGTGTGTGTATGAGTGTCTTGTGTGGCAAACTACTACTCAGTACTCACCCAGGCTGGACTTTGACAGCAGCCTCCACTGCATTACGAACGTCTTTGCGGCCTCCGTCTGGACACTGGGCCAGCACGCTGCCGCCCCCTGGTGACTGCACAGCCAAACTGCAGCCAGAGTCAGACTTACAGGCCTTGCCTCCCACAAACTGCAGGTAGGACTTTGGAGCACTGAAGGGGGAAGAGAGCAGCGCATGGAGATAAATCCAAACACCAAACATACCAGTTGCGCTGATCGTGTTGCTTTGTGACATCTTATGGACATTTCTTTTTTTTATATGACAGGGACAGTACTCCATCTCTCTGTTGGTTTGAAAGATTGCCTGGTCTTGTACGTCTTATATATACATACCAAAACTCAGATAATATTGTTGCTTGGTCGCGAATGCAGCCGTTGTTACAAGCCCATACATCCCATTTTGATTCATCATTGTTTTTTGTTATCCCACCTTCTGTCTGTCTTTAGTTCGTTTTGTTTATTTCTTATAAATATTCGAATATATGCAGGTTTTGTTTCTTCTAACATTACACAATTACAATACTGTAACAGCTATGTTTTGATATGCTGATGTTTTCCTTTTTTCTTGACAATAATTGTGTGAACCAAGAAATCAATACCAGGTGTGTAACGTATTCTGTGAGGATAACAATAATAAAGAAAAAATTGAAAAAAGAAAAGAAAGGGACAGTACATATTAATGAACATCAGTATATAAATCCAAATGTAAATGTGCCAGAGTTAGCAAGACTGCTAATTTACATCCGTTAAATGAAGAGAGTTACAAACCCACCTGGCTGCATCTGAATCATCAGGAATAATGGCTGGAGATGCTGCTGTTCCAAACTTTGTGTAGTCCATAGAGACGGGGGCAGAGCGGGGGCAAGGAGGGGAGGGAGAACAGGACGAGCGCAGGAACTGGTACAGACCCTGTTAGAAAGCAGAGAGGTGAACATACGATACAAGACTCTTCTGCCTGGTGGCTATAATAAAGCTTTTGTTAAATTTCATCCATACAGCAGATGATGTTTATGGAGGTATAGAAATGACTAAATGAAGTAAAATGTTACTAGACTTATCAAAGACATAACTGAGTGGATATATAAATTATGTTATTCTTCAAATAATAAAGATTGAGGCAAAAAGGAAATATAGAAAAGAAAATAATAATAAATTGCAGTGCAATTTGAAGATCACATGTTGACAAATTTCTGAAACTCACCTCCTGTCCTCCGTCAGTGCAGGTGCCGCTGTCTTTGTGACCAGACACGGGCAGACAAGGGTCAGACACAGAGTGGGAATTTATCCACACTGAGCCGACAGCCAGACTGAGGAGAGAGGAAGAGGAAAACATCAGTGGGAAGGAACAGACTCTCCATAATAAATGTTAACATATTTACCATATGCAGGGATGCAAACGGGTCAGGACCAAAAAAGAGAGGAATTGTCTGGCGGGGGGGGGCTCACCATTAACAATATCACAGAAAAGTCAATTTCCAGTAGTTCAACCCCAACCAAGTATTGAGTGCATATAGATGGACAGTTTTCAGAAGGCCAACATTTCTAGATTAAAAATGCTTTAAAAAAATAAAAACCATTGCAATATTTCAATTTTGGAGATACTGATTTTTAGGTCTTCACTGAATGTTAGTCATAATTATTACTATTAAAATAAACTGAAGAAATAAAGACATGGGATTTAACATCCCATTCAGTGTGTAATGGACATATAGGCCTATATAATGTGTTAGTTTCACTTTAATTGAACACATTCTACATCGCGGAGGCGACGTCTCTCCTTCACCGTAGAAACGGGGCAGAGCTCCGTGGGAGACACCTGCCTGACACAGCAACAGACATGCACGGGGGGAAACGGCGGCGCCGTCGCACCGAATGCACGCGGATACGCGCCGCTTTGGGTAACGAGCGCGCACGTCGCGTCTACATTGGAGGTGAATAGGAAGGCTGTTACCAGTGTAATCAGAGACAACCATGAATGAGTTGTCGCACACACTGAGGTGAGCAGCAGAGCGGCCGCACCGTGACCACGGTCCGCTCCAGCTGCCTGGTGTCTCCATTACGCACCACGCGTCTTTTCAGTCACGTGTCCAAGTTCTCCTTTACTGTTTTTTTTTCGAGACAACACTCATTCTCTCTCTCTCTCTCTTTTACCGGCGGTGTCAGCAGATGTGCACGTCTGCAGCAACCCAAACAAATGCACATGTTACTGTTGACTGGCTCTATTCCAGCCACATGATTGGTTCGGCGCGGTGGAAATCTCATTATCATTGGTTATTTGTATTGTCTGCCAAAACATGGATGAATGAAACCTATCGACCACGTGACGTCTCATATTTCTATCGAGGAAAAGTTATTTCACAATTTATAGACACAACACCGACAAGCACTGAGAGCCGCATGTTGCAGTGACGTTATATAGGCTATAAAAAAATAATCCGCAAATAATAAGCCGACGAAAAGGTGCAACTTGCCACTTAACTGCTTGTCGATGTATTATTTGCGGGGGCTTTCGGGGGATCTGGTGACGGTGGAGGATCTGGGACTGATTGACTGTGGACCACCACCAGTCTGATCAGGTCCATCACAGCACAGCAGCTGCAGCACTGCCCCGCTGTCACATGACGCATATCAGCGCAGCTGTTTACATTAAACCGACATCAGGAGAATAATGAGAATTATGATTAAAAATATATATATTTGTTTCGAATTTTGGCCCCTGGATCATGATTTTTTTGGGCGCATTCTTGGTAAAAAAAAAAAAAAAATCCTCTAAAAAAAAGACAGTTGGGATGCATAATGTGTCTCATAACAGTATACTGTGCGTCACGTTATCGTCCCCCCCTTCTGTACTGAGCTGGCCGGTACTGGGTAGGCTATAGCGTCCTGCTGATCACCGCGCTGAGGCACCGGCCGGTCTGAGCTGCGTTCATGTTCCGACTTTAAAACTCTCCAGTCAGTGACCTGGTGGCGGCTGTTTTGGTCGTCAGCATTTTATCCACGCAGCGACCGTCCACGGCTTAGTGGTGTTTTATTCTAGGGGTCGGTGGTGTTTTATTCTAGGGGTCGGTGGTGGCTCCACGGTGAGGGGGGGGGCAGCTTCTGCTCACCTGACTCTGTGCAGCTTCTTCATTAAATCCAAACAAACAGTCCGACACAGCGACGCTCTGCTCCTCTTTGACTAAAGTCTCTGTAGCTCATCAGCCCGGAACTCGCCGTCATGGACCAGAAGCGACGGCGGCGTTTGGCCTCAGTGTCTCGGACTTCCAGAGCAGCTACAGCAGCGTTGTGACCTCAACCATGGTTGGTGAGAGCAGAAATGTTGTTGTAGGCCTGTGCATATTCTCATTTGTCCAGGTCATAGTATTTCAAAGGAGGTTAAATCGAAAGCAACTGGACTTATACTGAGTCTCCAGACCAGATAGTTGGACCAGTCCCAGCCTGGTCAGATGCTACATGAACTGATGAAGCCTCTTGGATGAAGGTGAAACGTCTTCCTAGACAAATAACTAAGTCCAGTTAAACCTCCTTTGAAAAAAAAAAAAAAGTTGTTGGCGGGCTCGTGAATTTTTTTTTTGACACGAGTCAAACGAGCGATAAATCGCGTATCTCGCGTTTGGTCGCGCGTCACAACTCGAGCGAAAAAAAAGCGTTCCTCGTGTTTGTGGGTCTTCCGAAGAAATAAAGGGTTAGGGTTCCCACCAAACACGATGAAAAGGACGAAGACGCGAAGGTCCCGTCGCACAAAAAGAATCGCGTGTAGCGTCGCAAAAAAAAAAAAGTCGCGTATACCGCGTCTCGCGCCTAATCGCGTCTTTGCGTCACGGCCTTTTACACCGCGGACGTAACGAATAAACGGTGACGGTGTGAACGAACAACATAGAACAGGACCAGACGTGCGTTGTTTCCTCTTTTCACCTACAGCTCCACTCTCCCTTACTTACACTAACTAGCCTACTGTTATTGTTGAGAGCAGAGAATTGTGGGATTTGTAGTTTTGGACCAATCGCAGGTTGTGCTCTTTCTTTTTTGTGATTTTCCCGGTTCACACGTCTTTTTTTTTTTAGGGGCAAATGCGAGTGAAATGCTCGCCCATGGTGGGCATAAGAAAATTTAAGACCTGTCTAAAATTATTTAAGACTTGAACACAATAATTCAACAAATGTAAGACATTTTAACTCATTGAGTGCCGCGCTCCTTTCCAAAGTTTTAGTCAAGTGTACCGGCAATTTAGACCATTTTTGACTTTTTATGTAGAGCGATAGTGTATTCTATATTATTGCCACCAACACATACTGTAGCTCAATTGAAAGGTTTAACTTTATGCTTCAAATGACCACAAACCGTTTGTTTCTACGTGCCTCCGTTCCTGAGAAAAGTCAAGCTAAACATGGCTGGGTTTCACCAAAATCCCTCCTTTTTTTCTAGAAAAGGAGATAAAGCGTCTTTTATGAAAGGTGCTCTGTTTGTGTCTGTCGCTCTTCTCACACTCGCATTTCTGGATCAAAGGGCTCGTGTAAGATAAATATACACAACAATTGTTGTTCTATTCACAAAACCACCATCGGGGGCGGGGGGGGGCGCCACTAAACAACAATAACACAGACGCACCGTGCCGTGTCACAGCCTCTCGCCGCGGAACGTGAGGGTCAGTCGGCCACAGCGGCTCGCGAACACCGGTCCCGCCGGTGGTCGTGGTCCTTCTGTGGTACGGGTCGGTGATGCCGGTCTGCTTTGGTCCAGAGACCATCAGATTTTACCGCGGGAGGACTTTGGGGAGGACACGGTGTTGCTCCAGATGAAGACCGGGCGGGACTGTCGGCTGAGAGCTTCCTGGTTCAGCTCCGAGCTGCTGGAGCAGCAGCGCGGGTGAGAGCGGAGCAGCTGCTGCATCTGCATGCAGAACTCCGTTTGCAGAAGCTGAGTTATGATAAAAACTTCCACATCATGAGCTGTCATGTGACTTTGATCGTCATCTATTTCAGTTCTCCTCGTCGTAGAGTCCCCAAATTTACATATAATGTGTATTAAAGTGTCTATTTTCATAATTAAAAAAAAAAAGCAAAAAACGAAAAAATTTTGGCACTCAACGCATGGGAACGAAAAACGAGAAATTACATGGTTGGCACTCAATGAGTTAAGGCCTAAAAGTGTGTAATGTCCATACGTATAGCCTATATAATGTGTTAGTTTCACTTTAATTGAACACATTCTACATCGCGGAGGCGACGTCTCTCCTTCACCTCTGAAACGGGGCAGAGCTCCGTGGGAGACACCTGCCTGACACAGTAATGTACGTACCGACTGCACGCGGATACGCGCCGCTTTGGGTAACGAGCGCGCACGTCGCGCGTCAACATTGGAGGTCGGCAGTTATCAGTATGATCAGAAACCATGAATGAGTTCGCCTCAGTTTCACGTGATTGTCACTGTCAGCCTGTTAGAAAAACATTTTACTGACCCCAGCTGAGACGCTGAGACCCCCCCCCCCCCCACCTCAAAACAAAAACTCTTCGGATCTGAATGATTCACACAAGTCACCTAATTGGTCATGAAAAAAGCGAGTTTCGCTTTTCGGCGCGCTGTTTGCATCCCTGCATATGTTGTTCACCATAATAAAATGGTACCATAATGATTTGACCATAATAAGTGTTTAAACATATAGACAAAAAGAAAAAAAAAGTGATTTGGAATAAGACAGACAAATCAAAAGGAGAAAACATTGTAGGAAAATTAAGAAGGGGCAAAAAGACGAAAC
This sequence comes from Trachurus trachurus, assembly GCF_905171665.1. Classification (NCBI taxonomy): domain Eukaryota; kingdom Metazoa; phylum Chordata; class Actinopteri; order Carangiformes; family Carangidae; genus Trachurus; species Trachurus trachurus. Next base: position 27,376,273 of record NC_139905.1, read on the forward strand.
AAAAATGCCGCACTGGAAAATTGTGTGTGTACCTCTTTGCCGTCTCCAGAGCCAGGGTGAGATCTTCAGTCCAGATGGAGGCGGCCAGGCCATGAGGACTGTGGTTCCCTGTGTAGAACAAACACCATTACTGTTGTTGAAATTAATAATCACCATAGACAACGTGTAATATTATCATGAAATGTCTACATTTAACATTTATATTTCAATCGCTATGATAATTAATAAATAAAATAAAACAAAATTCCAAAAAACAAATTTTGAGAAGTGTTCTTATTTGTAAAAGTTGACTCAAATGTCCAAGGTCACATAATTTCTTCACTGCTTCAGCCTTAATACCACTGCTTTCAATTTCAATTTCAATTCATTTTATTTGATAAAGAGGGACAATGTACATTGATAAACATTTTAAAGATAAAATGTAAATGTACTCAATTCTAGCTGAAAGGCTAATTTCCAATGACAGTCCCCCTATACTGAAATCGTGGTTCACAGTAGGCACAGGTGGTAGGTGGTGGGGGTTAAAGTGCTAGAGTTGGTAATAAAGTGCTGGAATCAGAAATTTAAAGGTGCATTGTGTAGGAATTACTCCCATCTAGTGTTGCGGTTGTATATCGCAAGCAACTCAATCGTATTTTTCATGCTGCATTCACGTGAAATTGGGCAGACGGCAGACGGACGACAGCCGCGGCACATAACGGCATAAACCAGCCTCTATGTAAACAAGTGGTCCGTCAGCACGAGGCAAAACAATACACGTGACAATACGTTGTCATGGCGATGTCGTATTGTTTACCGACAGCCGTCTGCCCGACTGCACGTGAATGCAGCTTCAGTGTAACGCTCCATTCCTCCTCATGAATGAATATGAATATGAATATGAACGACAAATTCTGAGCTGAAAGGAACACTTCAGTTTGTTGATGGGGGCGATTACTGATTAATGAAAAACAGACTTTTGAACGAAATAATCGATTTTCCTGAATAGATAACAGGAGAAGTTACACAATGTCCCTTTAAAGTGCTAGAGTTGATGATTAAAGTGCTAGATTGGAGGACAAAGGAGGAGTAAAAAAAAGAAAAAAGAGATGGGGTGTAGATGGTCTCTCCTTACCCAGGGTCACTGCTTCTGTGTTGCTCCTGAAGGTCATGAGAGGCAGCAGCGGTCCAGGAGCAGGGCTGACCACACATGGAGAGGAGGGGGCGGCCCCGCACAGCACAGTGGGGGGGTAGAGGGCACCTGATGATGGGGCAGCACAGGACTGAACCAGCTGAGGAAAGAGAGAGAAAAAAAAACATATTATTTGTTGAAAACAGGTCAAACACCTAGGGTAGGAGAGGGTGAGGGGGCAGCAACTGCAGGAGAAGGAGGAGAGCAGGCATCACTCTGCAGAGTAGGACTTCTTGTTGTATTTTAGGTTTTTTTGTACAATGAAAAAACATGTGAAATGAAATTTTCAGATGTCTTACATGTTTTTGAAGCCAAAATTAAAACGGATAAATCACAGTTTTTCTTGAGAGACTCTCTTTCACAAAAATGCATTTTTCTCAGCTTTCTAGAAAAAAGGTGGTCTTTTTGGTGCAACCAGGCTGTATTCAACTTAAGATAAATCAAGATTGGAACAAGGTACAAACAAATGTTTTTTTCCCTAGTTAAATAGAGAGTCTCCTCTTTCCTTTGAGCTATTTGGTGTTTTCAGAGTCATAGTACAAAATATTCTGTGGGTCTTGAAATATTACTCAAAATGCCCCCAAAACGCTAGCACAAGTAACTGACCATTTTATAAAAGGGCTGGCACTCAATGAGTTAAAGCAGATATCAGCTTCACGGCCGTTTCGGCTAATGCTGCGTTCAAGGCAGGCTTTTGAAACCGTAAGTTACAGCTTCAAGTCACAACTACGACTTGGTAGCGTTCCAGGTAACCCGTAGCTCGTGTTTTTACCATCCTGTTGTCTGTGAAAGTTCCCTATAACGGCCACTCGTAACTTCCGACCCGTGAACTCGTACCAGATCGAACTGGTATGACTTCACAGGAAGGAAAAACACAAAGTACGAGTTTCTTTGAACGCACCATGAGTTAGCAGCCCCCGCCCTTGTCAGGCATCAATTGGTCCTCGTGCTACGTCACCACATTCACGCGCATCCCTTGGCTGCACACACAGCCCTTCATGCCGTTCTCTCTCCTCATTGGATAACACTTGTATCCCACAAGGAAAATTTTCTCCTCGGGTTACAGCAGAGCAGAGTGACGGAGAGACTCGTGTTTAGGCTGAAATACTTCATGTAAGTGATTGCTGACGGAAAATAGGACTATTTAGGAATTATATTAACAAAAACATTCCACTGATATCTGCTTTAAGACTAAAATGGCACTCTAAGACGCTTGATAAATACGGCCCCAGATCTACCATGGTGGTTTGTAGTTGTGCGTTATGGCTCCATCCGAGTTTAAGCATCTATATATATAGTAGAAATGTATGTACATTTTCTAATTAGTTTCCATCATCTGCGTTATAGTGAGTCTGGATTCTGTCGGACTGACCGTGGCCCCCTGCTGCTGAGCCTCCTGTACCGCAGCGTCCACCAGGGTCCTGTCGGCTTCGCTGGGCAGCCCGACGCACTTCATCCCCGCCATACGCAGCTTGAGGCGAGCCACCACCCTCTCCAACACGCCTTCCTGCACACACAGCACCCAGTGGACCTGAGGGGGGAGTGAGAGAGGGAGGGAGAGAGGACTGGTGAAGAGACTCTAACAGGATGTGCTAGCATGAGGTTCATTTTTCATGTGAATCACCTCTTTCTTCTTCTTGAAGGCAGTCTCTATCGCTCCGTCTATGGCGCTGTCGATGTCTGCCGACTCGAAAATGATGAAGGGACATGTGGCGCCGACGCAGGGGGAGACGGAAATGGAAACGCCCATCCCAGCTGTGGCCTTACACAGCATCGCTCCATCCTGAAAGGGAAGGGATCATCGTCTTAGGAAAACATCATGTAAAACAACAAAACAGCAACCACACACTAAAACACTGTGCATATATATATACACACACCTGCTTGTTGCCGCTGTAGGTGACGAAGCTGATGCTGGAGTTCTGGGCCACTTTGACGCCAAGAGACATGTCACTTCCTGTTAAGACATTGAGAGCCCCGGCAGGGAGCCCCGCACTCACAAACAGCTGTGCCAGCAGGAGCGCTGGAGGGGCGGTGCTCCGACCCGGGACAACGATGACAGAGTTGCCTTGGAGGAGGCAGAGTTCAGTTATTACTCACCTCTTACTACAGCTCAGATACAACTGAACACAAACATGAATTTCTTTAGTGATAAAACAATTTATCACTTAGTATTTAGACTTAGAGATACTTTAATTGATCCCAATGGAAATTTAAGTATCCAGTAGCGCAGACATACACTACATATAATATACAGTAAGGGCATAGAAGAGCAATATATACAAAACAGAGAAGTATAGAAAAAATCTCCACTATATACATCCTTATGAAACTATGTATATACATATGTTTGAATAAATACTAAAATTGAATAAATAGAAAAAAAAGATTTAAAAAAAACAGTACCAAATGAAATATGCATAATGTATAAAACTAAAATGATCAACAAAAACCTGACCAAAACTAATTTGAGAATTCGCTACTTGTCTTTTTATAAATGGACATGAGTTCTAGAAAACAGAGGCCACCATTTTTTTGTCCTCTAGTAGTGATTTATAGACCAAATAAAAAAGTGAATTGATTAGTTGATAGTAAATATAATCATTAGATGCAGCCCTACATTTTATACTTTACTAAGAAACTTTTTCAGTGTATCTCATTAATCCAGTGATTTTCAACCTTGGGGTCGGGACCCCACGTGGGGTCGCCTGGAATTCAAATGGGGTCGCCTGAAATGTCTACTAACTAATTATTATTCTTTTTAAAATTAGGATTAAAAACACCACAACTGTATTCTATACTTTCACTTTCTAAAATATAAATCGAGTTCAAATAAAATGCAGCATATAAAAATATCTGATCTGGTGCATCTTGATTGACGGCCGCCAGAAGAGAGGGTTGCCAGAAATTTGTGATGTCAAAATGTGGTCACGAGCCAAAAGGTTGGGAACCACTGCATTAATCCAATGTGTGTGTGTGTGTGTTTCTTACCCATGGCCAGAGCTGGCAGGACTTTGAGCATCAGGGAATAAAGAGAGCAGTCATCAGAGACCACCACAGCCACCACGCCTGGACAGAACGGAAAACATAATTACGACAAATTCAACTTTTTCCAGTAGGAAAAGTTCATTCTGAACCTAAATACCCCCGTGTGTGCATTATTCTCTTACCCAGTGGTGTCCAGCTGCTGATGAGAGAGTCTCTGAGCTGAGCCCAGCTGCTGTAGTACTGCAGCAGTCTGACCAGGGCGGCAGGCGAGCAGGGGGCCTCACACAGCTCACACAGCTCCGACACACACTTACTGTGCTGCCCCAGAGTGCTCACCAACCTGTTATGCAAAGGTCAAACACACACATAGTGAGATAGTCCAGTCATTTTATGAAAAAAGGTTGAACAAATTGCAACAGAAGCAAACTCAACTGAATTTGTATCCTCAACATGTCCTGAGTGAGGGAAAAAAAGCCCAGAAGAATCCCATTAGGGGAAAGTTTCAAAAAAGACCAAAACATAGCCCATTCATATGCCTATTAATTATTTTTCTCACGTGAATAGAGTAACATTTTTAACCATTAGATATCATCATGAAAATTACTGAGTTGATTACTTACATCAAGACAAACAAAAAATGTATTGCAAGTTTTTTGAAATTCTTTGTCAACATGAGCAAACAGTGCATAATCTAATTACGTATGGATAATTTGCATACATACAACACCAGATCTAAACATTGGGTATAGCAGGTGAAATGTCTTGTTCAATCTTGTAAACATATTACAGTTAGGCACACAGTAGGGTGCATAGGCTACCATGTAAAACGAGTGCTTCCCGCAGCAAAGGGTTGAATCCAGTCCATGTCCCTTGCTGCAAGTCCTTCCATCTCTCCATCCCCCTTTCACAAATATCTCTCTATCTATCATTAAAGGTGAAAATGCCAAGAATATATATATATTTTTAAAGAACTGTTGGGTCGAAACAACCATCAGAAGATAAAGAGCTCCCTGATCTCAGCAACAGTCGCCTCCATAAGAAAGGAGCATAGATGGTGGCGGTCATCTTAAAAAATTGCAGCCATCTTCAAATTTCAAGTGGTTTCTTGTTGGGTGACCGATGGAGTCAACTCATCCCAATTTTCATGTTGGTACCACCACAGCACCTTTATATATACCCGTGCAGTCAAAACAGTGGGATTTATGCAAATATATGCAAATTTGCTCATGTTAACAAACTATTTCAAAAAACTTGCAATACATTTTTTGTTTGTCTTAATGTAAGTAATCAACTCAGTAATTTTCATGGATATATCTAAAGGTTAAAATAATTATTAGGCGTATGAATGGGCTATATTTTGGTCTTTTTCGAAACTTCCCCTAATGGGATTCTTTGGGGCTTTTTTCCCCTCACTCAGGACATGTTGATACAAAATCAGTTGAGTTTGCTTCTGTTGCAATTTGTTCAAGGTTGACCCCCATTTTGGCTTAAAATTACTGGACTAAGAGAGTGCAGCAGACTGCTGGTAAGTAACCTGGCTAGAACACACTGTTATTATGGGCTTTTGGTCTCTGAGTGTGTCCAACCTGAGCAGCACTTTGGCCCTGTTGTAGCAGCTCATCCCACTCCAGGACTTGTAGCCACTGACGGCCGAGGCGGCGCACTGGGTGACATCGTCCTGAGCAGCGCACACGGTACTGCACACATTAGCACCTGGAGAGCAGAGCAGTGAGATAGTATCATCATTTTTTTACTGTTTGAATTATCCGTGGATAGATGCTGCAAGCTGCTGTTTTGATCCACATCATAGTGTTACCTTTAGAATCAGCCAGGGAGCGAGTCTGTCTGTCTGCCGGACTGACCCACTTGCCATCGATGAACAGACCCAGAGCACGAGAATGATGATCCAGCCAGGCCTGATGGAGAAGAAAGACACTGACAGATGTTATTCAAGCTGAGGAGAAAGCCTAAAATATGGAAACCTAAACAACCTCTAGCTTTGTTCAGTGTTAAAGGGATAGTTTAACGTTTTGGCAAATCGGCCCATAACCATAATCCCTATAGTTTTAGCAGTAGGTTTGTTACCTTTAATTGTCGGTGCAAGCTGTTTTTAGAACGGCGGAGCAGAGCCACGAGCTGCTCAGAGCTACACTACAGAGGATAATGGGATTTCTTGGTTTCCCTCATCAAACTCATCAAATACACAATCCAACAACTCCAAAACGCTCTTGTGGACAAGTTGTGACCTGCACATTCACCACACTATGAGATAATAACAGAACGTTACAAGACGGAGTCGTTTTAGAGGTAAATTCATCAAAATCATAAATCACAATGATGAGGTCTCTTGGTTTGAAGCTTAGTTGGTGATCTGGTAGTGTATGATACAACAGAGTCCTTGAATGACAAGTAAATTCACATGTTCAAGGCTATGAATAAGGAACACATATTTACAAATGCAGAGAAGCATCATATTTCCTTAAAACAAAGGACACAATCACAGAAATGAAAAGAACAGCCTTAGTAGTGAAATCTTCTCGTTACGATGACTCTGAAGGAGGCAGATCTGACAATGTACAGGAGCTATAACTAAACCTATGCTCGCATGTGATTGGTCAGGAAGACGCCACATCCGCTGGACAATGACTGATAAACCGTGGACAGGGGAGGCAGAGCGTGTCAACTATTTACAGACAGGAGACCAAAGTACAGAGCTGAATCACAAAGATCATCTGAAGCAAGACCCAAGCTTCACTGTGAAATCTCCCCATTATTTTCCTATTCAACTGTTGTATTTAGTGGTGATCAAATATGTTCCACAACTGACATTTGGCAAATAGTATTTCTGTGTTTCTTCTCCAACAAAATCACTGGAGTCACTTGTCAATTCATTACTTCCAGTGATTTATGATTTCTCTAAGCCCTGATGACATAATTTCTTCCCCAAAGTTTCAGATCTGACATTATACACCTGTTACAGGTGAGGACGTGCTCATGAAGGTAAACTGAACTTTATGTGTTGATCAGTGGACTGGCCCTTTCAGATAAGCTCTGTAATAAGACCGACCAAGAAGGTGCATGTCTTTTTGAGCCCAGCAACTTAATGTTGCATCATTAGTTTAATACAAGATACTGGGAAATGAGCCAATGGCTGATGGTGCCTCCCAGACCCAGACACCAACGAAGTGAAAGTGACAGACTTCAATGAAAGCTTCTAATCTTGGACCACAACTCATTCAACAACAGAGAGGATACCAGCAGGGCCGTTGCTAGGAATTCTGGGCCGACTGAAAAAAATAATGAAGTGGGCCCCCACCCCCTGACTTTTCATCACCACTTTTTTAATTGGCTGTGTATAAGAGGAATTTAGCCCTAAAAAAAATCTGTCTCCTGGGGGGTTTTGTGGGCCCTACTGGGCCCCTATCATCACCTTTCTGCAACGGCCCTGGATACCAGCCACTTGGTCAATAGTCTAGTTGGCTGACCAGGAGGGGGATCACAGTCTGACATTGCCAACATGTTTAAAGCTTGTGAGAAGTCACACAAATGTGGTAAGCCAAGGGAATTACATAAGTTTTCTTTCCCATTGATATCACCCTTCACTACACAGGTATCTGTGCGCTGAACCACACAGTACATGATTTTATATTTCCCTTCTGAGGACAAATTAGATAACATCTATCCACCTGGGAGGAACTGAATATAATAAGTGTAACCCATCTGACTGTCTTTCAAGATTCGTGTGTGCGTGAATGGGATTTACTCTAATCATCTCTAAATCAAAAATTCACCTTCAAATGTAGATGTCACATTATCATATCATAGGGATATTCATTTGGTGAACCAGTGTGGTAGAGGATGACAGCAGGGAGGAGGTGAAATACTGTAACATCTAAACCCAGCAGCTAAATACCAAACCTGCAGCTACACCAGGAGGCCTTGATGCTCTCATCTGACCCTGGAAATGAAATGATACTGACACCGTTTGCAAGATCCAGAGCATTTTAGTTCTCTTAAGTGGAAACATGTGTCCCAGCGACTGTCTCGCTTCACCCTTGACATTTCATAACCAACTTCTGCACAGTCCGAGTCACATGTTTGCCTTGTGAGTTTCAGTCTACCACCTACAGTTAATGAACTTCACATGGGTTTAAACAGTCATGTACATCCTAACATCTTGTGAGCGCACACATACTCGGTTGTATAAGGTTTACTACAAACTATAGATGCTTCATCTGCTCCTCTGGTGAAGATGGGTAGGTAACTTTACCTGTGCGGTGGCCGTGCTGGAAGCTGCTGCTGGTCCGGTCTCCATGCTTTGAAAAATATCGTACACTGTCTTGTTGGTGCTTCCAGCCATAATAGTTACAACCCTAGAAAGGAGGACAATCTTCCTGTCGCTCTGTATTTGTTTCTGGAAGCCGGAAACCTCGCTGTTATGCAGCTAATACTCTACCTAGAAGAAATGTATAGAGAAAACGGCACCAGGAAGACGACTGAAGTCTCACCCCACGTCAAATGCAACGTGCCGCTGGCTGCTTCCCTCCCACTGGAGACCCTTGAGACCTGCGCGCTACAGATGAATGTGCAGAGCTGCTGGGAGCGAGAGGGTTCACTCCCACTTACTTCCTGTAATGTGTCGGCTGCGTTCTGCTGCTAAATGGTCCGTGCATTAGAGTGGTTATTCAGGAAATAACGCTGTTTCCTGTTTTTGTAAGCTAAAAGTATAGTTTAAATACCGTAAATTTAAGGACATTTTTTTATTATTATTATTATCATCCTGCTCCTTCCCATGCATGGAATGTGTAAATCCCGTGTTATCTATAGCCTAAATGTATGAATTGAAAATGTCCACGTATGGAACAAAAAAAAAAAAAAAATTAGGTTTGGATACCCGTGAAGTTTTAGCGAGTATTTTTCGCTGCGTAACCCCGGTAACCCCTTTTTAACTAGTGGTTGTTGTAAAGTAGATAGTAGTAGTAGATTCAATTTGCAGGAGTAATCATTCAGTCAAAAAATAAATAAATAAAATAAAAATAGCCGCGGCCTTTGCAATATGATTTAATTAAACATATGCCTCCACCGGCAGCAGCCGCAGCTCCGTGTTCCACCCGGACACATTTTGTCAACGCACCTGAAAAAACGAACGGGCTCGCGCTCACGGAAGTGCGGAGAAATTTATGCGCTTTTTTTTCAGCTGAGTTGGCTCATGTCAAAAGCTGGAGATTTATTGTTGTTACTATTAGTACAACTTGAGATAAATTGCTCTCAAGGCACGGGGTAATTATCTGCCAGAGGAGACGTCACATCTTTGAAAATGCCCCGGAGAAAGGTGAGGAAGGTGCTGCTGCTGCTGCTGCAGACTGCTGCTGCTGCTCGGACACACAACAACATAACGTCATAGCTAATGTTAGCCAACGCAGAGATAACGCTCAGGTTGTGTGCAAAAAAAACCCGTGACTGCCTGCGAGTTGAAATGCGATTTACCTTTACCGAGTTTAGACGTGTGTTGAACCTCGGGGTCGGTAGATTCACTCAATTTAGCTGCAGTTTGAGTTGTTGCTAAAAAGCTAAGCTAGCTCATGTTTATTGCTGAGTTGCAGGAATGTCAAAATGTCGCTTCTTCTGCGTGCTGTAGGAGAGGGCTTTGGAAACTTTGGGCTCTGTGAATTACGGGCTGCTTTTTGGTAAACCCGTGGAGGGACGCTGACCTCCGCTAACGTCTGTAACGGCAGCTTTGACTGACAGAGCAAGAACAAGCTGTTCTTTGGGTGCTAGGCTCAAACGAAGCGTCCATACCAAAACAACGCTCTGATTGGATGGAATCGGGATGGCTTTGCGCTCATTGGTTCGGCTCTTTCAAGCCCCGCCTCCTCTTCAATTTGATTGGTTATATGCAAATCAGGTGCTCCGGGTTTTTTTTGTTGTGAAGTTGTCAAACGCGCTCACCGTAGCGTGCGTGGGCTAGTGGTACATGCTGCACGGTGGTGTTTGTTTATTTCTCGTGTTATCGCTTGTTAACTGGTATTTCTATTCAGTCAATATATAATTTAATCGTATTAGCATAAAAGTAGCATCTGAGAGATGATATCAATATTAACGTGTACACATTAGGCATGCATAATATGAAAAAAGTAGTTTAATGCTCGCTTACTTATTGCTATATGGGTGGTTAGGGCTTTTGATTGTTGTTGTTTTTTCTTTACGTAGTCTCTTGTACTTAAAAAAACAGCTTCAGCTTTTAATTATTAATATTTTTTTTATACACTGTCTATTATTGGAAATTATATGAAACGAATAAAATACAGTAAAAATGTACATCGGATTATTTCACCGAAAGAACTGATATCATAGGCTACATGGTGGCACATGCAGGCTGTTATTTGAGGCGGATGGATGAGAACCAAGAATGTTATTTGTGAAATGCAAATGACATGTTGGCTACCAGAGTCTCCTTTACCCCACCCCCACCTCAGCCGGGTTTTGGTGTGTGTTTGAGGCGCAGGGTGAGCCCCTCATTCGCTCCTCTTATCAGCATCACCCCACTCGGTCCGTGTGGTACACAGTAGGCAGCCTGTGACAGCCAGCAGTGTTGACAAACTGGGCTCTGCACTACGCTAATGAGGCCATTTCAAGAGTTCACTAGTTTCGCACTGAGTTGTGTGGCGCTTTTTTAGAAACAGGCTTTTAAAGAAATAGTCGGCTGGACAAATACAGCCTGGAAATCCACGCGGAAGGCGCAGTCATCCGTCCAGATAAATAGGAGCTCGGTACAATGGAAGCACTGGAAGTCGAGGAGTGTCCGTGGTGATGTCGTTTGTGTTATTTAGTGTTTATTGAGAAGCTCATCGTGATAAGTGTGTGTGTATGTGTGTGTGTGCGGAGCCGGAGAAGATGTGGAAGGGATGATGCTCCTCCCCCCTCAGAATGGGATCTTTGTTGAATTATCCGCTGGTAAAAAAGACAAACAAATTACACGAATCTACACTCAAGTCAGTTTTATAGGGTTTTTCAAACTGTGCACATTTGTTGGTTCAGATCAGTAGTCACATCGCACATTTCTCCCTTGTTCATCATTTCCAGAGGACCGCAGGCAGCAGCTCGGATGGGACCGAGGACTCGGATTTTTCCGCCGACCTCGAACACACGGAAGTTTCCGAAATCGTGCACAGGCGCAGCAGCACGCGCCTGACACGCGCGTCACTGCGCCTCAGTCAGAGCTCCCAAGGTAAACTAACAGTTTTTTTTTTGTTTTTTTTTAAATAATCCACTTTAGGAGGAAAATGAAGTCCCCATAAACTAGTATGTACACACAGTATAGCCTACATAGGCAAGAACTGTCTGAGAGTGGGTTGTTCATACATGTGGAGTGATGGCGCATTGGCACTAGAGTTACCCTTGAAGTGCTATGATTTCCATTTACCTTGAACCCATTTATGTGAATGACATATTTCCTTTTAATGCAGAGGATGAACAAAAAGCTTAGTAACCCTTTAACCTGTAAAGCTGTAAAAAAACAGATTATTGTGCAAAAAACTCAAAGGTGTGTGTCCAGGAGAAAATTAGCCACTCCAGCATCTGTCCTTATATTCTTCTCAGCTGTCTCCATCTTTCAAACTCATCTCCTGTGCAGATCCTGGTTTTGTTTCTTGGTTGGATTGGTCTTTTGATGTTGGTAATGTGACGTCAGACATAATCCACAGTGCTTGTAGCTGCAGCTCAGTGGGAACCATGGCAACCTGGATGATGCTGAAATGCCACTGACTTGGTGATTGGGAGATTGGGCGGTGGGTGGAGCAACAAGCCAAAACACAAAATCAAAACATAAACATGATTTGTGCACTGCAAAAATTTTTTTCAATGTATCAGTATTTTTAAATTAAAGGAGAATTCCGGTCATTTTCTAAGCAACGGTCTACAGCTCTAGGTCCCCGAGTGCGACCATAGGTAAAAAAATCTGAGAAAAATCTGTGCAGACCGGACCTAGCTCTCCTCCTGCTAGCTGCGCTACACTGCAGTTAAACAGCAAAGTAATGGGGGCAGTTCTTCTAACCGCGACTTTGGCCTCTATATGATGCTCAAAATATCACTACAAATGCTTTACAACATCCACCAGTTCCTTACCACACAACACTGAGTGTGAATAACTCTGTTAATGTGAGAGAGCAGTGTGTACCTCTGTTTACTCTAGCTTCCTGGGTAGACGCTTACTAGGCCACTGTCGAGCTCGGGACTGTTTCCATCAACAAAGACAAACACGTGAGGAAAGCATGGATTTAGGAGGAAAAAATGATTTTGGACGGGGGAAAAAAGCAGTTATGAATATTAAAAAATTCAAGCTTCGAAGCTTCGTTCGTTGCCATGGTAATCATAATCATGAAGTCCGTTTTCGATTTTTTTTTTTTTTTTCCTTTTTGACACCGGTTCTCATCGGCAATTGTTACATTGAAATGAGTAGGCTACTTGGAAACCTGCCTGATAAGTTTTGGAGACATGCAGTGTTTGTTTGCCATACATTCATTATTCGGAATTCTCCTTTAACATGATTCCTTCGTCTCTGGTGACATATTGGGTGATTTTATGATTGATTACTTTCTACAACACTTCATCCATGTAGATCCTTTAATGTAAATGACACCAGTTTATCACCATTAGCACCAATATATTCAGAACTGTGGGACCTTTCCAAGTCTCCAGTTGTAAAATATTAATGGATAGGGCACAATTTTATGAGTATTTTCCCATGTGAGTATAATAAAAACCATTTATTACATAACACAGTTTAGTTGGAGATGCTTATAACTTGACTGACTTAACTTTCATACATATTTTATCTGTACTTTTTTTTTTTTTCCAAATATGTTTACATGCAGTGCAATGTAGTGTTGGGCGATTTTGAAATTCTCAGATCGTCCCAATCGCCCTCCCTGGAGATCGCCGATAGACCTATCTATCGCCGGGGTCCGGTGGGGGGGGGGGGATGGTGGCGGCCGTTCCGTACGTGTTCGTTCGTTCGTTCGTTCGTTCGTTCGTTCGAGGGGGGGGGGGGGGGGGGACGAGCGGGCGGCGTATGAGTTTTGCTTTTACCGTGCCCTGCTGTCATGCATGCGCGCTTCTCTCTCTCTCTCTCTCTCCCTCCCTCGCTAATAATGGAGAAAGAGCACTATGATCAATTAACGCAACGCTGCCGAAACCCGAAAAATCTATTCATGGCGGACGTAATTTATTTGTGGCATGTCAGTGAACACTAGCCAGGCTAGCGCCGCCTACTGGTTCCGGCAAATTTCATTTGCCTCAACAATGTAGTCAGGACACTAGCAATGCGTTTCGGTTTGCTCCGTCCGCCAGAGCGGATGGACCAATCAGCGAACAGACGGGTAAGTGAAGGCGATGACGTTGAACTCAAGCGCTCAAGATTAACCTATGAGCTTAACCGGTGTATAGCACACGTGACCACCAAGCAGCAGCGATTAGTTGAAGCAAATGTAAGCAACCGCCTCCCGGAAGCAAACGAATCCCTATGGCTCGTGTTCAGACCGCTATATGAAATGTAATGAAGTAAGCGGCTGATGCATCAGGCTAAGTGAACACCTCATCGGGCTGTGACATAAAGTAACAGGGCTGGCGTCGGCAGCGTCACAGCCACAACACCAGCTAAACGTGTTTCCTCAAATTTGAGGCGGAGTGGCCATCCTGTTTACTGCAGAGATTTTGTGTGCGGTCATATGACTACCTGGCTCCGTCTGATTGGACGTCGCCAGTGGCTGAATTTGATTGGTGAAACACTGTCATATGACAGAGTATCTGTTGGAAGCAGCGAGAGGAGCGGCTTCATTAAAACAAAACAAACAGATTGCGCATTGGATCAATAAAAAAAAGTAGCGAGTATGTGAGTGTGTAAAATCGTCAAGAAAACAAAACATCGCCGATCGTCCTTCCAATCGCCGATAGACGATTGGATCGCCAATCGGCACAACCCTAGTGCAATGTAGTTAATGTGAGGTATTTTAATGAGAGGATGTTTTCAGAGACCAACCCCCCATTCACTCCAACAAATCAGCAGTAGCTATTATATATGAGCACTGATAAAGCATGAATGGGTTCAGACAGGCTGACCTCCCCCACCCACAGACACACAACAACACACCCTGTGTGACCTCTTTCTGCTGCGGCTGCCAGAGGGGATTTACTACAGAGAAAGAAAGGCCGACACAGCTTCCTCCTCTTTTTGTTGCTGAGAGAAGTTGGCTCCGCTGCCCCGGTCCTCACACAGGCACAGCTTAGTGTTTGCTCCAAGAAGAAGAAGAAGTGGATTTCGAGGTTCAGTCGTCTCTTCTCTGGCGGAATTAGTCTCTTCATAACCATTGAGGCCGCTCGCAACAAGTAACTGCCTTCTTCTTACCAGTTTTGCTTGGGGGGTGCTCAGTTCCAGGCTAGTGCTCAGATGAAAGAGATCAGTCCAGACTCTGGAAAACCTTTCCTCCATTTTTTTTCTCCACAGGACACTCAAGTACCAGGGCTGCAGCTGACTGTTTTTTGTATCATTTTCCTTCTAAAAATATTTGATTACATCAGATGGCATTGTTTCATTAGACAAGTATTGTAAAAGTTGAAAATATTCAGTTACTATCACATAAGACAAAAAAGCAGCTGTGAATCCTCACATGATGCCAGGACAAGAAAGCTGGAGAATTTGTGGTCCAATGCAGTTTTGCATTTTTGACATGTGACTGAAAAGCATGACCAACAGAGAGCAGCTCAGAACTCTTCTCTTCTCTTCTCTTCTCTTCTCTTCTCTTCTCTTCTCTTCTCTTCTCTTCTCTTCTCCTCTCTTCTCTCTCCTCTCCTCCAGATAACTGCAGCTCGTTACGGAGCTCCTCTCCTGCGGCCGTGGGTCCTGATGAAGGCCTGGACTCGGCAGCAGAAGCGTCAGCAGCAGCAGCAGTGGCAGCGTCTGTCTTCTCCTCGGGACGCAGGATCACACGCAGCCAACAGGGGTCGACAAACGCCACGGCCAAAAGATACCCGCTGCGTCAGAGTCGCTCGTCAGGATCCGACACCGAGGCCACTGGTGAGATCGGTAGTGTTGATTGTTTATCTATAAATGAATGATTAAACAGCACATCGAGGCTTCTGTCAAAATGTATTCTAAAAAGTGGATTGTTTGGTTTGTTACACAAGCAGACGAATTTGTAAAAAGTGGTAAGAACAGATGAAAGAGTTGAAAAGAGTGAGGGAGAAAAGCAAAGAGCAGTAAAGATGAAGAAAGAAAAGACAGACGTGTGGAAGGTTGAAACAGAAGCTGCAGAAAAACAGAGACATGAGCACGAGCAGGGAGGAAGAGGACGGGCGTCTGTCTGTGTTTCATTCATCCATTGTGGTGCTGTTCAGCTAATATCATCAGGCCTGTCTGTGATCACAGTGTGTTCCTGATTATAAAGAAGACAAATATGTCTCAGTGCACATCCAGGACTCGTGTTTTGTCACTGGAATGAACGAATAACCTTATGAAGACCAGGAGCTGTCGTGACTCCAGACACCTTCATCCATTAAATAAGATTCATCTATACTTACATTGTTTGGTTATTCAATTATATCATTTGTTACCTTTCTATTGACTCATATGAAATGATACACAGTTTATCGTGGTTTATAATAATCATTATTACCATCTCTGTGATTATGTTCATTCTCACAGACCTGGAACAACACAAAACGACATTTGAGAGTACTCCATCTTGAAAATACCGATTAAAACTGAACACAGCTGCAAGTTTGGTAGTTTGGTAGAGCCTAGTGTGCTTAAGTACTTAAAAACAGTGAGAGTTTGAATATTATATGGGGTGAAGGAGCTGCAGTTTATTTTGGAAGTCACTGAAAATGACCAGGCCATTGCTTAAATAAGAAATTTTTCTTAGCAATTTGATGATGGAAAAAGGGAAAAAGCCGTCAACTATATTCAACACAAAATTCAATTCAAACAAACCTCTTTTTTAACTAATGAATATTCTGTTGTGTTGCATGCACCTTTACTGGTTTCCTCTATGTTGGTTTGTTCAAATGAAATCATATTAATACGTGGTTTCCCATTCACAGTATTATGAGTGAGTTTTCTTGGCTTAAGCCACTATGTTCATTATTACGTTTTTTTTTTTTTTTTTAAAGAGCAATACATTCTCTTATTTACAATTTAAAGAAAAAGACGCTTGTTTTCAAACAATAGGCAAAATAAAAATCACAATTTGCTCATCATCGTTCAGGAAAGTTAGCCTGACCTCAAAGAGAAAAAAATAGTTAGTCAATGGCAAAAGGGTTTGCAGTCTCAGATTGACATCTTGAATAGCTCAGTGTGACTGGACAAACAGGGCAGGACACTGGCTGCAGTCTGTCTCCCCGTCCACCTGCCAGACACCGGTCTGCTGCACTGACATCAGGCTTGGCTATTGAATTTCTCTGCTGGCACTTACTGCTGGAGTGTGTGAGCTGCATGTGTATGTGGTCACATTAGCAGCCTTTGGAGAGTTCCCTTAAAACAGATTTGGCAATAGAGAGCCTGGATACATGTATCACAAAAAAAATGTAAGAAAGACTGAGGATACTTAGAGATAGCCATAATATTTTGAATAATTTATGAGTTTTTTTTATTGTTGTCTGGCTTCAGCAGACCTAAAGCAGGGGGCCGACCGGGATGAGACCCCCCCTCGCACCCCAACAGGCAACGCCCCGTCCTCAGAGTCAGACATAGAGGTTTCCAGCCCGAGCAACGACCTCGTGTCCTCCAGCAACGATATCGTCGTTTCGCAAGAGGAGGACGAGCGATTGGCCAAAGAGCTGTCACTCAAAGAGGCCGCCGCCCACGACCTCTCCCACCGGCCCAAAAGACGGCGCTTCCACGAGAGCTACAACTTCAACATGAAGTGTCCCACGCCCGGCTGCAACTCACTGGGTGAGGGCGCAAACACACACTGCGGCGGGTTTTTATTGGATCACACACACTGCACCTGTAGACAAACCTGTCAACCCAATGTTCCTCCTCTGTTCCACTCAGGTCATCTAACAGGGAGGCACGAGAGACATTTCTCCATATCTGGATGTCCTCTCTACCACAACCTCTCTGCTGATGAATGCAAGGTATACACACACACAGACACACACTATATATTTTGTGACAACATGGAGTAAATATGCAACATTTTTCCTCCTGTTTGTCTTCTGATACTTTTACTTTAGTATTATCCATTAGTTAAACTAAGGGTGTATTCTATGGACGTGTATTGCATTCACATGAAAAAAAGAAAAGCTCTTGTTTTTCAGAGTATTTATTTTTTCTAATTTAACAAGATTTCAAAATCCCGCAAGAAGCTCCCACCTGCAAGTAACGTAAGGACTGATTTCAAAATAAAGGTGTTATATCAGACTCAGTGATACTCTCTGAGGTGGTGTTCAGGTAGTCTCCATTCAATATCAATCTGAATTTACAGGTAACATAGTAAAAAAAATAAGAAAAATTAATGGTCTTTTTTCCTTTGAAAATCTATATCACCTTGCAAATTATGCAATTGAATCTGTTTTGGAAGATCACCTTTATTTTGAAATCAGTCCTCCTTACACACTCTTACTGTAGTGTATACATGTAGCACAAAACCATGCTGGGGATAGCTCGACTGTATTTTTTGAAGTGGAGCATATACATATCATCTAATAGATCTAATAGATCTAATAGATCCATGATGAAGTGGAGGTTTGACCACAGCAGTTAATCGTTACTTGTAGGTGAGAGCTTCCCGCGGGATTTTGAAATCTTGTTAGGTCAGAAAAAAAATTACTCCAAAAAACTTGTTTGCTTTGTTCCGATTGAGGGGCTAAACCAATACAATTGTTGCATTTTTCTTTTGGGTTGTTAATGTTCACACGGTAACAGTCCCAAGTGGTCCAAAGTATTAAACAAATACCATGCACGAACCAGCTGTTCTCTCATATAATAGAGGTCTCAACGGGCCTAAAAATGTAAAGGTGTGTAGGAATTACTCCCATCTAGCGTTGCGGTTGTATATCGCAAGCAACTCAATCGTATTTTTCATGCTGCATTCACGTGAAATTGGGCAGACAGCAGACGGACGACAGCCGCTGCACGTAACGGCATAAACAAGCCTCTATGTAAACAAGTGGTCCGTCAGCACTAGGCAAAACAATACATGTGACAATATGTTGTCATGGTGATGTCGTATTGTTTACCTGACCCACTTTTTACCGGTTTTCTCTCCACTTCTGTGACTAAAATAACGTCTGGTTTGTTACCGACGGCCGTCTGCCCGACTGCACGTGAATGCAGCACCAAGCTTACCCGCTCCATGTAGATATGAATGATATGAACGACAAATTCAGAGCTTACCGGAACACTTCAGTTTGTTGATGGGGGGGATTACTGATGAATGAAAAACATACTTTTGAACGAAATAATAAATTTTCGTGAATAGATAACAGGAGAAGTTACACAATGTCCCTTTAACTCCAACCTGGTCCGAGTCATGTATATTTTCGCCCCGAACATCGCCCCCCCCCCCCAAAAAAAAGGAAGCTGACCCAGTTCATCCTAGGTATATAACCAGCGCGTCCAGTTGTTTAGAACCATGGGACATCAGCAGCTTGTGTGCTAGTTTGGTTTTTGAGTTTTGAGTCAGTTGTGTCGGTTGCTGAGTCGATTATGTTCTCACTGCAAACGAGCCGAGACCAGACCATCCCTTAAGCGATCTCGGCCCGCTTGTTATATTCCGCAACCGAGCGCGATTGCTGTGTTTGAACAAAACAAACCGATCTTTGGAGTGAAACGCTCCCTGTTTTGGAACAACCGCTCCAAACGAGCCAGGTCTGAATACACCCTATTAGATTCTATTATGGGAACATCTCGGTCAACAACACACTGCTCCCAAACGTCCAGTGGATGAAAGTGAAGGAAGCCAACAGACTCAAACAGTGCTTGTCAGGCTGTGAAGCTTCCAGGAACACGGAGGCGGATGCTGTGATGCTGCTGCTGAGCCGCCGGTGATACACTGTGTTGATGTTTTTGTCAGGGCAAGGCTTCAACGCGCGAGAAACAGGCCGAGGAGAGGACGCTGTCACACCGCCAGGACGAGAACAGACATTCCACAAGAAACCAGGTAACACGCGAAGCACACGGGCGCATCAGTGAAGCCTAACGCACAGTGACGCACACTCGCATGTAAAACACAGATCCAGCTACACACGTCCTGACTGACTGTAAGCCGATTCTCTTCTTCGACCGAACTGAGCAAGCGAAGGGTGAAGGCTGTGAACCTTCCTGGATATCACCTGTCGAGTTCACTTCACACCATGAACCAAAGGTGTTTGTGTGTTTGTGTGTGTTTGTGTGTGGAGGGGAATACCTGAAGCAGTAATACCTCAGGTCAGAGATCGTGACTCCTCAGCTGTAGGTTGAGTCACAGTAATGGTGTGTTCCATTTAAGTGTGAAGTCGGAGCTCGGAATGACGTCACCTCCGAGTTGAGCGTCTTCCTGTTGAAAAACAAACAGGGAAGAATGGACAATTAATATAACAAAATGAAAATACAACAATTTCATACTTGTAAATGTTAGATATCAATTCCAACAATTCATAAAACATTTTAAAAAGCGATACAAACTTAAAACAAAAACATGTAACGTGCACCAAAGCGAGCTGCTGGCCATTGTTAAGAATATGTTTTTGATAACACTGGTTTTCACACATAAAACAAAAAGTCCCGGGATAAGAATTGATTCGGGGGTGTTCAAGATTAAAATTCCAACTCGGAGCTCAGTAATCCTGACTTCCGAGTACAACTGGAACGCACCGCTAGTGTGGCCAGACTCATCCTTATCAATCATACTCTTCAGAAAGAAACATGCTCGCTCCATTCCAGACTCAACAAAAGTCACATCATCATTTTTACACATGAAAATGAAATGAAAAATCAATTCTTAAATTGAAACTCCCATCACGAGGATTATTTTTTGTTCATCATTCAGCCCAAGTGGAATACGGTTATTCATGTTATACCGAAATCAGAGCTACTCGAAAACACAAAGCAGCTTGTAACCTTTCTTATCCTGTAACTGATCTGCTGGTATTAGATCTGGTTTAGAAGAACATACTGCATATTATTACATTACAGAGGAACTAAGCATTCCGTAACCCATTTATGATTGGGACTACACAAATACACACGTTGTAACATTCTATATATCTATATAACGTTATTCACCGCTCCATGGATTGCTTTTTCGCCGGCTTCATTAAAAACAAATGCACATGGCCAGGTGGAGGGTTAGCAAAACAGCGGAAAACCAGTTTTCCAGATAATCATATTATGTTATGGAGATATTTAAATGGATGGTTTAGTGTAGTGCGGGTCTTCTCCTGTTTCTGTTGTCATAATGAAGCCGTTGTGTAATTTCCATGCAGCTGTGTTGCATGAAGAGGAGGCCTTTGGGGCTTTAAGTCAATACAAACATGATCATAATGTGATTTTTACAGCATGCTTCTGTCATGTATGATCATTGTTGTCGTATTACCTAAACAATAATGCATTTTAGAGAACAGTAAGGGCTTGGTTTAGTTATTCATGACCACAGACGGAACATACAAATAGTTTTATTCCAATGTTTTTTGTAAAAGAAAGTCTCCATGGAAAAAGCCAACCTGCAAAGCGCTAATTCCTACCTGGCACACACACACTCTTTTGTTCATTTTTTATTCATCATGCAGTCATAAAATCAGGGTTCCTACGCAAGTATGGAAAGTATGGAATTTGACTTTATACATTTCCAGGTCTGGAAAAGTATGGAAAATGGAAACTATTGTATGGAAATATATTTATCTTAATACTTATCTGGGTTTGGTCTTATGTGAAGTTACTTGGGTTAATTATTTTGTATGCGCTATTAGCTACAATCTCCTGGAAATTATTTGGTGAGATAATGGCATGCAAATTCAGAATAATGAAAACAAATGATTAATTGCATGATTTATTTACATGATACTAATCTAAATACTCAAATGTCACAAATTATTTGAATTTCTTTCACCGAGAAGTATGGAAATTAGGGTCTGGAAAAGTATGGAATTTTGAAATTTCAAATGTGTAGCAACCCAGTAAAATATCTCATCGTATAAATATCTGTCATAATATTAGTATGAATCCCATCCCAGGCCCCGTCAGAGCGCCAGCTACGCTACAAGGAGAAGGTGACGGAGCTGAGGAGGAAGAGGAACTCTGGCCTCAACAAGGAGCAGAAGGACAAGCACATGGTCAGTGGCTCAGAGATGAAAGTGCGTGTGCAATAATTCACACACAAGCAAATGTAAAAATGATCATTTCAGAGTCTTTTCTCCCAGGAGCACCGTCAGAGCCACGGGCCGAGCCGGGAGCCGCTGCTGGAGAACATCACCAGCGACTACGACCTCGAGCTGTTCAGGAAAGCGCAGGCACGTGCCTCGGACGACCTTGTAAGAGAGAAAACTCATCGTCATCTCCCCTCCCTTACTCTCTGCTCCTTGCCCCCCCCCCCCCCCCCCCCTCCTCTGTATTGTCCCCTCTTTTCTGCCTTACTCCTTTTCTTGTCTGTTTCAGTCTGCAAACCCTCCTCTGCAGCCACAGGAGGAGTCTGACATATATTTGGTAGTTTGGACAATCACTTCCTGTGTGGTCTCCCGCTCTGTTACATTGTGACCCTTTTCAGATGAGACAGTGTTGTTGTTTTCAGTCGGGCTGACTTCAGACCAGCAGATAAATGCCTTTTTCTGGTATTTTAGGTACAAATGACTTAGTATTTTCCAAAACAAGCAACAGATTTGGATGAATGACACGACTGATATAAGTTTATATTTTACTACTAAATAAATGTCATCTTGAAATATTTGAACGTTTCAAAAACTATCTTAGTCAAAGTTAAGTTATCATTGATGCTATCGTATTATCTTGTCATTGTTATCATTATGTTGGTAGGCTTAAAAAAAATCTGAAATGATCTTGCTCTGATTTCAGACCTCAAATAATTTTTGACGATTTAAATTCAGTTTGAGACAAAAAAAACAAACAGTTTTCCATCAAACCCTGACCCTCTATTAGTTTTCTTATGATAAATTTGTCTTAAAAATCCTGGCACACAACATCTAAACAAAAGAAAATTATATTCATATCATATCTTCATGTTCAGCCTTTTCCTATTCGTTCCTCACGCTGTCTTCCAACATATTTGTATTGTTTAGTTTTTCATGGCTGGTTTCCTCCACTGAGGTTTTACTGTGATCTTTAACTCCCTCGATCATTTTCCCTGAATAATCGAGATATTTTCTTCCTTTCTCTTCCTTCCCCTTTACCTGCTCTACCTTCTTGTCCTCTCGTCGTCTTTTCCCCCCCCCCCCCCCCCCTCTCTGTCCCCGTCTCCTTCCTGTCCTGTCCTGTCCTGGCCTGTGCAGGAGAAGCTCCGTCTGTCCGGTCAGGTGTCTGAGGGCAGCAACATGATCAAGACCATTGTGTTTGGTCGCTATGAGCTGGACACCTGGTACCACTCTCCGTACCCAGAGGAGTACGCCCGCCTGGGGAGGCTCTACATGTGCGAGTTCTGCCTTAAGTACATGAAGAGCCAGACCATTCTGCGCAGGCACATGGTGAGGCAGCCTTTTCAGTTTTTGCAGACAAAACCTTTGAAATTTGGAGAATATCTTAAAACTTTAAAGGGGTATTTCAACATTTTGGCAAATTTGCCCATTGCCATAATCGCTATAGTCAAAGCAGTAGGTTTGTTACCTTTAATTATCGGTGCAAGCTATTTTTAGAACGGCGGAGCAGAGCCATGAGCTGCTCAGAGCTACGCTACGGAGGCTCATGGGATTTCATGGTTTCCCTCATCAAACTCATCAAATACACAATCCAACAACTCCAAAACGCTCTGGTGATCAAGTTGTGACCTGCACATTCACCACGCTGAGATAACGGAACGTTACGAGACAGAGTTGTTTACGAGGCAAATGCAGACCTGGTGTCGCGCCAAAAAGAGACTGCTTGTCGAAAAACAGCCCCCGATGGGAACGCGCATCAGCGTTTTTGCATGAATTTACCTCGAAAACAACTCCGTCTGGTAACGTTCTGTTATTATCTCACAGTGTGGTGAATGTGCAGGTCACAACTTGTCCACCAGAGCGTTTTGGAGTTGTTGGATTGTGTATTTGATGAGTTTGATGAGGGAAACCAAGAAATCCCATGAGCCTCCGTAGCGTAGCTCTGAGCAGCTCACAGCTCTGCTCCGCCGATCTAAAAATAACTTGCACCGACAATTAAAGGTAACCCTACTCCTAAAACTATAGGGATTATGGCAATGGGCCAATTTGCCAAATGTACTGATAAATTGACTTGGCACATTTATCTATTTTCACTGTCTTCCACATGGCAATGTATACAGGTTATTAATTTAACAGTGGTATCAGATCGGTATCAGGTATGAGCCGATAAACTAAACCCAGGTATTGGTGTCCGCACTGGGACGGAAAAAGCTGGATCGGTGCTTCCCTTGTAAGAACTGATCACATCATAATGTATTTTTAAGGTGTTGTTGCTCATGGTGACAAACCCACAGAGAATCAGCTCTGCCCCACAGTGACTCTCAGCTCCTGGTTTTGCTCTCTCTGCCCTCAGCGGCCACAAGCAGCAGCTGTTTCACCGGTGAAGCTCTTATAAACCCACTGCTCGCTGCCTGCTCCATATCTGCCTCATATGCAACATCTGTTTCACTAGTTCACCAGGGAGTAGCATGTGTGATGGATTCACATTATGTTGAGGGAGTATTGTCATCTGAATACAGCTATAAAATTCACAGTTATGTTGGTTGTTGTTGTTACTTTAGTGGTACTGTAAATCAGTCCGTTTAAGAAACGGCTTGAAGAGATTCAGGCGACGGTGTGCTTGTTTTTTATGCACATGCACATCAGTCAGCCACAGTAGTTATTGTTGTGTCTGACTGGTGTGTATCCATGGCCTGGTATTAAAACCAGTCAACTGTTATAGTGTTATGGCTGATCAGTGTTAACACACTGGTCAGTCCTGGACAGTTTATCACAGTTCTGGCCACAGTGTTACTCAGCCTCACGTCTCGCTACCACAAATGAATACAGAGAGAGGCCAACACAGTAGAACAAACCACTCAACCTATTGTGTTATCTAGTTTAGAGTTTGTGAGTGTTGTGCTTGATTAGAAATGGTTTTAGTTTTGACCACTAATAGTCATCCCATTACAGCTAAAGTCTAAAGATTTTAATTACTTGAACATTTCAGTGTGCCAGATATGAAGAGACACAGTTTTTGGTGTTACAGCTGCTTTCACACCACACCACCTTTAGTTTCTGTCTCAAACTGCACACTGCCGCCTCTCAGCCTGTCGTCAATACCTCTGATCGATTTTAAGAGGAGTTGCGCAACTTGTTTTATTTTAATGTTGTCTGCTGTGTAGCACTTGGGCAGAGTGAGCAGTTCCAATAATAGGATTTACATCACAGATTTATTCTGCTTATATATTGTGCATCACTAGATTTGACTACGTGTGACTTATTACAGGCCTGATAACAAAAAAAGGCTGCGTTATGAAAACAAATGAAAAAAGCTGTTGTTTGAAGCTTTCAACTGTGGACATAATGCATTGTTAAAAAATAAATGAAAATGTTCTTCAACATATTTCGATTAAAAAATCAATTGTTCTTTTAAAGTATTTATGTGCATCTTCTGCTCCTATTCATCACATATGTCAATAGAGATAAAAACAACAATCATTCATTTACTGTTAATTCTTTGTGGTGCGTTTGTGAAGTATGTTTCAGCTAAAACGATCTCTGATTCATCACCGAAAACAGTCACACATCTATGTGGAAATGTGAAAGCACTAAAGTGGAAATGGAGTCGTGGCTTAGTTCAGACCAGAACTTTACAGACTGTGTGCCTGCGATGATCATAATTTTATTTCTGAATCATGGAGACTCCATTGAGATTGAGACTTATGATGCAGTTCGCACACAGTTTAAATGAGATGTGCAAGAAGAGGAGCATTTTTTTTTTTTTTTGGAAACAATTTATTTATTAACATTTTTCATATGCAGTTCACAGCATCAATAACAGAATAACATAGAACTTCAAATTCCACCCAAACCCACCCCCTCCCAGACCAAACCCATAGGCCAACTCTTGCCTTCATCCCTGTTAAAAAAAAAAAGACAAAATAATAATATAAACAATAATAATATTAAACAATAAATAAAGTAATTAATTAAAATAAATTAAAATCATAAAAAGAGAAAGGAAAATACAAAGTACAGCAAAATACATGCAGCAAAGGTCATGACATTGGCAATGGAGAAGCACAGCTGCTCCTACAGGTATGCTACAACCAACAACCACCACCACACTATTGGTAGTACTCAACTAGTCAGAAGTTATCCAGATACATTTTAGAATCACTCTAGCATTTGTCAAAAAGATGGAAGAAGATGAGCTTTTACTGGACTGTGTGCTCAGCTGCTGTGGGAGCAGAAACACACCTGACAAAAAAAATATAACTACAGATGTGAATTGAACCTTTGTAAAAGTTTTACAACCTCTCTATGAACTAACCTTAGCTTTGTTATTCCTCCTCGTTCGTCCCTGCTGTGTAAAGGCTAAGTGTGTGTGGAAGCATCCTCCGGGTGACGAGATCTACAGGAAGGGAAACATCTCTGTGTTCGAGGTGGATGGAAAGAAGAATAAGGTGAGAGAGTGCTGCACAGTTCTTACATTTCTGTGATACACACCCTCTTTATTCTGTGATGTTCTCGCACAAGTTCACAAAACTCAATAAAGCAGGTTGTTAGACTTTAGAAATCCAAATAAGCAGCGCTTCACTTAGGTGGGAGTTGGTCAAGTGGAGGAGACGGTGATAATGAATTTAGATTGAGGCATCATTGTTAATTCTTGGAGAGAGGCAGAATGTCTGAACCGCTCGTAGTTGTCACAATGTCAGAAATTAGTACATGCTACACAATCTATTTAAAGGATAATTGCCGTTTTTTACAATCTGGACCTTATTTCTAGCATAAAATATGATCATTTACTCACCCAGATAACTTTGGTTGCTAGTGCTATTCCCCTCTGAGTCCGGGGTTAGCTGTTATCAACATCCAGGGTCTGTAGGTTGACCTACTAACCACTGACCTGGATGATGTTATCTCCGAGCGCTGCCCGGCTTATTCTGATAATAATGATTCCACTTCGGCATTCAGGTCCATTTTTAGCGCAACTAGCCGGAGCTTTAGTAAGTCCAGGTTGTGGAGAGGAACTTCTTCCAGCTGCTCATTTTGTTCTGACAAGTCGGAAACACGCAGAAACGAACCATAGCATTAGCAGTAGCAACAAGCCGTGCTGCGCGGCGCTCAGAGATGACATCATCCAGGTCAGAGGTTAGTGGGTCAACCTACAGATCCCGGATGTTGATAACAGCTAACCCCGGACTCAGAGGGGAATAGCACTAGTGTATCATAACAAAATATTGGTGAAATGAACGAGTTTCTCAGCAGATAATGTGTTATTTAGAGGCTGCATTCCGCTGCCCTGTAGACTCACATTATATGGATACGCGGCTCTCGACTGGATCTAATTTCGTTGGAACGACTTGTAAATGACACCAAAGTTATCTGGGTGAGTAAATGTTCGTATTTTATGCTAGAAATAAGGTCCAGATTGTAAAAAACGGCAATTCCCCTTTAAATCGCCTGTATGTGCAACATAAGAGATACGACCTGTGTATCTGACCTATTATAACCACTTGACCCGTGTGAAGCTCTGATGGTTTCTAATCAGGCGCGATGTCCTTCCTCTCAGATTTACTGTCAGAACTTGTGTTTGCTGGCAAAACTCTTCCTGGACCACAAGACTCTGTACTACGACGTCGAACCTTTCCTCTTCTACGTCATGACTGAAGCTGACAACACTGGCTGCCACCTCGTCGGATACTTCTCGAAGGTAACCACAGAGACCGTTGCTGAGTGCTCTTTCCTTCAGCTTTTTTTTTATTTTTATTTTTTTCATGCATCTGGATCACTTGCACAGAAACACTCAGATGAAGTGAGGGCTATGTTTTCCCAAGCTACTGTGGGGAAAATAAGTATTTGATCCCCTGCTGATTTTTAAGTTTGTTCCCCCACAAAGAAATGAACAGTCTATAGTTTTTATGGGAGGTTTATTTTAACAGAAAGAGACAGAATATCAAAGGTTATAAATTAATTTACATTTGATCAAGTGAAATAAGGGCAAAAATCAGCAGGGGATCAAATACTTATTTTCCCCACTGTATGGGGATGTAGGGTTACGAGTAGATTGAATTTCTGTTTGTGCATTATAAAGACTAAAAAGTTTGTAATTTCCAAAAACCTGTGTTTATGGATGAATTTTCTTTCTACAGGAGAAGAACTCTTTCCTGAACTACAATGTGTCCTGCATCCTCACTATGCCACAGTACATGAGGCAGGGCTATGGCAAGATGCTCATAGACTTCAGTGAGTACAGACTGCAGTTTATGTTGCATCGTGTGTGTTTATTTAACCTCTGGACACACCAGCTGTGGATTCTGCTCCCAACAGATTTAGCCGGCTGTTTAAAAAAAACACTCCTGTGATTTTAGATATTAAGGTCATTAATATTGTTGCTGTTGTTTTCTTACATTTTTATGTATCTTTAGAGGGGAAAATGCTAAAGCAAGAAATCAAACATAGGCTCTGTCCCCTCTGTCCCTCCAGGTTACCTGTTGTCTAAGGTGGAGGAGAAGGTGGGGTCACCTGAGCGCCCACTGTCAGATCTGGGACTGATCAGCTACCGGAGTTACTGGAAGGAGGTGCTGCTGCGCTACCTCAACAATTTCCAGGGCAAGGAGATCTCCATCAAAGGTAAGAACGAGACCATCGGCCTGGAAAGAGATGGGAAGATTAGACAGCGGTCTGTGAAAATAAAACAGCAGCTCGGTTTGATTACAGTTGTTGGCCAAGTGATTCTTAAGAAGTAGAATTTGGGATCCCCAATGGGTCAGCAGTCCTTCAGACTTCATCTGTGCATGCATGCATTCATGTGTGACCACCGTTAGTGAATGGATCAGAGCGCTGAAGCCACACCAAGTCAGTGTCAGGGTGATATATGAAGGCGGATGCACACAACACTTCCCTAAGTTCATCAGCTGTGTTGTAGTGGTTGAGTCTGGTCCTGAGGAAAATCCCTGCTACTGCGATGAAAACAAGAACAACTGTGACACGTTAGTTTAGCATCTCTTTTTTTCTCCCCTTACCCCCGTCCTTTAGGAGGTCTTTTGCCACCGACCAGGCTGTTGCCTCTGATAAGAATGTTTTCTTAGCACTTTTGCCTGGTTAAAGAGGAACTGTGTAGTATTTTTAGCTTTACTTTTATCTTGATTAAACAACTTTGGAGTAATGGTGATGGCATGTAACTTGTTAAGAGGGAGAATGGAGGCTCTCTGCCTTCCACGTAACGCCTCTTGGCCGAAAACCAGCTCTCGTCTCGGCGGCACCGCAACACAAACGCACCCTGTAACCCGTAATCTTTTGCTTATGATAGATAAGACTACACAAATATACACATCGTAATAACCACAGCTCCATGGATTGCCTTCTCGCCGGCTTCGTTGTAAACAAATGCACATGGCCGGGAGGAGGGTTAGCAAAACAGTGGAAAAGCAACCAGACTTGCAGAGTTCTCCTTTAAAGTTTGACGACGATGATGCTATTAAGATTAGCGTGATGTTAATAATACAGTATATTATCACCAGACACAAAGTACAGCAGTAATTAGTTCTGCAGGTGTCCCAATCTGACAACATCAGTGTCCAAAAATGCCATGGCGAGCCAAAGCAGTGACCATCGTCATCACACCAACATGCAATCAGTGTTTGTGTTAACATCATTTTATCAGAGTGCACCAGCAGGTGACAGCAGAGCTTTTTCTCCAATCTCCTGCTATATTTACCTCCCATACAGGTGCATACAGGTTTTCTCATGAACAAACAACAGTTCTGTTTACATCATGTAGTGTTTACTCCAGGTTCAATATAAGTTCTGAATACACTCCCGTCCTTATAAAAGTTTTGAAAAGCAGATGGAGCTAAATCGTGATCGTCCATTACTGAATAAGTAATGCGCTACCTGCTGCTCCTCCTTCTCCACTCATGCTGTTCATATTAAATATGGATAGCTGGAATTTATAGCAAGTTGCGCCTGGTTAGCTAATGCATCATGATTTCAACACCACTAATTATACATACCTCAACAGTACACAATGTAGAGTAGTGAATATTTTCAGTCGACTACCACAGCATTCATAAACATAATATTGTCCCTAGTTTTAGATTAGTTACTTTTCACAAAGAACTTAGATTCACAGCAACTCAAAAAACTTTTTGTTGCACAAAATAAATAGGGAGCCAACACTTCGAATAGTAGATTGCTACTAAGGTCAGACAAAACAGCAAATAATTCAGTACACTCTGTTCCCTTTTGTCCAAGCCTCTTTTTTATTCCTTTTCTTTTGTGTTTGCATTTTTCTCAAAACGTCTATGATGAATGGAAAAAGTTATTTTGAATTTAGGAAGTTGTTTTGAACTTTTTAATAATTCTACAGATACAATTCGACTGCTTTGCCTCCGCCATCCTCTAGCATGTGCGTAGAGATTGAACAAAGTGGGTTTCATCATCATTCAATAGTGTTTTACTTCTCATTACGCAGCTGTGACTGTGGTCATACATACAAATATGTTTTATAATGGTGACTGAGGGAGGATTTCAGTTGTATAGAAACAGCACAGGCCACATCAAGGACACAGCTGTTCAACAAAAAATCTTGCTGTGATTTCTGATTGTTGTGTGTTTGTGTGTGAGCTCAACAGTTTACTGACCTCACCTCATTGTCATAATGCAAAAACAAACAAATAACTTTTCATTAAGCATATAAAAAGGTGAAACTGCACCTCTGCACCCGCTTTGTTCGTGTTTTGTAATTGTAGTCATTTTTTGTTCTCATGTCCTAGTGTGGGGAACTTTGGGATGGATTGATTTGATTTTGTACATTAAAGTCCCAGACTGAAAAGAATATGATGATTTTGACCCTAAACTTTTTACCTCTATAGCACCATGAGGAGGTCCAATTAGATTTGTCCAGACACCTGCAGAACTCTTAGAAGTATTAATCAGCAAATGTTAATTAAAGCAGAAGTAAGCAATATTTTTGTGTTAATATAAGTCTTAAATAGTTATATCTTCCGACAGCAATCACTTATATAGAGTGTTTGGACTGAAACACGGGTCTGTCAGTCACTCTGCTCTGCTCTGAGCCGAGGAGAAAACTTTTCTCGTATCCTACAAGTTGTATCCAATGAGGAGAGAGAACGGCATGCAGGGCTGTGTGTGCAGCCAAGGGATGCGCCTGAATGTGGACGAGGACCAATAGATCCATGACGAGGGCGGGGGCTGCTAACTCCATCGGCTGACAAGACGTTATGGTGCGTTCAAGGCAACTCGTAACTCGTGTTTTTCCGACCTGTGAAGTCGTACCAGTTCGATCTGGTACGAGTTCACAGGTTCGGAAGTTACGAGTGGCCGTTATAGTGACTTTCACAGGTAAAACAGTTCGGAAAAACACAAGTGGGTTGCCTGGAACGCTACAAAGTCGTAAGTCGTGACTTGAAGCTGTAATTTACGGTTTCAAAAGCCTGCCTGGAACGCAGCATTAGCCAAAACGACCGTATCGCTTACTTCTGCTTTAACTACTCAACATGCTAATATAATAAGGTCAACATGGTAAACATCACACCTATTAAATATCAGTATATTAAAGCAGTGGTTTAACATTTTGGGATTTAATGATCTAATTTATTTCTTTGTTTAGAATTACAGAATCAGACAGCAGCCACACTGACACCATTCAGCAGGTCCCTGATTCTGGCTTTGACATTAGGTTGTAGCTCAAGAATGACTTTATTAATCTCCAAAGGGAAATTAATTCGTCCGTCAACTCATCTACCATTTGCAGAAGAATTAAAAATTCAGCCATGCCTTTTCCATCAGTCTGACCTTCTAACTCAGGCATCTAACTCTTGTTCACAGAGATCAGCCAGGAGACAGCGGTGAACCCAGTGGATATTGTCAGCACACTGCAGTCCCTCCAGATGCTCAAATACTGGAAGGGCAAACACCTGGTTCTAAAGAGACAGGTAGGAAACCAGAGGATCAGAAATCCCATCATGCTTTCCTGTTCAGATTCTACATAACACAGACTATAGTGGATTTTGATCAAAAAGTTTATCAGGTACTCTGGGTAATTAGATTTCATACTTCACTACATAGTATGCAGCTAAAGTGTTTCCTCCTCCTGTAGGACCTTATTGACGACTGGAAGGCCAAGGAGACGAAACGTGGTAACAGCAAAACCATTGATCCCACAGCCTTAAAATGGACGCCGCCAAAAGGGACGTAGAGGAGCTTCCTTTCACACTTCAGAACCACACACACAAACACACACAGACACACAGATCCTCCTCTGTACAGTGGCATGCTCACAGACCCTGAGCCTAAACCCTCACGCGCACTCTTTTTAACGTATAAAATGCTTTAAGTCAGCTACCGCATTCATCCACTCAGTCACTTCCTGTGGCTTCAAGCAGTCACTGTCATCAGCCTGGGCCCTCTAATGACAAAGAATAAAAATGTAAAGATGCGTTGGACCAAAACATGAAGAAGTAATGGTTACGTTTTTAATAACAGGTGAAAAGAGAAGTATTGCGGCTGCAGATGTCCTCAAATGAGTCAAACCAAACTGTTATGAGTTAAACCAATTGTGACATAAGAGTTATCATTTAAATGTACTTAAAGCAATAAGTCATTAATTAGCAATATATAATATACATTCATACATGGGTTTTAAGAGTTTAATTTTGTTTTCCATTTTTCAATAACACATTGTCACTAGATATGAACATCAAACCCTTGTTTTATAACACCACTGTGTTTAAGATTACTGGTTCATTTGACATTGCACAAAGGACAAGTATGGAGCCTCAAAATGTTCAATATATATATATAGAAAAAATAGTTCTATGAAAAACAGTGTTATATATTTAGTACATATATATATAGAACAAATAAAACAATAACTTGTGAAAAAAAATAATTTTCATATTCTTATCTTCCTTATATCACATATAATTTCATGTCATTTTCATGACACTGCTGTTGTCAACAGCCATCTTGTCACATTCCTCGTTTCCTAAGCTAACAAGCTCAACAATTGTTACCAGTTTTAGTTGGTTAACTGACGTTAGCTCGAGCAATAACAATGACAAAGTAATTCTGAATTAGCTTTCGAGCTGCTGCTGCTGCTGTACATGAACACAAAACAAACCTTCTTGTTTTATTTATTTCTCTTAACAAGGCTACACATGCTAACTGGCCAAGTTGTAAAATTGGTTTATTGATATAATTCTTATAAGTGAAGACCCACTTTGTTCTTCAGCAGCTAAAAAGCTCTTTACTATGCTGGCCTCGCTAGCTAGCCACTTTGGTAGTTAGCATGGGACGCCCTGGTAAGATGAAGCTTAAAGCTGAAGATATGTTACTGTGTCTGCAGACGGTTTCATTCACAGCAGCAGCCCCTTGTTTGATGATTCACAATTTGACATTGTTGTCACTGAAGCTAGCAGGTGCTAATTGGCTAATTCAGGTTGCAGTGGTTGAGCTGCTAACTCAGAAGAGGTAGTGCGCAATCGGCTAACTGGCCGGAATATGGACTAATGACAACCTCCCTGTTATTAAAAGTGAAAAGTGTCTTGTTAATCCAAGTGTAATTTGGAAAAATTAAAAATAACATGGATAAAATAAATTAATATTTAATTAATTTTTTTGAGATACCATCAGTGGAGAAGCCTGATCTTTGCTATTCATGTTTGCGTTTGGTATTTTCAGGTTGAGGCCTCAACTAGATTCTTGTCCATCATACAATATGACAAGAATATAGAAATATGGAGCCACATGCAGACAACCAGTGATGTTAGTCTACCTAGGATGGCCGCTGATACCTCGTCAAGCTCATTTGTTATCTGAACAGTGAAAGTAATTGTGCATTGTTAGCGCGCCTCCTCTTGGACACTTAATTAGCACAGACCGCCAGGCGTACCCGCTAATCCAATCAGAGACGGCCAGTATTGAACCTGTGCTGCATCTCACTCTGCTCTGGAGACAGAACCCGTGTCGGCAGCACACTGACTCACCCGGCGCGTTGTTGCAGACGTACACCAGCTGGCTGTGATTAAACAGGACAAGGCCTGGGCCCGAAATGCATCAGGTTTTCTGAGAAAAGGAGTCCTGACCTCAATTTACCAACCTGGTCACATGACTTAACAAAACAGGGAGAGACTTGTAAAATGAATTTGATAATTTTCACAACAGAAAACATAATATTAACCATATTTGATTTCACATAGTGTGTGTAGGCATAACTGCTGTTGAGCAACGTGGGGTTAAGTGTCCACTAAAGTTTGTTAAATTGACTCTGACAAAATTGTAAACGGTGTGAAGAGTTAAGATGGTCTCGGGTCAGTTCTGTTACCTCTTTTTGTGTAAATAAGAGAAAAGAAATGGTGCTCAGACTGAACAGTGACTGCTTGAACTCAGAGCAAATCAGTTTTGCTTCTCTGTCATGCAACAAACACACACAAACACCCATCTCACTAGTCAGTCGGTTAACCAGGGAGCTATAGCTGCCATTGGCCACGTTTGTACAGTGTTATGTCACCAGGATGGGACCTTTTGTTATCACCCTCCTTTTTGTTTTTTCACTTTTATCTTAATGTTGGTTGTGTTGTTTTGTGGTGTCATGAACAGTGAGTACACAGGGAATCTCAGCTGTTAGGAGTGTGTGGGGAGCTCACAGACACGTTGCTGTGTTTTCTGTGCCCTTTGTGTTGCTTTTGTTCAAGTTCTCAATGATATTTTACACTTTTTCTACCTCTGAGGTTTTACCACTGTATAAATACTAGGACGGCTCATTTTAAGCTTTTTTGTTTTCTTGTTTTTTATTCTGTGCGTTAACATGTGAAAAAAAATGTAGCTGTGTTTGGCCAGCAAGTTTTTTTATTAGATTTTTTTAAATATGCTATTTATATTCTTAAAAAAAAAAAAGATATGTAACCTGTGTAGAGCGTGAAAGACAAAGTCTGGTAGGGGAATGTCTACTCTCCGGGGCCGGCTTCCTTGTGAATAGAAATATTTATTTAAAATTTCTATGTAGATTTGAATGTGTTCCCAAGCTCTTGAAAAAGGTACAGGAGGGAGAATCCACCACCAACTACGTCAATGACAAAGGTCATTTTCATTTCAGAGGTTTTATCTCATCAAAAGTGACCTACGATTGAATCAGTGTGTCACTTTAACACATCATCACAATGTTTTTTTACCCCCTGCAAGCATTTTAGAAAAATACAAGCACAATCTGAATGAATTGCTGAATGCGATCAGCAGCATTTTGTAATGCTATTTGTCCTCCATAAGCTCACTGTGGTTGATTGCAAATTGAATTTATTTTATTGACAATCTCCATATTTATTAATTTAGATTTAGATCCATTTGTACCCAGCGATATGTTAACATGTGTTGGAAATGTGTAGTCTCCTTGTTGTGAGTCAAATGGGAAAATTGATACTACTCTCTCATCTCAATTGTAAAAATGTAAATAAGTTAACAACAGCAGCTCGTTAGCTTAGCTTAGCTTAG
This sequence comes from Trachurus trachurus, assembly GCF_905171665.1. NCBI lineage: Eukaryota > Metazoa > Chordata > Actinopteri > Carangiformes > Carangidae > Trachurus > Trachurus trachurus. The sequence continues at coordinate 27,411,269 of NC_139905.1, forward strand.
CTTAGCGCAAAGATTGAAAGCAGGGCTAAACAGCTAGCCTGACTCTGACACTGTTACAGTTTGGATTAAACAAACTAGATTTAATGTTCATTCAATGTTCATCAGCTTTAGAAGCATGAGGAGGTAGATGTTATCATCTTTGGACAGAGCCAGGCTAGCGTTTTCTTGTGTCTTTATGCTAAGCTAAGCAGCTAATTACAGTAGCAAGATATTTAGCGTGCACACGGGAGAGTGGTATCACCCCTCCTATCTGGCTCGCACAAAAAAAAAAGTGAATTTCATAAGATGTCAAGGTTTTCCTTTAAGAACTGCGCATAAGCTTAGACAGCAGTTGGCTGTGAAATCGGAGGTGTGTGGCCAACGATGTCAGATTGCATCAGCCGTTTTGTAGATTGTTTCTTTTGTTGTAGCTCTTGTTTCACAATTTCAAATGTGGAGGAAGCATTTTTTTTCCCAAGCTACAGTCTGAAGTTACATTTGTTTGTTTTGTTTCTGTCGACTTTAAAGTGCATATGTTTGAAGATGTTATTTCTTTTTTTTCTTTTTTCTTTTTCTTTGTCATCCGTGGAATCATTTGTCTTTGTTTTATATGTTTATATATTTTTTTTAACCCTGTGATTAGTTCTATTTGTTCTCACCTGGGTCTTTCATGCAAAGAGTTCACCAGTTGTGTCACCAACCGGTAGATTTAAAATCAATACAAACAGTTCATGCATTTCAGAGAGCAACATTTTTTTCCTTTTAGCACCTGTTCTCAATAAACCTCTCTGCATCGTGCTACTGAGAAAAAATACTGCTGACTGTTGTAGGGAGAGTTTTTGTTCTTGTCAGTTCCTAAGTGCATTTATAGGAAAGTGCACTTAATTTTTGAAGGAATTTCAAAGTAAAAAAGAAAATAGAAAGGAAAGGGGGGGGAAATCAGTTCTAAAACACAACACCTGATAATGATGTTCCACAGGTGAACAGTTTTGTTCTCCATTTGTCATTGTTGAGATCATCACGTAATCTAAAGGATCAGCTGTAGACGTGCGGTCCTGCTTTCAGTGCCTGTGAATGAACTGTAATTTGTGCTTTGTATTGATGGAGCAGTGGTTAACACTGTCGCCTCACAGCAACTAGGTTGTGGGTTCAAATCCTGGTACGGCCAAAAGCTTTCTGTGAGGAGTGAGACTCTGACTTCCTCCCACAAAGACATGCAGGCTAACTGCAACCTAACTGCTCATAGGTGTCTCTGTATGTCAGTGCTCCTCACAGATGGCGTCTTATTTAGAAACGCCTTTTTTACATTAACTATTAGTCGTGCAGAGAGATAATAGTCCTGAGCAGAGACTTTATTTTTCTCAAGCTATAGCAGAAAATGGACCTGAGTATCTCCTTACCATAAGAAACTCAAAACATTTTTATCATAAAAGAGATCTGGAACATGTTGAGCATGAGCACTTTTTAAAGAAACCTTCCTCTCTTGATGTCAGTCCACCTTCTTTCTTTCTTTTCTTTTTCATCCTGTTGTCTTGCTGTTTCCTCTGTGCCAGTGGCAGCTATAGACGATCACAGCACCTTGTTGGTTATTGACGCATTTGAACGGGATCTCAGTCGCTTAGAGAAACAAGAGGCATTCTGTCATCTCCCATAGGCCAGCGAGCTGCCGTAGTACTGCTACCTATTTAATCTACGCACACAAAGCAGAGACACACAAAAGTAGCGTGGCATTGATATGTAGCTCAGTTGTGCTTTTGTACTTGCTTCCTCCCCTTCCCTCCTCTTCAATAAATGCAGATGGTTAAGCTTTGACTGATGTGTTGTTTGTGTGTGTTAGCTGTGTGTCCCCCGGGGCAACAGCGCAAAGAGAGGGCTGATGGGTAAAGCTTTGTTTGGGTCTGGTCATTTTCTGTATGAGCAAACTGGGAAGTGGCGTTCTGCTCCTTGAGATGAACATCTGTCCGTCTTGATGAGGCGAGCCTCCACTCGGCTCCGTGTCCTAATGAGATTCAGTGACGACACTAAGGAGAGTGGAGCAGGTGGAGTGGATCTTAATTCGGAAACCATAGAAAATTCAGTGAATTAAATGAGTAAAGCATGTTAAAGATTGGTCTTTGTATTTATCAAGGTTCCTACGCAAGTACTGTATGGAAAGTATGGAAAAGTATATGGAATTTGATTTTATACATTTCCAGGTCTGGAAAAGTATGGAAAATGGAAATTATTGTATGGAAATATATTTAACTTAATACTTATATTGGTTTGGTCTTATCAGAAGTTATTTGGGTTAATTATTTTGTATGCGCTATAGCTACAATCTCCTGGAAATTATTTGGTGACATAATAGCATACACTTTCAGACTAATGAAAACAAATGATTAATTGCATGATTTTTTATATAATGCACAACTATTTACTCATATTTCACAAATTATTTTAATTTTGTACAGAGAAGTCTGGAAATTAGGGTCTGGAAAAAGTATGGAATTTGGACATTTCAAATGTGTAGCAACCCTGATTTATGAAGTAGTGTTCTGACTCAGTCCCAGCTCCCAAATCAAATCAACTTTATTTATATGGCACTTTTCATACGATTGGGTAGCACAAAGTGCCTCACAGAGAATAAAAATACACAAATACAGACCGTCCCAACAAAACATGTCTCACTAACAGCAGAGACTTTCTAATATTGGGCTTTGCTAACAGCTGTTAATCTGCCTCCAGGGGTGGAAACCAACGCCAATGATGGTGACTCTTGTCTTCTACTGACTAGACTAAAGTTAGCATGCTCACTGCAGCGCTGACCCCAGACCAGATGACTCTCATCTCTGTCTGATGCTGACTCACAGTGGCCTCCCATCTGCCTCTGAGACTCAGAGAGCTTTTGTGCTATAAAGACAACAACGGACCGAGCTCCAGTCTACATTTAGTGGCAGAGGAAGATGAAATAATTATTATATCTGTTCAACTGTGAAATTCTAAGTGCACACAGCCAAACAGAAGTGACTAAATAAACCGATTCTGGATACGCAACTTATGGCAAATCCTTCTATAACTTTAATATTGCTTCTTTGTAAAAAAAAAAAAAAGGATGAATCACTGCTCTGTAATAAGGGGTGATTAAGCAGAAAGCGTGAGGACCACTGTAAGTAAACAAAAAAGAAAATGAACTTGACATCTTCCATACATTTTGGGGGGTTGGGGGGTGAGTAATATTTTACTCAACATTCACGTTTTTGTTGTTCAGTAAAATAATTGATTGTTCATACAAGAATTAAAACTTGATAAAGTTCTACTCACAAATAAATCTGTTTAAATGTCATGTTTTTTAATTGTATTATTTAGCATGGATGTCTGCTTATGACAAAACAAAATATTTACATTTATGTTTGGATATGATACAGTTTGTTTACATTACCCCCAATTTCCAGTTAATTCCCATAAATTCCCATAATTCCCATGTAAAGTTTCCAATTTGGAATATTTCCAAAATTCCCCAGTTTTATGGAAAGTTTCTGGAAATTTACTGGAAATTTTCCGACCCTTTGCAACCCTAGTCATTACTGTGACGAACGATGAACATTTCAGTAATCGGCAGTAAAAGGAAGTTTTTATCATGTAGGCTCACACCAATCTGTTCCAGATGGATTAAAATTCCTTTACTATAGCATAAGAAAATAAAGACACATGTAGATACTGTAATCAGCTTTAATTGATTTCGCATGAAATAAGCAACCGCCCTCAAAAGACATAAGGCGTTCATGTACATAGTTTTGAATGTGACAAAAATATCAGCATTAACAATATAGATTATAGTTCAACAGTGATGTTCAGGCGGTGATCTCAGTGTTTTGTAGCAGCTTTAATTAACTTGAGTAGATTGCAGCAGATGTTGAACATCTGTCCCGGTCACAGTGTGACAACCCTGCGCCCTGTTGGTCAACAACGTTGGACTGCATCGGACATTGTAGTTGAATCAGAGATGTTATTATGGTTAGAGTGATTTTTTGTTGTTGTTCTTGTTATTTTCATTTTCAGCTTTAATACGTGTCGGGTTTCCACTCCTCCTCCATATCTGGAAAAATGAAAGAAAAAGAAGAGGTAGAACACACACAGAAACTCTTTTTATCCAGCCATCCACAAAATAAACATGTTAGAAAAAGAGGTGTAAAACATTTACACCATGGTAACGTTGCCTTGATATTTCAATGGAACTGGAGGTTTGCTTTACCTTCACCTAAACTCCTCCTGCCCATGAGTCCAACAAACATCTCCCCTTTATTTCCTGATTCAGAGGTAGAGAGGAAAAATTCATTTCAGGAGGATCAACGGAGACTAAATTCTCTTAAAAACTGGCGGTGATCAAGAAAAAGAAGAAAAAGCAAAACTAATGTCTTTGTTGTGGTGTTATTATACTCACTTTTCCTGCCCAGTCTCACGGGCTGAGACGCACCTGACAAAAAGAGGAGATTAAAATGTTGAATTGGTGATGAAAAGTACGAAGGAGAAGCTGTGAGCATCAGGAGGAGCATCACACACATCTTACTGGAGCACTAAGTATAATTTGGCAACTTTAAGAACATATTAAATCAGCTTTACAGTCCCCATACAGTACAGTAATGTGTTTGCTTATTCGCGTGTTTACCGGAGCTTCTTCCCATCAGGCCGTGGAACTGCTGTGCTTTGGACCGCTTGATGAGGTCTGCCAGCCGGATGCTGATTCCTCTCTCAAGCGGGTAGCCCTGAACACACACACACACACACATGGCAGAGGTGAGTCATCTATGTAGCCCAAAGTTGAAGCTATACTCCTCCTTTAAATCATCCAGACCCTGCTGTCTGATGGACTGGGAGACTTGGTGCTGACACAGAGCAGATCATATTATCACATAATGGGCATCTACGCTCTGTATTATTCTGTCTTTTCACCAATGGCCTCGTAAAAACTCACTCACTCATCACTTGTTGCACTTCTTCCCATCTGAATCTTGATGTTGTGCTTCTGCTCCTCAGTAGGAAGACGTTTCGCCTCTTATCCAAGGGGCTTCATCAGTTCTTTGTCTTTGTCTAGCTAGTGCGGACTAGTGAGACTTGTCGCGTACGAACTGATGAAGCCCCTTGGATAAGAGGCGAAACGTCTTCCCAGACAAATACAAGTCCAGTTGCCTACGATTCAATTTGCCCAGAAAAGAACGATGACCTGGATGAATGAGAATATCCATAGACATTCTGCTCCTCAGATGTCAGAGGTTGAAAACTCTCTCTCTCAATTCAATTCAATTCAAATGGCTTTATTGGCATACATATGACATACATTGTCAAAGCAAGCGTTTGGAATTTAAAAAATAATCATAATAACAATTAAGGAGAACAATATCTATAGTGTTGTTAATACTGTACAAAGAATTGGACAAACAAATACAAATGTCTCTCTCTTCATACAATTGTGTACAATCCTGTCTTCCCCTGCTTTTATATATAAAAAAAAGATTATAAATATGATTTTCAGTCAATGATTTTAAAGTGTGGTGCAGATAATGACTGATTAATATTATTTGATGCATCTTCAACTGCTGTTAAATAGATTCCCATCAGTTCTGTATCAGTGCACTACTTCTCCCACACGCCTGATAAGTCAGTTTAGATTTCTGGGTGATTTCTTGCAATCAGGGAAGACCTGAGTGTGTGAGTGTATGTGCCTGCAGTGTCTAGTGTAGCTGTCTGTCGCATCCCCCAAAGTCTCTCTCCTTTATTTTGTCTCACTACACTATATCCATAATTCTCTGGGATGCGCGGCCCCGGACTATACTGCCCTAAAGGCAAAGTGCAGTATCTGTAAAAATGCGTTTTATGTTTTTCATTGTCAGGTTTAAGCATCAAATTGTGAATAACTACCAAGTCTATAATTGATTAGATAAAGGTGGACTGAATTAAATGTATTTTGCAGTTTGTCTTTCTGACCAGTTTTGACCGTTTTATGGCAGATACTGCACTTCTGCCTTGGTTTTGGTGCAGATACAACACTTTGCCTTGGTTTTACTCCAGTGGAATCATATAGAATGTAGGGACTGTAGCCTACTCTTTGCAGATACTGCACTTTGCTTTGGTTTCACAGTGCTTTTTTGGATGGACAGCAAAATAAAAAGCCCAATAACTCTGGAAATTTTAGCAGTAGCAATATTACATTCTACCAGATTGAAGAGAATATGCCACACTTTTGATTGGTCAAAAAAGAAAAATTGAAAAAATGCAGATACTGTAGGCTACTTTGCCTTGCTTCTGTCCACTGTACATTCATTCTACAGGTAAATCATTTTAGGCAAAAACAAACCAAACTTTTTCAAACAGTAGACATTTAAATATTTATTGTAGTGTAGTAGGTAACTCATCTCAACTTTGTCGAACGTGCCAAATCAGAAATTATGAACAGGCTATTTCTTCATGAGGCCAGAATAAGAGATACATAGGATATCTAAAGAAGGAACATATGTCAGTTTAAATTAATTTACTTGTTCTGTTTGCATTATTTGCTTCGAATCCCTCGGCTCATTCTGTATCAGATGACGCTGAGTGTGTGGAGCTGTCCGCGGTGCTGAGACTTGTCCGTGGGAGTAAAATAATCAGATCGCCAAAGAAAAGGAAAAAGGAAGTTTTTCTGGTCTTTTTTTTTTTTTTAGATGAATCCTTGAATCCGATATTATGCACATGAACACTGGTGTAATGTAGCTTTAGAGGAGATTCAAGAGGGCGGAGAGACAGAAAATTGCTTTAAATCTGAATAAAGATTTACAGATATGTTTTTTTTTCTTTCAAATCTCTGTCCATCTTCCTGTTCATCCTCTATTGAAAAAAAAAAAAATAGTTTTTTTTTCTTTTTTTACCTGCCAGTTCTCCACGGTCCAGATCTCCCCGTCCTCCTCTTCACTGGACAGCGGACTGAGACCCAGCGTACCGAAAACCTGCACGAACACGACCACCAGCAGCACCACCACGAACTTCAGAGCCTCCATCCTTCACCTATAAGCCTCGCTATAATAAAAAGTGTCCGCAGGTGGTCAAGAAGAAGAACTTCCCCGATATGGACGCATACAGGAGCCAAATAACTTCGAGGCAAAGGAAAGTGTGTTTGTGTGTCTTGTTGTTGCTCCTGAGTGAAGGTCTCCCTTTACTCTTATAAACTCCCTGCTCGCTCCTCCCCCCCCCCCCCCCCCCCCCCCCCCGCCCATCTCCAGCCTCATATTAAAGGGAATATATCCTCCACTCCACATATATTTTTTTTCCCTTCTTGTCTGACTCAGACATAATGTGCGTGAGCAAACTTTTATCTTATCTGCTGCCAGCTGGACACAAACTGTGAAGGATGGATGTGCTGATTTGTTTGTCTTTGTTACTCACCTGTGATGTTTCTGAAACCCATAGGATTGATTGATGAGCTGGTCAAGCAGAAAAATATGGTATGAATGAACAGAGTGGAGCATGAAAAGCAGATGTATGTTTGAGTTATCAGGTCAATGAACAACAAAGAAGGGGCCACAGACAAAGAAAGGACAGGTAGCTACTTCACATAACAGGTTCAAAAGCAGAAACATGCCAAACCAAATCATGACTGAAACCGTCACTGTTTTATGTATTTTTCTGTTTCAGATCTGCCTTCAAACCAGAGCCAGATCGCAATCATGTTTTGTGTCATCTTTATGGCTTGTGTCACCTCCTTCAGGTGCTATTTGATTTTCAGCTGTGATGTATTCATGCTTTGTTTGTACGACTCTGCAGGCGTGTGTCCCCGTGGCATGAAAAATGTATCCTTTAAATCTTCTCAGCAGCAGCAGTCAGCCTCTGACCAGAATGCATCTTTCCTTCCAGCTCGGGGACCAGTAACGTGAAAATACAAAGACATGAAAACATGACAAATGCAGATGTGTGATGCATACAGGAGCGCTGCATGGTACAATTAAGAGATTCACATCCCATAATCCTCTGTGACAACAGGTGATTTTGATTTAGAATCACTGTTTGGGTGTCACAAAGATGCTCAGCCAGTGTTTCAGTGGCTAAAGTGACACCCAACACTCCCCCAACCCATCAGAGACTGTACAGACCCCCACACCTTTAAATCACTCCTAAAAACCCTATTTTTAAACTGGGTTTTAATCTGTAAATTCAACATTTCTAATGCCCTATCTCATATCCATCCATCCATCCATCCATTTTCATCCGCTTGATCCGGAGTCGGGTCGCAGGGGCAGCAGTCGGAGCATCTCTATCTATCTCATATCATATCTCCTTTTGACCTTCCACATTGTTTTTGTATTTAAATTACGTTGTTATTCTGCATTGTTTTGTTTCTGTATTTTAATTGTGTCGTTATTTTAATGTAAGCGTCTTTGAGCACCTGTAAAAGCGCGTTATAAATAAAATGTATTATTATTATTATTACTACCTGCAGTTGGATCCATGGGAGAGACATTATGGGGCATTAGTGCCATATGTGAGGAGGAGGAACTGACTTTCTGCTCTTCCTCAGGTGACTGGTGATGTGGTCAGACTGTGTCAGTCCATACGCAGCTACATTTGCACTGCATGGGCCCCTCATTACAAAGATGAATGCACATGTTAGAGTTCAATGGTGCAAAACACAGACTAGTCATCCTTCACTATATTTAGTGTAAGAGAGGGTCATGTGTGGCAAACACCAAGAGCGGGGTACAGCTCTGACAGCGAGGCGAGGGGCTGTGGTGGCTCTTCAACCCTGTAGGGGGCATTGTGTTGGCATGGTTTCGGTCCATTTGTCCCGTTTGAAGAAAAGGCTTGAAAATCATCAACACCTTTATGAAGCATTTTTATCCTGATGAGAGTGGTCGTTTTCCAAGAGGACAATGCCCCCCAATCCATAGAGCATGAAGGGTCACTGAATGGTTTGCTGGGCAGCAGGGTCACATCATAAAGGAAGGAGAGGGTTGTGCTCTGTAGTGTTGCCTCCAAATCACATCATGGGCGATTCTTCAACTGCACTTTTAGCCATGTGAACTTGAATATTACAAGATAAATTGTTAATTTTGTACATTTTTTCTGATCTGCGATGAACAAATATAATTTCCACCACATCTCAATATACAACTGTTATCTAATTATAAATAACTTATACAACTCTAAAATTATCTGAGACCCTTTTTGTAACTTTTTTTTATTTTTACCATTTTTTCCATAAACAATAATCATACATTTATGAATAAAATAAATTCAATCTCTTAAGGACCAACTGCTGAATTGTACACCTGCTACATCTGGAATTTAATATTGCTTGGGTAGGTGCTTTTTAGAAAAGAAAAAAAAAATATTATTATTATGTAAAGATCATGACCTTTTAAATTGTGGAGATTTTTTTTATGTGTGGTAAGAACTTTTACAATATATATTTTTTAATGTCTGTGGTGGTGGAAACGACAGGGTGTTGTGGAAATGACAACAAATTAACGTGAATGTATAGAAACAGTAGACATTTATTTTTTCTTCAATAGTTGTTGATGAAATTGAAAATTCCCTCCATGTCCAACATGTGCTCTGATGTCGGTGTACATTGCCATAGAAACCATCCATACAATATCTCAGAGAAATTTTTTAAGGGGACATTACAGTGCTGTGGTACTGTGCGACAGCTACTGTTTGGATGAAAAATAATATTGATGGCTGTCTCACATTAAACATTATAATGTATTTTAGTTATTTTACTGATACTTAATTCAGGCACATTAGGTAGTTTTCAAATAAATCACATTTTTAAACATTATTTTCATTATTGAAGTTTAAAAGTCTGGGTGTGCGACAAGGGTATGGAAGTTTTTCTGTGCCATCTGAGTTTGAATATGAATTTCTAAGACTGCATTTTTTTAGCATCAAAATCAGACTTTGAATTTTAAAAACCATCAAATTTCTAGCACTGAATTTTTTTTTGCCTCTTGATTTTTTTTAAATGTTGAAATAAATTCAGTGTAAAGAAAATCAATGTCTCAAAATATTCTGTTTTTCAAAATTCGACATGTAAAAAGAATTCAACATAAAAAAATCTGTATTAAAAAAAATCAGTTTCTAAAAAAAATTCAACACCTCAAAAAATTCAGTGTCCAAAAATTCAACATCTCAAAAAATTCAGTGTCCAAAAATTCAACTGCAAAAATTCAGTGTCAAAAGAGTCAACATCCGGGTCACCAGGGAGAAGCAATCGATCCCTGTCTCAATAAGGACTGCTTCTGTGTGACACAGGTCACACACAGACACAGGTAGGCCAGACCGGTCCGGCCATGGCCACAAACTCAGGCGACGGTGCTTCGGTGAGTCTGTTTACTTTATTTGCCATTTGTGTTCGTTAAATTGAGTATTAGATATTAGCCGGATTTATTTAACAATATCTACAATTTACTTTTAATGAGGTGGCGTTCGTGCTAAACTACGTTAGTAACTAGCTAACGGTATGTGAGCATAGGTTGAGGCTAACTTACTTTCGGTTCTGCGAGTATGACGACTGACAGTAACTTACAGTACTACATTAAACAGTGATAGTGTTAACTGGGGATGTTTGGGGGGGGAGGTAATTAGTGTGTCTGTGTGTACGATGGTGAAACGCTTTTTTTTTCTGAAACACTGGGTGACAGCATATCGTGGTTGCGCTAAGTTAGTGATGGCAGCTGTTGACAAACGGCTACAAACAACAAACCAGTCACCAGTCCTCCCATTAGCTGGACTACTCTCCTTGCTTTACCTGTATTTGGCCCAGCCTGCTCACCAGAAGCTGCATTCATCAGCTCCTCTTTGACTAAACGATCCCATTTCCCATATTTTTCCATACTCCTTACTAAAATGAAACGTAGTTAATTTCTGAGTATTTATTCCTCGGACTGCGCTCCTTAAATAACTGTTATAGACCACTGTGGCCAGCTGCGTCCCAGAATTTCCATTTGCGCGTCTATTTTTTCTCATTAGTTAAAGCAGAAGTGAGTGATATATTTGTGTTAATATAAGTCTTAAATAGTTATATCTTCCGACAGCAATCACTTACATAGAGTGTTTGGACTGAAACACGGGTCTCTCAGTCCCTCTGCTCTGCTCTGAGCCGAGGAGAAAACATTTATCGTATCCTACAGTTTTTATCCAATGAGGAGAGAGAACGGCATGCAGGGCTGTGTGTGCAGCCAAGGGACGCCGTGAATGTGGTGACGTAGCGACGAGGACTGTTATGGTGCGTTCAAGGAAACTCGTATTTTTCCGACCGTGAAGTGGTACCAGTTCGATCTGGTACGAGTTCACCGGTCGGAAGTTACGAGTGGCCGTTATAGTGACTTTCACCGGTAAAACAGGTCGGAAAAACACGAGTGGGTTGCCTGGAACGCTACAAAGTCGTAAGTTGTGACTTGAAGCTGTAATTTACGATTTCAAAAGCCTGCCTGGAACGCAGCATTAGCGAAAACGACCGGATCACTCACTTCTGCTTTAATGTTTTCATATAGCCTGGGGTTGTCACCCTATAACAGTTATTTAAGGAGCGCAGTCCGAGGAATAAATACTCAGAAATTAACTACGTTTCATTTTAGTAAGGAGTATGGAAAAATATGGGAAATGGGATCGTTCAGTCAAAGAGGAGCTGATGAATGCAGCTTCTGGTGAGCAGGCTGGGCCAAATACAGGTAGCCTAAAGCAAGGAGAGTAGTCCAGCTAATGGGAGGACTGGTGGGTATAGACTGGTTTGTTGTTTGTAGCCGTTTGTCAACAGCTGCCATCACTAACTTAGCGCAACCACGATATGCTGTCACCCAGTGTTTCAGAAAAGAAAAGAAGAAAAAAAAGCGTTTCACCATCGTATACGCACGTACACGCACACACAGACACACACGCACGCACGGGCAGGTCGCGCTTGGCCGCTAATTACCTCCCCCCAAACATCCCCAGTTAACACTATCACTGTTTAATGTAGTACTGTAAGTTACTGTCAGTCGTCATACTCGCTGCCTCAGAACCGAAAGTAAGTTAGCCTCAACCTATGCTCACATACCGTTAGCTAGTTACTAACGTAGTTTAGCACGAACGCCACCTCATTAAAAGTAAATTGTAGATATTGTTAAATAAATCCGGCTAATATCTAATACTCAATTTAACGAACACAAATGGCAAATAAAGTAAACAGACTCACCGAAGCACCGTCGCCTGAGTTTGTGGCCATGGCCGGACCGGTCTGGCCTACCTGTGTCTGTGTGTGACCTGTGTCACACAGAAGCAGTCCTTATTGAGACAGGGATCGATTGCTTCTCCCTGGTGACCCGGATGTTGACTCTTTTGACACTGAATTTTTGCAGTTGAATTTTTGGAGACTGAATTTTTTGAGATGTTGAATTTTTGGACACTGAATTTTTTGAGGTGTTGAATTTTTTTTAGAAACTGATTTTTTTTAATACAGATTTTTTTATGTTGAATTTTTTTTACATGTCGAATTTTGAAAAACAGAATATTTTGAGACATTGATTTTCTTTACACTGAATTTATTTCAACATTTAAAAAAAATCAAGAGGCAAAAAAAAATTCAGTGCTAGAAATTTGATGGTTTTTAAAATTCAAAGTCTGATTTTGATGCTAAAAAAATGCAGTCTTAGAAATTCATATTCAAACTCAGATGGCACAGAAAAACTTCCATACAAGGGAAAAAAGTGATTTTGACACTTGTAAGAATGTTGAAAAGTATGAAAAAATCTTAATAGAAAGGTGGTCATTTTTTTCAAAGGTGGTTTTATTGTTAGTTTGACAAAGAAAGTGGAATTTGTACAATATGATATATATATTTTTTAAAATATGACCAAAGAACATAAAAGTGCCCATAGTCTAAGAATCACCCTCATACAGTTACCTGAACTTCAACTTTTTTATGATGCCTTCACTGCTGCAGATGCCAAATGTGTACCGTATGTGCTCTCTTTGCCACCGAGAGATGACAACTAGAAAATGGTCTTCACTTCTCCTGTTCCCATTTAACTGGTGCCATGAAGAAACGTGTTGCTCAAACTGCCTCACCTTGACGCTTAAGCGTTTCCTGAATGGCTCACTTCTTTCTGTTGTGGCGTCAGGGCTGAAGAGGAATGAGATTCAGACACATGGAGCAGATTTGGAGTAGGAGAGACACACCACATCTTTCTAACATCGCTGTACAGCCACATGTCAGACAGAACATTATTTAAAGTCCAATCAGATTTATGTAAAGATGACAATAACATGCTAACACAACCAATGACCCTGGCCTCAGTCTAAACTTTAGATATACGTAGGTAGGCGGCGGAGACACAGCTGATTTTAAACATTTGTGTTTATTAACATGTTGAACACAGATACATCACATGTTTAAGATGTTTGATTTCAGACTGCTGAGCAGTCAGCCTGTTACAGCGCTGAAACAGTTAGAGAGGATATTAATGACATAAAGGATCAGTGCTGATTAATGAAAATGTTCATATTAAATAAATTAAAGCAGAAGTAAGCGGAATGTTTGTGTTAACTCATTGAGTGCCAACCACGTAATTTCTCGTTTTTCGTTCCCATGCGTTGAGTGCCAAAAACGAAATTTTTCGTTTTTGGCTTTTTTTTTTTAATTATGAAAATAGACACTTTAATACACATTATATGTAAATTTGGGGACTCTACGACAAGCAGAACTGAAATAGATGACGATCAAAGTCACATGACAGCTCATGGTGTGGAAGTTTTTATCATAACTCAGCTTCTGCACACGGAGTGCAGCGCAGATGCAGCGCAGCTGCTCCGCTCTCACCTGCGCTGCTGCTCCAGCTGCTCCAGCAGCTCGGAGCAGAAACAGGAAGCTCTCAGCCCACAGTCCCGCCCGGTCTTCATCTGGAGCAACACCGTGTCCTCCCCAAAGTCCCCCCGCGGTAAAATCTGATGGTCACTGGGCCAAAGCAGACCGGCATCACCGACCCGTACCACAGAAGGACCGCGACCACCGGTGGGACCGGTGTTCCCGAGAAGCTGTGGCCGACAGACCCTCACGTTCCACGGCGAGAGGCTGTGACACGGCACGGTGCGTCTGTGTTATTGTTGTTTAGTGGCGCCCCCCCCCCCCCCCCCCCCCGCCCCCGATGGTGGTTTTGTGAATAGAACAACAATTGTTGTGTATATTTATCTTATACGAGCCCTTTGATCCAGAAATGCGAGTGTCAGAAGAGCGACAGACACAAACAGCGCACCTTTCATAAAAGACGCTCTATCTCCTTTTCTAGAAAAAAAGGAGGGATTTTGGTGAAACCCAGCCATGTTTAGCTTGACTTTTCTCAGGAACAGAGGCACGTAGAAACAAACGGTTTGTGGTCATTTGAAGCATAAAGTTAAACCTTTCAATTGAGCTACAGTATGTGTTGGTGGCAATAATATAGAATACACTATGGCTCTACATAAAAAGTCAAAAATGGTCTAAATTGCCGGTACACTTGACTAAAACTTTGGAAAGGAGCGCGGCACTATAAGTCTTAAATAGTTCTATCTTCCAACGGCAATCACTTCTATAGAGTGTTTGGTCTGAAACACGGGTCTGTCAGTCACTCTGCTCTGCTGTAAGCCGAGGAGAAAACTTTCCTTGTATCCTACAACCTTTATCCAATGAGGAGAGAGAACGGCATAAAGGGGCGGTCCTCTCTGTGTGTGCAGCCAAGGGATGCGCGTGAATGTGGTGACGTAGGGACGAGGGCGGGGACTGCTAACTCCATCGGCTGACAGGAAGTTAACCAAAACGACCGGATCGCTTACTTCTGCTTTCAATATCACTGAATGGAACAGATACTTGACACAACTCCCACAATAGCTCCCACTGCAACTCCTATTGGACCTGCAACTGCGCCTCCAGCAACAGCTGCTGCCACACCAACAAGAAATGCATTCCTTCCCTCTGCTCTTCTTCTTGCTTCTTTACGATCCATAGCTGGATTTCTTCCCAGTTTTTGTTATTTTTCTTGGTTGTTTTATGATAGGGCTAACACAATTTTTGGTGGGGCTATAGCCTAACCAAGCCCCACCCTGGCGCCGCCTATGTCTGGCAATCTCGTTCTTCACCTTATCATGATCTTTACTGGTGTCAAACAGACCGGGAGTATCAACAACAAACTTAGATTCAAAGACTTCACAGGCGCTCTTTCCAACTCCTGTTTTCCCGAGAAGTACAATCCTGATATCTGTGGGAGAATATTAAAACTCATTATTGACCATTGTTGTTAACAGACAGAGTGTAAACTAAAATTACAGCAGTGTGTCACCAGAGAGAAACAGCAACTGTCTTTAGAGTCCAGAAGGTCTAACTGAAGGTCTAAACAGCCATTAGATACTGGGTCCAGAAAACAAACTCACTTCATCACAGTCACACAAACTCATTTTTACCACAGGCCTTGAAGGTTGCTGTGGCGCTAATGTGGAACAGGGTTTAATGGAAGGTCTAAACAAGGTTCACGGTGTCTCCTCTCCTCTCCTCTCCTCTCCTCTCCTCTCCTCTCCTCTCCTCTCCTCTCCTCTCCTCCTCCCTCCCTCACACATCGTGTGTTGTGATCGTGTGTCACCTTTCCTTTGTCCTGAGCTAATACAGTAACAACAATAGCTCCATAGAGGAGCCCATGTGCTGCTCATTCTAACATCACATCTAACATGGTACCAACTCTCAAGTGCTAATCTTCTGCTTAATGAGTGGCTCAACTTTAGAATAGAAAATTATATTTTTCTAAATGAAGTCACTGTAAATTAAACAAATCATAATCCTACAAATAACTTTGAATAGTAAAAAAAAAACCTTACCAGCCATGTTTGTCTTTTCCATGTGGAGGATGTGTTGAGTCTCTGCTGCTGAAGAGCAAGTGAATACATTCAGTTCACTTTCCTCTCTGTTTTATAATGCTGCCCCCGCCCCCCAACACACGCACCCCACCACTCTCAGAAACATGTCAAGTTTCCATTGAAACAACTATTGGCTGTGTCCTCAAACACATCAGACTCAGGATGAAACTAGTTACAGAGTGCCCCACACATGTTTTGTATCGTATTACAGTACTCTATCTTTCATAGACTAACATTTCTATTCCAATGCAGGATAACTAGTTACTGCTCTCTCTAACTTGCAGCAGGTAGAGAAAAGTAAAAAACAAACAAACAAAAAAAACACAGCTGCCACCTATTGGCCATTCCGTGTCAACCGCTGAAAAGAACAGACAAATAAAACAACCTGGGCTACTTGTGCCTGTTACAGTTTTTTCTGAATTGCTAAAGCACTAATTCCTGTTGTGTGAATCAGTTACTCAGTTGTCTAAACTAATTCCTCGAATCGAACATCCTTTTGACAAAGTCGTAACCATAAACCTTTTTGGTCTCCAAAATTAAAGAAAAAAAAAAAGATTTCACAATTCTGTGGATTTAGCATTTACTCTGCATTCATCAAACATGATACTGTGAAAAAAGTAATTTTCAATCATCATCATCCTGAAATTGATCAATGCAGAAGGTCTACAGCCTAATGTGATGTAAAGAGTAAGTATGACTACACAACTGACGGAGTCATTGATCTTCACCTGGTCGTTGGGCTGGGTCAGGCCACTTAATCAACATCACATGCTACATTTATCCTATTTACACTTCATATAGTGTAACGGCATCGTTTTGATGGACCATCTCAACTACAATGTTTTCCTGCTGGGGTGTGAAGAGAAGTGTCCTCCCACCCCAGTATGGCAGTCTGGCAATTCTACAAAAAGTGAATGTGCAAAATATTTTTAATGTAGACCTAATTTCTGGAATATATATATATATATATATATATATATATATATATATATATATATATATATATATATATATATATATATATATATATATAACAGTACAGTAAAGTACATTCTACCTGTTGTCTGAATTCTCCAGATTACTGTAGCATGGACGCAGAGAATCCACTGATGTTTAGTTGGACTCTTTGTCCTTCCTCCCTCATTGTCATGTACAAAGACATGATTTATGACAGTAGTCCGAATGTTATCAGAAATGATCACTCCGTGCCTTTTTGTAGGGGGCAACCACCAGTCTGACATAGGCCTCTAATTGTCTAAATGGCAACACTTAATTTTCTATCAAATGTCCCATCATTCCAACAATTTTTGCCTCCTATGGTCGGAATGACGGTATTTTTTTTTCTTTTTTAAACGTCCTGCATTTCCAACAATTCCTTTAATAGCGTTTTTTTTCCCCAAAAGATTTTGCACTGGTTGGGCTTAGGCAATGAAGAAAGGAGTTGGTTAAGTTTAGTAAAAAGACCAGGTAGAGGCTAGACAGGCTGACTAGTCCCTCTCTGCGCTCTGCTGCGTAATTACACACAACCATGTGGGTATTCCTCTATCAGCATGTCTTAAAGAAGGGAGTCACCTGTTGAGTAACGCACGTTTCCTTATATTGAAAGCCTTGTCGGAATAGCGGTATGTCGGAATGGTGGTACGTCTAAATGGTGGGATGTCGGAATGACAGCATGTAACCCTTTCTGCATTCTACAGTGGTTTATATTGGATTTCACATCATGAGAAACAAGTGACATCAATTTTGAGTCATTGTGTTTGACGGATGATAAATGTGTTTTATTTGTTTTTAAGTTTTGCCACTTGTATTTACCATTATGCATCACAAGTGCATCACAGTGACTGTCTTTTATTGCATGAGAATCGTGTTTAGAGAGAGATAGTTTATGGTTTTGTCAAAAGGATATTCGATTTGGAGAATGAGTTTAGACAACTAACCCACTAAACTCGCTTCGCAGTAGTACAGCCCTCTGCTTCCCTCATTGTCGTCCCATGATCAAGGACATGGTGATGATCTTCCTCGACACCTTCCTCCTGAGTCTGATGTGTTTGAGGACACAGCCAATAGTGGACAGAGACACTGTTGATTCCATCAAAGCTGACGGTGTCTTCAATCACAGGGCAGCGTCTCCGCCCTCTGACTATATTCTTTATCAATGGAAACTTGACATGTTTCTGAGAGTGGTGGGGTGCGTGTGTTGGGGGGCGGGGGCAGCATTATAAAACAGAGAGGAAAGTGAACTGAATGTATTCACTTGCTCTTCAGCAGCAGAGACTCAACACATCCTCCACCTGGAAAAGACAAACATGACTGGTAAGGTTTTTTTTTTACTATTCAAAGTTATTTGTAGGATTATGATTTGTTTAATCTACAGTGACTTCATTTAGAAAAATATAATTTTCTATTCTAAAGTTGAGCTACTCATTAAGCAGAAGATTAGCACTTGAGAGTTGGTACCATGTTAGATGTGATGTTAGAATGAGCAGCACATGGGCTCCTCTATGGAGCTATTGTTGTTACTTTATTAGCTCAGGGCAAAAGAGAGGTTACACACAAATCTTTTTTACAGATCGCCGTGAGCATTTGCGGATCTGCCTCAGCAGATGTTGCAGAAATGACGTGTAAAAAGACAACCAATCAGAGCTCCTGCCTGACTTGGAACTGATGACAGACATTTACAGATCTATTATAGATCTGTTCACACCTTCACAGATTTCACTGTCTGTTAACAACAATGGTCAATAATGAGTTTTAATATTCTCCCACAGATCTCAGGATTGTTCTCGTTGGGAAAACTGGCGTTGGAAAGAGCGCAGCAGGAAACACCATCTTAGGAAGACGAATCTTTGAATCAACATTGTTGTGTCAGAAGGAAACAGGAGCTGTTGATGGTCAAACAGTGACTGTTGTTGATACTCCAGGTCTGTTTGACACAAGTAAAGGAATGAACGAAGTCAAGAAAGAGATCGCTAGATCCGTCTCGTTTGCTGCTCCTGGTCCTCATGTGTTCCTCATCGTGATGCAACCAGGCAGATTCACTGAAGAAGTAAAAGAAACAGTGACGATCCTTCAGGAGATGTTTGGAGAAGAAGCAAGAAAGTACAGCATGGTCCTGTTCACCCATGGAGACGATCTAGAAGCAGAAGATGTTACCATAGAGACAATGATTTATGGGATTCAACCTCTCAGTGACCTCATCACTCAGTATGATGGAGGATACCACGTGTTCAACAACAGAGACAAGAAGAATCATGACCAAGTCACTGAGCTGCTGATGAAGATCAACAGGCTGGTTCAGAGAAATGGAGGAAGCTGCTACACCAATGAGATGTTCCAAGAAGCTGAGAGAGCCATCAGAGAAGAACAGGAACGTCTACTGAGAGAAAATCTAGCTATGGATCCCAAAGAATCAAGAAGAGCAGCTCTCAGAAGTGTGGGAGGTCTAGGAAGAGCTGTATCTGAGGTGTTGTGGTATTTTTTAAGAAAAATGACATAAAAGGTTGAAAACAACAAGACCAATGAAAAGAAAGTTATGCCGCTCTTATGTTGTTTCACTCCACCGTGGCATTATCGTTGCTGACTGCCATTATCTGCCTACAAACATTGCAACATGCTCTTTAGCACCACTTAATGGATGAGAGTGTACAAGTCAAAGTGGAGAGTCATGAGACAAGAGTGAACTATGTATGACCCCTTGTAACACCTGTTGTTTTTCTGAAAGTTGTTATGCTCGTGCATATCCATTGAATAGCCACCAGGCAGGGATTGAAGAAGGGCTCGCAAAATCGTATGAAAGTCTATGGCAGCCTCTTGGAAGACAATGACAGAAGGGCTTGATAAAGAAGGATACAGGGCTGAAATCAAGGCTGCAGAGATAAGGTCACGGGATGGGAAAGTACAGGCTCACCAGCATATAAGCCACATACGGATGATATGAAATCAGTCGCTCGGGCGCTTTATCGCTCTCTTGGCAGTGCATGAAGTTCTGAACTTTATTTTTCTTATCTTTTGCCTATGTATGCGACTCGGGTTGTTTTTCTTTTGCTTTGTTCTGAAGTGAATTAAAAACAACTCTACTTGAAGATCCATCTTTTCCAGCGTCGTGTTTTGAATTTATTTTACTTAAATGGAGAAGAGAATTTAAAGGCCCAAATAGGACGATATATACGTTCCATATATGTTATACATTGGCAAGCCTGTGTCATTCTGTGATATTTAATATTGATGATTGATTAGCTGCAGCCCATAAAGAGGGAATCATTATTTCCATCTCTGTGTGATCTTAATGTGCAGTTCATTACTGTAGTTTCCTTTTAACTTTGACTTCTAACAATTACAAAATAAAATCATTAAGATCAGACCATTGTTTATCCACATTCTGGTTCACAACAGTTCAGATTAAAAATGACACAAATATTTGTGATGATGATTTTTGTGTCACTCTGATGTGTTGACAGCACTGAGTCCTGGAGCTCGGTCCATTTCAGAGAGCGAGATTAGTGGAAACTCTGAGTATGTTGAGCCTGAGATGAGGGAAACTCAGAGTTTTCCATTTCAGAGAGCAGGATTAGCGTAATGCTGAGTCAGTCGCTACGGCAACATGTGCTGTGAAGCAAACCTGCCATGTCATTCAGACATTCCACCAGTCCGACATCCCACCATTTAGACATCCTATTTCCTACCATATTTCTCATCTCGAGCGACAGAGCGAAAAATTGCTCCGTCGCTCGGAGCCCCAGCGATTTTTCGCCTGAGCAATTAAATGCTCAATCGCTCGTATGCATTGACTTAATATGTAAACTCGTCGCCAGCGAGAAAAACATTAAATATTGGTTGAGTTTGGCGGCGCCAGTGGCCAAAGCGGTAGTGTTTTGCCTGAAGGAAGACTCCATCTCTCATGAGCACCAGCACATAGCGGTGTAAAAATTCTGATCTCCCAGTGCATGGAAATTAACAGAAGACGTCCAAACTAAATTTCTGTTTCCGGTGGATCATTTCACAGTAAACACACATGCACAATCCGACGGGAACATACCGCATTGCCTGCTCCCTCCTTGTCGTGACTCGCAAAACTGAAAGTGAAACTTAAGTGAGAGCCGGGTTCCCACCATGCTCCTCAAAGCTGCTTAGTGCCAGTGAAGGCGATACAGACCCCCTCAGGCCATGACAGAGGTGTCATTCAACCTGTTGTAAGTCGATGTATCATTACAAAAGTTATGAAAATATTTCATGAAGGTTGAAAAGTTACTTAGTGTTGGTTTAAGCCCAACCAGTGCAAAATCTTTTTGAGGAAAAAATACGCTATTAAAGGAATTGTCGAAAAGCCAGCATGTTTAAAAAAAAAATAATAATAATGTCATTCCGACCATAGGAGGCAGGAATTGTGGGAATAATGGGACGTTTGATGTCTATGTCAGACTGGTAGGATGTCGGAATGGCGGTTGCCCCCCTGTGGGGACACAGGGCCTAATTTTCAGTGAAAAAAAAAAGTTAGAAATGTGGCAACTAGAGCATGACACAGGAGTGGATTTTAACTCCTGTCCCATCCCACTCCCAGAGAAAAGATCCCATCCCATCCCAATCCCGGGCCGGGGTAAAAAAAAAACCCCATCCCGTCCCACTCCTGTAGAATGACTCCCGCTCCCACTCAAAATTACTCCCTCTCCCACTCCTGTCCCACGCCGTTTTTTTAAATTTTTATAACGTCTTCATGCAGAGGCCATTTTTGGCAATTTCCGCCTGTTTTTGTATCACTGCAATTAAAGCTTTATAACTACAGAAGTACTAATCCCACAACTATGGTTTATGGCTTAAATGAAAGACAACCTTTGTCCCTTTACATCTATAACTATAAAATATTGAGTCATTCCATAAAAAATTGAGCTTCTGAAAAAACAATTTTTTTGGAAAAAAAAAAAAAAAACGAGTTTGAAATTTTTGTTGAAAAGGTGATATTTCAAAATCTTAATTATAAAACAGGTTGAATTTTACATATATGGTTCACACACTCCCTGTCCACATGTGTACCAAATTTTAGGTTGATATGTAAAACTACTGAGGCACTATAGCGTTTTTCCAAACAGTGTCCCTTGGCGATCTCCACTGTGCCAAACCTGTCCAAAATTGTCCAATTTGGCTAAAATGCACACTGCAAGATTTAAGTGAGAATTTTTTTTTTCCAACAGATAACCTATTGGGGCCAATCACAAACTTGATGGCTTTTAGGAACATCAGTTACATAAGTAAAATTCCATTTGAAATTTTAATTTAGGGGGATGAATATTTGGTGTCCAAAACCCATCCAAACATGAATTTGACCTTTTTTCGCCTGTATTATATTATGCTTCTATACTCTGTATTTCAACACTGGCAAACACACTGTACAGCAACTAAGGTGTAAATTGTATTGTTAAATAGAATTTACTGAAATTGCTCCTCCAGGAGGGCCTTCTTCACTTCATCATCAGGGATGTCCTCAATTGTAGCCTCAACTTCCTTAGCTTCTCCAATTTTCCCCCGTTAAATAGGTTTTCCCAGAGTTTTTCTTCAGTGGATGTGAGGGCAGAGGATGTTGTTATGATGCCATGTAAAGCCCTTTGGGACAAATTGTTGTAAAAATGGGATATACAAATAAAATTGCCTTGCCTCGATATTAATCAGCTGCTTAAGACCAACACATAAAACCACCATTTTGAATTGGGTTCCACTAGCATTCAATCTATGAATGCAGATGAGACCGGCTCTATGCAGGGGCAACACCAATGTTCTACCCCCTCAAATCAAAATTTCAGAAGTTGAGAAAGTCGTGCAAATCATAGTGAAGAGAATATGGACAGAACCAGGGGCCAAAGGCACAGACACCCCCACATTTAAAATCCCTGCTCCACCCGGCTGTCAACAACTAAAACATTCCTGTCTGATGTTTCCACATGTTGAACAATCTTGTTCTGGAGAGGCGCTACACCCTCTGATGAGGGTTTTGATCCGGGGTCCTGGATGCTCCCCTTGGACAAGGTGTTTGATGAATCTTTATCTGCCTGCTCCAGTTCAGCATGGAGCTGGTATTCAGTCTATAGGCTGTGTCCATTTCTTTATTCTAATGATGACAGTTTCAGTTTCCCAGATAGCCAATTCATTGTTTTGGTAAAAGCTGCTCTAAAGTGCTCTCTGCAATCAGTCTCCTTTGACAATCAGGACCTATTGAGAAGAGACCCGGACACCATTCTGTACTTTAGTACTTATGAATGAAATCTAATGCAGAAATGTATAATTTAAGGCTTGAAAAGACTTAAAGACTGTCTTAACTCACTCACTTTCCCCAATCCAGTCCATTGGCTCCCTCTATAGTCTACTATAAGGAGTTTGACACTTTTTGGCGCTGTCTGTGTTGTGAGAATAGTGTCCATCATCAAACGTAGTGTAAAACAAACGGCTAAATAGGCTACCAACATGTAGGTTGTGTTCATGCTGAAAGACAGAAAAATAGTGCTTAGAAAAGGACCAGAGGTGTTTTTCATTTATCCAATGAATCCAATATTTTATTAGCCGAGAGGAATTGTTCAACATTTTGAGAAATTTAGATTGGTCACATTTAGGCCTACCCAGTTTCGTAAGGAGACGCTAACTGCTCCTCATGCTAAGCTAAGCTAATGTGGCTCCATATTTACCACACAGATTCAAGAGTTGTTAGGCTACTGATCTTTTCATCTAACTCGCAAAATGTTCATATGGTGAGCAATGTAGTATTTGGTATCCATCATTAAAAGACCATCTACTGAACTGTATTGTTTCTTGCCACTGAAGAGTAATTAAGTGTCAGACAATAATGCAACACACATGCTCTACTGTTTCTGTTTTGATTCTGTTTTTCATGCAAAAACTATTTTTCCTACAGTGAAACACCTGCACTGTCCTGTCCAGAGACCACCTGCGCTCACATGACGCTGGACTCCTGCATGGTTCACAGAGCAAAATCACCAAGTCATTACCCCAGTTATGTTTAACCGTTCTACCGTGATAATTAACTTAGCCAACATAATTGTTCAAATGAATGCTCATGTTGAAAATTATGTCAAGGAGTTCAGAGGGTTTAGACTCGAGGACTTCAACTACAGCTAACTGGTATTAAAAATGTCGCCAAACATTGTGACTGAGTATCACAGAAGAAGGAGTATAGTAGTAGAAATTCAGTATAGTAAAGGAAGAAATTCATACATTTTAAAAGCCAGTTTTCAACAAATAGAAAAAACAAAATTACTGTCATTTACCCTGCATGTGTATGGGTATTTGAACAAGCCAACACACTCACATCCACACCTACAGTCATCAGCCTAGCATATTTGGACTGTGGGAAAACCCCTGCTGGGAAAACATGCAAATGCCACCATAAGGGCCCCAGATTCGGGAATCAAACCCACGATCTCTGGGCAGAAAAGCAACAGCTGTGCTAACCGCTGTTCCAGCATGCCACCAAGAGTACAGATAGGAAACATAACTGTGTGTTAATGGAGAATGTCAGCAGCAAGAAAAAGTATGACGTCTGAGCAGTCTGACAGATGAGGAGGCAGCACGGTCTCTGTTTTGGCTCACGGGAATAACTGAGGCACAGGAGACATTGAGTCAGCAAGAGATAGCCTACTACGGTACCTCAACTAAACACTGGTGGTCTGCACTAGTCGTTCTGAGCAATGAAGAGTGAGCTAGATTGGTGTCAGGTGGAAGAGGAATGCCAGGAAGCACTCAAACACATACAGGGAGAAAAAGAGTCATAGTTGGATACAAAGGAATAAGTAAAACACAGGGAACACAACACTAAAGTAACTTACAGCCTGAGCGGTGACACCTGGATCTTCTGCCAGTGGTCCATGAAGTTTCTCCAGATTTGCTCAAAATACGTAAGTGAAGTGTGTGATACATTTGATGGTAAAACATCAGATAGTTGTCGAGACATTTCCCCTCAAATACACAAATGTTGACCTCACGGTGGTGCAACTAGAAAAAGTGAGTCACAGAGGTCACTGTAGTCAGCAGGAGTGTCAGTTCACCAGTTGTAGAGTAACTAAACACCTTTAGTGTGGCAAAGCAATAAAGGGATAGTTCGACATTTTGGCAAATTGGCCCATTGCCATAATCCCTATAGTCATAGCAGTAGGTTCGTTACCTTTATTTGTCGGTGCAAGCTATTTTTAGGACGACGGAGCAGAGCCGCGAGCTGCTCAGAGCTACGCTACAGAGGCTAACAGGATTTCTTGGTTTCCCTCATCAAACTCATCAAATACACAATCCAACAACTCCAAAACACTCTGGTGGACAAGTTGTGACCTGCACATTCACCACACTATGAGATAATAACGGAACGTTACGAGACAGAGTTGTTTTAAAGGTAAATTCGTGCAAAACCGCTGATGCGCGTTGCCTTCAGGGACAGTTTTTCAGCAAGCAGTGTCTGTATTTGCATCGAGAACAACTCATGTCTTGTAACATTCCGTTATTATCTATTATCTAGTTGTTGGATTGTGTATTTGATGACTTTGATGAGGCAAACCAAGAAATCCCATATGAGCCTCCGTAGCGTAGCTCTGAGCAGCTCGCGGCTGCGCTCAGCTGTTCTAAAAATAGCTTGCACCAACAATTAAAGGTAACAAACCTAAAACTATTGGGATTATGGCGATGGGCCAATTTGCCAAATGTTGAACTATCCCTTTAAGAGAGTCTATGTGCAAAAATACATCTACAGTCATCCCAGTCTGAGGTTGAGACATCACAGGTCTACATTTAAATGGATATCACTGACATGTTCAGTAACAGGAAACATGAACAGGTCAGTATCAGACTTGTGTGTCCTGTCCTGGTGCCACTCGGCGGTCTTCACTATCCACTGAGAGAGCAGCCTGCTCCTGTTTTCAGCTGCAGTCACATTCATCTGTTGCTCTCTGGTAAAGGCCTCAGAGGAGATGTTTGGGGTTAGATTGGACTACTGAACACTGCTGAGTGTCATATCCGTGCTAATTCAAGCACCACTGCATCAACTTTCAGTTAAACCGTATTGCCCTCCGCGTTTATTGGAAGTACCTGGGGTGTAAAAGAAAATTATTTATACAATAAAGTGAAAATCTCTGGGACAGAAAACCCCAGAAACATAGTGTGTGAGTTAACTCCAGACCGGAGTTGCTGGCTGTCAGCTGAACGTCGGCTCTGGGAGAGAGTCGACTGTGAGATTCTGATTTTTTTTTTTTTTTTTTTTTTTACCCAGAGACTTAGAGATGTACTTTTTTAATGGTGATATTTATTAGAATTCCCATTTTTAATGATGTATTTATTCATTTTCTTACATGCAACTAGCACACTTTGCACACAGCTGCCAACTCTCTTTCTTTCCTGGTTTCTCTGTTATGTGTGTGTTTGTGCTGTTACTGTATGCTGTTATGTGTCTGTGCTATGAGCATGGTGTGCGAGCCACCAAATGGAATTGCCCTTTAAGGGATTAATAAAGTAGTCTTGAATCTTGAATCTTGAGATTCTGATTTAGCATTTCTTAAAGGCACGATTTGAGCTCTGGGTTTTCCCCTGGCAACATTATGTTGGCAGCACCAGCCCACAATGCAGAAATGATCATCAAGAATGCCACTGAAGTAAAAGTCACCACAGATCATTGGAGGTCTGCAGCTCTTAAAGATGTCTGTTGTCAGTGGATGTAATGTGAGCATTAAACAGGTGGGTTTTTGTATTCAGACTGTTGTTATTTCTGCAGTTTCTTCCTATGCGACTTCTTTAGCGTTCAGGGCAGACTTTGAAATTCCATTTCCTTTGCTGGTCTGTCCTTCCTTTTGTCTCTCTTGCTGTTTACTACTGTGACTCCTCAGGACAAAGATGAAGCAGCCAAGCTTAAATCCAGATAACTATCAAGGGAGCAGTATTTGGCAAACAAAATAAGAGACATCATTCTGGCTGTCACCTCTTTCTCCAGGGACAAGCAAAGACAACACACCTGGTAGGAAGTGCAAAATTTCTCTAATCCATTTAAGGCTAATTGCTTATTACTCTTCCAACCATGTCTTCACAACATCGCTTGGAAGCAGCCAAACAGCCAATAAAGCCAGATTACCATGATTATTAGAATCACCATTACAATGATAATGTTTAATCACAATAATGATACCTGGAAGAAGAAGAAGAAAAAGAAGAAGAAGAAGAAGAAGAGAGTAAAAAAAAAAAAAGTGGTCAGGGACACAACTAAAACCTAGTTACTGAGACAAAGATGCTTTTGTCAGTAGTGAGCAGTTAACCTTAAACCATGGTTTACGTTTTCCTAAATGTCATATTAAAGCAGAAGTAAGTGATATATTTGTGTTAATATAAGTCTTAAATAGTTATATCTTCCGACAGCAATCACTTACATAGAGTGTTTGGACTGAAACACGGGTCTCTCAGTCCCTTTGCTCTGCTCTGAGCCGAAGAGAAAACATTTATCGTATCCTACAGTTTTTATCCAATGAGGAGAGAGAACGGCATGCAGGGCTGTGTGTGCAGCCGTGTGCAGCCAAGGAACGCCGTGAATGTGGTGACGTAGGGACGAGGACTGTTATGGTGCGTTCAAGGAAACTCGTATTTTTCCGACCGTGAAGTGGTACCAGTTCGATCTGGTACGAGTTCACCGGTCGGAAGTTACGAGTGGCCGTTATAGTGACTTTCACCGGTAAAACAGGTCGGAAAAACACGAGTGGGCTGCCTGAAATGCTACAAAGTCGTAAGTTGTGACTTGAAGCTGTAATTTACGATTTCAAAAGCCTGCCTGGAACGCAGCATTAGCGAAAACGACCGGACCACTTACTTCTGCTTTAATCAATTTTATTATAATTTCCTCTCTGCTGTAAATTACATTAAAGCCCCAGTGTGTAACTTATTTGGCTTTTCATTAGCAAAAATCAAATATTGCTTTCATAAATACGTATTTCATTGAGGTTGAATCACACCCGCATACAAATTAAAGCTTTCTCGTACCTTAGAATGAGTTGTTACAAGTCGTTACAAATACATAAGTGGGCGACGCACCGAACTGAGGCTGCCCTGTTGCATCGCCATTTTTTATGTTCAGTGGCAGCGTGACCGTAGGTAACCACGGAAACTCAAAAGTTTTCCAGTTAGCGCCTGCTAAAACTGTCACCACTGTGTAGTGTGAGGAAGGACTGAAGCACTGATGTTGCATTCAGGTGCAGTCAGGCAGACGGCCGTCGGCAAACCAACCGGATGTCATTTTACTCGACGAGAGAAAGACGGTAAAACGTTGGTCAGGTAAACTATACAACATCACCATGACAACATATTGTCACGCCTGTATTGTTTTGCCTCATGCTGGCGGACCACTTGTTTACATAGACACTTGTTTATCCTGTTACATGCAGTGTCTGTTGTCTGTCTGACGTCTGCCCGATTTCACGTGAATGCAACATCAAGAATACGTTCCGATATGCAACCGCACCGCTAGATGGGGGTAATTCCTACACATTATACCTTTAAATTCAATTTTATTAAATTCAAAAGAAATGTAATTAAATTACCATCCATCCATCCATCCATCCATTGTCCGCCGCATTATCCAAGTCCGGGTCGCGGGGGCAGCAGTCGGAGCAGGGATCCCCAGACTTCCCTCTCCCCGGACACTTCCTCCAGCTCTTCCGGGGGCACCCCAAGGCGTTCCCAGGCCAGCCGAGTGACGTAGTCACTCCAGCGTGTCCTGGGTCTTCCTCGGGGCCTCCTCCCGGTGGGACATGCCCGGAACACCTCACGAGGGAGGCGTCCAGGGGGCATCCTATACAGGTGCCCGAGCCACCTCAGCTGGCTCCTCTCGATGTGGAGGAGCAGCGGCTCTACTCCGAGCTCCTCCCGGGTGACAGAGCTCCTCACCCTATCTCTAAGGGAGCGCCCCGCCACCCTGCGGAGGAAACTCATTTCGGCCGCTTGTATCCGGGATCCAGTTCTTTCGGTCATGACCCAGAGTTCATGACCATAGGTGAGGGTGGGAACGTAGATCGACCGGTAAATCGAGAGCTTTGCCTTTCGGCTCAGCTCCTTCTTCACCACGACGGACCGATACAATGACCGCATTACTGCGGCCGCCGCACCGATCCGCCTGTGGATCTCGCGCTCCGTTCTCCCCTCACTCGTGAACAAGACCCCAAGATACTTAAACTCCTCCACCTGAGGCAGGAACTCTCCCCCGACCTGGAGGGTGCAAGCCACCTTTTTCCGGTCGAGAACCATGGCCTCGGACTTAGAGGTGCTGATTCTCATCCCAGCTGCTTCACACTGGGCTGCAAACCGCCCCAGTGCATGCTGAAGGTCCTGGCTCGAGGGAGCCAACAAGACCACATCATCTGCAAAAAGCAGAGATGAAATCAAGTGGCTCCCGAACCGTACCCCCTCCGGCACTTGGCTGCGCCTAGAAATTCTGTCCATAAAAATAATGAACAGAACCGGTGACAAAGGGCAGCCCTGCCGGAGTCCAACACGCACCGGGAACAGGTCTGACTTACTGCCGGCAATGCGAACCAAGCTCCTGCTCCGGTCATACAGGGACCGTACAGCCCTCAGCAGAGGGCCTCCGACCCCATACTCTCGGAGCACCTCCCACAGGATGCCACGTGGGACACGGTCGAAAGCCTTCTCCAAGTCCACAAAACACATGTGGACTGGTTGGGCAAACTCCCATGCGCCCTCGAGCACCCTGCGGAGGGTGTAGAGCTGGTCCAGCGTTCCACGGCCAGGGCGAAAACCGCATTGTTCCTCCTGAATCCGAGGTTCGACTATCGGCCGAATTCTCCTCTCCAGCACCCTGGAATAGACTTTCCCCGGGAGGCTGAGGAGTGTGATCCCCCGGTAGTTGGAACACACCCTCCGGTCCCCCTTTTTGAAGAGAGGGACCACCAACCCGGTCTGCCAGTCCAGAGGCACTGTCCCCGACTGCCACGCGATGCTGCAGAGGCGTGTCAGCCACGACAGCCCCGCAACATCCAGAGACTTGAGGTACTCAGGGCGGATCTCATCCACCCCCGGTGCCTTGCCACTGAGGAGCTTCCGGACTACCTCAGTGACTTCAGCTTGGGTGATGAATGAATCAACCTCTGAATCCTCAGCCTCTGCTTCCTCGACGGAAGGCGTGTCAGTGGGATTGAGGAGATCCTCGAAGTATTCCTTCCACCGCCCGACGATATCCCCAGTCGAGGTCAACAGCTCCCCTCCTCCGCTGTAAACAGTGTTGGCGGAGCACTGCTTCCCCCTCCTGAGGCGCCGGATGGTTTGCCAGAATTTCCTTGAGGCCGACCGGTAGTCCTCCTCCATGGCCTCCCCGAACTTTTCCCAGACCCGAGTTTTTGCTTCCGCGACCGCCCGGGCTGCCGTCCGCTTGGCCTGCCGGTACCCGTCAGCTGCCTCGGGGGTCCCCCGAGCAAGCCAGGCTCGGTAGGACTCCTTCTTCAGCTTGACGGCATCCCTTACTTCCGGTGTCCACCACCGGGTTCGGGGATTGCCGCCGCGACAGGCGCCGGAGACCTTACGGCCGCAGCTCCGGACGGCCGCGTCAACAATGGAAGTGGAGAACATGGTCCATTCGAACTCAATGTCTCCGGCCTCCCTCGGAATCCAGTAAAAGCTCTCCCGGAGGTGGGAGTTGAAGACCTCCCTGACAGGGGATTCTGCCAGACGTTCCCAGCAGACCCTCACGATACGCTTGGGTCTTCCAGGTCTGACCAGCTTCCTCCCCTGCCCGCGGATCCAACTCACCACCAGGTGGTGATCAGTTGACAGCTCAGCCCCTCTCTTCACCCGAGTGTCCAAGACATATGGCCGGAAGTCAGATGACACGACTACAAAGTCGATCATTGACCTCCGTCCTAGGGTGTCCTGGTGCCACGTGCACTGATGGACACCCTTATGCTCGAACATGGTGTTCGTTATGGACAGACTGTGGCTAGCACAGAAGTCCAATAACAAAACACCGCTCGGGTTCAGATCGGGGAGGCCGTTCCTCCCAATCACACCTCTCCAGGTAACACTGTCGCTGCCCACGTGAGCGTTGAAGTCCCCCAACAGAACGATGGAGTCCCCAGTTGGGGCACTTTCCAGCACCCCTCCCAGGGCCTCCAGGAAGGCCGGGTACTCTGCACTTCTGCACCCATAGGCCGAAACGACAGTGAGAGACCTATCCCCGACCCGAAGGCGCAGAGAAGCGACCCTCTCGTTAAGTGGGGAGAACTCCAACACATGGCGGCTGAGCTGGGGAGCTATGAGCAAGCCCACACCAGCTCGCCGCCTCTCACCATGGGCAACTGCAGAGTGGAAGAGAGTCCAACCTCTCTCAAGGAGTTGGGTTCCCGAGCCCAGGCTGTGCGTGGAGGTGAGCCCGACTATCTCTAGTCGATACCTCTCAGCCTCCCGCACGAGCTCAGGCTCTTTCCCCCCCAGCGAGGTGACATTCCATGTCCCTAAAGCCAGAGTCGTCGTCCGGGGATTGGGTCGTCGGGGCCCCCGCCCACGGCTGCCACCCAAAACACACGGCACCTGCCCCTTATGAACCCTCCCGCGGGTGGTGGGCCTACGGGAGGGCGGGCCCATGTCGCTCGTTCGGGCTGCGCCCGGCCGGGTCCCGTGGGCCAAGACCCGGCCACCAGACGCTCGCCTGCGAGCCCCGACCCCAGGCCTGGCTCCAGGGTGGGGCCCCGGTAACGCCAGTCCGGGCGACGTACACTTCCTTGCTGTTTTCTTCTTCATAAGGGGCTTTGAACCGCTCTTTGTCTGACCCGTCACCTAGGACCTGTTTGCCTTGGGAGACCCTACCAGGGGCATTAAGCCCCGGACAACATAGCTCCTAGGATCATTCGGGTGCTCAAACCCCTCCACCACGGTAAGGTGGCGGTTCAAGGAGGGGTAATTAATTAAATTACATTCCATTTAATTAAACTACATACAATTTAATTCAACTTTTATTATTTGAATTTTATTATAGCCCTAGATTTATCCATGTTTGTTATTATTGGGAGTAGCCTAGTGTATGTCGACACATTCCGCTATGGCTGGCTGTAGTTTCATGTCGTCTCCCATCCTCCTGCCCTCCACCTCTGCATATGTGCCACCGTATAAATAAAACAATAAAATAAGACAGAATGGCACCGCAATAATAAAAGGAAAAAAGGAAATATTTGCATGGCCACCATGTAAATGAATAGGGGCTGTAGAAATTGAAAGGAACACCCAGGTCCAGAATTGGGAGCGACAAGAGGTTACATCTTGTTATGGTACCAGTCATTTTACTGCAAATCCAATCAGCTTTTATTTGTCTGATCAGACTCATCTCACCTTTCCCACCCACTCATCTGACCTCATCCAGCTCTCTCTCTGTATTGCAGATACAAACCTAAATTAGAGAAGTATGGGAACCAGACCAAGGCAACAGCACAGACAATAACACACAAAAGAAAAGTCTTTGCACATTTGAATTCCTCCCTGCATTTTAGCATTACTTCCAGCATGGGAGTACTTTTTGAACATAACTTCATATCATACTTCACTTTGTTTATGCTGTGACCTGGTTTACCTTACACTCTCTTCTCCAAATGTACATCTACCTCTTTGTTGTATACACTAGAGCAATTAAAGCAGCACAGGCAAAATTGAAAAGATTGAATCATGCTCAGGAGAACCAGAACAAGAAAGAACGCCCTGTTCCCACTAACTACAGCTCACATATGCTCAATACCACACTTTTCTTACACACCACACCTCAGTGTGCCTCTGTTAACTCTGGGTAACTTAATATACAGCACTAAACATAATAAGAAAGAAGGTTAAGACTATAACAAAACCTGACCACTGTGAATATCATCATCACCTTCATCATCATCATCATTGTCAGCAGCAGCAGTATTATTGAAGGTGGCCATCATTTTCAATAATAAATAAGCAAAGAATCCCAAACATCATACCAACACATGTGATTTAAAAGATTTAAATGCATTTATAAATTACCCATATGTTATCAGAGTATCGGTATTTAAAGTGAGTTGAAGGTTATTCCATGAATCTAGGGCACAAAATCCAGAAGTAGTTCAATTTCTTCAGTGAGAAAAATGCAGTGTAACAAAGTCTTCACAGCCTATAAATATGTAAACCAGTGTTACCAGTGTTGATCTCCTCTCTCAGAAAAGGAACCAGCCAGCCTTTTCATAAAGAGCGGAATGGGTACTGTTGGTATCTCCGGTAATAAATTTGAGAGTATCCTGCATCTAAGGGCTTATGAGTCTTTTTTTTTTTTTTTAATGTCTGCATATGTACTGTATTACTGTAAGCTATTTTAAGTCATGTTTATTTGTACACAACAATTTTTAATGGGCTTGAGAGAAAATTCACAATTTCTCCACAGGCCATTGCATGAAAATGAGAGAAATTTCTCATATTTTCACTTCATCTTAGTGTTTTGAACATCTTAGGTAGCCATGACAATGACTTCCCTTATCGAAATCATATCTTAAACACTAGTGTTGCTGTTTTCCACTCTGGTCAGAAATGAGGCCGTATTCTTACACATTGATTAAAAAGGAATGCTGCAAAGCCAAAGAAGCTGTCAGTGAATGAAAAAGAGGCAAAAAAAACAAAAAAAAAACACCTACTGCTCCCTTAGGAGAGTATCTAACTTTATGTACATATACATTTTACAATGTATGTATCTTTCTCAAACGTGTCATTCCTGTCCCTGCCCCGAGGAGCTGAATCCATATTGTGTTAATTTGCTCCATATGTTACGAGTCTTGGCTGAAATCCCTCCTGTTGAGCAGAACCACTACAGGTAATGAATACTGGTAGTAAACATGACTGGAAGCTTTCCACCACTTTATAATGAGATCGCTCAATCATTGGCTGCAGAGATCTTTGCCTTTCTGGGGGTTTGAAGAAAGAGAACATGTGCCGTGTGTGGGGCAATATCCCCACGTGTGTGAATAAATATGCGTCAAGTAAGCGTGTGCTTCTGTGCGGTGGATGTGTAAGTTTACATGTAATTTACTGATGCATATACAGAATTTACATCCATGTGTGGCATGGTTGGACCCAGGTGTTATCCTATAGAGACTCCGGCTTTTTAGATATAGCTGAGTTCCACTGACATATGAAATTGAGTGTGTGTCAGGAGAAGAGATACATGCCAGTAATTTCTTGATGGTATCATGTAGGGGTGTGACTGTGTACACGTGTAAACGTTTACACGGAATGAAACTGTAAACGTTTAGTAAAAAATCCCTAAACGATACACGCAATTATTATTTTTTTTATTTTTTTACATAGCGTACATTTTGGGGGGCTGAGTGAAAAATAGTCCCTCACACTGTCTTAATTTAGAGAAAACTATGATTTAATAAAAAATGATGCTGTGACGCGCTTCCCTCCTCCAGAATGTGCGTGAGTGAGTTTTTTTTTCCTTTCTTTTTTTTTTTTTTGCGAGCGAGTGTGATGGCGCCGCCACCGAGTAAACGCCGGGTCAGACATTGCTTTTCTGGTTGCCAAAAAATATTCTATGCAAATATAGCCTCCCTAAACACAAACAAATAACCTTAAAAGAATTGAAAGGGGTGTCTAGAGACATTGAAGACGGCCGAGGACTGACGAGACGCCTCTGGGCTGGTTGCTCCTGCCCGGTCTGTCCACTCCTCTCATCCGCACTTCAGCACCTGTCCAGGGCTGCACAGTGTCGGCTC
The DNA here is from genome assembly GCF_905171665.1 of Trachurus trachurus. NCBI lineage: Eukaryota > Metazoa > Chordata > Actinopteri > Carangiformes > Carangidae > Trachurus > Trachurus trachurus. The sequence continues at coordinate 27,445,852 of NC_139905.1, forward strand.
GGCTCGCTCCTCGTTTTAAATGACTTACTCCTTTTAAAAGTAGCGTAAACAATTTACTGTTCTGGGGTCTCATTTATAACCGTTGCGTACGCACAAAATGGGGCTGAAAGTGGCGTACGTGACTTTTCACGCCAAGGTTGTGATCTATAAAAAACAAACTTGACGGGAGAATGTGCGCAGCTCTAAGCAAACTCTGACCCAGGCGTACGCTGGTTTGGAGGAAAAGGGGAATTGGCGACACAGACGGTGTGGTGGTGAACTGAAGTCAGACTCAGGAAATGATGAGTGAGAAGAACGATTATGTTTTTATTATCGGCCGTCACACATTTAATTTCAACCCGTATGCGTTAGATCCATGTTGCCACGGTGATTTAATTCAACAGCGTTATTTTGCATTGGACTGATGTTTCAGAAACATCTTCTTAGAATCTAACTTAAAATTCAAAATCAAAATTCCTTCTCTATATTTAATCACCACCATCTCTCCGTCATATTGTCCACTCCCAGAGCGCAGGAGGAGGAGAGGACGGCGCGGCTGCATGGGATAAATACATGGTGTAAATAACTATATGTTCCTGTGATACTGTGTGAACATGATCGAGAGTCAATTAAATCTCAAACCCTGGAAAAAAATCCAGTAATCGTTCGCACAATTGTTACATTCTGTTTTCTTGTTATCAAGAGAAGTGTCATGTTTGATCATTCATCAGAATGTAACTGATTCTGCTAATTATTCAAAGTTTTATCGATCAGTCTAATTACTGTAAATAATACAGCGGTGAGCCCCGTGCGTAATTTTGCACCACGGCACCGCTGGAGGAGAAAGGAGGGAGAGACCATGATGAAGGTTAATAACTCGTTTCAGATTAGAACTGTTGTCATTGTTGTAAATGTGCCGAACCGGGTCCAGCATGTGAGAGGCAGCACCAAAACAACACCGCGTGCGCTCTGAGCCGCTGACGCCGTTAACAGCTGCAGCAACACGTCACGTCGCCGTCCGGTCTCCTCCGCTCCGGTGTAACACCGGCACGGTGGCTGCAGTGTCACCGGCTGCGCATATTAGACTAAACAAAAATAAGGCTATAGCAACCTATAGCGGTCCTGAAGCGTGTACACGTGTACACGAAAAAAAATGCACAGTGTACACGTGTACATATTTTCGTACACGTTCACATCCCTAGTATCATGGCTTGGGACTACTTACATGCTGTTTTTTGTTTTTTTTGTTTTTACTGCACATTCCAGCCAAAGTGCTAAGTAAATTAACAAGTAATTACACACATTTTTTTCCAACTGCATGGAGAATTACTTGGTACAGTCTTCCAAATGAACAACTTTGTCAATGTCAAACATTAAAGAGATAGTTCAACATTTTGGAAAATTGGCCCATTGCCATAATCCCTATAGTCATAGCAGTAGGTTCGTTATCTTTATTTGTTGGTGTAAGCTATTTTTAGAATGGCGGAGCAGAGCCGTGAGCTGCTCAGAGCTACGCTACAAAGGCTAATGGGATTTCTTGGTTTCCCTCATCAAACTCATCAAATACACAATCCAACAACTCCAAAACACTCTAGTGGACAAGTTGTGACCTGCACATTCACCACACTATGAGATAATTACGGAACGTTACGAGACAGAGTTGTTTTAGAGGTAAATTCATGCCAAACCGCTGATGCGCGTTGCCTTCAGGGACAGTTTTTCAGCAAGCAGACTCTGTATTTACCTCGAAAACAACTTTGTCTGGTAACGTTCTGTTATTATCTCATAGCGTGGTGAATGTGCAGATCACAACTTGTCCACAAAAGCGTTTTGGAGTTTTTGGATTGTGTATTTGATGAGTTTCATGAGGGAAACCAAGAAATCAAGAAATTAGCCTCTGTAGCGTAGCTCTGAGCAGCCTGCCGCTCCGCCGTAGCTTACACCGACAAATAAAGGTAACAAACCTATTACTATGACTATAGCGATTATGGCAATGGGCCAATTTGGCAAAATGTTGAACTATCCCTTTAAAGTTTAAAGGTTAAAGACACTTGTAAGATTCATTTTGAGATATGCATACTTGATTGATGAGGGTAGTAGCAATAGTTAGTGGCTCTGTTTATAAGTAACAAATCCCAGGAAATAAAACATGTTTAATCTTGTTTTTTGTTTTTTTTTGCTCCAAGTCTTTTTATTTATATTTGTACATACAAAGATAATGTACAGAGTACATAAATTCAAAAGTATAAATGATCAGGAGTAATACAAATATAAACAACAACCCCCACCCACCCCACCCCCACCCGCTCCAACGGAGCCCCATCCCTGCAACAATATTACTGCACCATTTTTACAATCTTGCGTTGAGTTGGTATGCAATTACTTGTATTACATGCACCACATACATATCAATATTTATATAAATAAAAAAGTGACACAATTAGAATAGTAAGAAAAATAGTCGTTAATTAAACCAAAACAGCATGATAAACAAGTAAATAAAAGAAAATAAATAATAAATAAAAAATCAACAAGTGATTGAGAGTGGTCCTTATGGGTTTCAAATTGTACATAATACAGTATCAGTCATATAAAACACCAAAATTAGTGACATCTTATTTCTCTATATAACTTAAAAACGGTCTCCATGTAGCATGAAATTTTTGAATACATCCTCTTGTAGAGTAACGAATCTTCTCTAGTACCAAATGATGTAGAAGGTCATTAATCCACATCTTAAAGGTTGGGGGAAGTTTCTCCTTCCACTTAAAAAGTATTAATCGCCTAGCTATAAGAGATGCAAAAGCTATTATATTCTGTGCCTGGCGGTTAAGGTGAGAATCTTGTTGAGTTATTCCAAATATGGCAGTAATGGCAGAAAGTTCAATAGGTACTTGTAAAACATCTGAAAAAGTTTTAAATATTGACTGCCAGAAGTTGACTAGTTTTGAACAAAACCAGAACATATGCGAGAGGGTAGCTGGTGCTTGCCTGCATCGATCACAAATGGGATCGACGTCAGGTGCAAACTTTGCTAGTCTCACTTTAGACCAATGAAGACGATGCATGACCTTGAACTGGATAACTGTGTGTCGTAAGCAGATTGAAGAGGAATGTATTCTATCTAAAGCTCTTTCCCAAATCTCCTCAGGAAGTTCAAGCCCCAAATCGTCCTCCCACTGAATCTTTAATGATGTCAAAGGTTCCAAATTATATGTATTTAGTAAGGAATATACGTTCCCAATATTCCCTTTGGAACCTGAATTAAGCTTAAGAATGGAATTTAGGAGGGTATTGGGTGGTTGGGATGGGAAGTGAGTAAATGATGTTGATATGAAACTACGGAGCTGCAAAAATCTAAAAAGATGGGAGTTTGGGATGTTAAATTTTAATTTTAATTGATCAAAAGATGCAAAAATATTATCAATAAATAGATTCTCTATTGTGGCAACTCCTCTATTAGCCCATTCATGAAAAGCACCGTCTATGATTGATGGCATGAACTGGTGGTTTTTTGTTATAGGAGCACAAGTGGGCAGGTCCTTGAGAGAAAAACTCCGTCTGAACTGTGTCAGAATTTTAAAAGATTGTTTCACAATTGGATTTAAGGTGAATTTAGATATGGAATCCAAAAGAGGAAGTTTTGAGCATAGAAGTGAGTGTAAAGAAGCATGAAGACAAGAGGAGTTTTCCATTCGTAACCACTCAGGGGTGGTGTCACCATATGGAGAGTCTTTCCAAAACAACATAGACCTAATATTGGCAGCCCAATAGTAAAACTGGAAGTTAGGGAGGGATAGTCCTCCATGTTTACGATGTTGTTGTAAGATCTTTTTCCGTATTCGGGGGTTTTTCTTGTTCCATATAAATCCCGACACCAAATTGTCCACTGACATGAAAAAGGACTTAGATAGGTATAGGGGAATGCACTGAAATATGTACAGGAATTTGGGCAAAACATTCATTTTAATTATGTTAATTCTGCCTCCTAGTGACAGGGGGAGTAGACTCCAACGTTCCATATCTCGCTTAAGGTTAGCCAATAGTGGTGAAAAATTTGCTTTGAATATGTCTTTAAAGGCATGTGTTATCCAGATTCCTAAATATTTAAATTTTTGTGGACTGACTTTAAGCGGGAATAAACTAAAGTCAATTTGCTTAGCTGCTATATTCACTGGCATAATTTCACACTTCTGTAGGTTAATTTTATATCCTGATATTTTGCCGAATTCTTCAAACAGGTTGAGAGTATTTGGTAGGCTAGTTAAAGGATGAGAGAGATATAAAAGCATATCATCAGCATATAAGGATACCTTATTATCCGAGTCATATCTCCGAATTCCCTTTATATTGATTTTACCACGTAACGCTAGAGCCAGTGGCTCAATCGCAATAGCGAACAGGAGTGGCGACAGAGGACAACCCTGTCGGGTGCCACGGTGGAGAGGGAAGTAGGAGGAGAGGTTATTGTTTGTTCGAACAGCCGCAAGTGGAGACGAATACAGAACTTTAATCCAGGAAATTAATTTTTCACCAAAACCAAATTGTTTGAGAGTGTAGAAGAGATAATCCCACTCCACCCGATCAAACGCCTTCTCTGCGTCAAGTGATAGTAATATTTCTGGAATGTCGGGTGGAGTGGGACCATAAAGAATATTAAATAGGCGTCTAATGTTAAAAAAGGAGTGGCGACCTTTAATAAAGCCAGTTTGGTCATCGGCTACAATTGAGGGCAAGACCGCTTCTAAGCGGCAGGCCAGCATTTTGGAAAGGATTTTACTGTCTACATTTAAGAGTGAAATGGGACGATATGAGCCACAATCTAGAAGGTTTTTATCTTTTTTAGGAATAAGGGAGATGGTCGCTTGTCGCATAGTTAGAGGAAGAGAACCAGTGGCAAGTGACTCCTCGAATACAGAAAGCAGGATAGGAGACAGCTGGTCTGCAAATTTTTAAAGAATTCGCTCGGGAACCCATCGGGTCCTGGGGACTTTCCAGCTTGCATGAGCTTAATTGCATTCATAAGTTCCTGTACAGAAAATGGTTTATCTAGCTCGGATGCAGTATTGTTATTAATTGTGGGGACATTTATTTTCCTGAAAAATGAATCAAGTAGGACATGGTCGTCAAGAGATTCACTATCATACAGCTTGGAGTAAAATCTATGAAAACATGAATTAATTTCAGAGTGATCTATATGCTTAGTGCCCGATTCATCATTTATCTCAGCTATAGTTCTATCCACAGTTTTCTGGTGGAGCTGATGGGCTAGAATCTTCCCTATCTTTTCACCACATTCGTATGTTTTACTCTGTGATTTATTTATTAGGTTTTCAATTTGTCTTGTTGATAGCAGATTGAACTCTGTTTGAAGAGTCAATCGCAGTTTGAATAAATCATCAGATGGGGTGACAGCAAGTGTAGTATCTAATTTGAGAATATCATTTGTTAGCTGTTCAAGTTTCATATTGTGACGTTTTCTTTGTTGTGCGCTATATGATATTATTTGACCCCTCAGGTACGCCTTCATGGATTCCCACACTATTAAAGGAGACATTCCTGGAGTCTGGTTATGCTCGAGGAAGAAAGTTATTTCAGAAGAGATACATTTAATGAAGTCTTCATCTGAAAGTAATAAAGTATTAAGACGCCAGGGGTGATAGTTGGCATGGGAAATTGGTATACATAAAGTCATCAACAGGGGAGCGTGATCTGAGATAATTATGGCTTGATACTCACACTTTCTTATTAATGGAAGAAGCCTTTTATCCAAAAAGAAATAATCTATGCGCGAGTATGTTCCGTGGACCGGTGAAAAGAAGGAATAGCTTCTAGCCGTAGGATTTTGAAAGCGCCATGTATCAACTATACCATTCGTATTAAGAAAAAGCTGCAGTTGAGACGCTGCACTGGATTTGGACGCAGACCTAGGCGAGCTACGGTCCAGAGTAGGTGATAATGTGCAGTTCATATCCCCTCCAAGGATAAGATGATGTGTGTCCATGTTGGGGATATGAGCAAAGAAGTTTATAAAAAAAGAACTGTCATCCCAATGTGGTGCGTATACGTTCGCTAGTACAACTGGTGTATTATACAGTCTGCCCACCACAATTACATAACGCCCTGAGGAGTCTGTTTCAACCTTTGACATAACAAATGGGATGTTCTTATCAACAAGGATGGCCACACCTCTAGATTTGGAATGAAAATTAGAATGATATGATTGCCCAATCCATCCTCCCCTGAGTCGAAAATGGTCAAAGGTTCGGAGATGCGTCTCCTGGAGAAAGGCAATTCCCACCTTTAATTTTCTTAAATGAGTCAATACTTTCTTTCGTTTAGTGGGGTGGTTCAAGGATTTTACATTCCAGCTTATAAAGGTTACGTCACAATTAGTTGATTTGTTTGAAAAGTCTGTGTTAGTCGTAGCCATATTCAAAATGGGAAAGATTAGCGATGCACTAAGTCTGCCTGTATTTATAGTTTCAAAAATGTTGAAAGGACCTTTAAAATATAAGTAAACATGACCAATGGACCAAGAGAAAAAGAAAAGAAAACCGATTGTAAACCCAGGTACAGTAAATCCCCAACCCTCACCTGAAAGAACTAGGTGACTCCCAAACCCCTCGCAACAGTATCTACACATTTAAGTGCTTGTATGAGGATACACTAGCTCTAAAAGAACAAACTCTGCTGTAGAACATAGTTTTGTATAAGGCACCTTAGAAAATGTTTTAAATTCAAAAGTTTTTTTTTTTTTCTTTTTTTTTTTCCTTTAAAGACAAAAAAAAATATTTCTTCTGTTGTCTAAGTGCTGAGTAAACAGAAAAGAAAATGATACTGACAGTGACACAACAGTATACTGACCATTCAAATTATTATCTGTTGTAAACAAAAACAAAAGAGTGAAAAACAGCACAGTTTTGATACCTTGGGTCTTCATCTGGAACAAACTGGAGCCATTTGGCTCTGTAGAGTGTATCAGTCAAGGTGATGTGTTTGCGTGACAGGATGGACAGCACCAACCTTATTCAGACGTAGAATTTAGCTATTCTCACTCATTTCAAGTCCTGGTCAGTTTTTGGAAGAGTCCGGTAGGATTCTGGTTTTCACGTAGGTCATGGCTTCTCCCGCGTTTTGAAACTGCTTCTCAGTTCCGTTATGCGTGATCCGGAGCCGTGCTGGGTAGAGAAGACCGTATTTAACACCGTCTCGTCCACGTAGTAGTCGTCTCACCTCGCTGAAGGCGGATCTGGCCTGCACGACGCTCGGGGGGTAGTCCGGGAAGATGGAGATGTCGGTCCCTTTGAACCGGAGCGGCCCGGGCTCCCTGGCGCGGCGGAGGATGTCAGCACAATCTTGGTAGTAGTGGACTTTTGCCACGATGACACGGGGTTTACCGTCTTGGCTTCTCGGCTGTAGACCTCTGTGGGACCGATCGATCAGGACTTCTTTGTCTATTTTTAGCACTTCTTTTAATAATTTGGAGACAGCTGCCGGTGTGCTTGAGCCTGGAGTCTCTGGGACATTTAGTATGCGGATGTTGGAGCGTCTCATTCTTCCTTCCATATCAAGACATTTCTCCCGCAGGCTGCCGACCTCTGTCTCGAGTTTCCCCACTTTTGTTAACAATGTAGTCACGTCGTCTGAGCATGACGAGAGCCCCTGCTCCATGTGTGCCACTGTTGTTTTCATCGTCTCCACGTCGGAGCGAATAGCCGCGGTATTGTTTGCTAGCTCCGTTTTTACTGCCTGTAGCTCGTACTTAATGTTTTCAAAATCTTCGGCCAGAGCGGTCTTGAGTTCCGACCTGAGCAGCAAAGCTATGTCCATTTTCAACTCTGTGAGAATTTCTGCTTTCAGGTCCACGGCATCCATTTGGTCTTCAGGCTCAGGTGTGTTACACCTGGGTGGTGAATCACTCGGGCTTGAGGCTTTGGGCCCAGTTGCGTTAGCTCCTCTGGTGAACTCAAATTTTCGCAAATTGTAGGCCATTCGCGCTGCGGCGTCACAATAAAAATGATTTACTGAAAAATAATTAACTCAGAACGATGTGTCGTAGTTTTCTGTTGGTATAAGGTGCCTAAAAAATAACTTTTAACCGAAATTCAGCAGAGCATGTTGCTTGTGCTGCCTACTCCATTGCCTGCTCGCTAGCCATCCCCAGACAGAGTTCATGTTTAATCTTGTTTGACTGATCCATATAATAAGAGTAAAAATAAGTTGTGGTATTATTAAAGCAGAAGTAAGCGGAATGTTTGTGTTAATATAAGTCTTAAATAGTTATATCTTCCGACAGCAATCACTTAATATAGAGTGTTTGGTCTGAAACACGGGTCTGTCAGTCACTCTGCTCTGCTGTAAGCCGAGGAGAAAACTTTCCATGTATCCTACAACCTTTATCCAATGAGGAGAGAGAACGACATACGTAAAGGGGCGGTCCTCCCTGTGTGTGTAGCCAAGGGATGCGCGTGAATGTGGTGACGTAGGGACGAGGGCGGGGACTGCTAACTCCAAGAAGTGACTGACAAGAAGTTAGCCAAAACGACCGGATCGCTTACTTCTGCTTTAAGTGAAGTGACCACATAGATTTGAGAATTGTATCAATCTTCGATATTGAAGTCTCAGTATGTAAGCAAATTTCAGGTAAAACCCTGCAAGTTTGAATGGTGGGTCCAGGTGGGCGGGGCTTGAGGTTGGCTGAGCGTGGCAAGTTTAGTTTATTATTCAGATCCCCATTAGCTGCAGCAAAGCCACAGCTATTCTTCCTGGGGTCCAACAGTATCAAATATAGGCTACAGTCAAAAATACAAAAACAGAAACATTATAAAAATGAAAAACAAAGAAAACAAAAACAAGTGAGCAATACGCCTCACCTAACAAGGAGCAAGTAAGGAACCTTATTTATTTATTTACTGTTTGCAGATCTTAGATCCAGTGGGAGGGAGTCCCAAAGTTTTGGAGTTGGGAGTGCTGACTGCTGTTTTTGTGACATCATAAAGTTACAGAAGTCCTACTAGCTGCGGGTTTAAGGCTCAGTTTCTAAATAGGGGCTGTGTGCATGTCTCAGTATTTTTACAGTATTAGCCTAATATTCAACCTAAACCTGCTTTATAATCAAACTACACTTGGACATCCACCTTTATAATATGTTGGACCTTTAATGTTTCTCTGTCATTTATGAGGTCTGTGAGGTCTGTGTTGCTTCCACCCACCCACCCACCCAGACACACACACAATCAAGATTGTTGAGTTCATGCTCTGCAGTGTATCCTAATCAACCTGTGCTAACTGATTGCCTTTATATTACCCTTGATGACTCTTTGGTGAAAGACTGTCTGGTGAACATCTGGTCATTATAATTACTATTAATGAATTTGAAATTCCAGGCTGGCATCATTTGATTGATTGTATTGATGGGTCACTTACACAAAGGCTGTGGAGGCAGATGAAATGTTATTCAGTTGAGAATTATTAGGTATGTGCAAGTGGATTAATCATGCAGGTGAATTTAAAATGCACGCAGCTGCATCAACAATGACGAAAGGAAGGAAGGGGAAAGACTGGAAATGTGACGTGTACATGATCCTCAGGTAATGTACATAGCCTATACATGCAGCATTAGGCTGGCTGACCATGGAGAGGCCTAATGCATTAGCATTTATACATTTATTTTGTTTCTGCCGCTTGAAGACAAAAGAGATGCAAATGAAACGTTGACATAGCGCCATATGGACTAGATTTTACACGTTAGCATGTAAGCGATGCAATGTCAGCCTCCATTTAGACTTGTGTTTCTATCCACCGGACAAACAAGTTCAAAATTAACTTTCCTGCAGCTCTGGTTTGGTTTTATTCACTCTGAAGTAATAATCTGGCTATTCATATAACAGCGTTACCGTACTCTCATAATCTAGCTGCAGTTTGATATTTGATGACGTCTCTATCAGCTCTATCATTAAAATGATTTGCCTGGTCTGACGAGTGGAGTTTGTGGATCCAAAACAGAAATAACATTGTGGGTTCATGACCATTACAGTAACAGAACCTCTCACACATAATCAATGTGTGGCGGGGTGGAGTGGTGAGTAGTGGTGAGTGGTTGCCAACAACGCCACCTGGGGAGTTTCGCCCCAGGAAATAGTTACTGTTTGTTTATAAAAATGAAAAAGGTCACGCAGGCTCGAATCACCACAGGGGAGAGTTCAGGTATAAAAAGAATAATAATTTATTGTCACAATATTGTTTCTATAAAACTTCAATAGTTGCCAAAATAGTTCACATTCACAAAAGACTGGGCCAAAGAAAGGGGAATGGACAGGGCTGGGCCAGCCACGGCGACCTTAAACCAAACCAAGGGGAAGGAGAAACAAACCAAGAAAAATAATATCACCCGTGACACTGCATACACACGCAATGGAGAAGTGAAGAAGCCACCACCAGGGATTGGGCCGCCGCGCTGGACTACAGCACCTGTCCACAGGGAGAGAGGGAAAAATTAAGATGGCCGCAGTCTAGCTGACCTCCTCACACACACACCAAGAACAATTAGATATTATTTATAATACAAAACCAACATAATGAAGTCTTCTTAAAATATTCAAATACAAATTAGAGAACAATTAAACAATTATCAAACCCGCCCCCCCCACAAAAGAAAAAGGAAAACAAGAAAGAAAAGAAATAAATTGTTAAATGTCTCCGAGGTCACTATCGTCGGCAACAACAATCATTTAATCAAAACCATGTAATCGAGCCAAACAAAACAGCAGCAAACATCGTGGTGGCCGATGACCGGAACACACCAGGACGCAGGATAGTGTGCAGAACTAGGAGAGTGGGGGCCGCTGGTTACAGCGCCCCGCTGTAAAGCAAGAGAGAGACAGTGTCACAACCAGCGCAATGATGTAAAACTGCAACAGCAGACAATTAGAGCAGCCTACCTCTGAGCTCTACTGCACCCAACACGCGCCCACCAGAACCGCTCGCTCCCTCCGGCTCACTGCCGCTCCGAGCACTGCAACGGAGCGGGAGGATGAAGCCCCAGGGCCAATAAAAGTAAAACACCAAACAATAACTAACACGGCATGCTTACCTTAGTGATATGACGGGGAGACTCGGGCATGCACGCCAGCCCGCTCACCGAACGCGCCGCACAGCAGAGGCAGAGAGGGAGAACAGCGACCAAACACACCTGTCCCAATCACACACAGCGTCGCTCCACCAGCTTGCCGTTGCTCCAACACTGCAACGGAGCGAAAGGATGAGGCCTCAGGCCCAATAACAGCAAACACAAACCAGCAAATACGCAGAATTCCTACCTTAATGATACGACGGGAGGACACAAACAAGCACGCCGGCCAGCTCACCGGACGCACCGCACAGCAGAAGCAGAGAGGGAAAATGTCTACCAACACAGCTGTTTTAATCACCTAACAGTGCCGTCCCCCCATTAACCTGCGCCAGGCTGACACAGCGCCATGCAGTGACCAGGAGGGAGATGACTCACCCGGTCACAAATGCAAAAATATTAAAAAATTAAAAAGAAACAAGGCATGTTTTATGTGTTATCAGTCATTTAAGTTGTAACTGTCAGAATAAATCTAACTCCAAGCACAGAGTGGAGTATTGTAGGAAATGTACAAAAAACTTTGACTTCAAATAGTGATTTTTCTACTAAAACTACAGTAGGACCAGTTACACAATAGGATATCTGCTCTGCAGAGAATGTGGCTACTTGGCAACAGTCACACTCAAGAGCAGTCTAATCTCTTACTTGTGAATCATGAAGACATGAGAATATTTTGAATCTATTCCATTGAGTGAGGAACCTGCGCTACAAAAACGTGAATAAAGATGACAAAATATTCTTCGAAGTTAAATAGAAAATGCAGCCTACAATTAATTTACCACTGGAAACTGTCCTGTAATTATCACACTGTATTTAAGAAAAATATGACATATGACATTTATGTGATTTTACAGTGAATATAAACAAAAAAGAAATAGTCATATCACATTGTAAAGCTTGAACTGAGAATTTATTAGTGTTACATTATCAGATCGTTGATCCTAAGAGTACCACTTAAATATTAATAAAGATGTAAATAGTGCTGCTTCCAGTCAAAAGGCACATGAGTTTAGGAGTTCAACTTCACCTTTGGGCCACAGCTCCATCTTGTGGTGGAAGGCGCTGTACACACTACAGCTCCCACCTGGGAAGGAAAGAAGACTTTGCACTCACAGCTTTTAGATTCATACTCACATAAAAACAATCCTAACCCAAACAATTTCTCAGACTCACGTATACAGCAGAATTTTGTGCACAACAATTGTATTGACAAGCAAATGTTTAACATTACTAATAGGAATGGTTAGAATCATGCGCACACTTTTTTTGATAGCTGTCTCCATACCTTCATACCTGATAGGCTACTCCATAATGTATAGGTATTTGTGTAGGAATTATCCCCATCTAGCGGTGCGCTGCAACTGTATCGGAACGTACCAGCCTATTCTTGATGTTGCATTCACGTGAAATCGGGCAGACGTCAGACAGACAACAGAGGGCATGTAACAGGATAAACAAGCGTCTATGTAAACAAGTGTCCGCCAGCACGAGGCAAAACAATACAGGCGTGACAATATGTTGTCATGGTGATGTCGTATTGGTAACCTGACCCACGTTTTACCTTCTTTCTCTCATAGAGTAAAATAACATGCAGTTGGTTTTTCCAACGGCCGTCTGCCTGACTGCACCTAAATGCAACATCAGTGCCTCTGTCCTTCCTCACACTACACAGTTTTAACAGGCGCTACCTGGCTGGAAAACTTGCTCTCCCAGCCGACAGCTCCGGTGAGTTTCTGTGGTTACCTACGGTCACGCTGCCACTCAACGTAAAATGCAACATGGCAGCCTGGGTTCGGTGCATCACCCACTTGTAGCTATTTGTAGCGACTTGTAACAACTCATTCTAAGGTACGAGAAAGCTTTCATTTGTATGCGGGTGTGATTCGACTTCCGTGAAATAGCCTACGTATTTATGAAAGCAATATTTGATTTTTGCTAATGAAAAGCCAAATAAGTTACATACTGGGGCTTTAAAGGGCGGGGCGGTGGCAAACCTCACATGACACATCCAGGAAATTCAAAATGCTTTATCTCCACTCTCAGCTGTCTGCTACACCTGCGGGGCTCAGTGCTGTGTCACACGCATCCAGACAGACATCATAAGAAGACCTTCACGGGTGAGTTTTAGTTAAAAAAGAAAAGAAAAGAAAAAGTTTCGTTACAATTAGCCTAAGTAAAAATATCTGAGACCTGAGAACGACTTATTTATTTTGCTTGGTCAGGCGGCGTTGTGTTCTTTCCTGTTGTTTGTAATATGTTCCTTTCATTGCGACGTGGTTAATGTTTGTTTTTAACATGTGAAATGTAATTATGACAAGACTTAAATATTTTCGGTAAAAAAATAAAAAGTAAAGAAAAGGTAAATTGGAGGTTTAGTGCCTCAAATCGTATTTCTCCTGCCATGCTGGCGGTTCTGGAATTTTCAAACATGTTGCCACCACAAGCTCATGCTCCTTTTTCAACAAAGGCCAGAAAGTTTCTTTTTGGTAGATTAAACTAGGCTACTGTGTTTTCAGGTGAAACTGGAAGTATTTGAATTGGACTAATTACAATATTTGAACCCCTTTCTCAGCAACAAATGACATGCTCTTTTTATTTTTTCTTCATATGTTTTAGAGTTGACAGTGTTCAAACAGAGAGACATGATCATGCATGATCATGTGTCTTTCTGATAATCTGTGCAGTGTAATTCTTAATGGGATTGATATGGTGAGAGAGATTCTGGAAAGGAATGTAACAGTACAGACAGTTTGTTCTACATGACATTGATTAATACAAGACACAATCTGCATCTTTTCGAGAATGTGGTTAGTTTGCATCTTTAGATATGGAATGTAGGCTATGTCATGCTTGTTCCATTCCTCATTGTCTCCTACATGTCTTAAAATGAAATGTCTTAATTTGCATTTTTGAGGAGGGATGGTTTTGTGGGAAGATTGACATGAGCAGGCTTTTATTTTAGGGACTTGAAGCTTATCAGACAATGATGAACAAACAGATTTGTGCATTTTATATCAGGACAAATACATAGTTAAACTAGCAGATCTGTGTCAACTTGCATTTGTTCTTTGACGTACTGGTTAATTAAATTTTGTATTAAAGGAATAGTTCACCAAAAAATGAAAGTCATTAGTTACTCACCCTCATGCTGATGAATACTCAAAGTGCATCTGGAGACCCGGGAGGCCGGTTCGTAGTCCAACAAAAACTTGAATGAGAGTAATAGGGCCCGACACAAAAACGTCCATAAAACTACACAAAAACCATTTAATATTCCTCCACACTGCTCGTCCACTGCAATCCAAGTGTCCTGAAGGGATATAGTCCAGAGTTTACTGGAAACGACGTCATTTAGGACATTTTTACGGCCTAAACAGTCCTGTATTGAATTTGCTTGGGGCGCGCTCTCGCGTTCAGGTGCAAAATGCCCGACACAAACGGGTCCATAAAACTAGGGCTGTCCCCAACGATTATTTTTCTCCCGATTAATCTATCGACTATTTTTTTGATTAGTCGATTAGTCTAGCGATTAATTTTTTGATTAATCTAACGATTATTTTTCATTTACAAAAAACACTTCAGACTTCTTATTTAAATTTTTCAGATGCTCATAAAGGACGCGCAAACCTGACTGCCAAGCGGTCATTGACCTCTTGGCAAAACGGTTTGCATCGTCGCCCACCATGCGGGAGACCAGGGTTCGAAACCCCACCTGGGGCAGTCCGTACCGAAACACAATGCATCTGGCCAGATTAACATCGGCTACACTCAGAGCCAGGAATGGAGACATTTTGTTTTTCGGTTGTGACAAAAGTGATATCTATGGCGATAAAAACATTGTTGCCACAACCTGTAGCAGATAGTTTTGAGTGATTATGTCTCATTTTCTTTGTATGTTCTTTACAAGCAAAACTGTATCAGAAAACTGTAAACTTTATTACAGAGATTTAAGACAATGACACACCCACAAGTGGTGGTGCCATGTTTCTAGTTTACAAACAAAAAGACGGCATGTGTCTTATTCTTCTTGCCACACACTAGGTATGGGACAGTTTGTACCACGTGTGCTTGAGTTATAATAACAGTTAATCTTCTTATGGCAAATCATCAACAATGGTGGTGCAGCCACGCCCATGCCCAAGTATCAAGGTGGTGCTATTAAGATGTTTCGACCCACAAATATGCAAGAACCCTGTAAGATGTACATTTTCGCCAGTGTAAAGTTTCATGAGGTTTTGTGAATGATGGTGCCCTCGAACAGCCAAATCATTCATCAAAATTGCCAGCAGGAGAACAGTAGGGCCCTTGCATCTTTAGATGCTCGGGCTGCTTCAGACTGCTTCAGTGAGCAGTACCAAATTAGAGGTGGACATAAAGGGCCATGTTGTCGCTTTGAGCGCCCACCCGCTCGCTAGGCTACCTGTAGGCTCACATACTCTGGTGTTTTGAACATGTTCAAAAACATAGTGTTCGAATTCCCATGGCTTTATCTAACCTGCTTGTTGCAAATGTTTACTGGTCAAACCACATTCCTCGCATGGTTGTTCTGCCTCTGTCCTGGTTTTTGACTTCACTGCACATGTGAATGTCAAAACTGGAGTTATGACAAACTGGTAACAGTGTACAGATGGATGTCTACCAAAGGACAGGTGACTATGTTGCTCTGTGTGGGGAATGACAAAGTACTGTAAACGACGGTGTGTTCAAGGAGCACAGGAGACAGCCAACTGATATAGAATATGTAGGATTCCTCTGACATTATTATTATTACTATAACTGTGCCATATTAAAAGAGTTGACTCTGTTGCCTACCTTAAGTGTGATTTAGCATTTTCTGAAATGTATTACTTTTGTTGCCTGGCTTCATTGACATGACAAGGGAGTTGGCAGGCCTGTTTGGTCAGGTAGCGGCGCTGCTCTTCTCTCAGCCCCGCCCAGATACCCGCTTTGATAGGCTCTGGTCTGACAAGCACATTGTCAGTAAGGTGTGGTATTGCTCAGAGAATTCGACTGAGTTTTACTGAAGGAATTTTTTTGTTGATGGTATTTATTTTCAGAGAGAAAGCTGAAGGGACTTCTTTGGACTACTGGAGAAGCAGCTTGTTTGGACATCGGGCCAACACAGGTGTGTTAACATTTGTTATTGTGCAACCAAAGTGGTGTCCGTGACTTCATTTGGTTTAACATGCTGCTACAACATTAGCATGGGTGGGAATCTTTTACTATCTCACAATTAGACTTGATCCTGATTTTTGGGGCTACGATTCAAAATCGATTTCAATTCAAAACGATTTGATTCCTAATGATTTCTGCTTCAGTCTATCGGCGTGCAAAGGATCCTCATGATCTACTCCAGTCTGCTTTGCAAGACAGAATGACTAAAGTGTCTTTTTCACATTTATTGAGTTTTAAACATTTATCCATGCTTAGATGGAATTGTTGAAACTGTTGCATACAAGTAATATCATATTGCTTAAGTAACAAAATTAAAAGTGCCTCTTTATTTAAAAAAAAATACTGCAGTTAAACATGCTGCCTCTTAAATTCTAAGGAAATGGAGGCCGACAGCCTGCGGATTTGTTTAATTTTCTTATTTTTTAAAATCAATTTTGGGACATTTTATATCGATTCTGAATCGTATTAAATGAGAATTGTGATTCTTAAGTTAATCAATTTTTTGGCACACCCCTAAAAACCATGTTAGTCACTTGCTCTTGTGCACCGTTTAATTTACTTTCAAAGCAAGACTGGATGATATGGATGGAACTACATGTTCTTTTAAATTTTACAGCATAGTATGTTAGGTATTGAAAACTTAAAAACTAAATTTGACCATTTAATTAGGTGTTTTTGTCATTTCAAAAGTATTGAAGTTCAGAGAGCTCCTCCAGACACAGGTGACAATCCAGTGATAGATCATCTAATTCAACAACTAGGAAAGTACAAGTCTAGTTGATGTTTGGTTCAGGGCTGCTGCTGGTGGGCTGCAGGTCTTATTGTACATCACAAGTTTTCATTCTACTTCAA
This sequence comes from Trachurus trachurus, assembly GCF_905171665.1. Taxonomy (NCBI): domain Eukaryota; kingdom Metazoa; phylum Chordata; class Actinopteri; order Carangiformes; family Carangidae; genus Trachurus; species Trachurus trachurus. Next base: position 27,462,989 of record NC_139905.1, read on the forward strand.
CATAATGTCATGCAATAATGACTTGCAGCCCTCAGTAGCCACCAGAATCTGGTCGGACATCTTAAGACTGGAATTTCAACAGTGAAGACTTCCTCTTACAGGTTGTCATTGTCTGCATGAGAACAGGAAAGCAGTTGATAAGAAGTGGTGTGTTGTTGTTTTTTTTTTTTTCTTTTCTCAGAGCAGGAAGGGCCACTAGATATTCAGTGGCTCTTCAGATAAGTATGATTATGCTTTTCATGCATTTCATTGTTTGTCTGCTCCCTAATGGTCCAGTAACTGAAGACTTCCTAGGTTACCGCTGACAGTCAGACTTTCTTGATTGACACAAAAAAAGTCATTTGCATTAGATTTTCGTTCACTCATATCACATGGTTTTATCAAAAGCGACTTAAAGGGATAGTTCAACATTTTGGCAAATTGGCCCATTGCCATAATCGCTATAGTCATAGCAGTAGGTTCGTTACCTTTATTTGTCGGTGTAAGCTATTTTTAGAACGGCGGCGCAGAGACACAAGCTGCTCAGAGCTACGCTAAGGAATGGGATTTCTTGGTTTCCCTCATTAAATACACAATCCAACCACTCCAAAGCGCTGTCGTGGACAAGTTGTGACCTGCACATCCACCACGCTATGAGATAATAATGGAACGTTACGAGACGGAGTCCTTTTTATAGGTAAATTCATGCAAAACCGCTGATGCTTGTTGCCTTCAGGGACAGTTTTTCAGCAAGCAGTCTCTGCATTTACTTCGAAAACGACTCTGTCTTGTAACGTTCCGTTATTATCTCATAGCGTGGTGAATGTGCAGGTCACAACTTGTCCACCAGAGCGTTTTGGAGTTGTTGGATTGTGTATTTGATGAGTTTGATGAGAGGAACCAAGAAATCCCATTAGCCTCCGTAGCGTAGCTCTGAGCAGCTCGCGGCTCTGCTCCGCCGTTCTAAAAATAGCTTGCACCAACAAATAAAGGTAACAAACCTACTGCTATGACTATAGCGATTATGAAAATGGGCCAATTTGACACAATGTTGAACTATCCCTTTAATAGAGAGGCACAACACCTCAAGTTATATGGAGCACACCAGGAGAGAATTCTGACAGGAGGATCCTGTTGTTTAAATGTCTTTTTATGATGTTGTTCTTTTATGTATAAAAAATGCAAATAATAATTATCAGAATTAGTTTGGAGGTGTGTGTTTCACTTTGTCTGAATTTGATTTTGTTAGTGTACATTTCACTTTTCTTGATTGTGTTCATGATTTCTCATTGTACTGTTGATACTCCTTGTTGACCTTTACAGTCCCATTAACTTGGCCATGAGATACGTCCTGCCCTGAAACTCCTTTGACTTCCTACTCGCATTGCAACGATGGACCCTCAGGTGTGTCCACCCCCTCTGAGCAGCAGCCAATCAATGATCAGCGGCTTTGAAAAATCCCCGGCCAGCACATATAGACCTGGTCACTCTCGGAACAGTAGCACTGGCTCCTCCAAACAATCAAAGCAGGTAATGGTTCTTATAAGTATAGAATCTGACTGTACTTAACCACATTTTTACTTTTTTTTTGCTTGGCACAAATGCTCTTCCATTACATTAAAGTAGTCATTAATGTCTCTGTCCAAAAGGTTAAATGTTTTCTACCTCTTCTCTTTGTGCTCTATCCTCTGTTAACTTGGTATGACAACAGTCAGGGAAAATCTTAATGTTCAACTTTATTACCAAGGTCAACCGAAGATAGTCAAAACTTTATTAATGTGTCACTTTGTTTTCTCTCTGTCAGGCTCAGAACTGGGAAGTAATGGACGACTTGCAGCATCTGGACATGTATTCTGTCCCTGGCTCTACTCTGGACCTCAGTATCCCTGGTATCTGTGAAGGCTACTTAATGAAAAGGAGAAAGTACCCTCTCAAAGGGTGGCACAAAGTGAGCACAGCACAGACTCAACAATATTTTACACTGATTTTCATTTTTCTTTGCAGGACTTAACTGTGACTGATTTGTTTCAGAGATACTTCCTATTGGAGAAAGGAATTCTAAGATACTCGAAGACCCAGCAAGATGTAAGTCTTGCAGAGAAACTTCCAAGATGAAGCTGGCCCACAGGCGTGAGCTTAATTGAATATGCTGGGATGCACTAAAATCAATGTCAATGTGTCACTGTGTTTTAGATTCAGAGAGGGAAGCTCCATGGCTCTCTTGATGTCAGCCTGGCTGTCATGTCCATCAACAAGAAAGCAAAGCGTATAGACCTGGATGCTGGAGACAACCTCTACCATATCAAAGTAACTTCTACAATTCAGTTCACATGGTGTTTAGAAGCACCAAGGTGGCGGGTTTTGTGGGAATAAGCCACAAATAAGAGTGGTGACACTTCCAAAACTATAATGCACAATTAGGGGATTGAAATGAAGTTTGGGGAAAAAGTTTTTTTCATTTCATATGCATCTATTAATTTGTTTTCTCTTTCTCATTCCCTTCTTTTAGGCAAAGAGCCACGATATCTTCTACATTTGGCTAACCAAATTGTGTGCCCATCGTGTTTTTCGGAAAAATGAGGCGATGAGTGTTCATCATGGTGTCCTTCATGCTCTCTCCCTTGGACAGGGTACCATGCCAACCATGGCCACTCTTTCCCACAGGAACAGAACAATTGTGAGTAAAGATTCCTACTAATGTTAAAACAGACAGTCTGATGAATTTTAGGTTTCACCTAAAGGGCACAGCTCTAACACCATCTACACTGAAATTTGATAGCAAGTGTAACCAATAAGAGTCAGTTTGGGTAACACATAGCTGAAGTCACCACTCAGTCTTTGTCCTAAACTGATGTGTTTTTGGACGTTTTCAGCTGCTGACATACTTGAGGATATAATAGTTTTAAGTGGCCATGTTTTAGTAACTGTTTTGAACTTATCTATTATAACAACAGAATCATTTTTCAAGGAGAAGTATTCAGCTGTCTTACAATACGTTGTGTATGAGCAGAAAGGAGAGAATAGAGCAGATGAAAATCTGAAAGCAGCTGGCATCAGGCAGAATCTAAATAACTTGTGGTACATCTCATTTTCTGTTGACTGATTAAAGGAGAATTCCGGTCATTTTTGACCCCTAAATCATTGTCCTGGTGGTCACCCAGTGTTGGAGGGAGCAAAAAACGCGACTAAAATTGATGCAGGGAAACCGGAGTTACACCATGGCTACCCGGCGCTAGGGATAGCGACAACGCTAACCTATGGGGGCAATTCTTTCAACTACAACAAACACTCAAAAAACAATCAAATATCTTATGAATTCAGTGGTGTCTTGTAAGGATTCCAGTCATGTACCATAGATATTTGATTGTTTTTTGAGTGTTTGTTGTGGTTCTAAGAATTGCGTTAGAGTAGCGTTGTTGCTATCCCTAGCGCCGGGTAGCCATGGTGTAACTCCGGTTTACCTGCATCAATTTTAGTCGCGTTTTTTGCTCCCCCCAACACTGGGTGACCATCAGGAAAATGATTTAGGAGTCAAACATGACTGGAATTCTCCTTTAAGTAACAATGCAGCATTGTTTCCAGCATTGTCCACAGTACCAGTTGTCTCATAGTTTTGAAAAAACCTGAAACATTGTGATGTGTTTCATCCCTCAGCCCTCCTACTATGCCAGCACAGCCTCAGTGTACCAACCAGAGATGGAAAGCCCCACCCCCGTCCCTGCCCCTGCTCCTGCCCCCGTCCCTGCCCCCACCATCACCACTAACCCAGGGGTGACTAGCAAAGTGTCAGCCTGGCTGCAGCAGACCCATGACATTGATGGAACCTCTAATGGTAATATCAAATTGTAATGTGAGATCCGCCATGAAATGTTCCATCATGTTATATACAGCTCTGTAACTGAACTGTAACCTATACCCCTGTCTGTCAGACCTGGCCCGCTGCCAGGCTGAGCTAGCAGAACTGGCTCAGCTCATCCAACGCCTCCACTGGCTGGAAGGAGGCCTCCCAATCACAAACACAGACCTGGAGATGAGAATCAGCATGCAGGTGAGTGCTCTGGTTGAATCCAAGTTTAGTCTTTTATTTCCATCTAAATCAAATGACACATTGTTAATGAGATAACACCTAAATGATCTTCATATTGAAGGCATTTTAGAGGGATGATTTGTCAGTCAAGTGTATGAGTCTACAAATAAATAGTTAGCAATAGGAAACATGCATTCTTAAGATAGAAGCTATAACCTGTTGGGTCTTTTTTTTTTCAGAATTTGTCCCTGGAGAAGCCCAAGAAGAAGACAGGGAAAGGGTTCGGTCACTCCAGGACTTTGTCACGTGTAGAAGCCATGGGGGGAATGGTAGGACTGACTTTGGTACTTTAACCAATAATGCAGTGTTTATGATTAATATTGATTTTAGTTATGTCCTTTATTCATCAAGATTTAACTTGATGACCATCATCAGTTTGAAATTATACCGTTCACTATGTCTGTCTTGTCTAGTTCACCTCCAGCCACCTGAGTACCAGCCACCTGAATACCAGTGCCGGTCCTGGTATGGAGGGGTCTGTCCAGTCCATCCCTGACTATGTCTACTCTCAGCTGTCCAACCCTCATGGCAGCTCACCCGAGTCCAAGAAGCTCCACCAGGACATCTGTACTGTTTCCCGAAGAGGTGTGGTTCTCTCACCAAACTGTCTTTTTTCTCTCAATAGGATTAATTGAGCTAGTGTTTCATGACAAATGTAAATCAATATGGTCCAGCACATTTATCCATTATTGTTGTAATATAAATAAAACTACGTCAATAATTAACTTTTTTCTTTTGCCCTGGCAGCACAAATATGAGCTTAAAGGGCTCAAATATAATGTGATAATTCTTATCTGCATAAAAAGCCTGTCATTCCTTTATGGTTGTTCACTGGTGGTGTTCAGAATTGACATGAATTAGCTACAGCACATACAGTATATCCTCCCACAGAAAGAAGGTTCAAAGAGAGATACTCTTAAAGGGGAATTGCGGTTTTTTTTTTTACAATCTTCTGGACCTTATTTCTAGCATAAAATACGATCATTTACTCACCCAGATAACTTTGGTGTCATTACAAGTCGTTCCAACGAAATTAGCTCCAGCCGAGAGCCGCGTATATCCATATAATGTGAGTCTACAGGACAGCAGAATGCAGCCTCTAAATAACACATTATCTGCCGCGAAACTCGTTCATTTCACCAATATTTTGTTATGATACGCTAGTGCTATTCCCATAGATATATATAAGAAGACTAGATGACTCACCCACCACTGCTGCCCAATGACACGGCGTAGCCAGTACGGCGGCCATCTTGGGACGGGCAACTCTCTCCCTCAGAGCATTAAGCCTATGGTGCATGTTCTGCTATTAGTCTACTTGCCAACAATGAGTACCAGGAAATGTTGAGTACCCCAAAGTTTTATGTTAGAAATAGATAGTATGGGTCCCCAGTATTCAGAAACTGCCGGATGCTAACTTATATATATTGGGCAATTAGCACAATTGGCATAATTAGCATAAATTAGCATAATTGCCTATATGGGCAATATTTCAACAAAATTGACTTGGCTGATCTGGGCAATATTGGAGTGGTTTTAGGGGTTATTGATGATGCTGAATCCATTTCTGACATTTTCAAAATTCAAAATGGCTGTCTAAACCGGAAGTGACCAGATTGAAATCCATCAAAATCGGCCCACTGGCGGTTAAAATCTGGTCACTTCCGGTTTAGACAGCCATTTAGAATTTTGAAAACGTCAGAAATGGATTCAGCATCATCAATAACCCCTAAAACCACTCCAATATTGCCCAGATCAGCCAAGTCAATTTTGTTGAAATATTGCCCATATAGGCAAAATATGCTAATTTATGCTAATTATGTCAATTGTGCTAATTGCCCAATATATATAAATTAGCATCCGGCAGTTTCTGAATACTGGGGACCCATACTATCTATTTCTAACATAAAACTTTGGGGTACTCAACATTTCCGGGTTCACAATGGGGCCCTATGGGCTGGCAAGTAGACTATATAATGACCACAACTTGCTCAGTTTCTGTCTGATTTCCAAACGGTTTGATTTTTTATGAACGTCTGTGCAGTTATGTTGCAGCATACTTAAAATCACGGATCATTTTAATCATGTACTTTTTTTTGTAAAAGTAACATTATAGTGACATTATGCAAATAGTTAAACTAAGTAATAGCTACATACTGATTTATTTTTCACAGAGTTATGAATCGGTTCAGATTGTAAAAAACAGAAATGATCCTTTAATACCCAGGTAGTGCCATGTTGAACACGTGAACTGGACTTTTTCCTCAATATTTCTGTCTGTTGCATTTCAGTCCATTCCTCTCTGACATCCATCTATGACGTGTTATCCATGGAGAGAGAGAGACTGAGGCAGGCTTGGACTGGCCCGGACCTGAGGCAGAACACCTCGCATCAGCTCGCCACCCTGTGCAGCACACTATCTGAAGTAATATGAAAACAAACACACACACACACACACTTGTGAATGTCTGTTGGTTAGGTGCTGTCTGAAACTGTGGAGCAGGTTTGGGCTGTTCCTTGACAAAACCAGCACAAGTTATAAGAGGTGTGACCTGAAGGAACATACCTTAGGCCTTTCACTCCCTCATTTCACACACAGACACAAATAACAGGATCATTGTCACTCACTGAAACTGAGGAGTTGCATCAGTCCAGGGGCTTGTTTATTTCTGCTCAAACAGACATTGCTCGGCAACCCTTCTTGTTTTGTGTTGCATGAGGCTTCCCTTCGGCTGCTTGACCTGTTATCTGCTAGTGACTAAGGGACATGAACTGGTGTGACTAGGGGCTTTATTTTACTGCTTTAGTTTCCTGGCAGCTAGCAATAGAGTGAGACACTGATAAACTCTGTGCATTGTGTGGATGCTATGGGGTCTGCCCAATGTTCTGATCATTATCATCTTCTATGCTTCCTTCTCTTGTGTCCTGCATGGCTGCTCTGTGCATGCATGTTCATATCCGTGCATGTGTATAGCTTGACATACAGTCACATCTGACCAAAGTCCACTCACTATCCCTGTCCTCTGACTCTACTGAGGAATCCTACTGCACTGTCCGTCCGGACCAGGTGTGTACTGTGCTGACAGCAATGTCATGGTCTTGCTGTTGTTATGTGTCTCATCTCCACCTGCCTGACAACTACTGATGTGTCTCTAATTCTTACTTTGCAAACAGTGCAAAGTACATCAAGTCTAAAGCTTTATTTTGATCTCTTTGCTGTTTTTATTTATTTTATTTTATTTATTCATTTGTTTATTTAGACGGGACAGTGAGTACGTGAGTACTCACTGTAAATACACCGGATTTAGCACTGCTGCTAAATTACATCCGTAGTCCCCAAACAATACAACAATTAACATAAAAAGTCCATAAAGACAGAGGGCCGATAGATAACAAAATAAGTACATTTACATAATTGCAGGAGGATTAGACATGATTCGTTGAATTATAAAAAAAATAAAAATACAATTACACGTGCTCAGACTAGATATGGTTACTTTAACCATACGGAGCATGCTTACATGATTGCACACTGACTACATTATTGCACACGCACCGGCCATAGACATTTAACTGCACACACAAGAAAGACCTGGGTTTAACATGTGGTGCTCACAAGTTTGTTTGTCTAATATCCAGTCTGTAAGTTGTGCTTTTAAAGGTCCTAAAAGTCTGACACTCTCTAATAATAATGGGTAGCTTGTTCCATTCTAAACATCCTTGGATTGATAACACGTTTTGAGAAAATGTTGTGCGTCTAAATTGTACCTCACAGTCCCCTCTTGTGGTAGCTCTGGTCCCTATACTTCTGTTACACTTCAATTCCCTACACTTCAATTCTGGTTGTTGTGTTTTTTTTATATACCGTACTCTTCCTGGGGCGGTGGGTACAGGCCATGTAGAGATTTATAGATTGCACATACATGTTTAAAATACTTAAGACTGTTGAAAGTAAAAAAAAAAAAAACATTTTAGGATGTTGCAGTGATGATACAAACGTGTGCTGTCTTGCTGCCTTACAGCGGACACCATCAATGGGCCGTCACACTCAACGTGCGCCATCAGTAGCAGATTCCATGGCAGAGTATTTTGATGCCAGCGAGGTGATAATATGTGAAACCTCGTCAGAAGCCGAGGCTTCAGATGAGTCGGGCCTGAGCGACATCACCACCACAAGCACCTCGGAGCCAGAAGAGGGACACGGTGAGTGTTACAGCCAATCACCTGTAGAATTAACACCATCCTGCCCAGTCACTGACTCTATCTCTTTTTCCCTCTCCTCCAGTCACTGCCACCCTCGACTACAGAGCCAGTCTGAACAGTGCTTCTAACAAGCCCAGCCCAATACCCACTGATACAGGTAACACTACTGCTAGTGTTGTTAATTTATCTTGTGCTTGATTGCAGTGATGCAATGTACTGGAACATGACTTAAAATGCAGGATTCACAGAACTTACTGAGCTATAGTTTTCCATGCACATCATTTTTTGTGTTATTGACCTTTAGTCTGCATCTGTGTTGTAATTCATTTTCAGTGGATATAAATATATATTTATTACTAATATAACTGCTAATTACCACTAATATAACTACTATTACCATGAAATAATGTATAGCTATGGGTGACGTTTTCAAAGTCTTGTACACAACATTCATCAGAGCCATGCTTCAACTGGCTTCAGGTAAGGCCAAAGCAATTTTATTTGTGTAGCCCGTTTTTACAAACGGTTTGCCTCAAAGGGATTTACACAGCATCATTCTGCCCTTAGACCCTCACATCCACTGAGGAAAAACTTCCAAGAAAACCTGTGAATATTCTCATTTGTCCAGGTTATAGTTATCTCAAGGAAATTTTAAAAAAGCAACTGGACTTGGTTATTTTTGTCTAGGAAGACGTTTCACCTCTCATCCAAGAGGCTTCATCAGTTCATGTTCGCATCTTTAGTCTCAGCCTGGTCAGATGTGTGAATAAATCTTAAATTTCCTACAGTATATGAACCTGTGGACAATTTAGGGTGATAAATGGCAACACTAGCTGGTGTTACTATACCCATATGAAGGTTAGTGTTATGCATTGAAATGGTCAGGAGTGTTCTCTTCTAATTAAACCTCTATGAAACACATGAGACTACACACTTGCTTATTTCTGTTTCTTAATCATCATGTGTACTGATGGTAGAAAAGGCTGGTAAATTGGTCTCCTAGCCTTTAGCTTGTCTGCATATAGGGTTGCAAAATTCCGGGAATTTTCAAAGTTGGAAACTTTCCATGGGAATTAACGGGAATATATGAGAATAAACGGGAATATTTACTAAATTGATTGGTGAGGGTGAGTAATATTTTACTCGGCATTCATGTTTTTGTGGTTCAGTAAAAGAACTGATTGGTCATACAAGAATTAAAACTTGATAAAGTTCTACTCACAAATAAATATGTTGAAATGTTATGTTTTTTAATTAGATTATTTTGCATGGATGTTTGCTTATGACAAAACAAAATATTTACATTTATGTTTGGATATGATACAGTTTGTTTAAATTACCCTCAATTTCCAGTTAAATCCCATAAATTCCCAATAATTCCCAATAATTCCCATAATTCCCAATTTGGAATATTTCCAAAATTCCCCATCTTAATTTCCCATGGAAAGTTTCTGGAAATTTTCTGGAAATGTTCCACCCCTTTGCAACCCCTATCTGCACATGTGGTATTGCTTTCTACTGTAAGTTGAGCTGTCACAGCTCAGTTGTATATTACTCTCCACTGCCCATGAATACGTTTACATCTCTTTTTAATTGTATTGTTAATTTGTCTGTGTTCCAGGTCGTCGGACTGCTCTCCCTGCCCCCGGAACAGACAACAGCCACATTGGCATCATGACCATCCTCTACAACAACATCGGCAAGGACCTGTCCAGAGTCTCTATGCCAGTTGCTTTGAATGAGCCGGTGTCTTTGCTGCAGAGACTCAGTGAAGAGCTCGAGTACTCTGACCTGCTAGACATCGCCAACCAAATTGACGATCCATTTGAGAGAATGGTGAATTTGGTTTACCAATATAACTAACTAGCTGAAGCTGAGATACAGTTGAGCTCAATGCTAACTTTAATTGTATTTTTCCAGGTTTATGTGGCAGTATTCTCCATCTCCGGCTATGCCTGGGCATCCTGGAGGTATGGCTACAAACCTTTCAACCCTGTTCTAGGAGAAACATACGAGAATGACAGAGAAGACAGGGGCTTCCGTTACGTCAGTGAGCAGGTAACCAGCAGGAGGAAAAAAAATAATCTACTGTATATCTGTGTGTATAACAAACTATAATATTGTGTTGTATGTGGTGTTTTCAGGTCTCCCATCACCCACCCATCTCTGCCTGCTATGCTGAGTCAGAGAACTTCACTTTCTGGCAAGGTAGGAGCCGTGTGTTCATTGATTACATTATGGATCCATCTGTTAAAGTATGAGTGAGTTATACCTCATGTCAATTTGTTTTTGTTGGTCTGTTTACTCTCAGATCAGAGATGGAAGCACAAATTTTGGGGGAAATCAGTGGAGATCCTCTCTTCTGGACCAGTCAATGTTACACTGCCTAAGTGAGTCGCTGCTTCTTGAACAACCAGTCACATAATATGGTAGATAACAGCCTAGTCTATAGCTGTGGTACAGCTACTAACAGTTTTAAGTTTAAAGGAATAGTTCACCAAAAAATGAAATTCAGTCATTAGTGACTCACCCTCATGCTGATGAATACTCCGGAGTAGTAAAGTGCATCTGGAGACCCGGGAGGCCGGTTCCTACTACGAAAACTTTATATGAGAGTAATAGCGCCTGACACAAAAACGTCCATAAAACTACACAAAAAACATTTAATATTCCTCCACACTGCTCGTCCACTGCAATCCAAGAGTCCTGAAGGGAGATAGTCCAGAGTTTACCTGAAACTACGCCATTGATGTCAAGTCCGGTCACGTCCGCGGGCGTAAAATCTAACTTGTGTTTTAAACAGAAGTACCAGACACAAATATAAAGTGGTTGAATTTGTAATTTACTTTCTGATGGCTCAACCACATACAACATAGGTGCAACTTCAAGAAATCGACAAATGATTGGACAAAGTATAATGTTGTAGTAGTAGTGATAATGCACCAGTCTGATTCTGTATGTATTGATGAACTTAATTACACCAACTTTCATATTGATAAACATTATAATAGATGCACAATTACTATTATAGAGAGATAAAAACAAACTCCTGATAAGTAGACTACCGGTATGTTAAAAAATAATTTGTTTAACTCGTTGATAGGGAGGCACTGACTTAGTAAATAATGCAATAGTGTTGTCCTCTCTGAGTCATTATCAATCCCATCAGAAACAATCTCCATTCAATGTCTCTCTGGTTGCAGTGACTGAGTGTAAATAAAGAGATAAGAGAATAGAGTGCTGTAAATCAAGATTGTATTACTATTCCCAGTATGGCTTTCCAACTAATATATGTCTATGAATGCCATCTGATCATTAAATATTGTTATATTACAACATCAACCCCATCATTAGCAGAATGTTAAGGTGCTGTAGTTGCAAACCTGTGAAGACACCGGAAGCTGCCATAATAACCATGAGATATGAGATCTACTATCCAACTTGCTTTCATGAGAGGCACGGCCCCAGAAGCAGCTGCACTTTTTTTTATGTATTCTCCACTGCGCCCATCAGGGGGAGCCAGAGACCACACAACAGCCAGACATCTGTCATGTAAATGAAATACACTTGGTCAGTCTGAGAGTGGCATGTGCAGTGTTTCATGAATTTGGGAAAATGGAAATCTCCCAAAAGTGCAAGAAAATGATAAATAAACAGGTGGTCCCACCCTCCAGCAAACTCGAGCCCTATAATAATCAGTCCTTTTGCTGTTACTTAAGATTTTTTCAAGTTCAACCATTATTGTTTTGTTTGTAGGTATGGTGACCACTATGAGTGGAACAAGGTAGTGACATGCATCCACAATGTGCTGAGTCAGCAGCGGTGGTTGGAGCACTACGGTGAAGTGGTCATCAAAAACACCAAGAGCAACATCTGTACCTGCAAGATTACTTTTGTAAAGGTGATAATGATTCTGTCCTCCCTCCCCTACCTGTCACTGCTCATTCAACAAGTCAAAATAATTTACATGGACTTCCTTCTCTGTCTTTTTGTCTCCTCTTTCCTGTGTGTGTGTGAGAATAATTGGCTTTCAAGTAGGGGTGCACCGAAAGGCATTTTTTTGGCCGAAGCCGAATACCGAATAAAATCAAAACGCTTGGCCGAATAACCGAATAATACCGAATACTGAAAGTGGTTATAAAGTTTTTAAATAAAATATTTTTTTAAACTTAATTTTCAAAGAAAGTAAATGTTTATTGACTATTCTGACAGTTTATGAATATTCCAGTTGCCGTTGCTCATCAAAAAAGCACAAGAAGTTAAGTGTCTTTTCAAACAGTGGTTCCTAACCTTTCTTGGTCAGATTTTTTTTAATTCATCAATTAGGCTGCTAGACATTTCAGGCGACCTCATTTGAATTTCAGGCGACCCCACGTGGGGTCCCGACCCCAAGGTTGGGAAACACTGTTTTAAAAGACGTCGGCCACGGACGGAGTTGGCGACATGCTGGGACGAGGAGCTTTCATTTTAACTGCTGCAGCCGTCTCTCCCTTTCGTAGCCTACTCAGCATGTTGTTGTTTGGTTTTTAAATGATTAATTAAAAGGCGCGTTCCAACAGGAACGGTCCCTCACTCAGCCCTCTCAGTGGCCGTGTCTCCGCTGCAGACAGGACGCACCGAGCTCTTGGAGCGACGTGCAACGGTGCGCGCGGTCGCTGTGCAGCTTCCCCCCACTGCTCTTGTTGCTGTTGTTTTTCTAACAGTAGGAGTCACCTACTAATAAAGCTCCATGAGGTTTAAGCTGCCGTTTCCATCGTCGCGCGATCGCGTATTTATCAGACTTTTTTTTTTTTTTAATATTCGGCCTTGCTTTGCGCTCATTCCACCGAAGGCCGAATGTTGCTTTTTTTGCAATATTCGGCCGAATATATTCGGTTACCGAATAATCGGTGCACCCCTACTTTCAAGGGCTGGAACTAGTGCGTGAAAGGGTGACAAACAGTGTAGTGTAAAGTAAAGTAAAGTGCTTTGAGTGGTCCTAGAGACTAGAAAAGTGCTGTATACGTGCAAGTACATTTACCATTTACCATCTTTAACCACTGTGACCCTTTCATCCTTACATTCTAGTCCCGCTACTGGTCCTCAGATAACAGTAAGAATGAGGTGCAAGGTGTGGTTCTGGATCAGGCTGGAGAGGTCGTCCATCGTTTTGGAGGCTTCTGGAATGAAGGCATCTTCTGCGACACCCTCTCTACACCAAAGTGCATCTGGAAGCCCAGTAAGTGGCATCCCATCTGAACATGACTTTGAATTAATTACAATGATGGTTAGCATTAGCATCATTAATGATGGTTAATGGTGCATGGTTAGAAGGTTGAAAAAGTTCATCCTCCAGACAGTATTGTAGTTTCTGACATTTGCCGTGTTATTTCCTGTTAAGATGTGCAGCCTGATGACCACTTCAAGTACTACGGCTTTTCACATTACGCCAGAGAACTCAACGAACTGACGCCTGACCTGAAGGCAGTTCTTCCTCCAACAGACGCACGCTACAGACCAGACCAGAGGTACAAACACTGATTTATTCAAACTAGTCACAATGCAGTGCAGTGCAGTATCAAAACCAACTTTAAAGAGGAACTATGCAAGATTTTTACCTCCCTATAGTCTTAGGAGTAGGTTTGTTAAGTTTTGGAGTTGTTAGATTGTGTATTTGATGAGTTTGATGAGGGTAAAGAACCTACTCCTAAAACTATAGGGATTATGGCAATTGGCCAATTTGCCAAAATGTTGAACTATCCCTTTAAAGGGACTACGAGGAGTTTTGGAAAGCGAAAGTGTTTTCACACTACATTTCTAAACATTTGCCAAGAATGTTTTCATTAATCAAGAATGAAAGTCGGAGGTTGGAAGACGATCAGATGCCGTTGTAGTTCCGACCATAAGCAGCGACCATAACCTGCCGGGCAGCGTCAGGGAAACCGAAAGTAGGAAATGTTGGGCGAGTCAACCACTAACTAATAATAATAAAATAACGATAAAGACAAAACGATATATTTATCGAAAATGGACCCATTAACAAGTGGGTAATGTAGATTCATCGACATTAATATGAGACTTTTTTGTAACCAAAAGCAAACTCCTCAGGGTCTCTTTAACTATGCTACATTTTTAAAACTTAAGTACTTAGTAACTTAAATAAACAGCTTTGGAGTAATTGTGATGGTTAAATCAATGACTGGTAACTAGTTCCAGGGAGAATGGAGGCTCTCTGATTTCCACCTAGCGTCTCTTGGCCAAAAACCAACCTTGCAAGACCAGAGCCTCCGACCCGGTGTCCCAGCTCTCGTCTCTGCGGCATTGCGACATAAGCGCGATCCATAACCCGTAATCTCTTGTTTATGACGTTTAAGACTACACAAATATACACATCGTAATGCGTCTATGATAAATAACGTTATCCTTTTTAGCCGGCTTTGTTGAAAACAAATGCACATGGCCGAGAGGAGGGTTAGCAAAACAGCAGAAAAGTGACTTGCATAGTTCCCCTTTAACAGCCTCTCACTAATTCAATATTTCTCATGTTGGTTAATGTTCCAATATAATTCTACAATTTGTGTGTTGATGTGCTTACTTAAATAATACCTTGTACAAGTACCTTGTGTCCAACTAACATTTGTCCACATTCACTTGAAGTGAAACTGGGGATATGAAGGGCATGAGCACAAACACTGAGCCTCAACTCAACTAAAACTGTCTTTCATTTGGACACCAAACAAAGTGAAATGCATATCAGGTTACCTGAGGTAAGGGCCAAGTTTGAATCACATAAAACTTGGCCCTTAGCTCAGGTAAACTGGTTGGAGAACAAAGACACTTCTTGGAGCCAAGTGTCCTAGTGCACCGCACCATTTTTCACGGTGCCTAGTTGTTAAGTTCCTCTTCCTCCTCTCCATCAGGCTACTGGAGGAGGGTAAGGTAGCAGAGGCAGATAAAAAGAAAGATGAGGTGGAACAGAAGCAGAGGGAGCGGAGGAAGGAGATGTCCAAAAAAGGGGAGGAGCACACCCCCAGGTTCTTCAGGTGAGCTTTTTAACATTTTTTACAACACGACTTAAGACTTAACTGCAGTTCAGAATTAGAAATATTCAACTGCCCCCAAGTATTGTTTATATAGTTTGTAGTTTGAAAATATGTATACAAATGATAAGATCAAAATACTCACTGTTGTTACCGAAAATGCTTATTAGAGTTTATGAAGGGCTAAGTAATTCTCCACAAAATACTAAGCTGTGGGTTGAATAAAAGTGCCCATGCCATTTGTGAAGGGCGTCTTGTTTATCCATTAGAATTCAAGTTCAATTTATGTTTTCAAAATGTGTATGAATAAATATTAAGTTTTTGTTGTCATTTATGTTTTCAAAATGTGTATGAATAAATATTAAGTTTTTGTTGTCATATATCTCAAATAATAAGCTTGATCCACATCCTTATAACATCTTTTGAGGTGGGTTTTTGGTTGACAAACATTAACAGCACATGTTAAAGCAGAAGTAAGTGATATATTTGTGTTAATATAAGTCTTAAATAGTTATATCTTCCGACAGCAATCACTTACATAGAGTGTTTGGACCGAAACACGGGTCTGTCAGTCACTCTGCTCTGCTCTGAGTCGAGGAGAAAACATTTATCGTATCCTACAGTTTTTATCCAATGAGGAGAGAGAACGGCATGCAGGGCTGTGTGTGCAGCCAAGGGACGCCGTGAATGTGGTGACGTAGGGACGAGGACTGTTATGGTGCGTTCAAGGAAACTCGTATTTTTCCGACCGTGAAGTCGTACCAGTTCGATCTGGTACGAGTTCACCGGTCGGAAGTTACGAGTGGCCGTTATAGTGACTTTCACCGGTAAAACAGGTCGGAAAAACACGAGTGGGTTGCCTGGAACGCTACAAAGTCGTAAGTTGTGACTTGAAGCTGTAATTTACGATTTCAAAAGCCTGCCTGGAACGCAGCATTAGCGAAAACGACCGGACCACTTACTTCTGCTTTAAATGACATACATGTTATTTTTCCATAAGGGATTTATAGAGAGATTTAACAGTCACAGTAACGGTAGCTTTGGAGACATTCCAACGTTTATTTATTCTTTACTATATGCATTTAATTTGGGACAGAGTTTATTTCTGCTTTCATAACTTGGCCAGTCATGATGCATAACAATTCAATACAGTGTGCTTCAGTTTTTGGAAAAGATCAAAAGTTAATGAAACACATTTTTCAAGGTATATGGAAGACTGGATTCATACAGAATTATTGTACCGATGGGAAAGATCTATTCATAATTGTTAAAATAATTAAAATAAAAATGCAGGCTGCTTAGTGATTAGTTTTCTTTGTGTTTTCAGGAAAACTGTGGATGAGGCAGGCGGGGAGGTGTGGCTGTACAATGGAACCTACTGGAACATCCGCAAAGACCCCGGTTTCTCCAACACACAGAACCTGGACCTCTATTAGAGCTCTGCACCCAGCCTCATGGATGTATGCTGGATGAAACCAGACAGCTGCCGACATGATGAATAATGGTCTACTCCGGCAGTAAAAATGTATTTATATTATATATTTTGCAGCTTCATTAGTTTTTAATATGTTTTTATACATGTTACTGGTCAATCTCATTTTCATGACAGTTGTAATGAGTTTGGAAATGCAGTACAGTATCAGAATAAGCTCTGCAGGAAGCCAGCTTCTGATACTTGTGGGGTGTAATAATACTACTAATAATAATAGGTGAACTGGTGCTGTCCTGCTTCCTCTCTTAGTGGGTCTTAATGTTTAAACTCATGTTCTTTTGGAAAATGTGTTGTTCATTTTCAGATAGTTGTGGCACAATGGAAACACACTGTTTTTTTCAAATGATCCTAACAGAAGGTAAATCCAGCTGGTGGATGAGGTTTGCGACCTTGATCTGTTCTTTGAAGAAGTTTTTTTTATTGATGTTGCAAGTATTGTATTCACTGATGAAAATAGACTGTCGAATCCCTGTAAAATGTTTTTTCTGTGATTTTGTTTCAAATAAATTGTTCTATAATCACCACTGTTTCTTGCTCCAGGTTCATGTTCACAAGGTCAGAGGTCAACAAATGTCCAGTACGTCGTAGTGATAAACAGTTAATTTATATTTATGATGACAGATAAGGAGTTTTTAATATGTATGGAACCTTTCACAGACTCTTGACTTGCTTTTGTAGCCTGTGGACTTTGCACACACAGGACACAATTACTGGGGTTCTTACAGCTTTACTTTTTTATTTATGGTATATAAATAAAGACGGCTGCTTTGTCCGACGTTACTATGAGAAGCGCTGGCCAAGAGGCTCAACAGGTGTAACAGGCGCATCGTCTGGGTCAGAGGGCTCAAAGAAAAGCAGCGCACTGAGGGATGATATGCCTGGGAGGAGTGGACTGTAAATCAAGATTCGCGTAATATCATACAATGTGTGTGGCCTGCGTGTGGGGCACAGTGCAGCTGACGTAACAAGACGTTTGGTGGTTGACGCTTTACTGAAGGAGTGTGACATTCTGTGCCTTCAAGAAACCTGGCTTGCTAAACAAGACTTGCATAATCTGAGTACACTCCATAAGGACTTCCATGGTGCTGGAGAGTCCACCACAGACCTTAGCACAAAAATAGTACAAGGGAGGATACCTGGAGGTGTGGCAGTATTCTGGAATAAGAAATATGATCCATTTGTTAATGTTTTAAGATTGAATGTCGACTGGGCCATTGGGCTTGAAATCAATTGTAATAAAAAGAAGTTCACACTCATAAATATTTATACACCTTATGAGTCTCGTGAATTTGAGGATGAATTTTTGAGTAGATTAGCAACCATACATTCCTTCATTGAGGATAATGGCTCATCTTCTGTCTTTGTTGTTGGGGATTTTAACGCTGATTTGTCTGATCAGAAATCTTTATTTGCTAAACATCTGCTACAATTTTGTAGTGATGGCAATCTCATATTATCCAGTAAAATCTTCCTGCCTGACAACAGTTTTACCTATGTCAGTGAAGCCTGGCACACAACATCGTGGCTTGACCACTGCTTGTGTACAGCAGATGCCCATGCAGCTATAGATAACATGGATATATATTATGGAATGGCTACTACTGATCATATACCAATTGTGATCTCCTTGAATGTTGAAAATATACCATTGCTTGTTGATAAAGTTGCTGACACTAATAATGGAAGGTTGGATTGGTCAAATCTGACTAAGGAGGATTTAAATCGATATTTTATTGAAACTGAAAACTTGTTAAGTAATATTGAGTTGCCTATTGATGCTCTGCTGTGTTTTAACATGAACTGTAAAAATCCAAATCATAGTATCAAACTCTGTGGTATGTATGACAATATTGTGGCTGTCCTCAATGCTTCTAGTAAGCCCTTAAGTAAACATAAAAACAAGGCTTGTAACATCAAACCTGGATGGAATGACTTTGTAGCTGAACAGCATGCTGCAGCGAGAGAAGCTTTCAAACTCTGGTCACATGCTGGTAGGCCCAGACAAGGGACATTATTTGAGCATAAAAAACTTACCAATGCAAAATATAAATATGCACTACGTTTTATTAAAAGACATGAGAACAAAATGAGAGCTGATTCACTTGCCAGGAAGTTGAGGGATAATAATCCCTATGATTTCTGGAAAGAGGTCAGAGTTATGAACAACTGTAAATCCTCCCTACCATCTAACATAGAGGGAGCTTGTGAACCAGCCAAGATAGCTGAGCTCTGGCGTGAACACTATTGTAATTTATTTAATTGTGTTAAAAGTAATGTATTGAAGGTAGAAAATGTTGACTCTTCTGTGAATATGATTATTAGATCTGACGATGTATAAGTCATTGGGATGATAGAAAGCAACAAGGCTTGTGGTATAGATCTCATAACAGCTGAGCACTTAAAAAATGCCAGCCAAAGGCTCTGCCCTCTCCTCGCAATGTGCTTTACAGGTTTCATGATTCATGGGGTCCTCCCAGACTCTCTCACCTCTGTTCTGTTGGTGCCTGTCATTAAGGACAAGGTTGGGAAACTAAACTGCATGGATAACTATAGACCTATCGCTCTTGCTAGCATTTTATCCAAAGTGCTAGAAAGGATCTTATTAACAAGAATAGAAACGTTTATTTTAACCATGGATAATCAATTTGGTTTTAAAAGAAATCACAGTACAGACATGTGTATATATGCTCTTAAAGAAATTGTAGCTCATTATAAAAGTCAGAATTCCACTGTATTTTTGTGTTTCATAGATGCATCTAAGGCATTTGACAGAATAAATCATGAAAAATTATTGTTGAAACTGTCAGCCAGAGGTATTCCAAAGTACATACTTAGAATACTTGTATTCTGGTATGCCAACCAAACAATGAGGGTCAAATGGGGTAATGTTGTGTCGGCACCGTTTCATGTAAATAATGGTGTTCGCCAAGGTGGCATTTTGTCCCCCATTTTGTTTAATGTATACATGGATGACCTGTCAAAACAGCTGAACACATGTAACACAGGCTGTCTTGTTGGAAATGCTGTTGTAAATCATTTAATGTATGCTGATGACCTGGTTATTTTTAGTCCATACAGTGCTGGCCTACAAAGTTTGTTAAAGGTATGTTCACAGTATGGGAATGCTTATGACATTAAATTTAATGACAAGAAAAGTAATGTCATGATAGTCAGGAGCAAAGAGGACAAGAAATTAGTGTTTCCTCAGTTCTTCCTAGATGATAAACCGCTCATGACATGTCAGGAGACAAAGTATCTTGGGCATGTTCTTACTGATGATTGGCATGATGATAGAGATATTTATAGGCAGTGTTCAAAGCAATATGCTCAAGCTAATATGCTCCTTCGTAGGTTTAGTATGTGCTCAGTTGATGTTAAATGTTCCCTGTTTAGATCTTTCTGTACACCAATGTATACAGCTCACCTCTGGTATAGCTATAAGAAAAGCAGTATGCGGCGGCTCATAGTGGCCTACAATGATGGACTGAGGTTGTTGCTTCAGGTGCCCAGGTGGCACAGTGCGAGTCAACTCTTTGTTAATTTAAATGTACCCAATTGTGAAGCACTTCTGAGAAATTTAATGTATCGATTTATGTGCCGCCTGGATGACTCGGGGAACAGCATTATTGGGGCTTTGACCAGCCCTGATAGGAGCTGCTATAGGTATTTCTCCAGGCTTAGAAAACACTGGTGGGATAGCCTGCTTATGAATTATGTGGAGAATTGATTCTCTGTCTTTGTGTATGTCTTTTTTCTCTCTCTCCTTCTTAAATCTGTTTTTAACATGTCTGTTGTTGTTGATATGGACCGCTTGTTGTGTCTGCAATAAAGATTAATAATAATAATAATTGCTATTACCATAGGCCATTCCGCCAAAATGAATAAACCAGAAATCAGCTGGAGTGCTGTTCAGTTTGATATCTGATATAGAAAAGACTTCAAAATCCTTCTTCTGACTTATAAGGCTCTTAATGACAAAGCTCCATCCTGTCTGAAAGACCTCATTGTTTCTTATTGTCCTGCTAGAACACTTTGATTCATGAATGCAGGTCTGTTAGTGACTCCCAGTATCTCTAAAACCAGACTGGGAGGTACTGTAGAGCCTTCAGCCTCCTTTACTATGGAACCAGCTTTCTCCATGGGCCAGAGAGGCAGACTCTCTACATTTAAAGACCCCCTCTGATGAAAATCGTGTTTTTCGTGCTTTTCACATGTTCCTGTGGTATTTTTCTGATGTTAGAGGACATATCAGCAGAAAAGTAAGAGCAAAATTGCATTTCTGAGTTTTTCTGCCTTCAAATGGCAAACTGGCAGTTTCAGGGAGACTGGGGTTGACACACAGACGCAGACACACAGACGGCTGCCTTCATCTGCCCATAGCCTATTCCGTGGTGTTTTTGGTGTCCATCCAGGTTACAGTATCGCTGGATGTAAGGTCCTATGGGCAGAGATGTTATACAAATAAACTTGCCTTGTCTGAAACTGTTGTTTCTCTTTCTAATGTGTAAATGTAAGGAATGCCGGTGAAAAGAAGATCCTCCCTCGTGCTGCATGCTTATAAATCCAGAATAGTTCATTTCATTGGTTTGTTATCAGACTTTATGGCATTGAACTGAGTGATGAGCGTGTCAACGTACTGTTGTAGTGTTTTGTTTTCCTTGTGAGTACATCGATTTGATTTGAATGATGAGAGCCTGGAATTCTCTGTGCAGTACTTGTGTGATTCTGTTGTCAAGTTGCATGAGTTTTTGGCATCCGAGTAAAAGCTCATTTGATATCTAGTAGGGAGCTGCCATCTTGGTTGTGTTATGTTATGAGTTGCATTTACCTTCCACAAAAACAAAGCATTTAAACATGATGGTTCTACTGAATTAGTGGATAACCTAGCTGTTTGTGTCTGCTTACAGTATTAATAACTTAACATCAGCTTGTTTCTTTCAGGCACGTTTGACCAGGAGCAGCACTGCACTACTTCAGAGCAGTAGGAATTGAAGAAAAGTAAATGTGGTTCCACTTGTGAATGAACTAAACGCAAGCCCTTTCTCTTTTTTGTGTATTTATTTTTATTGTTTTCAGACAGAAACAGAAAAATACATATTAAAAATAGTTGGTGGTGCTACACAGAACCGTACAGGTTTTTTTGACAGAGTTTTTAACATGAGACAAACAGAACATAGGTATAAAATGAATGGCACAGCAACAGAATAGCACTTATTCAGTTTTTAGACATTACATCGAGAAAAGGTTGCCAGAATTTTAAAAAGATATCCTCTTTAGCAGATATGATGTACCTGATTTTCTCCAAGTGTAATACATTCCCCAGCTCTCTCAACCACGTTTCAAATGAAGGAGCCCTTTCACATTTCCAAGACTGTAAAATTAGCTTTCTGGCTAACAATGTTGAAAGGGAAGGCAAGACCTTTCTACTGGCATGTTTTGAGGGAATCGGCTCTGATCACCCCTCACCCAAAACTTATTCAATTTCACTCACATTTTATTTTTATTTTTAAAACACCAGCTTATTATATACATTATCTCAAAGCATTTTACAGGGTAAAGTCAATACCTTACTTTATAACAGAAATGTAACAGGACAGTGCTTGCTGCACCTTAAGGCACAAATAGAGACCTGCACCAATCACACATTAACACATTATGAAGTCAAACCAGTTTCTGTCTCGTACTCATAGAAAACGGTTTCCCTCTTACACTGCAAAAACCCCAAATCTTTTCAAGAATATTTGTCTTATTTCTTGTCAAAATGTCTCATTTCTACTCAATACTAACCTCTTTCCACTTAAAATAAGACTCATCACCTAAAAATAATCTTATTTTTAGATCATTTTCACTTGTTTCAAACACATTTTCACTTGAAATAAGTAGAAAAATCTGCCAGTGAAAGCAAATTTTTTGAGCTTGTAATAAGAAAGAAAAACTTTTTTTCTACTTATTTCAAGTGAAAATAGACTTGAAATAAGTAAAAAGTGTCTAAAAATAAGCGGCTTTTGATGTGATGAGTCTTATTTTAAGTATAATGAGATTTGTTTTGACTAGAAATAAGACAAATGTTCTTGGCAAGAGTTTGAGTTTGTGCAGTGTACCATAACATGTCTTTTACAGTTTTTTCGATTGCTAACAAGCATTGGTCAAAACTGAAGTCACATAGTCAAAACAGAAGTCCATGTGGAGAAAATTATGGATCAACCTTGCAACATCAGTGTACTCCGATTTTTCCCTGTTAAAAGGGTTTTCTATGGAGTTTTTCCTCAGTCGATGTGAGGGTCTAAGGGCAGAGGATGTTGTTATGATGTCATGTGAAGCTCTTTGAGACAAACTGTTTGTAAAAACGGGCTATACAAATAAAATTGCCTTGCCTTACTCGGTCGCCGCCCCGGTGTCCCAGCTCTCCTCTCTGCACACCGCAACACAAACGCGCTCCGTAACCCGTAATCTTTTGTTTATGACGGTTAAGACACACACACGTCGTAACATCGTATATGTTATGTAACGTTTTCCACCGCTCCATATTGATTTTTCGCAGGCTTCGTTGTAAACAAATGCACATGGGCGAGAGGAGTGTAACCAAAACAGCGGAAAGCGAGCAGACTTGCATTGCTCCTCTTTAAGAGTTTTGAAAAAGTAGCTTCAGTCCTGAACAATGCTTGTTAAAATTAAAAAAAAAAAAAAAAAGTTAAAATGAAAATGTGTGATTGTGTTGTCCCTTTCAAGTTTTCATGTTTTGCATAGATAAGTACAAATGTAGAGTGTGTTTTGGGATACAAATAGATATGATTCTTAGGAAAATACAGAATCTGGACAGAGTGGTAAGCCCTCAGTTAACAATTATGAGGGCTTGGACTTTATAATCATTATTTTGTGTGTATAGCTGTGCATGTGCGCCACAAGTCATCTGGTCAGTTTCCAGGTGATGACGCTTCCGAGAGCCAGGCCAGCGACAAAGATGACAACAAGAGATGCTCTGTGGAAGCTCATGAATGACATATTCTGCATGGACGCCATTGCCAGCTCTGAGAAACTGTTGATCTGTGGACATGGAGACAGACACACATGTCAGAATATCTTTTTGCTTTACATGAATCACATGAAAGCAGCCTGTGATGTTCTTTGTTGTGTTGAGATTCAGAGAGGGATAATAAATGAATGCGTTAGATATAAGAGAACCTGCTAGACAGACGATAAGCTTACAGTTGTTGTGATATCCCAGTACAAAATGGCACATTCACAGGCATGACAGTTCACTATAATGCTGCTCTCTGTGCACCCTGATGCAGCACAGCATGCAGATCCTAAGTGAGGGTGATGTCCTGCACCTGCGGCTTAAAAACATCCTAGAGGAAACACTGGTCTGCTCCATAACTATACTAAATAATGTGCCTATTCAAAATCATTGTGCTAATAGTTCAGTGTGCACTCTATGTCTATTTTCCAGGTTAAAGG
This sequence comes from Trachurus trachurus, assembly GCF_905171665.1. Lineage (NCBI taxonomy): Eukaryota > Metazoa > Chordata > Actinopteri > Carangiformes > Carangidae > Trachurus > Trachurus trachurus. The sequence goes on from NC_139905.1 coordinate 27,487,227, forward strand.
GATAGTAAAAATTTTTTAAAGTGGGGTTGTATGATCTATAAATAGCCCCTAAGTACTTTAATTGCAGTAGAAGACTCTCTGCACTCCTCCCATAGCCCTGCCCAGAGATTTACAACATACAGTGTTGTGAACAGACCCAAAGAAACGGCCTATTTTCACGGCCTAAAAGAGGTTTTACCTGGAAAAAAATACACAGTTCCATTGTTCGCTATAATATAATTTTTTCCAGCCTTTCAAAGTGCAGGAAAAACACTGTTTTTATTTGGACCTAACCAACTCACGTATCCCTCCGCCCAGGGTTAGCGCCCGCCGATCAGCAGTTGGTTAGGTCCAAATAAAAACTGCGTTTTTCCTGCACTTTGAGGGGCTGGAAAAAATTATATTATAGCGAACAATGGACTGTGTATTTTTTTTCAGGTAAAACCTCTTTTAGGCTGCAAAAATAGGCCGTTTCTTTGGGTCTATTCACAACACTGTATGTCGTAAATCTCTGGGCAGGGCTATGGGCTGGAGTTGCTAATGGAAGGAGTGCAGAGAGTCTTCTACTGCAATTAAAGTACTTAGGGGCTATTTGTAGATCATACAACCCCACTTTAAAAAAAATGCTACTATCCCTTTAAAGCAAACTGATGTGGCACAGTTTTTCCCCTCCAAAAAAAAAAAGATTATGAAGAGGAATGCACACCAGAAAGAGCATCTGAAGAATTTAAATAAGAGAAGTGTTCAGAAGTGGGTTTTTTGTGTATATGACTAATCGTCAACCAAAAAATAAACGTTAGATTAGTCAAAAAATTATATAGATAGATTAATCGTGAGAAAAATAATCGTTTGGGAGAGCCCTATTAATAGATATTTAATTTTTCTCATTGACATGTATTTACATTTGAAACAATGTGACGTGTACTTTTGCATCTGTGTGCTGCCATATCAACGCTGGTGCAATGGTGTTATTTCTCAGAGTTTCATTTTTACATACTAGTGTCTGATTGGATAAGTCGCCACATCGTTGATACGAAGGTAGACACGTAAAATCAGCCCAGTGGAGCTGCTGCTTCAAGGATACAGGTGGATTTTTGTTTTCATATTGCACAGTCATCCAGCTTGGCCAGTGGGCAAAAACACTTGGACAGTACACCTAATTCTGATTCTGATTATTTGTCGGTATCAAGGATTTTTCTTGGCATCACTATCAAGTTTGAAATTTTAGTATTGTAACTACCCTAAATTATGCGATAGACTGGCAAACTGTCCAGGACGTGCCCTGCCCTTTTGCCCTATGTCGGCTGGTATTGGCTCCAGCCACCCTGAACAAATAAGCAGTGTATGGACAGTGGATGGATGGACACAAGGATCAGACGTGGACAACACAAAATAGTTGGAGTAAGACATACCCATCCTCCATGTTCCCGAATCCAGCTCAGAAGGTTGTTTTTGAAGAAATCCACAGTCCACATCAGTATGTCCTTCACCGACTGAGGGAGATGAACTTCCACCATCTGGGAGACATGTACAAACGCAAGGTTTATATGTGACCAATGTTGTTCTGTGACCTGCCCTGAGTGGGTTTCAAACCCGGGTCTCCCGCACCGTGGGCGACGATGCTAACCGTTTCGCCAAGAGGTCAATGACCACTTGGCCTGGAAACCTGCCTGATTTTGGAGATATGATACGTAACGGAAGACGTTACGGTCGGTCGCACACCCCACCGGCCGTCGAAGCTTCGATTAAAATCGAGTTTATGTCCGCAAAGCTTCAATTATCAAAATATGATAATCGGGTCAGCCCTAGAAATAAAGATCCCAGATCACAACTGGCTGGCCCTGTTTTGGATCTTTATTTTTTTTATCCAACACTAGCCACTGCAGCTTTAAAATAAAAGTCTTTGTTACACCTTTTTGCTGTCTCTCTCACTCTGTCTCTTCAGTGTAGCTATCTCCCAATGTTTTTCACGTCTTTATCTTTTACTGTCTCTATCGTTCAGTGTCAGTCACTGTCTACCAGTGGAGAGAACCAACCCTGTGAGATGACAGGTTGTGATACTACAGGATGGCCGCACCCTTTCTACAAAACATAAAACTGAGCTTCTTTTTTCTATCATATGTTTACATTTGTTTTGCCAGTTACACAAATTTTTAAGTAGGAGCGAAAATCCATTTAGTGAATTGTGTTAATCTTTGCACCCGTTTGGTGCGCTTGGGCTCTAAATGCACACTCAATATGTTCCTCGCACCACATTTTCTTATGACTCATTCTTTTCTGACCACTCACCTTGACAGCCAGCCTGCCAGCAACATAGAAGAGCAGAGCGATCCTCTCCCAGGTGATCCCTTGTTCAAACACTTTATGTTCCACTTCCTTATATCTGTCCCACTTGGAACCGGAGGCTTGTGCCACCCCATCTATTGCACTGCATCAGAGAGTGTAGAGAGAGTTTAGATTGAATAAGTTGTAATTCTACCATGAGCTCTACCATGACAAAGCAGATGAAAAGACTCACTCTTGGAACTCTTTGTCGCCCTGCACTCTGTCACCAATAATGCGGATCATTTTACTCAGCTGGTTGACCACCTTCTGCTCCTGCTCAGTCTGGACTCTGACAGACAGCGGTGTGAGGGGTGGGATGTCTGAAGATACATCCTTCAGCTCCACCTCTATTACCCTGAAACAGAACAGAGGGTTATCAGGACCAATCCAGGAAAGGGCTTTATGTCCATCCCATTCTAAGCTACATGACATATCAATAACATTTTGACAAAACTTCTTCAAATTTTTGTCAAAAGAAAAAAGAAAGCTGTGTTTAAAAAATAGATTTAAAATTGTTTTACTACTTATTTTAGAGATTGTGATGAGATTGTGATGTTTCCGCGTGGTCCTGGTGACCTGTTTTCTAATACAGTGTAACATGCTGTAGGGAGAGTAAATTGGCTGGCTTTGGCATTGAACTGAACCAGCTACAGATAAACCCAGACCACCTCTACTGGAGAGGGCAGAGCAGGCTGGCTTCATCCTCAACACAGGGTTCCTACACATTTGAAATGTCCAAATTCCATACTTTTTCCAGACCCTAATTTCCAGATTTCTTGGTAAATTTTTAAAAAAGAATTTGTGATATTTGAGTAAATATATGTGTATCATGTAAATAAATCATGCAATTAATTTGTTTTCATTATTCTGAATGTGTATGCCATTATGTAACCAAATAATTTCCAGGAGATTGCAGCTAGGTGCAATAACACATACAAAATAATTAACCCAAATAAGATAAGACCAAACCCAGATAAGTATTAAGATAAATATATTTCCATACAATAGTTTCCATTTTCCATACTTTTCCAGACCTGGAAATTAGGGGTGCCACGATTCTCCAAATCCTCGATTCGATTTGATTTTCGATTTTAGGGTCACGATTCGATTCGATTCTCGATTTTTTTTCTTTTTCTTACAGCACAGATGCCTATGCTATTTTCAGACTAGTCTAGTCTACGATCATTGGTTTTATTCATCAAATTTTGTACAGTAAATTTTTATTTCAAAAGATGGGCTACATATAAGTGATGCAATTTCCATAATGTATCACATTAGGCACTAATGGTCACATTTAAATAATTTCTTTACAATATAAAGGTAACATGCCCCCAAAAATCATGATCCAGGGGCCAAAATTGCTGCAGCTGCAGCTGCAGCGCTGCCATGGACCTGATGATCAGGTCCTGATCAGACTGGCGGTGGTCCAGGTCCACAGTGAATCAGTCCCGGATCCTCCACCGTCACCAGATCCCCCGTAACCCCCCGCAAATAATACATCGACAAAAAGTGGCAAGTTGCACCTTTTCGTCGGCGTATTATTTGCGGCCGGGTTTTTTTTTTTTTTTTTTTTTTTATCTTATAACGTCTCTGCAACATGCGGCTCTCAGTGCTTGTCGGTGCTGTGTAGTTAGAGCTGTGTCTCCCTCCTGTTTCCCAGGTAGGAGGGACAATAGCCCACCAGGGCTGGGTGATAAAACGCTATAAATTGTGAAATAACTTTTCTTCGATAGAAATATGAGACGTGGTCGATAGTTTTCATTCATCCATGTTTTGGCAAATAGCCAATGATATTGAGAGTTCCGCTGCGCCGAACCAATCATGTGGCTGGAATAGAGGCAGTCAACATGTGCATTTGTTTGGGTTGCTGCAGACGTGCACAGAGAGCGAGGGAGAGAGAGAGAGAGAGAGAGAATGAGTGAGTGTTGTCTCGAAATAAAAAGTAAAGGAAAACTCGGACCAGTGACTGACAAGACGCTTGGTGCGCAATGGGGACAACGGGCAGTTGTAGCTTTGCGGGCGGGGGGGGGGGATCGTCGATCCTCCCTTTGACTTCGATGCTCGAGATTGTGACGTAATTTCGATCGATTTCGATAAAAAATCGAAATCGTGACACCCCTACTGGAAATGTATAAAATCAAATTCCATACTTTTCCATACTTGCGTAGGAACCCTGTCAACATCTGCAGGAAGCTACTGTAGTTGTTTTAGCCAGTGTTCTGTTTTATGCTGTTGTGAAGGCACAGACATTTTCTTTTCTTTTCTTTTTTTTCACCTACAGACATTCTGCTCTGCTTGACCAAAGAAAGGAAACAATTTTGTATTTTGTGAACATCAGGTGATAAAACTAATGGCAAGACATCTCAAACACTAGCAGCTCAACAGAGTTTCACCAAGTTCAATGAATTGAAAAATAGTAGTAAATAGTTAGCGAGAAATACAGTTTTTCCAACCATACAAATTGTAGCAATCTTCACTCATACACCAAAAATATTTTAATAATTACTTTTTGTTGTTGTGTCGTTTGACTTGATTAATTACATCAGCTAGTAGGGAAGACTGGGGACAGTTGCAGTCACTTTTTTTTTACACTCAACTTTTTTTTACTCAGAGACTATTTGGACTAGGCTCACCAAACTTTTATAGATTAAACATACATGTGTCAGCTAATTAATCATGCCATTTAAAGATGGTTATATGACACATCAATTACAGTATTCATTTGAATGGAAGAATCCAGACGTTGCAACTGACCCCAAACGTGGGGACAGTTGCAACACGGATAAGGGACGTTTGCAACATATTAAACATTAAATTTCAGTTATTAACTTTTGATTTTTGTCTCAATAAGCACAGAATCCCTAAAATATGCATTGTCTTACAATAATACTATAGTATTATTTAGTTATTTCGTAATATTTATCAGAGAACAGTTGGAGTTTTGTTTTGCATAGAACATAGGCCTTGAGTCAATGTGCAGAGGTAAACAGTGGTAATAAAACTCAATAGCTTAACTATTTGCAATACAAAAAAACTTTAATAAACATGTACTCTACTTTTGGATGATTTATTTCACTGTATGACATCAAAAAAAATACTTTTCTCCAGTTTTCATAGGAAAATATATATGGCTACTTTTGTCCCATAGAACAAGATACAACTAGATACAATTGCATATTTCATTATAGGAAGTTATCTGGGGAATTATTTTGAAATCTTTAGCATTAGTCTGATGATTTAATATAATTGGCTGTTCTGTTCATCATGAGGAATAAAATAGATATTGTGCCTATTTTAAGCTAAAGATTTTCCATATTTGTACATTTGCATTTGCAATAGCATTTGCATAGTGCTTCCATATTCAAATGGCAGTTGTTGCAACCGTCCCCAGCCATGACAAAACATCATGTACTAGCTAGACACAGTGTGACACTGACACATGCTAACCATGTCATTTGATAGTCAACAAAACAGTGATTCAAACTAGATAGGTTTGGATTCACTTATACAAAAGATCAGGACAGTATGACAAAAATACAGCTCAAGAAAAAAGCTACTTTCATACCTCTAAAACAACTTTTGTCTCAGTACAAGCAGGAGCAGATGCTGAATATGTTTCTCTATGTCTAACTGTGCATGAGCAGTGTGAGTATCATCACTCTAGCTGCATGTTTCTGATTGGAGAAATAAGGTTTGTTGCAACTGTCCCCAGTCTCCCCTAATATAATAACTTCTGCATCAATTTAAAATGAATAAATAATAGCCTACAAACTTAAATTCATAGTAGCCCATAACATTGAAAAAAAAAAAAAAAAACTTAGTTTGGAACAATAACGATAGTGCTGAAAACTTACTCTTTGATCAGTGCTTCTCCTATCCTTTCATCTGCGGAGAAACAGAACCATCAGAGTAATACACCCACTTGAAAAAAAAGTTCATCATTTCCATCGCTACAGGCTCTCTCTCTCTCTCTTGGTTGATGTTGTCACAGTGTATCCTCGGGCCACACTTACCGGACATGCCGTTTCCCCCACACGCCATGGTGTAAAGAAAACCCCTGACAACAAATGACAGTGTCGAGCATAGACTGTATGGTTGGTGTCAAGTAAAACCAGAGGCTTTAGAGAGGTACGAAGTAAAATCAGCAGCTTTCTCCAACACTTCTCATACAACTTACAGCCGCACAGGAAGCTGAGTAGGCTCACGCAACCGGCACGCAACTTCCATGGGCGGAGCAAATGCATGTCCGCATATAAAATACGTCCGGGTGGAAACCATATGCATATGCTTTAGGATGCCATTTATTTTTTATAAATGTCCATTTTGTATCACCTTTTTAAAAGATTTGGGAAATCTTCTTTTCGCTAAGTATCACTTTGATGAGAAAATTATTATTTTTGGCTCCTTCTCTCACAATAATACATTCAACATAATTAATCTCTTCATCTTACTAGGTAAATCCCACATGCATAATGTCAAAATGTCCAAGGCAACCCCTCATTCCCATTATTTTTTAATTTAATTAAAAATATATTTTGAGTCTCTGTCATAATGTTGAATCCAACAAAAAATGCTTATAAGCTATGGAATTTTATTTAAATAACATTCAGTGAAGTTGTCTGCCATTTTAATTTGCCCTATACTTTTTTTAATCTCCCTCTTTTTATAATTTACTTCTTTTTATTAGACCTATTTGTTTATTTAATTTATTCACTTATTTTGTCATTTCTATATTTCTTATAATATGTATCTATTATAATATTTATTAATTATTTGATAGTCTTTGTCCTTATATCATTTCGATGTGTGCTTTTGTCATGTCTTGGAATGTCTGTCGCTTAGTTTTTTTGTTCCTTTTTCACTTGTTCATACTATTTGACGATGTATTTATCTAATGATAAATAAAGTTAAAAAAAAACATATGCCTTTGCTCAAAAAGTCTGACCTTTCCTTGACCTCCAGTCCTGTGCAGAATCGATCACCGATGACCACCACACAATGCATGCCGGTCGGATTTTTTTTTTTTTTTTTTATTAAACATTTATATATACACAAACATACAAATATTCAGACATTAAACATACAATGAATAGACAAACAAAAAATATATACTACATATGCCGGTCGAATTTGTGTCCGACTTGATCCCGACTTGCTGACGTAATGCACGCGCCGGTTTTATGCCGAGAAGTGCCTGCTTGCCGAGATCTGCATGTCTCGCTCATGGAATGCCAGGGAATGCAAATCTCGGCAGGTCCAAAAACTGCTGTGCCAAATAGTCTACTGCATCCCCCTCATGTGTTTCACTGCAGACAAGGTGTGGTCAAATGGGGTTACGTAGGCTACGTTAACTTGTATTTAGGTGTGTTTATGCATATGAACAAATTTCATATAGTGTATCTGGCTAAAACAGCTAGGGGGTGCAAATCGGCAGGTCCAAAATCAGCTGTGCCGTAGGCTACCCAAATGAATGATCCGTAGTTCCGTTAGGCTCGTTCGAGATGAGCCAGGCCTGTGCAGAATCGATCACCGGTGACCAGCGCACAATGCATGCCGGTTAGATTTGTGTCCGACTTGATCCCGACTTGGTCTGACGTCATGCAGGCGCCTGCAACGATAACCTCACGAGATCAAGGCGGCCGCAGGCAAATGCAGGGACTGCTTGCTGAAAAACTGCCCCCGACGGGAACACGCATCAGTGGTTTTGCATGAATATACCTCGAAAACAACTCAGTCTCGTAACGTTCCGTTATTATCTCATAGCGTGGTGAATGTGCAGGTCACAACTTGTCCACCAGAGCGTTTTAGAGTTGTTGGATTGTGTATTTGATGAGTTTGATGAGGGAAACCAAGAAATCCCATTAGCCTCCGTAGCGTAGCTCTGAGCAGCTCACGGCTCTGCTCCGCCGTTCTAAAAACAGCTTGCACTGACAATTAAAGGTAACAAACCTACTCCTAACACTATAGGGATTATGGCAATGGGTCAATTTGCCAAAATGTTGAACTTTCCCTTTAAGTCAGTGAGGGTTTAGGGCCTGAGTCTTTAGGGGGCGGAATGGAACTGGGCCCCAATGTAATCCCAACGTGTGCTATGCGGCTTTCTGCTATGTTGCCGCGTATAGTAGGCTGTATTATTTTACTAATAAGAACAGCAAAACATGAAATCTGCAGCGCCGCATCAGTATAATGTCTCACGGATGTGTCGAGGACAAAGAGATAATTCCTGGACTAGTTATCTGGTCTCTCCAAAACAGTGGAAACACACTGTCGCTTGTTGTAACAGCACTCAACCCATACGCTGCCCTGCATGCTATGCACTGATTCAAATTTGCAGGAACTTACTGCCACCAAATCAGAGCTGTCCAATAACCACAACAGGCACCATAATCCTCATCACAATAATAGCCTGGACAAAATATACAGTTCATAAAAGTAAGAGTGGCAAATAACAGCAGAACTCTCTAAAGGTTCCCACTATTACCCACTACAAACTATAAATCACAGGGCTACACTTTGTGCTCAAGGTATGCTATTAAACACAGCACACTACCACCCTCTACTGACAGCACTGCACTACCACACTCTTTACCTAATCTGTATTGCACTGCAAATCACATTTGATGTCACCACTAGAAGCAGAAGCCCATTGCTAGTCTCCCAGCTATGCTCTCACCCCCACTATCAAATACATAAAAAAATATACACTTTAAAAATATAAAAGTAAAAGTGCTAGACTTGCCCAATCAGATAAGAAAAACTAAGATCAACCTGAGATTTCCCCCCTTTCCCACCCATTTAAAAAGCTAATGTGTCACTGTTTGTTCACTGCTGGCCCACATCATATCAACATACACTCTGATTTGGTGTTTGAGAGGTTATTTCCACAGACTGTGGCAGTCCCCACTCACGCTATGCAATGTATTATTAGCCGTTTTTAAAAACAGAGTCTATTTTGTCCACAAATAGAAGTTCTCAGGAAAGAGAACGGAATTAACAGTTTATCGTAACTGACGGTGAGTGCAAAGGGCACACAATGGTGGATATTTGTGGGCAGCCGCTGTTTAATAATGCTGACACTAAACCAAGAGAAGACCAATGGTGGCTTGTTTGCAGAGAGGTAGCAGCAAGTAAAAATGGAGGAGAGGGGAGAGACTGCAGTGTTTTGGTCTCCTGTACTTCTCTCGGTTGGCCCTTAGATGTCCCTGTGCACCACACTGCAATATCACTAACAGATCCAAGGACAGATGCAGAAACTGCACTGCACTGGTGGGTGGGGGGTGGGGGGGTCGAGTGACTGACTCTTTTTCTGTAGCAACGATGCAGTTTTAGGTCCTTGCTCACCATCACAGCTTACTCCTGTTGTCAAACAAAACACTGACACACTGAAATACAGTTTAGTTAATGTTCGCTAATTACTATATGGACACAGGTATACTGAATAAAAGCACAAGTGTAGAAATACAGAAATAAATAAAAGCAGAAATGTAGAAATCAATCAATAAAAAAATACAAGTAAATAAAAAAAATGTATTTACTTAAAGCAGATATCAGCTTCACGGCCGTTTCGGCTAATGCTGCGTTCAAGGCAGGCTTTTGAAACCGTAAGTTACAGCTTCAAGTCACAACTACGACTTGGTAGCGTTCCAGGTAACCCGTAGCTCGTGTTTTTACCATCCTGTTGTCTGTGAAAGTTCCCTATAACGGCCACTCGTAACTTCCGACCCGTGAACTCGTACCAGATCGAACTGGTATGACTTCACAGGAAGGAAAAACACAAAGTACGAGTTTCTTTGAACGCACCATGAGTTAGCAGCCCCCGCCCTTGTCAGGCATCAATTGGTCCTCGTGCTACGTCACCACATTCACGCGCATCCCTTGGCTGCACACACAGCCCTTCATGCCGTTCTCTCTCCTCATTGGATAACACTTGTATCCCACAAGGAAAATTTTCTCCTCGGGTTACAGCAGAGCAGAGTGACGGAGAGACTCGTGTTTAGGCTGAAATACTTCATGTAAGTGATTGCTGACGGAAAATAGGACTATTTAGGACTTATATTAACAAAAACATTCCACTGATATCTGCTTTAATTACACTACATTATTGCAGACAGTATTGCCTATTTTACTTCATGGCCCTTCATAACATCCAGTTTGTCTCAAGGAGAACAGGCACCAAAATATTGAAACTAATGCAGGAACATGTTTTAGTATCTCATTTATGGTTTTATGCAGATGAACCCTCTGAGGCCTTTTTAAGATTTTCAGTATGTGCTAGTACACATAACCCTAACTCACTGCAGCTTGCATACCAGGCAAGGCCGTAACCATGGAGTCAACATTGGGGGGGGGGACCAAATCTCTCTCTTTCTATATATACTATACTATTTATACTATATACCGTACTTTTCGGACTATGAGCCGCTACTTTTTTCCCCCGCCCAGCTCACAAACGCGCTCCGTAACCTGTAATCTTTTGTTCATGACGATTAAGACTACACAAACACACACGCCGTAACATTATGTAATGTTATCCACCGCTCCATTTATTGATTTTTTGCTGTCTTCATTGTAAACAAATGCACATAGGCGAGAGGAGCGTAACCAAAACAGTGCAGCGAGCGGACTAGCATAGTTCCCTACTGTCTGTCTCATGTTACAACATGAAAACCAGCGGCTTATATTCAAGTGCGGCCTATATATGTATTTTCTTTTAAAATCTAGCTGGTGCGGCTTATACTCAGGTGCGCGCTATAGTCCGGAAAGTACGGTAAATTCGCTAACACATGGGATACTTTTTAATTTTTTAATCAGCTAGCTATATATTGGGGGGACATTTTGAGCATATCTGAATATTGGGGGGGGGGGGGGTGTCCCCCCCCCCAATGTATATGGTAATCACGGCCTTGATACCAGATGAAGATGGTTGTGGAAGACACTAAATCTGTTACACAAAGCTCACTGTCACCTGGACAAGGGGAGCGGCGTGTTAAGATTGTGGGGGCCAGTGTCCTCTTGCTGTGGTGTGCTAGGGAGTAAGTAGCAGGAGAAGGACACGGCACGACTGGACAAACTGGTGAGGGCGCTGGTTAGCGCATATCATATCAGATACTGTAGTGTACTGTAAGTGGCTGTGACATCACAATGAGGCAAAATGAAATAAAATCACTACAGATCACTCCCAATAATTACAGTAATTGTAGCAATTTAAATCCACAGCACAGAGATGTGTTTGGGGCTATTCAAAAACACTGGGTTTCTATTTACATAGAGAATTGTGGAGAAATATCAGAATATCAGAGATAGCCTATTAATAAGGCTAATGCCTGGTAGTGTAGGCTATACACTCCTGTGGGCCTCTGAGAGTTTAATGCTCTATGGCTATTACAGGTGTCCAACTTTATTACACAGCACAACTGCAGTGTCCATAATCTTTTTCAGTTTTTTTTTTCCTATTTCTGACTCTTCTTCTTAGCAGTGGATGGACTGGAGAAAGGGATAGTTCAACATTTGCCATAATCGCTATACTCATAGCAGTAGGTTTGCTACCTTTATTTGTCGGTGCGTGCTATTTTTAGAAGCGCCGAGCGCAGCCGCGAGCTGCTCAGAGCTATGCTACGGAGGCTCATGGGATTTCTTGGTTTCCCTCATCAAACTCATCAAATACACAATCTAACAACTCCAAAACGCTCTGGTGGACAAGTTGTGACCTGCACATTCACCACGCTATGAGATATAACGGAACGTTACGACACAAAGTTGTTTTCGAAGTAAATTCAGAGACTGCTTGCTGAAAAACTGTCCCTGAAGGCAACGCAACATCAGCGGTTTTGCATGTATTTACCTCTAAAACAACTCTGTCCTGTAACGTTCCATTATCATCTCATAGTGTGGTGAATGTGCAGGTCACAACTTGTCCATGAGAGTGTTTTGGAGTTGTTGGATTGTGTATTTGATGAGTTTGATGAGGGACACCAAGTAATCCCATTAGCCTCCGTAGCGTAGCTCTGAGCAGCTCTGCCGTTCTAAAAATAGCTTACACCGACAAATAAAGGTAACAAACCTACTGCTATGACTATAGCGATTATGGCAATGAGCCAATTTGCCAAAATGTTGAACTATCCCTTTAATGTTAACTTACATGATAGACAAATATTTATTTGCACTAACCAATTTACTGTGAATACATTTAAAAGCTATAGTGTTTGATCACAGAGCACATCCTGTGTTGGCATTGTAGCCTACAAATCAGTGACTGCCAGATCTTTAGCCTGTCGTTCCTCCATCTCTCTCCCTGCTTTCCTGTCTCTTTATTCACTGTCCTAAAAGTGCCCCAAAAATAACTTTAAAAAAGAGACTAAATTTGGATGGAAATTGGAGTAGTGAGTTTACAAAAACACATTCTAACCGTTGACACTGGCTAGCCTAATTGAGCGAATGTTACAGTAGCTACATGAGTTGATGGAAGCAGATTGTTGGTGTGAGCCTCCACCAAAAGGACAGAAATGCAACACCCATATAGTTTTAGGTTGTACCATGAGCCTAATTGAAATGTCCTAATTGAAATGTCCAATCCAACAACTCCAAAAACGCTCTCGTGGACAAGTTGTGACCTGCACATTCACCACGCTATGAGATAATTACGGAACGTTACGAGACAGAGTTGTTTTAGAGGTAAATTCATGCAAAACCGTTGATGCGCGTTGCGTTCAGGGACAGTTTTTCAGCAAGCAGTCTCTGTATTTACCTCGAAAACAGCTCCGTCTCGTAACGTTCCATTATTATCTCATAGCCTGGTGAATGTGCAGGTCACAACTTGTCCACGAAAGCGTTTTGGAGTTTTTGGATTGTGTATTTGATGAGTTTGAAGAGGGAAACCAAGAAATCCCATTAGCCGCCGTAGTATAGCTCTGAGCAGCCTGCTGCTCCGCTCTGCCGTTCTAAAAATAGCTTACACCGACAAATAAAGGTAATGATCCTACTGCTATGACTATAGGGATTATGGCAATGGGCCAATTTGCCAAAATGTTGAACTATCCCTTTAACACGTCTTTTCTGATTTCTCATAAATAACACTTGTGCCACATAACACTATGTTTCAACAGTCATAAAAATGAATATAACAGTGTGGGCTCCCTCACAACGCCCAACACTCCTACCACAGTATTTACTGCCAACATGCAACACTGAAAGCAAACATAGCCTAAAAACCAAGCCTATTTTCTAGGCCTTTTCTCGAAATTGCATATCCATAATAAAATGAGTATATCTCTGCAACCACAAGGTCTATTTGAATACTTTTTGTGTCATAGTAAAGGGAAAAATTAGAAATTGCTGAGATGTGTAAATTTCAGTATATGTGTTACTGGTGAAGAGTAAATGAAGATGGCACACAGAAATTTAAAAAAAAAAATTAATATTTGCCCCCCTAAAAAATCATATTTTAGATGATTGTCCTTCAGAATGATGCTGCTAAAGCTCAAAACCTCTATCAAATGATTGTACAATGTATGAACATTATCTCTGCAGTGGTTGATTCTGATAAAGTGAAGCAGTACAAAATTATTGAGATTTTACTACAAAATATTCAGGCGAGCTTTTAATCTTTATTTTCAGACAATTTGCATAAACGAACTGAAAAAGAATCAACCGGGACTAAATAACAACTACTAGGCCCTCTGTGTCCCCCTGCATAGAGCACTGGAATAAGAGAGTAACACTTCCATTGACTCCTGTGGTAAGCATTATGCGCCCCGAGTGGCAGGATATGGGTATTGCAAAAGTGCCCAGAAAACCCATTCACTCCAATCAGCCTGTGTGTTGCCGGCTTGCTTGTAAATTGATGAAAACGGCCGTTTTTTTTGTTTTTAGATGTCTTGGTCATATCAAATTACACTTATAATTTGTTTATTATAGAATAGCCTATAGATTGAAACATTCATGTAGAAAACCTTTTTTTATTATTAATGTTTATCTGTAAGGGGTCCACGATGATGCTATTAACGTGGGTGATCTAGAAATGTCCTTAAATTATTGAAAATAGCCTACCACACTTGCTCATTCACCAACAATGCAGAGATGTCAGTTCTTGGGCACTTTTGCAATACCCATATTCCGCCATTAGGAGGCGCTTCCATTGGACCAATGCATGTCGTTACCATGGATGTATTATATGTCGTTACTCTCTTATTCCAGGGCTCGCATAAAGCTGCACTGACCTGCTGCAGTTACGCCTGGCTCTATCTCTGCAGCGGATTCATTCGAGTGATTGACAGCTCACTGGCAGCCAATCAGAATCAGCAGAATCCTGACATGTGTGACGCGCAGGCTGTTGTGTTGTGTGCCGGCTGGCCGGCTCACAAAGGTTCCCCGCTCCTGAAGCCCGTCCGGACCGATTTAGATGTAACACCGGTCAAAGTTCAAACAGGAAATATTGTGGATTCTTTTTACAGTCTATGGGATTTACCCATAAAACAAACTTTTCACGGCAAAACAGCAAAGGTAAGAGGAAATGTAAAACCATGTTTTGGCCACGCAGTGTCTGTGTTTGCTCGACTTTGCTTGTTGTTGGCTTCTCTCTCTGCCGTGCTGCTGCTAGCTTCTGTGTTAGCCGCGGTTGCTATGTAACTGTTAACGTCCCAATCTTTGTAGCCGGCTGTTTCATATGAGCTGTAACTGATGTGTTTTGCATAATGTACAGCAGTATACGAGCCAGAAATGTGGCGACTGGGTCCACACCATAGACTGTATGTCCACACAGAGGTGCTTCATGAAGTTTGATGTTTTGTTGTTTATTTGAGTGGTGTTTTGGGCTGTGTTTGGGTCATATGGTTTTTACACGTTGTAGCCCAGCTTCTGCTGTTTAATTTGACATAACTAGCCTATATTCTTTCATAATTAGTGCAGTGGTGGCTCTGTGATTGTTCTTCATGTCTTTAAGTCCCCCATATGGGGGACTTTGGGATATAGGCTATTATACCATTTGTTAAACCATCACTCCATAGTAAAAATGTAGCATAAGCTAAATCCTGCATAATTCCTCTTTAAGAGTGAAAATGCACACACACACACACACACACACACACACACACACACACACACACACACACACACACACACACACACACACACACACACACACACAAAAAAAAAACCACAATTACTTACTCCTTAACAGAATCAATGTCTATCAAAACTATTTATATTTTATATATATTCAGAGTTGTGTTCCTTGTCTTGCTGTCTGGGCCTCCAAAATGGTAAATGTCTCCAGGTTTTTTTTTTTTTTTTTGCAGACATTGCACAACTGAAACCATGTGAGAGAAAAAAAAAAATCAACTCTTCAGTTGAGTTTACACAAACTATGTGGACAAAATAGGCTAATCTTAATTTACAGTAGCCTATATTAATTATTTAAAAAACCTATACCAAAGAGGTTGTGAAGTCTGTTGCTCTATTCTATATATATCTTTGAAATCAACAACGGTCCAATCAAAAGAATCAAAAGGGTTTTACATTTAAGAATTCCAAGATGTGAGAATTGTAGTGTGAGGTCGTGAGGTATCAAGACAGACAGACAGACAGACAGACATTTAACCCTGCAAGATCACTGGTCTTGAAGTTTAGGGATGTCATTTTTGAATCAAAATATGATTTTTTTTAATATGCTACATCTGGAACAAGCACATCCAGCTATGGAGTGAGCTGGAGCAAAATTCAGGATCAAGTCAGAATTGGCAGAGAATAATTAGTTAATTAATTAATTGATTCATTAAGGGAAATGAGCTATACCATAGAATGTGTCGACAGTGGTGAATAAAAATTGAGTCTCCTTCCCCATCCCTCCCTCCCCCTCTCCCACCCTCCTCCCCCCTCCTCCTTCTCCTCTTCTTTGACTGCTGCATCATTGCCTTCCTCTACACTGTCTTTCAATTTACTAAAACATTTGGCTCAATCGGAGCAGAGCAGGAGGGATATGATAGAGTGTTTCACGCCCACCGCCCATACTCTCTCTCTCTTTTTTTCTTTCCAAGGCTGTCCCTCCACCATCGGCAAGACAGCAAGAAAAAGTGAGAGAAGGAGCGGGGGGTGGGGGGGGGGGGGGGGGGGGGGGGGTGGGGGTGGGGGGGCAGAAGTAGAACAAGTATTGCTGAGCTCCACAAAATGGGGAGAAAAGACTGCAGACCATCAGATCATTAGTGCTCTCTCCCCTTTCCTCTCACTCTCCCTCTCTCTCTCTCCCCCCCCTCTTTTTCTCTCACAGTGTATTCTCTCCATTTATTTCTCCACCTCTCCTCATCATCATCTCCCCTGCTTGTCCTCCCTCTCTCTCTCCCTCTCTCTAGTGGAAGCGCTAATGTGCTGTGTTAGTCTGTTGAGAACAGTCTGCAGCACTGTGCTCCGTTGTAAAGGGTGCATTCTGACGTCACTGGGACACACACACACACACACATCCTGGTCTTACTGCATTTGTGAGGATCCGTCATTGATATAGTAATGTATTCCCTAGCCCAGTAACCTAACGTGAAACATCACAACTGAAACCCCCAAACTAACCAAACCTAAAGCTGATTCTATTTCTACCCCTATCACTTCCTATAGTCTCAACCCATTTGAATTTACACACACCATAATAGCTACAGTTCTACGGCGTCATTCACTTGTTCCTGAGTAATTTACCTAATCCGTCGAGGTGGGTCATTTTACAGAATATGTTTGGGTGGTCCTCTCCAGCGGATCGTTAACTTGAGTCGACAAAGTGGAGGGGGGGGATCCTAGTACTGTGGAAAACATCATCATGTCTTGTTGCCGTGGCGAGCTGAGAAAAATGACTACAGACCCACTGCCCTCACATCACACATCACGAAGACCTTGGAGCAGCTCTACTCCTCTAGACGAGGATTATGTTCTTTGATTTCCCAAGTGCATAACACCATCCAAGCCTTTTCTTAAAGAAAGTTAAAGTGATGGGAGTTGATTCCTGCTTCATGTCCTGGATTGTGGATTATACCTGACAACTGTGATGACAGTATAGGGCTATTAGACAGGGTAACTGTGTCTCAGGGACAGTGATGAGCTGCATTCTACTGGACTGAGTCTTGCTACACCCAGAAATACTCATTTCTAACTCTAGTCTTGTAAGGAGGTCACAGGGTTTGTCACATTTGCTAGTTAAACATCGTCGTAGATCTGTGAGTGCCATTACCAGGTGAAATTGCCATGTGTCTCTGTTGAATTAAAGGAGAATTCCGGTCATTTTTTTGACTCTTAAATCGTTGTCCTGATGGTCACCCAGTGTTGGGGGGAGCAAAAAACGCGACTAAAATTGATGCAGGCAAACCAGAGTTACACCATGGCTAGACGGCGCTAGGGATAGCAACAACGCTAACCTATGGGGGCAATTCTTTCAACCACAACAAACACTCAAAAAACAATCAAATATCTATGGTACATGACTGGAATCCTTACGACACACCACTGAACTCATATAGTGTAGAGTATAAACAGTAGAAACTTTGTGTTTTTGCATGTAGCCACTCGAACTCTGGAACATCCTGGAAAGACATTACTATCTGATCACAGAGCGCCTGCTCTCTCCGCCACAGAAACAAACACTTTTTCCTTGTTGTGATGATTTCTTTACAAAAATAAATGGTCGGAGATATTTTGGACATTACCACTGCACTGCTCCACCGTTTATTTTTGTAAAGAAATCATCACAACAAGGAAAAAGTGTTTGTTTCTGTGGCGGGGAGAGCAGGCGCTCAGATAGTAATGTCTTTCCAGGATGTTTCAGAGTTCGGCTGTCTGAGGTGAGTGATTACGCAAAAACACAAAGTTTATACTGTTTATACTGTACACTATATGAGTTCAGTGTCTTGTAAGGATTTGAGTCATGTATAGATACGGGTTAGCGTTGTCGCTATCCCGAGCGCCAGGTAGCCATGGCTCCTTTAAGTTAGAGGAGTTGTTACTTACACAATATAAGATGCCTTCCACCAATCCACCAACTGCCAGACCATTCAGACCATTGCAGACCATGCTCTGGGACTTCAGCTCAGAGCAAGATTCCTATCCATCATCTAGCAGTGTCAGCAGTATTGAGAGAGTTTCTGCATGGAGACTGCTGGTATCTCTTGCCTATTTCATGTTCATTCTAGTGTACTTACGACAGTCATTCATTGTTATCCCAGTGAATTGTGCCATAAAGCATCAAGACGCTACAATGAGTGGAGTATACTGTTGCCCTGTAAATAATTATGAGATCGATTTTCTACCTTCACATACTGTACTTTTCATCCAGTTTTTTCTCTGTCTGTCTTTAATAAAAAAAAACCCTACAGGCTATGACTTAAAAGCCATATGTGTGTATTTGTGGGATAAAAAGAACCTCCAGACACAGGCCTTTCACTGCTATTAATTAGGCTAACTATTATTCAATGAGACAGTGATAGACAACACACCACCGGATAGAGATAGACTACACTATACCAAGCCAGACTCAAAACAAACTGTTTCAGCAAACAGCTACAGTATCACTGTCATATGCTTGTTGAGTAGAGAGTTGCAGTTACAGTAATCGACAGGAGTCTGCAAGAGATTTACTTCAATAATGTGTCACTATGCATCTCTAGATGAGACCCTGCATTGAAGAAGCACATAACATGAAAATGGGCTTTCCTGATTTTTCTGAAAAGAATTATTAATTTTAATTGATATACATAACTCATAGCGTAATTTAGCATGTAGATTAGCCATATTATATTAACATGCACCACACTTAATGTATTTTTTTGTCTGTTTTCTTTTAATATGGATTACTGAGGAATTTTAAGGCGCAAGGGTTACAGTCTATTGTGTAAATATGAATGCAGATGTGAAACATAACATTTTACATGACACAATTACACCAATTTGAATGAATGTGTTTGATGAGACTGTATTTTGTTAATGGAGGGACATAGAGGAATGCACAGTGACTTATCTCAAGACCAATAAGGCAATTAAGAAACCTGTAATCCACCTATTTGTCCATGGTGTGTCGGAGTGATTCAAGTGCTGTGCTACATCTCATCACATACAGTGATCCATCATATCCTGTATTGTTATAGTATTTCAGTAATGTTTATGTCCATAAAAATAGCCTACAATAAACATTTTTTATTTCATTTATTTTTTATTTTTTGTGCAGCACATAAAGAGATGATATATAAAATGACTACTGCAAGTATGATATCAAAAATGTGCAGTATAATGCAGTTCCAATCAGACAACTCCATGTGATTAAGTTTACTTTTATCATTAATGTTAATGTTTGCCTTTATTTGGTCAGCTACAGTAAGAGAGGGGGAAAGAGAGCCTTCTCTCTGTCTTTGTCCCACAGCAAAGGGCCAAACTCATGTCTCCAGGATTACCTAGCTATTCAAGCTTTAAGGAATCACTGAGAAATAATGCTAATGGTCAAAGGCAGCCCTCCTCTAATAGCAATAATGGTTCTGACCCCACCCACAGTTTGGATCGGTCCTTATTGATTGCAGTAGCCACATTTACATAGTAGAGTCTGAATAGTGTAGAGTGTGCAGCGTCCTTTTTTTTTTCTTTTTTTTTGACAGTATGCGGTATTACTCTTAAAGGGTAACTGCCACCATTTACCTTACTCACTAGTGCTGGGTTGTTGGGTGCATGTCCTGCTTTCTATTTCCAGAAGCTTAATCGTTTTGTGTAATCTATGAGGAAATACAAGACAATATGTTCATACATGGTTAAAGGTGATGGCAACATGTGAACGTGAAAATAAGTGATTTTTCCACCTTTTTTTTTTACCCTGGAAATCATTTCAGCTGCAGCGTTTTTTTGTGTGAACTTGCTGCTCATGCGGCATAGGTTCCATCCGCAGTGTTGAGTTAAATTACTAAGTAGCACAGCTGAGCCCTCCAATGGTCTCATACAATTTCCCATGCTTTTGGTATAGTGTTTGCTGTTATCTCTGTACTGAGCATTAGCAGAAAAAAAAGAAAGAAAAGGAAAAAGGGAAAGGGAAAAAAAAGGCTCCAGTCTCTCTCTCTCTCTCTCTCTGTGCCTCTCGGTTCCATAAATCCTCTTTGCAGTTGAGGATGCAGCAGAATCAGAAATAGCAGAGATCTAAAAGAGCGAAATGAAAATGGATCTGCTGAGCAGAGACGACAGTTTTTCACCTTCATAACGTCGGTATCCAGCTGCCTGATGTTGATTCAGTCCCTCAGTCAATCAGGCAGTCAGTTATTTAGCGGGCAAATCTATTGATTAGTAAAATCCGCATTCACCATAGTCTCTGTCTCTGTCATAGGCACACTTGCACACTCTCTTCCCCCCATCTCTCTCTTTCTCTCTCTCTCTCTCCCTCTCTCCCTCACCACGCACACAAGGCAGACCCCTCCTTCTCCTCCTCTCCTCCTCTCATCTCAGTTGGTCCTGTGACTCCTCACCAGGACGGTTACCAGTACAAAGCAGCAGGGGGGGACCGGTCCGGCGGTGGGTGGAAAAGTGCTGTATAGCCGCAGCATCAGTGTTATAAGTGTCAATCGGGCGCACCGACCGAAGAATGCTCCAGCGCAGCCATGACTTGCTCGGCGTCAGATAGCGAGAAGATCGTAATCAACTGCGGCGGGATCCGACACGAGACCTACCGGAGCACCCTGAAGACGCTGCCCGGGACGCGTTTGTCTTGGCTGACCGAGCCCGACGCCTACAGCAACTTCGACTACGACCCCAAGTCCGACGAGTTCTTTTTCGACCGCCACCCGGCCACCTTCGCGTTCATCCTCAACTACTACCGCACCGGTAAGCTGCACTGCCCCAACGATGTGTGCGGGCCGCTGTTCGAGGAGGAGCTCGCCTTCTGGGGCATCGACGAGACGGACGTGGAGGCGTGCTGCTGGATGAACTACCGGCAGCATCGCGACGCGGAGGAAGCTCTGGACAGCTTCGAGACCCCGGAGCCGGACGCGCCCGAGGACGATCCGGCGCTCACCGGCGGAGCGGACGGAGACCTGAAGCGGCTGTGCATGCAGGAGGACGGCCGCAGAGCGACGTGGTGGGAGGGGGTGCAGCCCAAGATGTGGGCGCTGTTCGAGGATCCCTACTCCTCCAAATACGCTCGAGTGAGTTGTTGCCCGGACAGGTGTATAGCCTATAATGGTCTAATAATTCATGGTGTTCCAAGTGAAATGTAGAGAAATAGCCCATCTATACCTATAACTCTCTGCAGTTTTCATTAGAACTTTTCTGTAATTTTAGCTGCACAGCCCCCCCCCCCTCCTCTCCCCGCCCCCCACCGTTATTTACCTGCCTGCGCCGCTGCTGCTGCGTTTAGTAGTCTGCTCTGCTGCTGGCCACTGCGCGTTGTTGCGCGTCCTGATATTCCACTCTGGAGAAGTTGAAGGTTAGCAGCAGCAGCAGCAGCAGCAGCAGCACCACCACAGCAGTTGTTTCATACAGAAAGTATATAGTCTTAACTCCCACATCTCACATCACTCTCTCCTCTCTGCTGTGTTCCTTCTTTTAAACGTTTCCCCACTGTTGTTGTTGGATGATTTGAAGATTTGGTCATGGTCATCGGGTCATTTTTTGTCAGTGTGCATCAGCTCATCCTCCCTCCCTCCCTCCCTCCTTCCTCTCACTCTCTCTACCTCTCCAGTACAACGCAATAGGTACTTGAATCTGTTCTCCTAGATCAGCCCCTATTTGATACAGTGCTACTAAGTCAGAATGGTAAATGAATGCAGGATCATTTGGATGAAAATCTAAATAAATGGTCCTGTGTTGATTTTCCAGGTTCCTGCACCAGATGAAATAAATAAAAATCCACTAAGAAGCAGCCTCACTTCACCACACTTTCAGATTATGTTGGAGCACGGCACCAGTGAATCTAAATATCAATGATAGACCAAGTAGAAATCCTCTACACTGATTTATGGCACATCCGTAGCGCTGAAATGAGGATTGCACCTTTCTGTCGTCATGAATGTCGCATGTTATCTCATGTTGCACATAAGGAAGAAAAACATTTCATCCTGTGAAATTGCCCGTCCAATTGACTGACTCAGTCTTTCTGAAAGTGAGGCTGGCCACAGCAGGATGACATTTACATTTTTACAGCTGTTAAAAATAAACAAAACTGTGTGCCACCTGCAAGAGTCAGCTGGGGGCAGCACATAGAAACAGTTGATCTCTCTCTCTCCCTCTCTCCATTTCTGTCTTTCATTCTCTCTTTCTCCTTCTCACACACAAACACACATGGACGGTGCCTTCACTGCCCTGTTTGGTCATAAAGTTTTCTTGCTACAGTACACCCAGAAAAATAAGAAGAGACCAAACTGAATGACATGTTCTATGAGTCTATGGATCTCCTCCACACTCTTTCTTCACAACAAGCAGTGCTTTCAATGACAGTCAGTTGATCAGAGTGTGTGTGTGTGTGTGTGTGTGCCAGTGTTGCAAGCATGTAAGAGAGAATGCTGACATGAAACCGATGTGTGTTGATCTTGACTTAAAGGGATAGTTCAACCTTTTGGCAAATTGGCCCATTGCCATAATCCCTATAGTCATAGCAGTAGATTCATTACCTTTATTTGTCGATGCAAGCTATTTTTAGAACGGCGGAGCAGAGCCGCGAGCTGCTCAAAGCTACGCTACGGAGGCTAATGGGATTTCTTGGTTTCCCTCATCAAACTCATCAAATACACAATCCAACAACTCCAAAACGCTCTGGTGGACAAGTTGTGACCTGCACATTCACCACACTATGAGATAATTATGGAACGTTACGAGACAGAGTTGTTTTGTTGCTTCCCGAAGCAGTTTTGCATTATTATTTCATAGCATGGTGAATGTGCAGGTCACAACTTGTCCACCAGAGCATTTTGGAGTTGTTGGATTGTGTATTTGATGAGTTTGATACTCCACTTTCTCTTAATCTTAACTAACCACAATATAGTATATTGTAGAGACAGAAATTATTTTAAGTTTTTGAGCTGGACATTGAAAAATATTACGATTGAAGCCAGGAAGAGATTGAACTGAAATGTCCAAAATCACGGCTCTGTCAGAAAAAAACAAAACCCTCACAATATCATCACGTTGATTTTCTTTCGTGTGGATAGTAATCATCACTGCTCAAAGAATAAATGTGATTATCAGAATTTCAATTTCCTCCTTATAATTCCTGTTCAGTTTCTCCATGTTTCCCACCTTCCTTCTCATGTTTTCTATCTTTATTCTTCCTTTCCCCTCCTTTCGCTCATTTTACATGTCAATCCATTTTTCTTCTATGCTCTCTCCCTGCATGGTTAGTCCTCATTCTCCCCCCCTTGCTTCTTCTGCTTAATTGTCTAACAATCTCTGGCCATTTTTAGCCAGCTAGTGCTGACCTGGATCATTGTGTGTCGAGGTGTACTTTCTGTTGACTGTGGTACACAGTAGGCAGCATATTGACTCAGTCATCCCGTGTCTATACAGTATAGCTGTCTGAATGCATTTCAAGTAAATTTCACCATTTGGACCTGAGACACTTAATCGGCACACACACACACACACACACACACACACACACACACACACACACACACACACACACACACACACACACACACACACACACACACACACACACACACACACACACACACACCATTGTGACTTGTGAATGCACATTTCAAACAAACTGATTGATTTTGTCTAGAAGCAGAGACATGAATATTCTACAAACAAATCTAAAAGACACAGCCATGTGAAAGGGTTAGGGTTCCTTGCTGCCCAGAGATGATGAATTCCAGATATAGCCACAGAAGCTAAAGTGTGTTAGCCCAGGAGACAGCACGCATGGACAGGCTGCACCTTTTAGTGAATTTTAAGCACGCCAGCCCTTGTCTACACTAAAAGTATATTGAGACTAGACCAAGTAACAGACAGCAGGAGTCCTGCAGTGTCATTCTTTAATATTGTTTCTACATTGTGACCTATTGCACCTATCCAGTTTGGCTGATTGCTGGTTTGCTGTATGTGGCTAATTGATGCTGAAGTCTATACAGTAGGCTACACACAAAGGGTTTTAGCATTATGTTAGCTGTACTTGGGTAAAACCAATTGCTGTGGATGGGGATTCCTAGCTTCTCTACATGTTTTGACAGAGCTGGTTCTCTGTGTTGTCAACATCTCTGTGCTGTCCTCTGTGTACAGTATGTGTGAGAGGTTGTATAGGAGGACACTGAAATATGGTTGTTTCCTTTTCCAGTTCATTTGGCTGAAGTGACAAACCTTGAAACGCCTGTGTGACTGAATGGCATGTATGAATGAAATCTTTTTTTTTAAAAAATTCATCATGGATTCATTCACTTTGCAGCATGTTTATTGCATAAGTACTTGTCATTAATACAATAAAATGTGACTTTGTGTGTAGCATGATGCACTTGGAGGTAACTGCAGTTTTTGCACTGTGACAGAATCATATATTACATTTGTTTTTGTTTTTTTTATTAACTATAATGATGATCTTTCCCTTACCTTGAGCTTGCTGTATAGTTGCCTTGTATAAATGATTTTTACATAGGAAAGATAATTTTAAACGCGTTGGCGTAGTATTAAAAAAGAGCATTGTTAGTGAACATATCTACTTCTTGACAGTCTGGTGATGTTGGTGTGTTGGCCAACCCTGTGATAAACAATTAAAAAAATGTAAGAGAAGTGGGTCAGGTGAACATGGAAACATGTGATAGTGAGTACAACATGTGGAGCATCCTCGTAACTCAGCAACAGACTGTGGGATATTCTGTTGGCTTTTGTGTGTATTGTGCATTCATTTAATCCTATATGCCCTACCAAGGAAAAAAGTCTGCAGGAAGAAATAATAAGAGTGAGGAACCATAACTGAGTTGCAGATGCTCTTAGCAAGCTATACTGTAGGCCTTGAATGTGTTTTTGCACACATATTTATTATGTATGGGTTAAATATTATGGTTATAGGGATTTTGGTTCTTTCTACATGGTCTGTGAATAAAGAAATAGTAAGAATAAAGAAAGAAAAAGCATATAAGCAGTATTTTGGATACTCTTCTGTGCTGCAGCTGAATTGAATGAGTGAAGATGGATGTTAAGAAGATCTCACCTTGTGCAGTTTTTAAAAAACAAAAAAACAAAAGATAAATTGAACACCAAGGTAGTGTCAGGGTGCAGGTGCTGGGGCATCAGTGTGACAGCTGAGGTGACATTGAAAATGTTGCAGTCAATT
Organism: Trachurus trachurus; assembly: GCF_905171665.1. NCBI lineage: Eukaryota > Metazoa > Chordata > Actinopteri > Carangiformes > Carangidae > Trachurus > Trachurus trachurus. The sequence goes on from NC_139905.1 coordinate 27,512,791, forward strand.
GTTTTGGTGCCAATGCAGTGCTGTGACATAATGATAGGTTGGAAGGGATGGAAGAGAAGGGAAGGGAAGGGGACCGTCAGTGCAGTAGCAAGCAATTCTCTTTTGTTTTCCAGCTTGGTGTTTCAGCTACACAAGATCACACATTCAATTTACCTTTCTCCCTGTCATCACAACTAAGAGCCCGTGCTGCTTTATTACCTCAATTTCAGAGCTAAGTACTGGATTGCTTATTATCGCTATTCGTCCCCCCACATCCTCCTCTCTCACTCCATCCACCCCCATCCCCCCAACTCTGTGCTATAGCGTAACACTGCAGTCCCCGTAGAAGCTGACTGCGCTCTAGTCTGCGGCAGAGGAGGAATAGAGACACAGAAAGGGGAGGGAGTGAGTGGATGTTTTTTTTTTTTTTTAGTTTGGAGGGTAGAGTGGGGGAATGAATCCAGAGTAGGAAGGGGGAGAAAAATAAAAGGAAAACAGGACGGGGGTGACTTTAGCACCCCTTTGGTTTTTTGTACCCGATACCACTCTTTTCTGATGAGCTTGGCTGAGATGCTCCTATTGATTTATCGATCAGGTTGTACATCTCAGCTTGCCTCAGTCAGGCGGACGTCTCAGCTGAATGGTGTTCCTTTGTAAGCAAAACCGCTCTACACACGTTCCTACTTTCTCTCCCTTTCACTTCAAGCGGTATAGGGTGCATAAGCAATTCCCAGTCCTTTAAGGAGAGAAACACAAGAACCGATGGCAAAACATGCACATAGAAACCTCTGCACTTACATACACACACACCGTGCTGCCACACAATTCGGTTGTGGCACTGTTATAGTCATTTGACCTCATTTTGAGAGGATTGGTTGTACGTATATTTGGGTTGGGTTGTCAGCTGGAGTATAACAATTGTGGTTCTGCAGGTAGCATCATTTGGCTGGAAGAAAATGAACTAATTTCCATCCTTATAGCATCATTTTACATTAATAATGATATTATAATAATAATGATATTTGTTGGTGAACAAGATGATTAAATTAAAGAAAAAATCCACAAAGCTTGATGCATTTAAAGAAGTGGCAGTATGTACAGTTAAAATTCATACTATTATTTTTGGTGAATATTAAAGTGTTTAATAATAAGTGTCAGCATTTAATGGTGATGCAGTTGTGGGTAAAACATACACAAAGGGTACTTATCTGCAACAAATCTTAGTTTTTAATACGGATTTAATGCGGATAATAAGGATTAATAAAGGTGTCATTTATAGTGACAATCTACATCAGTGATTCCCAAAGTGTGGGTAGTATGGGCTTATGTACAGTCATATGTTTATATCAGAAAGTAAACAGGGTGGTTGTCTTAGGATATCCTCATTCATATAGGAAACAACTAACTATCAAAATGAAAAACGTTTAAAGAGATAGATGCTTGGAGGTTTAAAGAATTAAAGCTAATTTTAGACTAATCTTTTTTGGGTATATGGAGAGAGGACAATCGGTAGTGAAAATAAAAGATTCACTGTGCCCAAGATGCCGCCTCTGTTATTGTTACGTAGCCTATTGATAACAAAATCAATATTTTGTTCTTTTGAATATCACAGTTATTGTGACACCCACTGTCTGAGACCATTTGTCCACCCTGTTTGTTTTTGATACACACACAATCAAATATCCTACACAATCTAACACACTGCAGCTAAAAGCCATGGACAAAATAGGTACCAGTGGATGAATGTTTGAATTGTCCAGCTTCTGCCAACGATGAGTGGCCATGGTACAAATGTAAACTTGGACAAATTTATTGTTTGAAATATTTATTTTATTTTATTTTATTTTTTTAACCTTTATTTAGCCAGGTAAAGCTTATTGAGATGTAGAATCTCTTTTTCAAAAGCGACCTGGCCAAGAGGCAGCAAAATCACAATTACAAGCAGTAATACAGATAAATAACAATAGTTCAATAAATAAAAATGAAATTATCAGTGATAGATTAAAGGAAGTGCAACATCTGATTTAAAAACAGTGACAGAGCCCAATGTTTTCGAGTTCCTTAGTTTTGAGAATCTTAACAAGGTTATCAAGAGGGATCAGGTTTTTTTTCAATTTTAATTTATCTTGCAGAGAGTTCCATGCATAGAGTAATGATTGACTCTATGAAAAAAAATCCACTTTTATATTCTATGTATTGTTGAATATAATTAATAATAAAATATGCTTTTAATATTAATAATATTAAAAAGCATCAGCCATTGTAGCTAACTAGTAGTGCTGTCAAAAATATTGCATTATTAACACGTTAACGCATATCAATTTTAACTGCGTCAATGTTTTTATCGTGAGATTAACGCTAGTTGTTTTCAATAAAAAACATTTGCACAAAGCAAGCCTATATCCACTTTTCCATGTTGATAAAAGTATTAAAATGATTCAAGGGGCATTTAAAATATAAAAATGTGCAATTAACTTGCGATAAATCGTGAGTTAACTATGACATTCATGAGATTAATCGCGATTAAATATTTGAATCGATTGACAGCACTAGTAACTAGCTTTGTTTTGAGCACGCAGATATGATCCTCATACTTAATTTTGGAAAAAAAGTTGAGAAAGGTGGTCAGTGGGTGTGAATTGACCCTGTTTATGAACCGTTTCACATAAGTAATGACTTAGCCTGCAGAACTAGTCAATGAGCAGGTCACCGTTAACAACCTTTACTATGGAGCGTGACACTAGATCATGATGTCACTGCGGGATCTAAATACCTCTGCAGCAAAGCCTTGATAACCAAAGTGCTAACCACATATAGGCCCACTATTACCGGATGAACACACGTCACTACATGACACACACTTCAGCTGCTCTCAAAATCTCTCTTGTTATCTTGTTTTCTGCTGACATTTTTCAATGTCATCCTGTTTTGAAAATCTTTAGCACGGCTCTCTGTCTCTCTCTCCCCCCCTCCCTCTCTGGTGGTTTTGTTGCGCTATAGGCATTATATCCACCAGGGTCCCCCTTCCCCCTCTATGGATAATGCTGCGACAGAGCTTTCTTTCTCTGTGCTCCCCATTGCAGGAGAAAAAGAGCAAGAAAGAGAGAGAGGGAGAAGGGTTAATGCAAGAATAGAGCTTGCAAGTCCATACTGTATTTGATGACATGTCAAGGAATGAAGCATTAACCTCCAAGTTATCGCCACTGTCCTCTTACTTCCTCACAGTGGGTCATAACAAAAAGCACATGTAGCCTATACACTACACTACGGACTCAAACACACACTGGCTAAATGCAAGCAAAAGCAAGTATAATAGAGCATAGAAAACTGCATCTGCATCTGCAGTCTGGATATATACCCTCACATGTAGAAGATTACTGCAGAATGATCTGCTGTGGCTTGCTTTGCAGTGTGTGTGTGTGTGAGGGAGATCAGAAATGCAGCTGATCTCCTTCTACCATACCGGCTGTATTTAAAGACCGTCAACCTCATCATTATCTCAAGGAAATTTCAATCGAACGCAACTGGACTTGGTTATTTGTCTTAGAAGACGTTTCTCCTCTCATCCAAGAGGCTTCGTCAGTTCATGCTCCCATCAAACCAGGCTGGGATGTCAGATGTCAGATGTCAGATGCGAGCATGAACTGATGAAGCCTCTTGGATGAGAGGTGAAACGTCTTCAAAGACAAATGTGTGGCGGCCTGGGAAAACCTGTCGGAAGTCGCTGACGTTCTATTGTGGCAAATAGCCAAAATAGGTGGAAAAGTAAGCCTACTATTTCCACGATTTTGATATTTTGTGTGATTCTGGTACTTTGAACTCCCTACTACATCGTGGTGAATAAATATTATAAGAAAACAAAACGGAAAGTACTTAATTTTAAAACTTAAAACTTAAAACGTTTCATTTTCAGCTGAGCTGCAGCAGCAGCGCTAGAGGAGAGGAGGTCCGTTGTTGTTGTAGAGGTAACATTCAAGGACCCTCGGAAAGCAGAGAATCCCGAGATTCAGATGCTTTTTTACAGCTCGGCTTTATCGTAAACGGTTCGGAAGTTATAATATGTTGTTGATGTTTTGTAAAACCATAGACTGTAAAAGGAATGGACGTAGCACCCGTGACGTCACCCATTGGTTTGGGGGAGTCTGTTTTGTGCCTCTACTACGGGCATTTGAACTGCGCCATCTTGGATTTTAGTCGATGCTACGTTCAGTTTAGCATCGATGCTACGCTCGGTTTAATGTCTGTTCCCGTACCACGAGATTACACGCACCCTATATGGTCCCTTCTTGTCATAGAGGCACCATTCAAGGACCCTTGGAAAGCAGAACATCACACAATTCAGATAGGCCCCACAGTTTACAGCTCATCTCTATCATAAACGGTTCAGAAGTTGTTTAATATTTTGTAAAACACTCGTCTTTAGTTTTTTGGTCATAATAGATTAAAATGCCCATAACTTTTTATCTGAAAGGGCTATCTCAGTTATTCAAACAGTTATGAATAGCTGAAAACTTCTAGTTTATGGAAATATCAAAAAAATGAAAATGTCAAAATCCCACCATGTGAAGGGTTTTCCCAGGCCACCACACAAATAACCAAGTCCAGTTGAGTTCGATTGAAATTTCCTTGAGATAACTATGACCTGGATGAATGAGAATATTCACAGGCCAACCTCATCATTGTTTTACAGCATGTATTTACACTCAAAACAGCTAATAGGCAGATAACCAAAGGACCTCCGCTGATTGCAACAAGAAAGCTTCTTGAAAACATTTCCCCAAAGCTTCACAGTGTCGCCAACAGCTTTTAATATTGTTAACAACAAAATGAACAAAAGCGCTACAACCAAAAGCATAGGCTACATTGGCAACTTTACCAATGCTAATCTCACAGCCACCGTTGATCATCCAAAATAGCTTAAGTCAACCCATACAAACAAATCAACACAAAGGCAGTTTATAGGCTCGATACTCATGTCAATATGTATAGACCTGAAAGGTATCAAGACACAGAAAGGCCCACTTAAAAAGAATTGATGATGAAACCTGATCACACAATTGCTATAGCCTCCATCATCCATCAGTCACACAGCAGGGTCCAAATCCTTTGCTCTGGTGTCCTTTATTGAACTAATCCACCAAGTCCTTCATATCCCATGCTGGGTTTGCTCTTTGTTTTTTTAGGCATACCGTTTTCTGCTTATGTAATACTGTTGGGACAGAAACACACATTTTCTGTTGTTTTGGAATATTAATATTTAATCATACAAAGAAAACATTGTGTTGATTATGTCAGAGCATGTTAACCGTGGACATACACCTGAAAAAAATGAAAGCGTAAATCTATGTTAAAAGAAGTGGCGTGGTTCCATCAAAGCTGGATTCATGCCCCCCAGGTGGTACATGGAGGAGACCTGGAAGGGGATGCGCTAAATAGAGAGGGATGGAGAGAGGGAGGGAAGGATGGAGGGATAAGAGTGAGGATGATCTGAGAGAAGGATGTAGTTAGAAGGTGCTTCGATAAGGGGGGGTTGAGAAATATGAGGCAAACAGAGGAAGAAGGGGTTGATCAGGTATTTGTAGGCTTGACTTGCGATTAGTGATTAAAGCAATACTTCAGAACTTTCACTTTTGCTTTGGCGGCGCCTGTGGAACCAAAGCGGTAGTGTTTTGCCTGAAGGAAGACCCCATTTCCCATGAGCACCAGCGTGTAGCGTCGTAAACATCCTGATGAATTCACTTTTTAAAAACAACTCAAGGCTTACCTAATGCAGCTGACCATACGACTGGGAATGTATTTTTTATTAGGATTATTATGATAGTAATGACTGAAAATATATTACAAATGTAGGGTATTATTACTATAGTGTATTAATCATGGTGTTTTTGATATATTGTGATAGTACGCATACTTGACGTGTGTGTGTGTGTACATGTGTATTGTTGTTGTTATTGTTGTTTTTATTATAAGTGTTTATTATAAGTGAAGTGTAGTTATGATTGGAATGTATTGATGTCTGGGTGTACCATTGATGTTATACTGTACTTTATGTACCCTATGGACCCCAGGAAGATTAGTGGTCGCCATAGCGGCAACTAATGGGGATTCATCTAATAAACAATCTCCCAGTCGCGTGCAACAACTCTTACATTATTGGACAAACTGATTAATCCAGGTGTGTCTGAGTAAGACACAGACACACCTGGATTAATCAATTTGTCCAATCATGTAAGACAGGAAACAAAGGAGCAGCATTAAGTTCAGGAAGTAGTGGAGCTGTGCATAGAGCCCATTGTGGAGTCATCAAGTCATCTCCATGCCATGTATTTGTTCTGCTCAGTCACTGAACCAGCTACATTCACTAATTAGCTCAGAGCTGTGCTGATTGGACTCGGCTGCTTTAGTGCATGAACAGAACAAATACATGGCATGGAGATGACTTGATGACTTCACAATTCCCACCTCTGGTTCCTACCATCCACCTGGAAGCTGCTTGGTGCCAGTGAAGGCGATACAGACCATAATGATACAGACCCTCAGGCCATGACAGAGGTGTCATTCAACCAGTTGTAAGTCGATGTACCATCACAAAAATTCTGAAAATATTATATGAAGGTTGAAAAGTTACTTAGTGTTGCTTTAAGTTAACCCTTTAACTCTTTAACTCTCTATCTATCTATCTATCTATCTATCTATCTATCTATCTATCTATCTATCTATCTATCTATCTATCTATCTATCTATCTATCTATCTATCTATCTATCTATCTATCTATCTATCTATCTATCTATCTATCTCTTTCTCTCTCTCTCTCTCTCTCTCTCTCTCTCTCTCTCTCTCACACACAAATTCCCCCTCCCCTCCCCATTCTGGCGACCTCATCTATAAAGTGTGTGAGTGCAGGTGTCGTTATATAACTTTTGATGGGAACATTTTGGGTAAACTGAAGTGGACACTTAGCGATGGGGGGCAAAACATAAACATTATTTGGATAGGGATCAGTACAAAAAAGTCATTCTCCAAATGCCTGCTGTAGATGACAGTCAGTGCTTTGGGGAGAAATGGACGGGCTGTTTATTCTGATCTTATCCAAGTTCTTTATTCGGTTCGATACCGAGGGAGGATCCTGGATGAATATTCTAAGTGTACTGAGCCACTGAGCTGTCCACTGCTGATAGAGCTGATATGGGGTGAAGGTTCAGCTAACAGAGATGTCCAATGGAAAATGAAATGCTTTACATGTGCCTTTTGTTCCCCTGAGGTGCTCTCTAGTGTTGATGTGGGTCACTGGCACTAAGAAGTGACACAGAAGCGTAGCTGGAGGTGAAGAAGTGCTGAATCAACCTCAGAATACTATTTTAATTTGAAAGCCCTTGTTTTGCTGATATTTGTTGGCAAAACTGGCATCGTCTGACAGCGCTGCTAAAATGCTGAGTTAGGGGCCGTGTCCACTTTTAGCGCTTTCCATTCGGATCCTATGATTTGGTGCTCACAGCGCCGAACCATATAGGACAGATTCAAAAGTTGAATCTTTTCAACTTTTGGAACAGCGCGACGCTCGTCAACGTCACTTTTCCCACAGTGGTCACAGCAGCATTCTGAAAGAGAGAGCGCTCCAAAAGCACGTCTATATACATTGCAATTCCACTTAAAGTTTTGGTTGGTAATCCTGTTCAGAAACACGTTTTGTTATACTGGGTGAAATGGTCCTTCTATCCGGAGAGTAGTCAATACATTATGTAGGCTATTCAGAAAAAGGGCTGAAAATGATCAGACCTCTGTGGCAGCTGCAGGACTGACAAATCTCTGACCAATCCATGCTTTTTACTCCGAAAAGGAAAAACCAATCAGATGCCTTCATGTCTAGTCTCTCTCCCTCTGTCCCTCTTCTCACGTGCATGATCAGCGTCTTCACCCGCGTCCGCGGAAAGGTGAAGGCTTTAGAGAGAAGTCCAAGGAAAGGGGCTGGGACTTTTGACATGCATATTTTCAAAATGTGGCCTGATCCAAAATCTCCAACCCTACCTTTTTTTGAAAATTAAATCAGCTTATTATATATATTATATTATAACATCGGTCACATTAGCATATAAGGTTTGGTACTGAAACTTTCTGTGCTGTCATATATTGAATTACCTAAATTTTGCCACTTTTTACTTTTACTTTATGAGTTTTAACATACTTTTATCATTACTGTCCATAATACAGGACTCAGGAGGTTAATGTAGAGGGTTAGGTAAAGTAAATGCAGAGACAGTGGGGCCCTCTGTCTTTGCACTGACTTTTTAAATGTTTTATCCAGATAGAGAAGTTTGACTGTTCTTTAATAAGAAGTTGAATGTAGTTTTTTAAAGGATTTTCAGACAATTACTCCTAAGGTGAAATGAGCTGTACCAGAGCATGGTAGGGGACATAATCATATAGCTTTTACACCGCACATGGCCTTGAATGTGCCAAACAGCATTCTCTCTGAATCTTCCAGTAAGCACAAGCCCATCAGAGGTTTGCTTCCTCCCTCCCATCTCTCCCCCTCTAGGCAAGGCAATTTTATTTGTATAGCCCAATTTTTACAAACACTTTGTCTCAAAGGGCTTTACATGGCATCATAACAACATCCTCTGTCCTTAGACCCTACTCCTTTATTCCCCTCTAAATAGTCTTCTTTCACTTTGTCATTTTGAATGAATGAATTTATTTATTTCAAACATAAAAAATAAAATTTAAAATCAAAAAAAGAATACAAACAAAAAAGCAGTGTCCGAAAAGGAGCAGGTAGATGATACATACTGTTTTTATAGAGCTGGGAACCTGCTGAAGATGACGCATTCCAATGCATAGGTATTCATGTTCACTACTACTTTTATTGATCTGGTACTTAGTCATTACACATGTCCTCTCAACAGGATATGAACTTCATAGTTGTAAATAAACTCAGATTTCAATACGTGATGCTGCAATGTTTCACTCATGTTGACGGTGTATTGACATACTGTATGTCCCAGCATGAAATAAATGAAAACATACTTTGAACGGCAGCAGCCATTTTGTCATGCTCAGATAGTGTCTGCTGATACAACAAGAGCTCATTTTTCTCAAATAAGCAGAACAAGGAAATGTAAAAAAAAAAAAATTATACTGCAAATCTGCACTATATATTGCTGCAGAACTCTCAGAATCTGAATTTGACAGTTCTCCGATTTGGAAACGTATTTGCTACTTCATTTACATGACTATATTTGTTAATTATTATGATATCACAACATATAAACATCAAACAGGAATTAAAGGAGCTGTATGTAAGACTGTGGCCACAAGCTAACCTCTGCCCTGCTCCAGCTTTGTGGCTATTAGCCTACCACTCACACAGTCTCTAAGTAAAGATGTAATACAGTATGTTCGATTTTATTTCATGAACCACTCCACACATTCACCATCACTTCATTTACCATCGGCTCCATTTCACCACATTGCCTCCCTCTTTTCCAACTTTCACTTTGTTATTCTTCCCTTCAGCTGCTGCAGCTCAAACTAACTATAGGCTATATGCTCACGACAGGAAGTGGTGTATCAGACGGTAGAGACATGCTGCTTATTTCTGCCATGTGATATCAAGGAAATATGACCATATTAATAATCAAAATCGATCAAAATTTTTATCGCCATCTCAAGGGGAGATGGTTTTATCTCCCTGTAGCTGTAGCTGCAGCTCAGTGGTAGCCTAACTGGCAACCTGGAGGCTGAAATGAGACCGGCTCTGTGGTTGGCAACAGGCCAAAACATAAAATCAAAATATAAACATGATTTGCAGGCTGCTTTTTTAAGTATATTTTTTGATTTTTTATTGCCTTCTTTTAACTGGCACAAGAAAATTTGAGCACATTTCACCGATTTTAGCTTCACTCCACCCGCTACCCGTCCATTTAAGAATTCATTTTTAAATCCTTTTATTTGCTTTTAAATCTCTAAATGGTCTTCTTGCCCCATTGTACCTCTCTGAGCTTCTGCACCCCTACACACCCGGTGGATCCCTCAGGTCAGCTGACCGGCTGCTCCTGAGGGTTCCCAAAACTAGGCTGAAGCTCAGAGGGGACAGAGCGTTTTCCGTTGCAGCTCCAAAATTATGGAATGAACTACCGCTGCACATTAGACAGGCCTCCAACGCTCCTTAAAACCCACCTCTTTTCTTTGGCTTTTCACGCTACGTAGGTTGTTGATTTTATGTGCACAGATACTTTACCTGGGGTGGACAGTCTATTTATTTCCTATGTTTTATTGTGTTTTTTATCTTAAGTATTTTTTTTTTGCTTTTTTAGTATGTTTTATGGTTTTTATTTTACTGTACAGCACTTTGGAAACCTTTGTGTTTATTTAAATTGTGCTTTATAAGTAAAATGGATTGGATTGGATTGGATTTAATTGTGAAGAGATTCGAACCGGGGCCGCCTGCAGTGAGGACTGTAGCCTCTACATGAGGCGGCAGCTCTACCAAATGAGCTAAATGCCAACCCGAAAATAAAATTTTTAAATGTGAATATTCTGGCTGTACTTTGTTGTCAGTTAGTATTTCAAATGAACATGATTCCTTAGTCTCTTGTGACCTTTTGGTGAGTGACTCTATTGCCATGAATGTCTTACATTACATTACATTTACTTTCATGATATAATTTTAGGTTAGTTATTGCTCTGTGTGTGTGTTTTTGTCTATTTTGTCATGTGTTCTTGTAAGCTGCTCGACGACTTGAATTTCCCTCCATTGGGATGAATATAGTATTTTTCTTTTCTATTCTATTCTATTCTATTCTATTCTATTCTATTCTATTCTATTCTATTCTATTCTATAGCTCCTTTAAATATTAGAATTTCTCAAGAAACACACATTTTATTGGGGACCTATTGAATTTTTCCAAGAACTGACTGCATTGAAAACCTATCAACATCAATGTGTGTGTATGATGAAACCATTAAGGTAGTGGAGGTGGAATGACCTTTTAAAATCAATATAGCCGTACTTCTTAACATAATATCCCCCTTTCCCTACTTTAGATTGAATGTACTTATTACACTCTTATCATATAGAACAAAAAAAAAATCTGATCATGGCTAAAAAGGCATTTAAATATTTATACTAGAATTTAAAATTTAGTTTCATTGAATTTGAATAGTGTTTGGCTACACAGAATGAGTTAACAATGACTTCAGTAAGTTTGCAGTTTTTTCCTCTGTGGTGAGGTTCTCAGGATAGAAACTTCAGTTGTTGTCCATGCTGAAATATCTCTACATCCATTTGATAAATAGCTTTTTAAGTTACATACACTACATTATTGGTCCCCAGAAGTTGAATCATTTTCATGTGTAGCCGATGTTATCTGGCCCTCTGCGTTGTGTTTCAGTAAGGTTTTCTTGTCCCCAGTTTTTTATGCAGCTGGAGATGAGGTGCAGATAGTCTTGAGGCATAAGGAGTGTGGGGGTTAAACTGATGTTTGAAGAGAAAGGAAGCAAAGAGGCCTTGATCTGGACAACTCGGGCAGACTGTCAAACCCGAAGGTGGAATATTGTTGGGCTGAAAGAGGCAATCTAAAACATAAATGTTTACCAGAGCCACCAGTTTAGAGAAAAGATAGCCTGCCACAATTAGAAATCTTTTTTGAGGACCCATTGTTGTTGCAAACTCAATGAATAGGATGCTTTTCCTAAATAGAATTGCTACTCCCCTAGCCTTTCCTCCAGAGTTAGCTTGTGTGTCTTGGAAAAAAATATATCAAGCTTTTGCTCTTTTAACAGGATGAAATTACACAAGCAAAGTTGGTGGTCTCACCTTCAGAGTGCAGCTGAGGGGGGACACTACAGATGTATAGGGTAAAAATGTTAACTAACAAATATCACCATGAAACATACCAAGTTTATCACTTACATTAAGACAAATATTTTTTGTATTACAAGTTTTGCCAAATTTTATGTTTGAATATGTAAATGAGGCAATATCTAATGAAATTTGCATACATTTCCAGAACCGAAATCTGAACAATGGATAAAGCTACTTTCAAAATTCTTGTTTTATTTTGTTGACATATAAGAGTCAGAAGTTTTTACAGAGGGGATTTGGGATATCTCTTTTTATCACTCTGTAAATGAGAAAATACTGTCACCAGCCCTAAAATCTTTTTTTAAAAAAACTCCATGTTTTTAGGAATAAAACATAAATCAGGCTGTGAATGATATATAAACTAATCCCCTCTGTGACAACCTTCAGAATATAGACAGGAATAAAACAGGAAGGTTTGGTGTCTGTAAGTGCTGCTGAAGTGGAGATTTCTAGTTCAGAGTCTGAGGAAAAACTCTTTTTGAGAAAATGGCCTTTACAGACTTGTACTGTAAAATTCCATAGATTGTTAATGTAAATCATACTTTTACGATTGGTTGTGGATACGGAGGAAATGACCATTTTTGGAGCCTACATCATTGTTCAGGAGAGAGAGCTTTACAATGACACCTGACATGACATGCGGGTCAGGCAACAGGCACAGTATATGTCACAGTAGCTGTTAACTTTTACCTACCTTAATGTGGATTTTCTACCATTTCTTTTGACTTTTCTGAAAGAATACATTATAAGGAAGAACAATAGCCCAAATTCTCAAAATGTATCAGTGCATGAAAAAACTGTGTTTTTGCCTGTAGTGTCTCGCCTTGACTTATCATGGCAAAATCATGAAACAAATATCTTGTAGTAGTTCTCTTGTAGTACAACATACTGGCCAATTGATGACTTGATCAGTGATGTTATCCGTTAACTTAGAAACATCAGGACAATTTTGACCTTATTTTCCATTAATGTGTTTATTTTATTATTTATATCACTAAATTCATATTACATTCAATTTTCCCTGCCACAGATTTTCTGTGATGACAATTTAGTTTTTACATCACTGAATTGGATTTGTCACCTTAAAGCCCCGGTACGGAGCTTTTAACTGGATACGCAAAAGTCTCTGGTTTCTGCTGATGTGTCTCTGTTACCTACAACAGCAAATGAGCCCATCAGTGTGAAGATACGCTATCTCTAAGTAGTCTAATTCTATACCTCTGGAAGGCAAACGATACGAATAGATACATTACCTCATCCATATGCACGCTGCAGAAGCTGCTAAAAAAAAAAAAAATTTCAAAGCAAGTCCCGTCTTCTTTCGGACATTTCCAAAACAAATCTACACGCGCCGGGCAGACAAACGTCTTCAAGACAGTGGGGAAATGCAGTCTTCATTCCAAAACAAAACACCACCGCTTTCGTCCACAGGGGCCGCCAAAATCAACACTAAATGAGAAGGCTGTACAGGAGCTTTAATGTCATAGGCTATTAGCTAAAAACAGACAGTGGTTAAGATCCTTAATTGACTCCACGCCACTGAGTTTCCAGTATATTGCCTGCTTGCATGTAGCCTACTGTATAGTGGGTCAAAAACAGAATAGAAAATGAAGAAGCAACAAGAGGAATAGCTGTTAACTTTGAAAAAAAAAAGATAAGTAGAGAAACTCATTTCACAGTAGCCCTTTAGTATAGTTTATTCAAAGTACTACAATTAGGTTCTCTGAAACAAATAAGAATACATGTAGGTATATGCAAATCCAAGACACATTATTGAGGAATTCAGGGATTGCTCTTTGTGTAAATAGGAATGAAAAAGTACATAGTATTAAAAATAATCAATATAAAACCCCCTCCTCACCCCACCCCCATGGAAAACAAGAGCAGGAGGAGGGCACAAAGCAATCAAGAAAAGAGGACTGCAGAGTAGATCATTTTAGGCCTCTTCACCTCCTGTCTTTTTCTGCTGAGTCTGCTGTTACACCCCCCCCCCACACACACACACACACACACACACACACACACACACACACACACACACACACACACACCATAAACCTCTTTGTCAGTCCTCATGCCCCGCATTGATGATGGTGATGATTTCCATAAGTCTCTCTTGATTGATTGGCTGTGTGTGAGTATACACTTTACTGTGCAATGAGATGTGAATGAACAAAAGGAGAATCTCAGTGACAACAGTGTGATGCTGCAGCACCGTTTGGAGAGAGACAGAAAGACAGAAGATGGGGGAGGGGGGAGGGGGGAGGAGGGGGGGTAAGTAGATGTACATGAATAACGGAAGGAAATGAGGAAGTGATGATTTGAATTATGAGAAATGAAGAAGCAAAGGTTAGCATCAGCCAGGGATTCTGTTTTTTTTTTCTGCTTCCATTTCCACAATCTGACTGCATTGCATTCTCCTCATTTCCTCCTCTCCTCTCTCATTGGTTAATATAACCGATGTTCCCTTTTTGCCCTTCATAAATCTATCTGCTTTATGAGTGCACTCCTGTAATGTGCTGAGAAATCTTTTCAGGTGTGTGCATAAGTGCATGTGGAGGCAGAGGGGAGCGCGCATGTCATTGGATGATAGAGATGAGGTTGCTGACCACAGGTTTACAACGACAGCCGGCGTCAAACTGCACTCAGCTGCTCTGTGGCGGCGCGGGATGTGTGTGTAGTTTTACATTGAAGTGAGGAAAGGAGACCTTCAAAGTGTAGCTACTTATACGCCGGCTGTGGCTCAGGAGGTAGAGCGGGTCGTCCTCTAACCACGAGGTCGGCGGTTTGATTCCCGACTCCTCCGGTCCGAATGTCGAAGTGTCTGTGTGAATGATTAGCCTCCAAGCCTGTCTGTATGAATGTGTGTGTGAAAGGGTGAATGTGACGCGACGGTGTAAAGCGCTTTGAGTGGTCCACGTGACTAGAAAAGAGTCCATTTACCATTTACCAAAAATGTTAAACTCTAAATTCAACATTCTTGTCAGTGTGTTGTACTCCACAAGCAGTGTTTAACATGTGCATCATCTTAGTTTAGCATGTTAACAATTTCTCTAAAACAACTCCGTCTCATAACGTCCCGTTATTATCTCATAGCGTGGTGAATGTGCAGGTCACAACTTGTCCACCAGAGCGTTTTGGAGTTGTTGGATTGTGTATTTGATGAGTTTGATGAGGGAAACCAAGAAATCCCATTAGCCTCCGTAGCGTAGCTCTGAGCAGCTAGCGGCTCTGCTCCCCCGTTCTAAAAATAGCTTGCACTGACAAATAAAAGTAACGAACCTATAGCCTAGCGATTATGGCAATGGGCCAATTTGCCAAAATGTTGAACTTTCCCTTTAAAGTAAAATCCATTGACTCCAAACCCCAAAGGCAAGCAGATAAATCGAAGCAGTGCAGAAGAAAAGACAGAGTTCTGCTTCACTGGACAGGTTAGCATGCTAACACACCAGTTTAACTGGTGAACAAGATAACATTACTGTCATTGTAAGCATGTCAGAGTGATGACATTAGCATTTAGCTGGAAACACTGCAGCACTGTGAGGTGCTGACTTTCAGATTCAGGGGTGTTTGGTGGTGTTATGGGTGAACAATGCAGGACTCGTTGCCCTTTGGTTTAGGACACTGCAGCAGGACAATCATTGTAAATAGGATCCGATCAAGTCAGTCACCTCTCCTCAGTCCAGCTGAGTTTCACTGCAGATGAGCAGACTGATGAACTCCACGGTGGCTCTCCTCTTACTGTAGATCTGCTTTGTCTAAACTCCTGCCTTCAGCTTAGTAGAATATATGCACAACTCTGTTCAGCTGATTTTTGATCAAGAGGCTTTTTGGTTGAGCCCGGCTTCCTGCGCGGCTTGAGATTGTTTGATCTCTTTCAGGCTGACAAAAAATTGTGGGGAGAGGAGAGGAGAAGGAAGGAGAGGAGAGGTGAGCAGAGGAGAGGGGAGGAGAGGAGATGACAGGAGAGGGAAGGAGAGGAGTGGGGAGGGGAGGAGAGGAGAGGTGAGTAGAGGAGAGGGGAGTAGAGCAGAGGAGAGGAGAGGGGAGGAGAGGAGATGACAGGAGAGGGGAGGAGAGCAGAGGAGAAGGAAGGAGAGGAGAGGTTAGCAGAGGAGAGGACAGCAGCAGAGGGGAGGATAGGAAAGGAGAGGAGAGCAGCGGAGAGGAGAGGAGAGAGAAAAAGCAGGGAGCATTTTAGCAAGGACAAATGTGAACAGCATTGTAGGGCACTGCAGAGATCGGGAAGAAGAGGAGAATTAAGCAGTAAAGTGCGCTGCCACCAGTTTCCCTCTCTTCAGCGCACTCTGCTGGGTGGTCCTTGTTTTCTTGTTTCCCCTCTCTTTTTCCATTATCTTGCTCCCATTCTCGTCATCCCTAAGGTCTTTTGCTGTTCTTAAATCACTCATGGGACTCAGCTCTGCATGAAGACACACAGAGACAGAAAAAATAGAGTGAGTCAGAAAGCAAGCAAGCAAGAAAGAAAGAAAGCATCAAGTCACGTCAACGGTCATGACGGGAAGCCTTCTAGTTAATGTACCTTCAGGCATTTCTTTACATCGGTGTACACAATGCAGTTGTATTGTGCTGAGTCCTTCATGGAAAAGCCATGCAATTCACTTCCTCTTCTCTTCCTAATGCAAAACACCCACGTCCTTCTTGACCATGGGGCTATACCATTAGATTTATTCTATGTGAATTGCTGTGAGCTTTGTGTGTGTGTTTCCAATCTCTTGTAGACCATTCTCCATTTTTTTTGTTCAAATACCAAATATCAAACATCACTGATGTGATTTTGAGAAGTCATAGCCAATATAGTATGAATACCTTAGAATGCGCCATACAAATCCAGTGTATTATTATAAGTATTTTGAGTTGTGTCATGATGAAGTGTGAGGATTGTGGAGCTGCTGAATGGATAAGCAGTATCACGACGCTCAACTTGGTAACTCAAGCCAGGTTTGTCTTATTGTGAATTGGTGAACATGCACGTAAAGGGCGGGTTCCAAGGCAGCAGACCAATCACAATCATGAGCGCCGACACGTCAAAGAAGCGAGGTCACCAAAAGCCTTATTTCTCGTGCGAGGGGGAAAAAAAGTGTCCTCATATCAAAATATGAGGATGAATCTCGATAAGGCTACAGTCTCTTTCCCCCAGATGTAGCTCCTCAGGAGGAAAAGAGGCTTGGAGCAGATCAAAACCAAGCATAAAA
The DNA here is from genome assembly GCF_905171665.1 of Trachurus trachurus. Lineage (NCBI taxonomy): Eukaryota > Metazoa > Chordata > Actinopteri > Carangiformes > Carangidae > Trachurus > Trachurus trachurus. Next base: position 27,529,847 of record NC_139905.1, read on the forward strand.
ACTAAGGCTGTTAATCGATAAAAAAAATTAACTAATTAATCGCGATTAATTTATCAACGAATAAACTGTATTTGTCCACTTACGACTTGAGCTTAACAAATATTTATGTATGATCATCAAATTAGTGTAGAATAAACACAAATAAAGTATGTTTAAATTCAAAGACTATTTTAATGGCTTATAGTTTATAGCTTTTATGTGAGATTTTTTTATGTGAGTTTTTATGTTGGTGTTTGTATGTCTGACTGTTTTAGAGCCCAAAACTAATGACAATTTTATATCCTTGCGATAGACAATAAAGTTTTTTGAATTGAATTGAATTGAATGGCTTTCTTCAAACTTTAAACACAGTTTCTCTCCTGTGAAGTACAAATTTGGCACAAAAAAAAAGGCACCTTGCTTATACTCAGACCACTTATGCGCATGTGCCACACCTGCTTTGTTCCGATTCAGCAACTAAACCGATATAACTGTTGCATTCTTTTTTTTGGCGCCGTTTGTGTTCACATACGGTAACAGTTCCAAACTCTTCTCTTATTGGTCAGAAAAAAAAAAAAAATCCATGGAGGAGAGGTCCCAACAGGACTGAGACACGGTCCGAACCGCGGTTGAAGCCCAGACCCGACCCAATCCGAGTCTTTTGTGAAGCCTATATTTTTGGCCCTAATCCGACCCGAACCGATCTCTGACATAAATCGCTCCCTGTTCTGGAACGTCTCCAATCGTTCCAGGTGTGAAAGCACCCTACAGTATGATTCATATTTATCTTTAGACCTACATTTAGTTCCTGAGCCCAAAAAATCCATGTAGCCTACCAGTTGTAATACTTTTCAGTGGTTTATGCGGGGAAGACGTTTGTATTATGCTCATGCTGCTTAGTGGTGAAAATCAAACCACAGGAAGCTACAATAATTACATTTGTTCTAGAATGCTACTAGAATCAAAATTAGGTTTTAAGAGTGTACATTTCTTTATTGATTGTTGATGTGTGACGGTGTGTGTTGTGCTTATATCTGGTCCACAGCCACAGGGATCAACAACATCACTGTCTGGGGACATGTATGACCACAGCCTTAGCCAAAGCCACATTCTGCACTTCCTTATCGACTATTACTCAATACTGGTCTGACGGCGCTGAACTACAACAGGGTTTTGATGCTGTAGACTGGACTTTACCTCTTCTAAATCCGGTCCAATTATGTGTACTTGCTTCCAAATGAACTGAAATGAACTTAACTTTTACTCCATGTTTACTTGATGTTTTTTTTTAATAATGATCAGAGTGGTCTGACTGTGTCCCTACATGAGGTTCGTAAGGTTCTGCTCAGGACTAAGGTGAGGAAAGCTACTCAAACAGATGGCATTTTTCTCCAGGTTGCCAGATTATGCTCTGAGTATCTTGCCCCAGTGCTTACAGAACTATTCAATATGTCATTGGAGCACCGCCTTGTTCCATGCAGTATGCAGTAAGAATTCTGTCATCATACGCTTCATATAAGAAGCCACCAGTGACCTGTCTTAATGAATACACAGCTAATTGCTCTCAGTATTAATGAAATGCCTGGACAAACCTGAGATTCCTGTTTCACCGTTTGCTAATAGGAAAACACGATTTGTGGAGAACACTTTTATTTCACCATCTATGAACACTTCTCTCTCTCACTCTTACATGTACATTAGAATGCTTTTTATAGACTGTAGCTCTGCTTTGAGTAGCCTACTATTATTTCTTTGCCACAAACTGTAGTGGCCTGGATAGAACGGTGAGCACTCAAAGTTAGAATCTTTTAGTCTGACAAATGTCTTATAAGCACTGGCTCACTCACATTCGTAGTCCTGTGCCGTTCTCACTCTGTACTTGGGTCAATGACATGATGCAACCCAATGTCAAGTGGTGTAACTGGTATTTTTTCATAAAAATCTGATCAAAACAGGAAAATAAATTTAAATTTTTAAATAATCTATTTCAATTTTACACTTAAATCCATTGTAGGTGGATAAAATATTTAATATTTATCATTCTTTTGTGGTTATAGGCCTACCATTTGACATTTTCAGGGGCATTACCGACAAAATGTACTTTTAAAGGGACAGTGTAGCTAGCTTATTTGGCTTTTTATTAGCAAAAATAAAATATTGCTTTCATAAATACGTATTTACCGAAGTCTAATCACAACCGCATACAGATGAAAGCTGTCTCGTACGTAGCTTAGAATGAGTTGTTTACAAATACATAGGTGGTAGGTGCACCCACCGGAGGCTGCCATGTTGCATCGCCATCTTTGAATACGGTATGCGAAAGTGGACAAACCTGGCTCAAACGCACCATTGAGTGTGTGTGCTTGTGCCCCCGGAGGATGATCGACGTAGCGTTTTTTTTTTTTCTGGTGCTTGTTAGCATTAGCAGCTAGGCTACATCTTACAATGTTGAGCTGTATACAATGTGCAGCCCAGGGTGTTACCAACCTGGTGACTTCCTAGCTAAATCTGGCGACTTTCCAAACCCTCTTGGCGACTTTTTTTGTCAAAAGTCGACTAGCGACAAATCTTGCAACTTTTTCCGGTGTTGTTACAAATGTTTCTGGTTTGGAGACTCGGACCTGAAAGCACAGTATCACTGCTGTTGTCGAGGTTGCCGACGGGAGGGGTGAGCGAGTGAGCGCTGCAATCTAGAATCTGAACGCTGGATGTCACAGTTTAGCCCCGATAATACATACTGAGGCTTTAAACAAATCTGATGTATGCTTTGAAACATTTTTTAAAGATATTTCTGAACCTTGTATGTCATAGTATGTGATGAGACCTTATATGGTTGATCCAGGTGTTAGGGGCAAAGGGGTCTATATATTGCTTCGTTTTGCAGGCTGGTACTCTATATTTGCACCCAGATAGGAGATGCTAGAACTCTGTCATGATGTAGGGTGGGAGCCAGCTTCTAAAATGCTTCCAGCTATCTTCCTTAACTGCTTGGTGTAGGCTACTGTACAGGGATTCTGGCCTGAGCTCTCCAATCATCCTACTACTTCACAATTCAATAAATGCATGATAAAATAAAACCTTGAGGGTTGTGATGAATGTGGAAGGAAACAGTTTTCTAAGGCAAAATATGCCTCAAATGTTAGTTTGCTAATAACTATTTCAAGGCCCTTATACGTTTGAACATATTCCACTCTTTGACCCTTGAATGATATGATATGCAATTAATAAAAGAAAACAAAAATGTCCATTCACAGCAGTGTGAAGCAAGCTGACTGAAGAACACGTAGCATAACAAACCAGTGTGGCTAACATCTCCATGGCTACAATCAACATAGTATGTCAGATCACGTTTGATCACGCAAGATTTCTGGCGTATCATGAGACAAATCTTTATGTGTGTGGTGTGCTGTATTTGGAATATCGGACCCTAACCCTAACACCACAAACAATACAATCAAAACTGTTCAAACAAAGATTTTTTATCTTTATGTGTGGGGTCTCTTACAGATAAAAAAAAACAGTTGAGATTTATAAAATCTTTATGTGTGCACCAGGCTTTATCAAAAATTGAGCCTACAGTGCATCAAAATGTTTGAGTGTAAACGCTACTGTAAACATATACCATTCAAATGACTGAGAACCTTCCCGGAAGTGTGGGCTTGAAGAAATTTGTTAAGGACAAAAATGTTAAGTCCCCCCAAGAAGATGGGTCTGGTGGAGCATGGTTGGTGTGAGGCCACGTACATGCGGTTGGAAAAGTTCTATGGGGTAAGTTAATTTGTGAATTAATCAGTTATAAATATGACATGTTATCACATGTCATTAGCAAAATCTTTATGATCAATGGCACTCAGCTCATCATTACCACCATTAATGTTAAGTCAATATGGAATTCTTTAATCATAACCTGTGATGAACTTGTTAAATCTCCGTTAGCTTTGCTACCAAATTTAGCTAGCCAGATTATAAACACAGTTAGCTGTCCTACTCTAACTCCAACATAAAAAGTGAAACCATAGCATGTCAGTTATATAACCCAAAATTTAAGATTTTTTTGCAAATTAATTAAAAAAGAAAAACTGAAATATCACATGAACATAAGTTTTAAGACCCTTTGCTGTGACACTCATGTGGGTCATTCAGGTGCCGACGATTTCTTTTATTCATCTTTGAGATGGCTCTTCACCTAGTACACATTTGAGTCCAGCTGTATGATTTGGAAAGGCACACAGCTGTCTCAATAAGGCCTTAAAGCTAATTTGCATATCAGAGCAAAATGAGATCCATGAGGTCAAAGGAACTGACCCAAGAGCTCAGAGACAGAATTGTAGAAAAGCAGACCTCCCTTAACATGTCTTCACTGACCTGATCACAAGCAGACAGTTTAACTACATAATTGCATAATCTAACATAAGAATCAAAGTGTCTCAAATGAAATGTGATCAGATCTGACTTCCTATTCTAACCTCCTTATGTCATACAGTATACAAATATGTGATTTTTGTCATTTAATCACAGAACAGGGAGTGTGCTGGAGGGGACCAGGACATCTATCTGCTGGAGGAGACCCAGAGGGCTTTTCCATTACAAATAAACTCTTAATTTATGTACCTTTGTATATGTTTGTTTTTATTTCTTTGTTGAGAACACTACTTTTCCCATGTGCCAGCACATAAGAAACATGTGTTTCACGTGGGATTTTAACATGTTTTATTATGTGTAACATGTTTCACATAATAAAACATGTTAAAATGAAATTACCTTTGGGGATTAATAAAGTCATTCTTATTCTCGAGTCAATAAAATGTCCGTGCACAGCCTCCCGTCAACTCAGGTACTGGTAGGCAGCAGGAAAGTCTAACACCTACCGTACTTAAAATGGAAAAACCATTGCACATGTCAGACTAAGGCAAATAGTAAAGTTTCCAGTTAGTCTTGTATTAAATTTCATGTTTTCATGTGTGGTCATTGGATTTTGCACATGTGAAGTTCATGTGCAAATGGCTTGATCACTCGATCGCTACTTTTTGGTCAATCTCATCTTCACATCTATGTCATTAAAGGTGTTCAGAAATGGCCGTTTGTCGCGCCGAGTTTCCACGAGCTGCCGCACGAGTTTACCTGAGTAAGGAAAACAAATTTGATTGGTCGTTATCGAGCGGGCGGGATATTCAAAGCTTGGGGCGAGACCGAGCTCGGTGTGTGTGTGTTGTCTCAGACGCTTGATTGACGGATGACGGATCCAATATCATTGTCTGATGAATCGTGAGCAGCCTGACGTATAATCCATGCGCCTGCATTATCCAATGCGAAAAAAAACACACACTTTAATCCCGAATTTACTCGAAAATAGAATTTTGCACAAAGTTTGAGTTCCATCGTCTGATAGATGAGTGATTACACTAATGTCAGGACCCACAGTGGGCTCAAATTTAATTTTCTTTTCTGTACAGCTTTAAAAGTTACTAAAATCTTTCATCCTTGTCAGATGCATATCTAGCGGCACAGCAACTTTGGATGATTCATCATGAAAAATCAAACTGTTCTAAGTCAAACACGCATGGTCCAAACTGCCTTATGTTTGGTATGTGTGACAGTGTGTGTGAGTAGGGTTTCTATAATATTATCAGTCTGTGGTCTCATACACAGACGGATGTCCTCCTGTCCCATGTCTCTGCTTCTACCTGGTGGACACAATGCATATGAAAATACAATACATCTTGTCTGCTGCCACATGGTCCCTGCAGACTATAATTATTGCCTGATAAGGAGTTCAGCATTTGCCAGTTCCATGCTCCAGGCCCTTCCACCACCCACCCAGGTACATGTTGTTTTCATATACTGGAAATCACAACTTTTGGCACTGGTTCTGTCCTAAGGCGGCCTGGGGCACTATTTGGCACGGGTCTGTCATTCCCTATTACAGTAGAGCTACCTCTGCAGCAAAGCACTGCAGCAATCTGTGGCCTGCAGCGCGCTACAGCAGAGCAAGAGAGGAGAAACCCTTTCACATACTGCTCACACTCTTTGGCTTTTTCTTAGATGCCTTTTTTTGCTTTGTCTCTTCATCAACAGACCATAGTGCTCTTTCTCTCCTCCTGATTCCTACCCGCAAAATGTCCTTTTTGACACTCTTAAAAATATGTTCACTAAAATATTCTGGCAACCAACCAAGTGGATGCAATGTAATGCACGCACACACCTCAGAGCAGCAGGTTTTTCAGTATGACTTGTGGCTGTTAGAGTTAGTGTAGTTCTGTCGCCTATGGATGGGTTTCCTCACCCTGCTCCCTGGTACATTTTGTGACAGCACCTCTTCTTCCGTCCACCTGTCTCATTTTTCTGCCTTGGTTATGTGTTGGTCCATGTCATTATTGTGTGCTGCTGACTTATGACTTTCTGTGGAGTGAGAAAGAGATGGTTGAAGAGGGTTAGGGCAGGGGCGGATCTTCCATGGTGCAACAGGGGGCCACATACCCCCCCCCCCCCCCCCACCGCTATTCTGACATGCGAACATCCCACCAGTCTGTTCCGACAAGGCTTTCAATATGAGGAAATGTGCGTTACTCAACAGGTAACTCCCTTCTTAAAGACATGCTGTTAGAGGAATACCCACATGGTTGTGCGGTATTACGCGGCAGAGCGTAGACAGGGACTAGTCTGCCTGTCTAGCCTCTACCTGGTCTTTTTACTAAACTTAACCAACTCCTTTCTTCATTGCTTAAGCCCAACTAGTGCAAAGTCTTTTGGGGAAGAAAATACGCTATTAAAGGATGTTAGGCAGCAGGATGTTAAAAAAAATAAATAAATACCGTCATTCCGAACATAGGAGGCAAAAATTGTTGGAATGATGGGACGTTTGATAGAAAATTAAGTGTTGCCATTTAGACAATTAGAGGCCTATGTCGGACTGGTGGGATGCCGGAATGGCGGATGCCCCCCGGCCGGTGCACCCACCGGAGGCTGTTGCATCGCCATCGCCATCTTTAAATACGGTATGCGAAAGCGGACAAACTTGGCTCAAATGCTCTATTGAGTGTCTGTGACTATTGTGCCTGGAGGATGAACGTAGTTGTTTTTGTTTTTTTTGTCGTTATAAAATATTAAGTCAAGTGCTACAGTCGAGCAGCATTAGCAGCTAGATCTTACACCCCGTCCTGACATACAGCGATGCGAATGAGAAATAGTGATTAGAAAAGATCGATTTGTATTATTGGTTATTATGGTCATATTTCCCTGATATCACACAGGAGAGATAAGCGGCCTGTCACTCTGCCTGATACTCTGATTGAGCTTCTGCAGCTAAAGCTAAAGGGAATAATTACAACGTGACAGTTGGAAAAGGAAGGAGGAAATGTGGTGAAATAGAGCCGATGGTGAATAAAGTGATGGTGAATGTGTGGGGCAGTTCATCAGACGAGTCCGGCCCGGTCAGGTCGCCTGTCTCCAGTTGTCATGTGTTATGCTCTGACGGTCAGAAAGTGGAGGAGAAAACTCTGACTGTGAAAACACAGAGCTGCTCGTGTCGTTTATTCTGCGGTTACACGTCTCATATGTTGGCTCATCTAAGGCATGAAGAACATGCACTAAGGCTCCTGTAGATGTAGGGTTACAGTGTGTGTGTGTGTGTGTCAGCACTGCGCACACACAGGCACACACACGTCGGAGTGGTGAAGTGAAACAATAACCTGCAGATTACCTGAGTTGACGTCAACTTCGCGTTTCTGTATCTTTTTACTCTGACTCACAGTGACTCTGAGCGAACACACAGGAGATATTTTACTATGATAACAGATATAGATGTACTGCTGCTTCATCCCTCTGACTGCAGATAGTAACTAATACAGTCTAACATGTTTTAGAGAGGCATGATCATCTTTACTTTGAGACTGTGTGAGTGAGCAGAGCAGAGGTTAGTGTGTTGTTATCTGGCAACCTTGAGTCTGGGGGGAAACAACACGCTGCTGTGTTTTGAATTTGACTGCAGCAACATTTTTGGCCACATTACATACTGCTCTTTTAAAGGAATAGTTCACCAAAAAATGAAATTCAGTCATTAGTGACTCACCCTCATGCTGAATACTCCGGAGTAGTTTTTTATTCCTCAAAGTGCATCTGGAGACCCGGGAGGCCGGTTCATAGTCCAACAAAAACTTTATATGAGAGTAATAGGGCCCGACACAAAAACGTCCATAAAACTACACAAAAAACCTTGTAATATTCGTCCACACTGCTCGTCCACTGCAATCCAAGTGTCCTGAAGGGATGTAGTCCAGAGTTTACTGGAAACAACGTCATTTAGGACATTTTTACAGCCTAAACAGTCCTGTTATTGTGTCGGTCCCTATTACTCTCATATAACGTTTATTCATCAGCATGAGGGTGAGTCACTAATGACTGAATTTCATTTTTTGGTGAACTATTCCTTTAAAGTAATAGCTATATACAGACATCATTTCACAGAGTTATGAATAGTTGTTTTAGTGCAGATGACTGTATCACCCATCTACTGCAGCCAGAGTCAGAGCAAGTTGCTTGACCCGATATGGCCGCCTGCGCTTAGTCCGATTCCACCCCATGGGTCATATACACCATTGTATGAGTGTTGATACTTTGAGAATGGCAGCCCTTTAATGAGAACAGTATTTCTTGAGTTGAGTCACAGTGTGACAGTGTGTGCAGGACTCTGCTTCGTTCTCTGCTCTCCCTGACTGTGCCTGGCTGATATTCACCCTGAATGTGACAGAATGTGTTCTTGCTGACTGTCCATGGCTTGTCAACCAAGCAGAAACTCAAAGTGAAATATGGCACGATTTTGCTCACAAAGCTTACAGTCAAGGAAAGAGCCACGTGCACCGTGAAGCCTGTCTGTAAAAATATTAAAAGCCAACATAGAGTGTGTCCAGTGTACAAATCTATGCACTGTCACATAAATTAATCACTGGCTGCTTAAGACTTAAGTTATAGCTAGTGCTTAATTTCTGTCCATATAGGAATTCCACGTAAAACCCTACTGACGCTTCCAGGTTGTGTCTGACAGTACTGTAGGCTATAGGCTATACAGTCACACAAACATAGGCCTACACAAACACTAGGAAATCAGCTGCTGAGACCATAGACATAATATATAAAGTAAAGATAGATGGGCATTAGATATTTGGGGTAAACCAAAACTGCGTACTTACTGTACTGTGAAATAAAACAGGTATTTGGCCCAGAAAACTATGTTTTGTATAATTTGTCTAAAAAGAAAAGTTCCCCGTGTGCTCAATTGAGAGCTGGTATTCTTGGTCTTCATATTGAGACAGGCAGATATGTCGGCACAGCAGAAGACGATAGAATTTGTAATTTATGTGACATCCAATGAAATTCATTTTGTGTTCTACTGTCCTTTCTATGACTCTATAAGACAAAAATGGTTTAGTAAGGTAGTTCCAAATAATGAATTTGTGTGGTTAGACGATGCTGAGAAGCTAAAGCATCTTTTTCAGTTGAATATTTTTGCATTTTCTTTATTTCTTGAAAAGGCTTGGGCAATGAGACGCAGAGCGATATATAGTTGAATACTGAAATTTGTTTATTTATCTCACACCTGTGTGGCAGGTAACACCAACAGGAAGGACTGTCTAGTCTTTTTTTTCTTGTATTTGTCATAAATAAGATAAGATAAGATAAGATAAGAAGACTTTATTGTCCAGTGGTTTTAAAAACACAGTGGAAATTTGCCTTTGGCATCTTGGTAGTCAGCCAACAACAACAGCTGGACACATCCATGTGTCTTGCAATCCCATATGGGATGGGTCAGAGTGGTGGCATGACACGAAAATAAAAACATTCATTCCTTCATGCATTCACATACATGGACGCCACGTTGACTGTGGAGGGGCGTACCTAAAGTAGGGATCGACCAACTATCGACATGGCTGATAATATCGGCCGATATTCGGCCTTTTTTGGATCAAAGGCAATGCCCCTGTATACCAGTCATGGCAGCAGTTGCAGATTCAACCAGTTTGTCATGCCGCTGAACCCAGTTCAGCTTTAGACTGAGGAAGTACCACCTAACTAATTAACATACTGACACAGAAATAAATACATAAATAAATGAATTGTAGTAAATAAATGGATTGAATGAATAATGAATGAATGGAATGTATTAATAGTGTTTCAGGGATTCCCTTACCAATATAATGGTTGGTGAAATTTGGAATAATAAAGTATATTGATAATTGAAACGGGCGGCACGGTGGTGCAGTGGTTAGCACTGTCGCCTCACAGCAAGAGGGTTCTGGGTTCGAACCCGCCGGCCGGCTGGGGCCCTTCTGTGTGGAGTTTGCATGCTTCTCCCCGTGCATGCGTGGGTTCTCTCCGGGTACTCCGGCTTCCTCCCACAGACCAAAGACATGCAGGTTAGGTTAATTGGCGACTCTAAATTGCCCATAGGTGTGAATGAGAGTGTGAATGGTTGTCTGTCTATATGTGTTAGCCCTGCGATATACTGGCGACCTGTCCAGGGTGTACCCCGCCTCTCGCCCAAAAGTCAGCTGGGATAGGCTCCAGCTCACCCGTGACCCTAGTGTAGGATAAGCGGTATAGAAAATGAATGAATGAATGAATGAATGATAATTGAAACAAACACTTTTATCAGGCTTTGTGGTCTAGAAACTTTCAGTCAGTGTGTTCTTAAAAACTGTTGTGCGGTTGCTTCTCAATTGTACGTAAGTCGTTTTTAAAGCTGTTGTGTGATGACGAGTAAAAAACAAACTGCTGCTCAGATTGTGTCCAAGCTGTTAGCTCAACATTGCACTTTAACAAGACACAACAGATTGCAAAGCTCCTTGGAATCCATTATACTATCTATTAGAACCATGTTGTTGTTTGTGTGTAAGCTGCTCTTTGACACCTCCTGCATGCAGCCATCTGTGAAAAACAGCAAGATAGGAAGTGAGTGATATAAGACAAAAAAAAAAGTTGAGGGATACAGGAAAAATATGATCTGCAGGAAGGACGGAAAAAGCCAGAGAGCTGACGGGACGAAGAGCAGGAGATAAATGATCGCAACTGCAAATAAAATTAAAACCACGACACATAATCCTGACTCAAAGTTGTGCGCTGTGTGTGTGTGTGTGTGCGAGCTTCTCCCGGGGAGTAAACAGTATGCAAATCTTCAGCCAAGCTATTTATAGTGAAGACATCTATACAAGGGACAGTGTGTGTCTGAGTGTCCTCTCTGCAGTGTAAGAGAGGACTTTTCATTTGCTGCATCACTGCATCAAGGGAGAGCATATGATGATGTAATGTGTTCACTATCAGTTTGTAATCCCACAGGGCATTTTCAATCAGAGATGGTCAAAGTGGTAACACACACATTACTGTAAGTGAACGGACTTTACTAACTGCATTACAGTGCATCCCTCTGCTACATTTAGTGATAGTATCATGGGACGTTAGTGTTCAGCCTGTGAATGAAATCTTTTTGATGAGTCGATGTTTTTAATTAACAGACTAGCAGAAACAGCAGACATTTTATAATCATATAAACTATGTCTTGTGTCAGCCTCCCTGTGACTTTTATAGATATGTTATTTTTTTGAAGAAGTGTGAATTACATTTTTTAAATTTCATCTAGTTGACTCCTGTTTTTTAATTTGAGTATTGTTTTATTTCTCTCCAAAAACCATCAACAGCACAACTCTACCATTGCAGCCCAGGTACTGGTTTAAGGTGGAATTGCAGCTTGAATGACGGAAATAAAGTGCCCCTTTTACATTCTTTTACAGCATTAAACATATTTTGTCTGCATGTTACGATGCACATATAACTAGACTGGTCAGATCTACTGGGATGGTCCTAAAGAGTTACGAATAGACTGCGAGGATTGATCCCCATGGGTTGGCAGCCTCTGGGAATCAATGTCCGAAAGATGCATTTCATCTTCCAAACTTTCCAAACATCTTTCAAACTTGCAAACAGGGCCAAAACACGTCCTTCCCAATGCTGATTCCCTCATAATAACAGCACATATCAAGAGTCCAAAGACCCAGTAGAAAGCAGACTTTGGGTTAGAGCACCTCTGAAGTACTACTAGGCTACCTGTGTTACTGTGACTCTACTTTAACAAGTCTTTTCAAATCTGTGATGGCATGTTACCAGCAGTAAAAGTCTTTGAGACTTTGAGAAAGCTCATTCTTCTGTGGCCAGTCAAGGTAATAAAGGTGTGTGACAAACATGTTAGTGCTAAGATCACATTTCTGATGGTGCAGTATACAGTATAGTGCCTTTATGCCTTTATTGTGGCTCATTTTTTCGCTGTCCTCGGCTCGGTCAGTCTTTTTTCAAGTTCTCGCCTTCAGAGACGCAGTTCTCAGTTTCAGTTATTCACTTTGTGTTTTGTGTTTGTCCATGAGAGCGTTCATCTTTTTAGTAACGGTTTTGGAAACTGTGTTAGCCACGTTTTCCTCAAACGACATGCTGTCGCCGTCATCCATGCTAGCCTCGTGGTTCCTCTCGTGGATTAGTATTCCCTTTAGTGCCGGACCTATTCCCCAGCAAATGTAGCCAAAATATTTGAGGTTTAATCTGTTAGAAATGAAAATTTATCGGCTGAGGAAGCAAATGTCCAATTTCTGAACTCGCATTTCCAAACAGCAACCTGTTCAGGATGCATACATTTTTCAAATTACTCACATTCGTTGAGATCAGTAACAGTGCTTCTGCCTTGTCTGGACTTGTGCCCCTGGTACTTTCAGTTGAAGAGTAGTTTATTGCTCTAAAACAGGTTGTGTGATGGTAATGACTGGGGACAGCAATATTTAGCTATAAAAAATGTTATAATTGCCCAGATATAAACCATATGAATTTAAAATATGTTTTCGAGTTATGATGTGACAATGCAAAGTGAAGTTTTAATGACTTTATTACTTTATTATTCTGGCATATCTGGATTTCATAATTAAGTCAAAGTTTTTACAACTTAGCTGCAAAAAATAGGCTACAATAATTGTTTTTTCTGAAAAATACTTTTCTTGAAAATTCACCCTGCAACCCCCCTTATTGAAGAATCATCCTTATACACTCAGGTGTAAGCCACATGTCTAATGGTATTGTTGTCTGTGGAATACTGTGCAAATAACATCTGCCAGAGAAAATGCTTAGCTGTAAAATGCTCCACTATGTTCACAAGCTGAATGACATCACAGCTGATCATCTACTAGTTGGTTCTTGGCAGTGTCTTGCTGAAAATAGCAACATTGTGATAGCACAGTGACATGCAAAACCAAAGAGCTGGATAGAAAGACCAAAACAATTTGCAAGAACTAAAGGGGAAAAGAATTTAGCACTGGTGACAACAAAAATGAAGGAGAAAGTGGAAAAAGAGTGACATAAATAGAAGAGAAAACAGCAGAGACAAGAGGGAGAGGGTATAGTCTGTGTTAAAGGAAGATATAAGACAAAGATAAGTGAAAGAATCAGTGGAGATTGTCCAGAGGAGGAGGTAAGGAAATTTAGGTCACTCTGAATGACTGATAGAAGCCAAGCAGTATGATGGAGAGGATGAAACAGAGAGGTACAAGGGGATGGAGTGAGAAGGAATAAGATAAGGACAAGGATGAACCAGTCTTGTTTGTGTTGTGTTTTTTTTTTTTTTATTATTATTCAAGGGGTTTAACAAGCATTTTTCAATGCATTTACATTTCCTTGTTTTCAACTGTGGTACTGTGTTGTTGGTACCATATCACATTTTTCTTAATTATACAGGGTTTTGTTTTGTTTGTGTTGCATTTTTCTTCTTTTCTCTGAAAATCATTCAGTTGTGATTCCAGCAAATAGATACACTTAAAAGGAATCCACACATTGTACAGTCCATAAGCAATATGTTTAATACAAGTGAGTGGGTTATACTGTACAGTACTAGTTATCTGTATTAAGTATATGTTGTTAAATCACAAAATACATTTAGTTATGATGTGAACTGTTAAAGTGTCAGGGAGTAAGTAAATTAAATAACCGTGTTGGTCACTGCTAAGGAGTTACAAGTCAGTATATTATATTTCATTATAAAGCTTTTACTACCTTATACTACTGTACCAGTCCATTGGGTGGTAAACAATATGTAGAATACTTTTATATGCATTTCTGTTTGTGTGCATTAGGTGGTGCTAGAGATCACAACAGATATTTTAGAAACAGAAGGCACATGAATGTTTGCAAAACTATAGCACTACACTTTTCTGTAACCTTGCCCTTTTTATTATGATTTTTAATCATTTTTTCCATCTGACAACATGACTCGTCTTGGGGAGCGTTCTTGGACAGATGGTGACTGAAATGACTCGATACTCAGAGGATATCGTTAACCACGGGAATGTGGTATCCTTATGACACACCACTGAACTCATATAGTGTACAGTAAACATTGTGTTTTTGCATGTAGTCACTCACCTCAGACAGCTGAACTCTGAAACGTCCTGGAAAGACATTACTATCCGATCACAGAGCGCCTGCTCTCCCCGCCACAGAAACAAACACTTTTTCATTGTTGTGATGATTTCTTTACAAAAATAAAAGGTGGAGCAGTGTCCAAAATATCTCCGACCAGAGGCGCTCTGTGATCGGATAGTAATGTCTGTCCAGGATGTTTCAGAGTTCGGCTGTCTGAGGTGAGTGACTACATGCAAAAACACAAAGTTTATACTGTTTATACTGTACACTATATGAGTTCAGTGGTGTCTCATAAAGATTCCAGTCATGTACCATATATATTTAATGTTTTTGAGTGTTTGTTGTGGTTGAAAGAATTGCCCCCATAGGTTAGCATTGTTAGCGTCGGGTAGCCATGGTGTAACTCTGGTTTGCCTGCATCAATTTTTCAAAATTGAGAAATACTAATAGTAATAGTATTTAGGGAGTATCCAGTTACAGAACGAGCTGCCAAGTCACCTTGAAAATTTAAATGCGATTTTAAATGTGTAAAGTGTTGTTTTGTATGTGTGTGTGTGTGTGTGTGTGTATATCCAGGGCATCTCTAAATAGCAGTGTGTGTGGATGTGTGTGTGCGGGTGTGTTTCTATCCAGGTCAGATCTAGATAGAAATGTTAATTTAGACCATGATAATAAGATGTGGGACTTGATGTGCTCCCTGAGGATTAGAGAAAAACTCATCTATCTGTCTTCATCACTGAACTGACAGACACACATGCTTGATAGATATTTGAGAGCCTACTGACACATTAGTTATATAAATGCCAGCACAGTGGTTCATTATATGCATTTGAACAAAAGCAATAGACACAAGCAATACATGAACATGCACACACAAGTCAGTGTTCATCAATGAAAAGACAACTGTGATACATAAACATGGATGCGCACACAGATGCACAGTAGGCTATGAACCTACCTGTAGCAGCTCTAAATGAATGGTTAACTATTTGATATTTCTAATTATTTAAAATTAGAACCTAGTTGTTAGGTCAGAAACTATCGCCTATATACAGTGTCACAATGTCTCAGATATGGTTACCTAGGCTTCACATTGGCAGCTTTTGTTTTAGTTTGTTCGGATTCATTTTCTGTTAGGCTTATACGGACAAACTAAAAAAACAAAAAAACAAAATTAAGCCTAGTTTGCCACATATCTTGAAATTTTATAATTTCAGTCCCGAAATGATTAAATTCTCCCAATTGGCCTGAAAATGAAACTGAGTTTCTGAACAATAGTTCAGATGATGCTTTCGTCATTTCAGATTTAAAGCAGAAGTAAGCGATCCGGTCGTTTTGGCTAATGCTGCGTTCCAGGCAGGCTTTTGAAACCGTAAATTACAGCTTCAAGTCACAACTTACGACTTTGTAGCGTTCCAGGCAACCCACTCGTATTTTTCCGACCTGTTTTACCGGTGAAAGTCACTATAACGGCCACTCGTAACTTCCGACACGTGAACTCGTACCAGATCAAACTGGTACGACTTCACAGGTCGGAAAAACACGAGTTACGGGTTGCCTTGAACGCACCATAACAGTCCTTGTCCCTACGTCACCACATTCAGGCGCATCCCTTGGCTGCACACACAGCCCTTCATGCCGTTCTCTCTCCTCATTGGATAAAAATTGTAGGATACGAGGAAAGTTTTCTCCCCGGCTCAGAGCAGAGCAGAGTGACTGACAGACCCGTGTTTCGGTCCAAACACTCTATGTAAGTGATTGCTGTCGGAAGATATAACTATTTAAGACTTATATTAACACAAAAATATCACTTACTTCTGCTTTAATATACTGACGGGTGCATCACAATCAGCTGGTTATTGTTTACATTTGATCACTAATCAATATTCATATGATTAATTTGCCCACACAACATAGGCTACCTGGGACAATGAAGGATAACATACAAGCCAGACAGGTCATGCGCTCTGTATCTGCATTTTTGCAGAACATAGAAAGTTGCTTAGAACAAGCCTCAGCTAAAATGAGGAACATGCATAGACAGAGATGGAGGAACAGCAGTGTGAAGGCTGCAGGAAAAATGAAATGTCTCTCATACACACCTGAGTGCAATATTTAAAAAAAAAAAAAAAATCTGAAAATGCACGTTTGAAGTTGCAAGGTAGATGGAGTGTGTATGTGTGTGTGTCAGTGTCATCTGAGGACACATTGATCCTACTGTCATAGAAAAACAAACTGCACCCACCCACACACGAATGCCCTTTTCTTTCCATCCATCACCCGACAGCAAATTAACAACAGCAGACTAATGACAGAAGCTGAACTGGCCAGGAGATTTCATTTTGTTTAGTAAAAATATGCAAAGTGTAACATGTTTCTAACCATCTGTTTCTCTCTCTACAGTATGTGGCGTTTGGCTCGCTCTTCTTCATCCTTCTTTCCATCTCCACCTTCTGCCTGGAGACCCATGAAGCCTTCAACACAATCTACAACAAAACAGAGAATGTCACCATTGGTAACGTGACACATGAGGAGGTAGAGTGACGTTTTAGTGAATTGGTTTGTTAAATCGTAAATTTGTTAAGTTGACCCGTAAAGGGTGATCCATCAATTCACTATTGCTCTTTGATAAAGTTGAGAGACATTACAGTTTTTCTCCATTGGTTTGGCTCATTTCTCTAAACAGAAATTACATTCTCAAAACAGTGTTACAGTTCAGCACAACACCATAGCTCACTTGCAAAAGCGCTTCTCTCTCTCAAAACAGTTCACTAATGTGTGTCAAAAACTAAATGTATTTCTCATATAAATAGTTGTCCCTTTGGCATTGTGTGAGCACTGCAAGTCAAAATGTTTAGATGTTTTGTCACTGAGGCAGAGGAGCATTGAAATATCCCAATGTCCACCTCTCAGTCTGAGCCCAGTGCTTCACTGACAATAGTTACTGTTTTTGTCTAGCTAACAGAATACAACTGTGTATAAAACTGAAAAAAAGAAGAAGATTTTACAGTAACAGAAGCCTCCAAGGTTTGACATCACACATTGCACTCGTACTGCCAAGGAAAGGTAGCCATTTTTATTCACACGTAAAGTAACTTCCATACATCAGAGTAAAAATAAAATGTATACAGCATAATATACTGTAATATAAACACATAAACAAAAACAAGGACAATTTTAGGTAGCATACAGTGCTGTAAATAAAAAGTATTCATGGTTTAACTTCTTGATTTTGACAACTGAACAACAGATTATTGTGCATGTGATGATTTATAGAATGAAATGAGGCTGACATGTTTTGGAGAGAACGACCATTAGAATGAGAATCAACACTCAGTTTAGATCAACGAGATCTATTCACTTGGAAATTGTGCAGCTACCTGTACATAATCATTTACAAAGATGTACAAAGACATTTGCAATTTGATGAAATTAATGAGAAATATAATTCTGTTGTGAACATTTGCCAAGTGGTTTGGAGGTTTGTCCATGAAAAATGAGCCAAACCAATGGAGAAAAACTGTAAAAAGTGGATTTAGCAGAAGAGATAGAGATATCTTGATATTCGGTCTTTGGCATGAGTCCTTATTTCCTACTTTCACGGTGCTGTGAAAAAGTCTTTGCCACCTTCTTGAATTCTTACTTTTTTTGCATATTTGTCACACTTAAATGTTTCAGATCATCAAACAAATTTTAATATTAGACAAAGATAACCCAAGTAAATCTAAAATGCTTTCAAACCAAACCTACCTGGCCCCAGCAGCACATCATGCTGCGATCTAAAGAATTTCAAGAAAAGTTTAAAAACAAAATCATTGACATCTATTAGTCTGTGTTACGCCTGGCTCTAGACATAGAGAAAAAAAAGTGCTTTATTGTCAAAACTACAAATGACATTTACAATGGAGTGTGGAAATAAGTGTCAGTGGTGTGTGAGGGTGCTTGTTGAATGTGAGATGCGTCTTGTCGGGTGCAAAACAAAACAGAACGACGTGCAGCAGGATGGAGGTCCCAGGGCAGTGGGTTTATATCAGCCAACCTATCAGAGAGCCAGGCACAGGTGCTCCCAGTCAGCCATCAACATACACAGACAGGACACAGCCATGGGCTGAGGGCTGTAACGGTCTGGAAAGTGTTACAAAGCCATTTCTAAAGCTTTGGGACTCCAGCCAACCCCGGTGAGAGCCATATTTACTTGGGTTAAAATTTGTGACAAATATGCAACAAAAAAGGAAGAAATCTGGAAGGGGACAAATACTTTTTCACAGCACTATACAGCTCTGGAAAAAATTAAGAGACCACTCTGAGTAAAATTAAATTAATTTTTTTTTTGTTTTATTCTATCAACTACCGACAACATTTCTCCCAAAATTGAAAAAAAAAAATAGAGCTTTTATTGGCTAATGACTAAACTAGTTTAAATAACAAAAAAATCTATAATAATAATAATAATGCAAAGAAAACATGTTCATATTTATTCCTAAACAACACAGCAAGAATATTTGAACTCAGGAAGAGTTTATAAATCAGTTTTTATGGGATAATGTCAATGTTTAATCCCAGCAGTGGTTTTTATATAAAACCAGATGTGGTTCGGGTGATGACCTCATCAGTGTCTCATTAAGCAGAATGAGTTGTATTTGTGTTGATATTTAAAAAAGAAAAGAAAAGAATGACTGTCATACATGTAGGGATTGCTTTTAAGAAACATTTGTGAAAGTGGTCTCTATTTTTTTCCAGAGCATATATATATATATATATATATATATATATATATATATATATATATATATATATATATATATATATATATATATATATATATTCCAGTTATATCTGTGATTGATCCAAATTGATCCAAATTCTAACTTATAGTTGATGGTGAAGTGAAATATTAGACCTATATCATGAGTTCCATTCTCTCAATTGCAAACATTTTAGAGATCAATCTGACACAAATTTGACTCTGTGATGCGGTAGTGTAGTTATTATGATTTGTGATTAATTTTTGGCAGCAGTAATGGTATAATTCAAGCTTTTAACCGGTTTGTGTCCAGGAACTAGAACTGAAATGTCAGTCTGTCTTCAGGCTGAGAAAAAAAATGCTTTTTGAATTTTACTAAAATCTTGTGTTCTATCTCTCATAACTGTAAAGAAGGATTGGGTGCACGTCTCTAAATTGTGTAAAATAATCTGTTCAGGTGGGTGGTTGGTGGATTTATGTATACATGTGGCTATGGATGGCAGTAGAACCAATGTGGGCTTCATTATTTCCATATGCGACAAACTGGAAAATGTAATTGTGACTGGAAGTAAAAAAAAAAAAAAAAAAGAGTGGATCTAAACAGCATAACAGGAAGATTGTTGTACCATATGCCCAAGAGAACATGGTATTGTGCCTATTGATATGCATTGAAGACATGATCAAATTCACTAACCCTTCATTCTTTTTCCACCCTGCAGATAGTGTATGAGGTGGTCACAGATGGTTGGCTTACATATGTGGAGGGCGTCTGTGTCATCTGGTTTACCATTGAGGTGATGGCGCGTGTCGTTTTCTGCCCTGACAAGGCAGAATTCTTCCGCAGCAGCCTTAACATAATAGACTTTGTGGCCATCGTGCCCTTTTACCTGGAGGTGGCGCTGAGCGGCCTCTCCTCCAAGACAGCCAAAGATGTGCTGAGCTTCCTTCGCGTGGTACGTTTTGTCCGTATCCTGCGTATATTCAAGCTCACCCGCCACTTTGTGGGTTTACGAGTCCTGGGCCACACTCTGCGAGCAAGTACCAACGAATTCTTGCTGCTCATCATCTTCCTGGCACTGGGTGTCCTCATCTTTGCTACCATGATTTACTATGCGGAGCGCATTGGTGCTGACCCAGCTGATCCGACTGCTTCAGCCCACACCAACTTCAAGAACATCCCAATTGGGTTCTGGTGGGCAGTAGTGACCATGACCACGCTTGGCTACGGGGATATGTATCCTGAGACATGGTCTGGAATGCTAGTTGGTGCCCTGTGCGCCTTGGCGGGTGTGTTGACCATTGCCATGCCTGTGCCCGTCATTGTCAACAATTTTGGCATGTATTACTCCCTCGCCATGGCCAAGCAGAAGCTCCCCAAGAAGAGGAACAAGCACATCCCCCGAGCACCACAGCCAGGCAGCCCCAACTACTGCAAGCCGGATGCGTTGGCCATGGCAACCGCCTCACCTCACAGGCTGATGGGCAATGTGCTAGGACCAGGCATGGTAGGATCTGGCAGCATGATGGGCACTGGAGACTGCCCACTGGCACAGGAGGAGATCATCGAGATAAACAGAGCAGGTGAGTGATCTAACAGAATGGAGGTCATGCATGTAAAAATGATGATAGTAACACTTTATTTTAACGGCTATCTCTATAACGCATTATAACCATACTTATAATGAGTTATAATGCAGTTATAGCATGTATAACTATAGTTATAAACACTTATAAATGATAATAATGCTTTATAACAATAATCATAACACATTATAAAGCATTTTATCATGACTTATAAGGTCAGGTATTATAATAACTGGCTGACAATGCCCACATCGATTATGCATTATAAATATAGTTATAATGTGTTATAATTGGCTTATAAACGTGTATGATTATCATTATAAACACTCATAAATTATTATATATAAGGTCAAGTATTATAATAGAGTTATAATGCTCTATAATGTGTTATGCTTATTGTTATAAAGCTTTATGATAATTTATGAGTGTTTATAATGATAGTTATACATGTTTATAAGCCAATTATAACACATAATAACTATATTTACAAGGCATTATTGATGTGGGCATTGTCAGCCAGTTACTAATAATTATAACGTATTATAATACCTGACCTTATAAGTCATGATAAAATGCTTTATAGTGTGTTATGATTATTGTTATAAAGCATTATGGTCATTTATGAGTGTTTATAACTATAGTCATACAGTGTTATAACTGCATTATAACTCATTATAAGTATGGTTATAATGCATTATAGAGATAGGCGTCAAATAAAGTGTTACCATGATTTTTTATTATTATTTATATTAATCCTTTCCATATTTATTCAACTAACTATTGCAGATGGTGTCAAAAAACAGCTTCAATGCAACAGCATTCTTGAATGTCAGTGGTTACTAAAACTGGCTTGCATCTGTGAACACTGTTGTAGAGGTCATTGGAAGTGTTTGTGTATTTAAGGATAGGCTACAAGACATTGTTTGGTGCACGGATTGGTTTTGGATCACACATCTCTGCTTTATTTAAATACAAGCAGAGTACCAAATTCTGGGATGGGATGGCCTTACCAAAAATAATAATATAAGATAGTCAAAGTATCTCACTTCTTCATCAGATGAGGGTCAGATTTCAAGCACTGAAGTGATGTGAGAAGTATATATCTAACAAGGTTTGAAGCTGTAAATAACTTACGGATGTCCTTGTTCTTCTTAGAGAGGAGTACACTAAAATAGATTTTAATTTACGAAGGGACACCAAAGCTGAAGTAAAAGCTGATTACTTCCTCTTGACAATCCGTCTCTTTTGTCTCCCAGCCAGACGCCATACTGGCAAGGCTGATATGTTCTGATAATCCTGGATTGGGTCTATACAGTTAGGATAGGATATTTACAGTATTTGCTTACTGTCAAAATATTGATCCATGCAATCTTATCTTACCTCAGTGTGTGTGTGTCAGTAAGTGACTGCAATGTGTGTGAGTCTACATTTGTGAGGGCATTTTACTATAGTTCATGACTTTAAGGAAGGTTAGTATTGTGTTGCACAGTACATATTTCATTTCTCTCCTCTGACTTTACCCATTCAATGCTGGGTCTGTTATACATACAGTAGAATGATGCAGAACTTACGTGACTAAAATAAATGACAGTAGGTAACTATGGTGATGAGCCACTAGTGATGGTTAGAGTGCTGGAGTAAGAGAGTAACGACACACATTGGTTAAATGGAAGCGCCTCCTGGTGGCGGAATATGGGTATTGCAAAAGTGCCCAAGAACTGACATCTCTGCATTGTTGGCGAAGGATTAAAGGTACATTGTGTAGGAATTACTCCCATCTAGCGTTGTGGTTGTATATCGCAAGTAACTCAATCGTATTTTTCATGCTGCATTCACCTGAAATTGGGCAGACAGCAGACGGGGGACAGCCGCTGCACGTAACGGCATAAACAAGCCTCTATGTAAACAAGTGGTCCGTCAGCACGAGGCAAAACAATACACGTGACAATATGTTGTCATGGCGATGTCGTATTGTTTACCTGACTGACCGTCTGCCCGACTGCAGGTGAATGCAGCATCAGTGTAACGCTCCATTCCTCCTCACTGCGTTACCGCGGTGACTTTTCACAGACGCCACCTCGACCTGAGCCGACAGCTCCGGTGTCTCCGCTGAGTTTCCGTGGTTTCCTACCGTCACGCTGCCACTGAACGTAAAAACATGGCGACACCACATGGCAGCCAGCACCGAGCTTACCCGCTCCATGTAGATATGAATGATATGAACGGCTAATTCAGAGCTGAAAGGAACACTTCAGTTTGTTGATGGGGGGGATTACTGAATAATGAAAAACATAGTTTTGAACGAAATAATCGATTTTCGTGAATAGATAACAGGAGTTAGTTAGTTAGTTAGTTAGTTAGTTAGTTACACAATGTCCCTTTAAGTGAGGTATTTGAATAATTTAAGGAAACTTCTAGATTACCCACGTTAATAGCATCATTGTGGACCCCTTACAGATAAATATAATATAAAACAAAAAAACAGTTGTCTACATTAATGTTACAATCTACATTTTGAAATACACAAATTACAAGTATAACCTAATATGACAAAGACACCTAAAAACAAAAACATGTCTGTTTTCATCAATTTACAAACAAGTGGGCAACACACATAATTGTATTGAATGGGTTTTCTGGGCACTTTTGCAATACCCATATCCTGACCTGCCACTAGGGGCGCATGAGGCTTACCACGGGACTCAATGGAAGTGACGTTACTCTCTTATTCTAGCACTCTAGTGATGATCTTAATGGTAATACTGGCATTTTACCGTGATATAGCATGAAATTGGTAACTGTTTAATCTTTGGCACAAGTACCTGACTTGTGCACAGCCTGCTCTGCTGAAGTGTGTTGTCACATGATCAAAAATAACACTCTTCCTCCCCTCTCTGGTCAATGATTCTCTTCTTTTTCTCTCTATTTAATATAATGTGTTGACTTCTAATTGTTTTTTCTCAACCACTTCACTTTTTCCCTTTTCCTGCTTGTTTCTCATCGTCTTCCTGCTTATCCTTACACTCTTCACCAATGTCTCATGCTCTCACCCTTATTGCCCCCCTCTTACCCTATACCAATACCCACCCCCAAGCTACCCATTTCTCCCCGCTTCAATATGGTATCCATCTCAACTTTTTTAATCCTCATTTATCTTCTTTTTTATTTTATTGCTGTCTGAATCTGTAATGTTTCTCATTTCATTCCTACCACTACACCATACCTCTCCACCACCTATGCATTTGTCCCCCCTCCCCCCCCACCTCCTCCTCCTCCTCCTCCCAGACTCCAAGCAGAATGGTGAGACAGCAGCAAATGCAGCAGCGTTAGCCAACGAGGACTGCCCCACCATCGATCAAGTCCTCGGCGACGAGCGCAGCCCGGCTACCGCAGGCCTCGGTTCCACCACGAGTCGCGAACGCTACCCGCACGACCGGGCCTGCTTCCTGCTCAGCGCTGGGGAGTTCCAGCGCACGACAGACGGGAACGTTCGTAAAGGTAGGAGTGCTGAGGGGTGGAGGCAGAGGATTCAGTTGGAGGAGGAGGGGCTGTTGCCTGATGCATGGTCTTGATTGATATACACAGACAGTATGAGTAGTCTGAAAGAAATACCAACATCTGTCAGACACAAGATATCAGTCACTCCCATACAGGACAAAATAAGACGAATACCCTGGTGTTGATGATAACGTCTCCACCCCCTTTGTACCTATAGAATATGCCTCTCGCACGCATACACACATACAGCTATGCAAGAAAAGCACACCACACATACACCATAGAGAGGCCATAAAAATGGAATTTATAAAAAAAAAAAGTACTCAAGAAGCCTAAATTATTTACGCCAAGGTAAAAAAAACAACACTCAAACACACAACATCCCACATTTTCCCTCTCTCCTCCATCATTTTGAGTGACAGCTCAGCATCACTCCCTCCAGACCTCTCCCCGTGGCACTAATAACATATCAATGTGCACCGAATGGCATTGATGTTTCAATTCCAGTGTTTCTGCTTGTTCTCTTCTTTAAAGTGCCAGAGTAGTAGAATAAATCCCCTTCATGCATTTACCCTGCATCAGTGCTGCAGAGGTACTGCAGAGGTTGCTGCAGCACTACCATCTGCACCAATGTGGATTCACTGTAGTGGAACACAGAAGTATTCCTGACAGTTATTTATTTATTTATCGTGAGTTGTGGGCAAAAAGAAAAAATGTAATACTGAGATTCGACATTGAGGTCGATCAGTTTGCACACAGCAACAGTATACTGTATACTAGACAAGAGCAGACAGTGGACTGCCTTTCATTATAAGTATGTGTTAGGATAAAGATATCATTGGTATTATTCTTTTCTCTTTTTTTTACTGTCAGCAAATCCCCAAAATGACAAAAGAAGATCATGAGCATGATGTGTTATGATTATGTGAATAGCACAATGCATTCTTGTAAAGTGGAGGCTGGTTAGAGGATACATTTACAAATTAATAATATATTTAAAAAAAAAATGCAGCTATATTCCTAAATCTTCCTCTGGACCATTTTCATTGTTCAAGCACTTAAGTGTTTATATATTATCTGTTCCAAACATTGTGGTTCCTTTTTGTGACTAAAAATGTCACTTTACTTATGTGTATAGTAGTCAATGAAGTCTGTTACAGTACTTTACATGTCATCTTAATTAATATATATATATATATATTTTTGCTGATAAATGTTGCTTAGCACATTACCTATGGAAAACAGTGACACAGACGCCCACAATGGCTCCTTGACTGGGTGTCATCTGCCTTGACGAGCTGTGAATACAACATGGATAATACATGTCAAGTGCTACTGGCTGCTGTTCACTTGAATTCTCCATTTTAATACTGCAGGTGTCTTTTCTGCTCCAAATTCATTTTTTTTGACTCAGTTATTTTTGTAAAACTAATCAACTGCAGAGGAATCAGTCTGCTTCCTACTTCACTGGCTCGCACATGCCCAGTGTGGATGGTCATGTATGTACAGTATGTGTGACACCAAAGTATCTGGTTTAATTAGCTCTGTGGTCCAGAGGGGGAAAACTATAACAATAAACAAAGAAAACAAATATACAGTATATACAGCTCTTGAAAAAAGAAAGAGACCACTCCAAAATGTTCTCAATAAATCAGCTTCTCTACTTGTATGGCACAAGCACACCTCACTCTACTTAGCTGATCGCCTGAACCAAATCATATTTAATGAGGAAGAAAGATTATAAATTAATTTTAAAAAACACTGCTGCGATTAAAAATTGGGATTATTCCACCAATTTTGATTTCTAAACTCTTCCTAAGTTTAAAAAGTGTTGTGTTGTTTTAAAATGAATACAAACTTGTTTTATTTGCATTATACAAGGTCTGAAAACACCAGATTTTTTTTGGTTATTTTGACCTGTTTCCATTTTCTGCATATAAATGACAATATTTTTATTTCCAATTTGGGAGACATTTTGACAGTAGGTGATAGAATGAAACAAAAGTGTTCATTTTACTCAAACACATAGCTATGAATAGTAAAACCAGTGAAACTGATCATTTTGAAGTGGTCTCTTAATTTTTTCCAGAGCTGTATATATATTGGTAATTATCTGTCTTTTAATGGGTTTGATCTGCTGACAGTGAGAAAAATGCTTTAAAGCACTATTGTAATATTGTTCCAAATACTCAAAACTATCTCTTCATATACAGTCCAGCTGATGCGTACAAATGTGCACTGGCTTTATCAGGACCTATAGACAGAAACAAATATGACACAAACAAAACAAATACGTTTTGAAGGTGCTATCTCTTTAATGTTGTCTACTCTCAGGGTTAATGTAACATACAGCACAGCGATACTGTGATTTCCTTGATTTATTGTTATATCATATATTGTATGCTGTATTGTGTTTGGGTCAGGTGATATTACATTAAAAACACAACAACTTTGATTTAAAATGGCCTCGTTACTGCATTTTTGTGATGGCTCCATTTCTTAAAACGTTTTGGAGCCCCAAATGCCCCAAAATGTACAGTTGTGTCATATCACTTCAAAATTTGGCAAATATCACCTCGACTATTACATCTGTAGAATTGAATATTTTGGAAAAGACAGATAAGATGGATGTCCCTGTGCTTTCAGACATCCCATTAGGCTTCTTCATTTCTCCTCCTCACTCTCACACTACCTGTACTACTACATGGTGTATGATTCATGTAATTCACTAACATTCTTCCTCTCTCTCTGTCTCTTCTCCCTGCACTCTACCTCCACCTCCTCCACTGTCATTCCATCTTTCTTTTGTCCTATCCATCACTGCTTCTCTCCTCCTATTTCCTTGTTGTATTTGATCCTGATTTCACTGCTTGCTGTTTCTCATCCTACATTCAATTTTTCTGTCCATTTTCCTGCCTCCACCTCAAATTACTAACACAAAAACAATTCTCTTCATTTTCAAATCGAACTTTTAACACCATGCACACTTCCTCTACACACACTCCACATTCACACGCTCAATCACACTCCCAAAAATGCATCAAATCTGTCCTGGAGAGATTCAAACCAGAGTGGCCACCACTGCTACAACAGGACCTCAGTGTTCATTCCACCTCCTGTTGGATCAGACCTTAGAAATAAAGAGGTAACACTTTCACACTGGAACATTTAGATTGAGATTAGATGTTGTGTGGTGAGGTGATTATTTTATTGATAGAAGTAAACTATGGAACATTTTTAATTGGATTCAATCTAGAATAGAATGGATCCGATTAGTTGGTATTGGAATAGATTTGATTAGACTGGACTAAAATAGACAAGATAAATTAGGCTAGACTACCCTAGACTGGACTATAGTCTTAAAAACATTACAATGGATTCGATAAGATTGGCACCTCAGATGAGAGGGTTTGATTAAATTGACTTAGACTGCATTAGACAATACTAACATATATTATCATAATTAGATGAATTAGGGTCAGGGTTAGACTAGACTAGTCTAATTAGACTAAACATATTGATTAGTGTTGTGCGTATGGATATTGATATCAGTGACCCTAACCCACATTACAGGTTGTATTTAACCAGTATTCCTGATAATATGGTTATTTATGGATTCACAAAGAAATCCTGATCCTTGATTTCTACAATTCAAATCGATTTACGAATCCTATAAATCTATATCTATACTCCTGCTGGTCCAGGTCGCGGTGTACCGCACACTATCTCAGCTTCCAAAACCAATGATGCAATTACACAGCAGAAGATAACATGAATACAAATGACTTTATTGATTTCTACCAAACACTGTCCCTAACAGTTCTAGACTAGCTAGCTAGGCAGTGGTAGTAAACATTAGCCAGTCTAGTCTAGGGGGGGCACAAGGCAAGTTTATTAGTATAGCCCATTTTTACAAACAGTTTGTCTCAAAGGGTTTTTGGCAGGGCTATCAACATCCTCTGTCCCAAAAAACAGGAGAAACCTCAGGGTGAGCTACAGAGGAAGGGTACTAAAGGGAACTAAACTAAACGCACACACTTTTTTAATAACAAATATGTTATATGTTGTCCATTACACAATAGCATTTTGGGAGTTCTTCAATTTTGTGGAGGCAGTTGAACAATTCAGTTAGACTGCCAGCTACAATTCACCTTTCTAGCCCTGTAAATAGACCCTACTGTATGATCCTAAGATCCTATAAGCATCTTCAACCAAATATTTTTGCACTGAGAAATTCTGCTCTATCACTCTCCAGTCCTACTGTACCCTAATTCCTTGTTTCCTACAAGCAACTGGAGACAAAGCAGCAAAAACTCAAAACTAATCAAAAAACTCAAATTCTATAATTTGCTAAAGTTGTGGCAAAACTTCACCAGGCTTAGAAAGCTTTCAACCACATGTGAGAGGGCACAAGGCAGGGAAACTAACAGAGGATTAAAAAAAAGGAGATATATATATATAAAAAAATTATTATATTTAACATTTGAACAATATAAAATAGGCACACCACTTTCTTTGCACCTATTGACCGATTGTTAAAACTGACCTTATGCAGCCTAAAGCTATTTCCCTGCAGCAGTTGCAGTTGCGCACACACATCATAGCAGCACGTACTGTAACTTAATAAACGGTGTGACTGTGAGCATGGCTGTGTGACTAAATGCATGTCTTTATGTTCCCATTTATTAGAAACAGATACGGTATGGCCTGGCCTCCTTTTTAACGTGTCACTATGTTGTAACAACCCCAGAGAACAGATCATAGGGTCAGACTCGGTCTAAAAGCTTAAAGTTTACGTTGCAGGTCCATGTCTGATGTGTGTGTTGTTGCTGTTTGTTGTTGTTGTTATTTTGTTGTTGTATTACTGTCTCCTTCTCCAGGTTGTGTCAGGTTATGCGTTTGTATATTGGCTCTCGTTGGTCTGTGTTACACTATCCATCTGTTTTTTTTGTCTGTCTGTTTCTCCATTTCTTTTCTTTCTTTCTTTGTTCTCTGTCTGTGTGTGTCCATCGTTTTCTGTGTGTATCTGTATCTTGTGTGTAGCTGTCTTCCCCTCTTCCTGCTCCTCCTCTTCCTCCTCCTACTCCTCCTCTCATCTGGTCTCCTCTCACTCTGGTACTTAATAGAGGTTAGGGTTAGAGTGGTGAAGACAAGAGGTGTGCCATGAATGAAGCACTCATTCTGGGTTTATTCTATTAGATGGTGCCTTCATGGTCTTTTCATACTTTATGGACAAAATTTCATGATAGATTTTGTGGTTTGCAGATCTTAATGTGTAGTGAGAACTTGTGGCTCCATTGAGAGCATTCAAATATTATATTATATAGAATCCAAACTACAAGAGGTGAGTTTTATTTATTTATTTTTATTATTTTTATATAGCTATCAGAACAAACACAAGTCAATAAATGAAATTTTATTGAAACTTGTTTGACTTGTGCCAGAGTGACAGTGACTACTCTGACTACTGTGCTGGTTGGCTCGTTTGCCTGACCAGGAAGAGTGAGAGCTGATTGCTGATTGGTTAGTTGGTCGGTTTTTTCTGCTGTTTTCTCCTCTGGAACTGAGCTCAAGTCAGTTTTTACAGCGCCAACCCACAAAGAGTATTGTTTTTGTTTTTTTTGCTTTTAAAACAGACTTTGGTTCCAGCAACCGTTTTTTATTATGGGGCTGACTGAGATGTAATTTGATTTACAGTCCCCACTGCACTCTCTCAAAGTAGTAACTTTTGTTGCTGAGCAAGTGTCGTACTCTCTGTCAGGCTGGGCTGGAACACTGACTGCTGTCATCGTGCTTTGAAGGTCAACATTAGCTGACACGACGGTTAATGTTTTCACTTCAAGTACAAAGGCACAAAAACCTAGAGAGTGCATAGACAAACCAACAGACAGATGATCGGCAGAGAGACTGAGACAAAACACACAACTCTAATCCCAAAAGACTTGCGCGTGCACACACACACACACACACACGCACACACACACTCACACACACAGGTAAGTATAACAACAAAGTTGAAGTACTGCACAATGGTGATCACATTTGGCTGTGATGTGATAGCCTCTTAGCTTTTCTCTTTGCTCTGTCTTCCTCAAAAGATATTAGCTATAGCCAGCTATTAACTATTATTAGCTGACACCTTTTGGGGAAAAATCTGCTTTATTTATCTTGGTACTGCCTTACTTTTTTTTTTTTTTTATCTTGGCAAGATAAATTAAGCGCAGCCAAGCCAAAACATTCACACTAAAAGGAGCAACAAGGCATTTGCTTTAAAAGTGCCATTGTTAAACCAACTATGGCACTTCTCTTTCCTTCCTCCTTGCCTGTCTCTCACCAACGTTACTACAGATCATGCAGTACTCACATAGGATAAATTACAGAGCTCATTGTTGCTGCTTTCACTATAATAATCCTGTTCTATCGGATCTGTGGCTGTGAAGGGCAGGAAGAACTGGAAAAAGGGCAGTACTGCACTGGGACGTTTTTCCCCACTGTGTAACTTTTCATTACTCTTTCTTTTTTTATTTCTGCCACTTTTCCCACAGCTCCTTATATACAAGTGGGCAATAGAGCAGAAGCTGCTAATTTTGGTTCCAAAAGACTGAAATAAGACAGATAAGACAGCAGTGTAATAAAAGAAGCTATTAATGCCAGGCTCTTCAACATCCTGGTTTTTTCTGTGTCTCCACTAGTTGGAGTCTTGTTGTCTATGAAGTGCTATGTTTGAACCTTTTGATGACCCTGGCTCAATCTAGTTCTCTTTTCTCCTTGTTTATTGGATAAACCCCAATTACTCGATCATACTCTCACTTCCTCGCTGTTCCTTCTTGCTTTTCCCAGTCCCTCCTTCTTTTCTATTGTTATGTAAATTCTGGGACTTGCTGCTTACTATTAAGGCTTGGTGTTTGATTTAATTATCGATTCATACTGATGGGGTAAATAATTTACAGTTGCACAGTTGAAACCATAAAAAAATTAGTCATCCAGATGGATGCTTTGTTATTTCTTCTTTCATAAAGAGAAGTCCTTTTCATATTTTGATAACCAAAAATGAATATTAACCTATCTGCCATACCACATTTTTCTTTTCCTTTTTTTAAACAAATTTTTAGTATTTATATTACTGTAAGTATGTTATATATCAACAAAGTCTGTGGCAAGAGAGCTGGAGAACATTTCCGAAGCAATGCTAAAGTAGCTAAAGGAACATTTGAGGATTAAAAGCAGTCAACTTGTGAGCTGGAGGTTGAAGGACATGAAATGGTTGAAAAAGGCCTTAGCCTAATTGTTGCAGCGATGTAAAAAAAAAAAATAGTGCAAATGTACAAAATGTCTACATTGAAAGCTGTACCTACGTCCTTAAATGCTTGAAATATACCTAAATCAAAATGTGTTAGCTCATAGCTGAAGGAGGTATCTATATCTAAGCAATGATTAGCTGTTTGAAAAGCTGCATATTAGTAAGTCTACGAATTTCAGGGACTTTTGAAAATTCCAAAATGATACAACGTTCAGGTCCCATGATGCCTTCCTCCCTGTCCATCTGTTCTTGTAAAGACGATGGTCACTTGGACAATATGTCCCCAGTGTAAATTAGTGAAATGTGAGTCCGTCAATGTCGTGATTTTTAGTGTTGGAGCAGCATGGAGATGTTTCTGGTCACCTGAGGACAGCTAAATGCCCCTCAGAGGTTGCCATGGCTTTCACATGTAACATCATACTCTAATGGTATGTGAACCTTGGAGGCAACCTGTAGGGGGTTTGAGCGTGGTCAACCAGTAGCCACTAGGGCCTTCAGGATTAGTGTTAAGGGCGGCAAGGGCCATATGTACGTAGTTATTTATCTCTCCCAACTTTAGGTAGTGGGAAAAGATACAAATATATGGGAGGAAGGGGTCTGCAAACATCCTAATCTCCTGCCATTGAATAGACAATGGTACATATTGACTGAATGAATCCTAATAGTGAATAACAAAAAGGGTTGAATCAGATTTTTTCTTTGAAAACCGTACTCTCATCACTCAGAAGCCAGTCTCTCTGCTTTGCATTTGGATCAGATCCAATCATTGACATGCCTACTTGTTTTTCTACCTCAATCATGTCTCCTACTGAAGTTCTGTAGGGTCAGAGAAGTGGCATCTTCAGGTAAAGAAGGTAAAGAGGAGGTATGCAATTGTCAAAGAAAATCCAGTCTTTTCCAGTGAAGGCTTTGACCTTAGCAGTAGCATGCGCTCATGAAAGGAAAGCAGTTTGTAGCAGAGAAGGCTGCAGCTAAAAAGAAAACGGACAGTGCAAAAGATCAGAAAAGAGGCATTTGCAACATTTGTGTCGTTTTTCAACAATGGTGACAACTGACACAAGTCTAAATTGTGACAAGCACACCCTTTCTGTGCATTCAACCATTGCCCTTTAACTTTTGTTAAAGATTGTGTAGCATTATACAGAACAAGCATACTGTAGTTTGACATAGCTGGCATGGCTGCCAAATGTCACTTACAGGGAAAATGAAGTTAGATTTTACCTTTTACAATCATTATTATTTTATTTTTTTTAAAGCTTGGATACATTTGAGCCACATTGCACCTTAATGGATTTATCAAGGGAAGAATTCATGTAGATTTATTTTCTTCAGTGGCATTTTAGTCAGTTCTTCTTATAGTCAATCATCACACATTGACTCTGTTGAAAGCAAATATCAGTGCAGAGCCGACAGTACAGCAGTTCCTATTGTGCTACTGAAATTTACAGCTGAATCACAGCACAGTGTATCATGTCCGGTTGTGAATGCTGGTATGAGGTCAGTAAACAGACAGAAGTGTGCTCACACTGAGCTCAGGGAGAACAGAAAGTGTGTCAGTCGTACTTGCTTCATTTAAAAACTCCACCAGCCACTGCCGAGGGTTCTAAACATTTCCAGAGGAGTAAATGCTTCAGTGTTTCCTCTCAAAGGAGGAACAGAGGTGAACTACAATTTGCCGTCTCTTTGCTTTCGGGCCTATAATGATATTTTCAGTTTTGTCGGTGCTTATTTGCAGGAAGTTCTGGTTCATTCAGGCGGTAATGTTCTCGATGCATTCGGTTAGTGTATGCTCAGTTCTCAAACCATCATTATCATCTGCATAGTTATGGGTATATTATTTTGTATTTGTGTAAGATATGTCCACTAAGGACCAACCAAGGATTGAGCCCTGTGCAACACCACAAGTCAAAGGAACTTTGTCAAGGGGCTCTGTGCAGGCAAAAATACCTGAAAAAATAACTTTAAAAAATTAACTTTGCCAAATGCTTACGTGAAATGAAGAGATCTCAGATTCATTGCATTTTGCGACAGAAATTAGATTGGGGTGAGTTGAAGATGGTGGATTAACAGTGGAGAACAGTAATTGTGCAGTAGTTTAATTATTATTCATGATTGTGAGAAAAACAAATGTCTGGCAGTTTTAGTATTGGGTGAGGAAGTCTTTGTAGATGTCATGGTGGATATGAATGTTTTTTTCTATACTTCCTCCGGTTTTCCTTTTTGTTTTTTAAGTTGTTTTTTAACCAAGTAGCTTTTGCTGTTCCAGATTTTTGTTTTCAGCTATTTTGTCTTTAATATTTTTTCATTTTATAATTAAATTTGATTTAAAATAAAAATTTCTTCCAAGATATCAAGAGACAGTATAGGTTGGGCAAGTTTAGCAAGTTTAGCAAGTTTTCTTGGACACTTACAGTAATGAACATGTAGTCTGTGGACAAAGTTCAATCAATTACTTGTGTTCATTTCAGTTCAGGAGGTGTTAGGAATACAAAACCCAGGTAAGAGGA
This sequence comes from Trachurus trachurus, assembly GCF_905171665.1. NCBI lineage: Eukaryota > Metazoa > Chordata > Actinopteri > Carangiformes > Carangidae > Trachurus > Trachurus trachurus. The sequence goes on from NC_139905.1 coordinate 27,563,901, forward strand.
GGAACACATTTCATAAGAAAATGTGTGATCATGCTTTAATCAATGTTATTAATAGTAACAGTCTCTTGGTTCAGTGAGTAATTCCTCCAGCAGGCTGGTGGTTAGTAGTACTGTATGGTGTTGGCTTGGAGCAGTTATTACCTGGAAAGAACAGTGGGGGGTGCTGTTGTAGGGGACTGTGACTTGTGATCTGAAAATTGAGGGAGGGGAAATATTAGTGTGTGTGTGTGTGTGTGTGTGTGTGTGTGTGTGTGTGTGTGTGTGTGTGTGTGTGTGTGTGTGTGTGTGTGTGTGTGTGTGTGTGTGTGTGTGTGTGTGTGTGTGTGTGTGTGTGTGTGTGTGTGTGTGTGTGTGGTGATTCCAGGTCTCCATTTATTTTTTTCAAAAATTATTTTCCGTCTCTTTAGGCCTTAATTATGAAATACAGTGAAGGAAATGAGTGTAGAGAGAGGGGGATAACATGCAGTAGAGGGCCACAAGTTGGATTTGAACCAGGCCATTGCAGAAGTCAAGTCAAATGTATTTTACAGTAGCACGTTTCATAGGGCAAGCGTAAACTCAGTGTGCTTCAAATGTGCATTAAAACAAAGATACATTGTATAACATGAAATAGCATATAGGATAAGAAAATATAACACCTATAAAAAATCATTTAAAAAAGGGAGATAATAAAAATAATTCTTAAAGCAAATAAGACAGAAATAAAACGCATGCTTTAAACATAACTAAAAGCTTGCGAAAAACAGATATGTTTTTAGTTTGCTTTGTAGCAGACCGTAGCTCATGTGGAAGAGAATTCCAGAGAGTAGGACCATAGCGGCTGAAAGCGCCATGAGCTGATTTGGAGTTGATTGTGGGTCTAGTGAGGAGATCTTTATCAGATCTCTCTGGTGTGTATTCGGTGAGCATGTAAACAACGTAGGAGGGAGCTAAGCCATTACAACATTTAAAAACAATAAGAAGTATTTTAAAATCAATTCTTTGTTGTACTGGGAGCCAATGAAGAGATGATAAAATAGGAGTGATGTGCTCAAACCTTTTGGTTTTTGTTAGTACTCTGGCTGCAGCATTTTGAATAAGCTGGAGTTTATTTAATGACATCATGAGATTGATATCAATCTTCTCAACCAATGCTTTGCAACTAGAGCTCTATAGCAGACATGGTCATGGTTACTTATTTAAATAAGCTTTATTTCTAATAATGACCTTCATGTACTTCAAAGAAATTAGAGGTTTATTTTGAATTAGAAAATAAACCAATTAAATTGATTAGGGAGTAGGTTGTGATGGTTTAGGTTTAGGAGCTGGGAAATGTATTACGCTAATGAGTGTGGCTACAAAAAGGTATGTGTGTGCCTGCATGTTTGCGTGTGCCTGTAAATTGATTTAATGTTTATTAAGGAAAAAAAAAACCTTTGTATTTTTTCTCAAAAGAAAAAAGCCGCATTTTTCTGTCTTAAGCCGACCTTTCCTCTTTTCCATCTCTTCCCTTTTTCCATCCCTGTTCCCTTTATTCCAACACTTCTCTTCTTTCTTCTCTCACGTTTCTCAATTCTCCCTCTCACAGCAGGAATTTCACTCATTCATCACCACAATTACTAAATGAAACTTTTGGTTGAAAAATTGTTCAAATTTTCCTTTGTCTAACAACTATATTGGAAAATTATTCCGCATTCTTAATTGCAGTGCTAACTCAACATTGCACCATTTAATACTCCATGCTTACCAGTAGATTTTTAGCATACGTTAAGTTCATCCTCCAAAGAGATGACGTTTTGTCATTTAACGTAAAATGCACATTCTAACCTACATAGTTCTGAGTAAAGTGATATGCATCATTTCTGTGCAGGAATATATAGAAAAAGTAAGGTGAAGGTAGCTTCCTTGGTAAGTCATATGTGTTGTAAATGCCCAGTTAGTCTCCATGCCATTCTAACATTGGTGTACCCATCCCATCCTCAGGCTATCCTCCTCAGTCTCTCTCCCTGCGTTGTGTTACTAAAGTCTGACTAAGTCGAGGTATGTACAATAAGTCATCGTCTCAGCCCTGCTAACAGATACGCTGCTACACAGGGAGCATTCGCTTAGTTTCTGGCTTTGCTTTGAGGAGAATCAATCACACTGTTTAAAACAACGATTTAAAAACATAAATGATCAAATATTATTAGCATTATCAAACCGTGTATCAAACATCTATGTAAGCGGGGTGATGGAAATGCTGGGGTTGGCTGGCAGTGTAATTCCTCCTCTTTTGGCTGAAGCTTGATGCTGCACCAAGCTATCAAAAAACATTATATTATCCTCTTTTTCTTATCAATTGGAGGCAGCAAAGAACAAATTATTGCACTAAGATGTACAGTAGGCCTACATCTTTAAGCGTATGTCTGGTCACAAGTTTTAAAAAATGTAAGCAGAGGACGGAAACATTGTGCTGTAAGTCTTTAGATTTATATTACTTTATTGTTACCTCAGCACAATGTAGTGTCTTACTAAGTAAATATGATGGATTGTTATAGCTTAAACTACCCTATAACACATCTATAATCAGCTAAATATTTCTCAATTCTCAATGATGTGGCTGCCTGGGTAAATGAAGACATGTCATCCCATTGTAGCAACAGGATAATACAAGATGAAATGGCTTTGAAGGCCAAAAGCATGATAGCAGGCACAATTCAAAGCTGCGCAATGCTACATCTGCTGCAGAGCAAACTGCAGAGAGAAACTCATTATGGATGCTCAGCACCTTCAACTTGACTCTGTGTACAGCAAGGGCTACACCCAGGCAGTGGTTTCAGTCTTTAAACATCTGAAGTGTTGCAGGGACCAATTATAGTTAGAATCATATTCACATATCTCTGGGAGGGGGGTGGGCGGGATGTGTCTATTACATATACATACAGCTTTAGTCTTTTATTTATTGTACCTCAAGGTTACAATAATATTTATTTGTCATTTCTTTGCACCACTTAACATAAACAATAAAATACCCCCAACAAGCACCAGCACCACAGTGATTGTTAAGAATTATTCAATATACTAATAATAACAGTGCTGAGATCAGATCAGGTCAGAGGTAGGGGTAACACTGTGACCATTAAAGGGACAACGAGGAGTTTTGGAAAAGCAAAGTGTTTTCACACTACATTTATGAGCCTCCGCGCGCATCGTGAAATTCTTTGACCGGCGCAAGACAGACTCATGTTTTCATTCATCAAGACTTAAAGTCAGAGGTTGGAAGACGATCAGATACCGTCGTAGTCCCGACCATAAACGGCTATTCGGCGGTGTTAATTCTCATGACTCGCCGCAAAACCGAAAGTAAAGGAACGCTGGTCGGCTCACCCAGCGTTTCCGCCACCACTAATAATAACAAAATAACGATAGAGACAAAACGATATATTTATCGAAAATGGGCCCATTAACAAGTGGTAACGTAGATTCATCCACATTAATATGAGACTTTTTTTATTGTCGCGGAATTTTTCGTTCTGCCGATGGAGAAACTCCTCGTTGTCCCTTTAACATAAACAATAAAATACCCCAGCAAGTACCAGCACCACAGTGATTGTTAAGAATTATTCAATATACTAATAATAATAGTGCTGAGATCAGATCAGGTCAGAGGTAGGGGTAACACTGTGACCATTAATAGAGGGGAAAAACCATTCAGCATCCTGCTGGATCTAGAACGGAGGCTCTGATACCTGTTCCCAGACGGCAGGAGGGAGAACAGGCCATTGGAAGGATGATGAGGCTCCTTTATGATGTTGGTACAGTAGCCCCTGTGAACACACAGGTTGGTTGTAGATCTCCAGCAGGGAGGGGAGAGGGAGGGGCACTGATGATTTTGCTGGCTGCTTTCACAATCCTGCTCAGCTAAAAATTTTCAGGGCCTTGCAGCTGCCAAACCAGGAGGTGAGGCCATATGCTATAGGACAGACTCCACAGGGTTAGGGTGTGGGTAGGCATGCTTTGTTCAGACGAAGAAGGGGATGGAGCTGCTGGGCTGGGGTGGGGAGGGGGGGCTTTTTTAACAGTGGCCATGGCATTCGTGGTGGAGGTCAGGTCGTCCGCCAAGTGGATCCCCAGGAACTTGATGCTGTTGACTACTCTCTCCACCGGGGCGCCGCCATTGCACTGCACTGCGCTGCGCTACGCTTCGCTTCGGTTACGCGGGCAGTGCGACAGCTGCAGGGAAGTGGAAATATGCTGCAGAACAAGCTGTTCTTCCGTTCTGACTTTTGTTTAGGCACAGAATGATAGTGGTGCTTTTGAGGCAGGTGGGAACAACACTTTGAGTGAGTGAGATGTTAAAGATATCTGCAAAGATGTCTGAACATTCCCTCCCCACATTGTGCAGGGATGTTGTCAGGACTGGCCGCTCTCCCGCTGCACTGGGAAGCTCTCCAGAGTCTGATATGGTCCATTTTACCATTGAGGGGGCGTAGGCTACATTAGCCAGCATGATTGTCGGGACCACCGGCTTGTGTGGTTTAGTGGTTAACCTAACCTGCGGCATGCATCCCCCCCCCCCTCTTTTTCCCCGCTTCTGCGTCCTCTCGCATTGCTTTCGCGGTCGTCTCCTGGCCGCGGGCTTCCCAATGATTCGATCCTTGCTTGCTTAACATAGCATAGTTCATGTCTAGTCTGATAATCTTCAGGTCTTCTGTTTGTGTGTGTGTGTGTGTGAGAGAGAGAAATCAGATTTAGGCTGCAGATTTATTCCTGTGATTATAGGTTTTAATACTTTTGCTGTATGAATGTATTGATTAGCTACATCTAATACAGATTTACAGTAAACACGTGTGAACCTACTTACCACATGTTTCCGAACTTCACAAACAGAAGTCGTTTTTGCTCTTCCGGTGGAATTGTACGTTTCCATGGTTTCAGTCGCTGTCATAGTTGCGGTAAACACGTGGATCTATTGAAGGGGAATTGCTGTTTTTTACAATCTGAACCTTATTTCTAGCATAAAATATGATCATTTACTCACCCAGGTAGCTTTGGTGGTGAAAATTAGCTCCAGCCGAGAGCTGCGTATATCCGTATAATGTGAGTCTACAGGGCAGCGGAATGCAGCCTCTAAATAACACATTATCCGCCGCAATACTCGTTCATTTCACCAATATTTTATGCTAGTGCTATCGTGGCTTGTTGCTACCGCTAATACTATGGTTTGTTTCTGCGTGTTTCCGACTTGTCAGAACAAAATGAGCAGCTGGACAAAGTTCAGCTTCCACAGGCTTCCTCTCCACAACCTGGACTTACTAAAGCTCTGGCTAGTTGAAAAAAAAATGGACCTGAATGCCGAAGTGGAATCATTGTTATCAGAATGAGCCGCGCGGCGCTCAGAGATGACATCATCCAGGTCAGAGGTTCGTAGGTCAACCTACAGACCCCGGATGTTGATAACAGCTAACACCGGACTCAGAGGGGAATTTTTAACTACTATTTTTAACTATGGATATCACATAAATGTCCTGGGAGGACGGCGCCACATTCTCCATCCGGCTCATGCAACTGCACAGACGAGCTGTCAGAGCAGCTCTGCTTTATCTTTCCTGTTTACGCGGTGCCGTCCTCACAGGAGATGCACGCGTTGCACTCAAAGTTTGTCGTCTGAGCTTCTCACACTGGAACTGCTCTGCATAACTGGCACATACTGTAAGTCCCCAATGTGAGGCACTCTTACAGAACTATCCTGATGACTTTTTAAAACACCTGTACTGTGTATCCACTTCGGATTTTTGTCTATTTGTGTGATATCCATAGGTAATAGCTGGCGTTTAATAGATCCATGTGTTTACCATGACTATGACAGTGGCTGAAACCATGGAAAACATAAACATACAATTCCACCAGAAGAGCAAAACCGGCTTCCGTTTGTGAAGTTCGGAAAAATGTGGATATAGTCAGTGGCACTACAGGGTACACCCTGGGCAACATGGTCATTCACAAAACAAGAGCTGTCAACATTTTTCATAGCCTGACGAATTACATAAAGACAAATAAAAATGTTGGAATAAAGCATTTCTCCTCAATTCAATTCAGTTTATTTGCCTCAATGTTACATCAGGGCCACGGTTATGCCATTGCCTGGTAGACCCGCACAGGGCTTTTTATTGGCATGCAACAATAGAAACAGTGGTATTAACCTTTTTTTTTTACTGACATACAAATTTCTGTCCTGCTGTTTATTCACTTTACAAAGTAAGCGCAATACACTATATTCTGAAGATAAAACATTTACTCTTAAATTAAAACAAATTGTGCTACTCACACACTTTATGAGGTTTAGAGGGAGATTTGAGAAAATATTGGTGAGTTTTAACAATGTGATATTAAAGGAAATTAGGGTTAGTGTTAGTGTTAAATATCTGGAATTTAATCTGATGACCATTAGGCCTGTCACAATTATTGTCTGATCGCAATCATTTGAGCTGACCACAGTCATTTAGCATAATCCTTACAATGGTTTCAATTCATCTATATAAAAACAGCTGGATGAAACTAACAGGAAGGTCATATTTCATGGTGTCATTTTTCACCATTTGCGGTTTCACCTGTCATCGGGTTGCGCCTTCTTCTCCTCCTATGGTTTAATGACACATGAGTGGAGCCACAAACTGTTTATCGGAGGGAGCTTCATTTCTAATATCGATGACCACATTTCAATGAGCATCAGTTGACATTATCATCATCTTATTATTATTCTTCATAAAGTGTATGTTTATTATTAAATTATGTTTAGGCTTATATGCTATAATAGTGGCATAAAATGATCAGAAAAGGACAATTAGATCATTAATAATCACAATTATTTGGTATGTGACAGCCCTAATGACCATTTTATTCTCCTTCCTCAACAGAGGAGGTGGTGTCATTTTTATTTCCACGCACTAATAGTTTTATATGCTCTGTAATGCAGCTAGAAATGATTGGCCAATTTTACTTACAGATGATCTGTATTGTTAATAATGTGTATCAGTGAGAATTATAGTTATAAAGCCACTAGGCTGTCAACATGATGATTAGGTTACACGTGGTTGGGATCTGATGACAATGCGTGACTGAACCTTGACATTTTACTTGGTCAATCCAATAACATTATAATGTATTCTACTCTACTGTGCCTAACACAAATTCAAACTGCCATTGACACCTAATAGCAACCACTGAAGTGATACAAAGGGCTTTTAAACAAAACTATGATAAAACTAATAACTGTCATCATTATGGTCAGCGTAATCATGATATTAAAATTGGATACTGATACCATTCCATATAGTACAGCAATTGACCTCTGAAATAATCCCACTCCCAGCCAAAAGCCCTGCTGCAAGAACAAATCCTCCCTGAGAGGTATTGAGGAAGTAGAAAGACTCAATTAAAAATCTGGTGTATCATGTGTTGGTTTATATGAAAAGAGCAAAGTAAAGCTGCCTTTTAAATACTTGACTGTCAGTTCATCCACTGTTTTGTCCCGGGATAGTTTTAACACAAGTGCTACAAATGGTAAATGGACTTGCATTTAATATATTGTGCTTTTCTCTTCTCTAGGACCACTCAAAGCTCTTTACACGTTGTTAGGCACATTCACCCATTGCACACACACAGTGCTTGTATCTACATGTTGTGCAGATACAATATGTATGTTTTACTACAATACATATTCTGATTGCGATCGTGCTTCACATCAGGGACGTATCCATCCTGTTAGGGTTAATTTCTCTATAATAACCTGCTCACTCTTCATTATCCCTAATGTATAACACACCAATACACCACACAGAGGTTCATAATATTTTATATATAAGATTTTTTTTTTCAAATTTGAATCATCATGTCAAATTATTTATGATAGTTAAACTTTTCATGAGGCACTTCTTTTGGCTGAGGTGTTTAACAGTCTCATGGCAATGGAGACAAACGGTCTGTTAAAGCTCTCAGTCCTATAGGGCAGTGAGGTTGCTGGCTGCTGCTGAGGCCTGCAGAATGTTGTGGAGAGAGTGTTTGGTATTGTGTAAGATGTTCTTGCATCTTATATTGCATGTTTGGCTCAACAACTGTACCTGAGTTGACTTCAGACTCCTGCCAATCACAGTGCCCCAGCCTTTTTCAGCAACTTGTCAAGTCTCCTTGTGTTCAGGGCCAGACATGCTGCTGCCCCAGCAAACTGCAGTACACTGACCACCACAGTCTCATCAAACAGTCCTTACCATCCCTTAGCAAAAAGTAGTAGCCTATAATTGAAGTTCATTTTATTAAGTATGCTTGAGTATAAGTATAAGTATAGCAAGTATACTATGGATCATGTAGCCTATTTGTAGCATAGGCCTACTAGAAAGTTTTTAATACTTCTTCGGACTAAATTGGAACATTTTAAGTTTATAAAAGTATACTTTATAGGTCATTTTAAGTTTACAAGAGTACACTTTCAAGTATACAACAAGTACACACATCTATAGGACGAATCGCCTTGTTGTTTGCAACTACTTCCGGGTAGAAAACCAGCATTCGAACAATAGTGACGGACGAGAGTTTCGCTATCTAATTTTTAATGTCACTATATCGCCGTTTAGACTAATCTGATGCTTGTAAAGTTTATAAAACCAATGATTGGACAAACATTACTATTTAAGTGTGCACATTTTTGTAATTAGTCATGGTTATCATAGATTAGCCGGGCTAACGGTTAGCTACCTGTTTAACTTTAATAACTCAGTGACTCAATAAACGTCTGAAAAAATATTTTCTCCAGCGGATATCTGAGTTACAACATGACTGAGCTAACTGGAGTAGTTTCATGTCGTGTCCGACAACGGGAGGGTTTTAACAGCTGACGTCCTGGTGTTAGCCTAGCTACCGCCGTCAGCTTAGCTACCGCCGTTAGCTTAGCTACCGTTAGCTCTCCCTGTCAGCTGAGCCACTGATGCTTTCTAGACACCGTGTTACCCCAAACTGAATAAATACAACACATAGCAACACAAAACACACACAGAGAAATAGTAATGTTTCTTCAATCATTTCAGATTTGTCTAAACGGTGATAGGGCGTGAAAAAATATGATATTGCTAAACTCTCGTTCGTTACTATTGATCTCATTCAAATTATGTGTTGGTTTTCTACCCGGAAGTAGAATGTAAACAACAAGGTGATTCGGTCTATATACTCATAGTGTACTAAGTATATACTTCTAGTCCACATTTTAGTTTATTAAAGTATACTTTATAGGTCATTTTAAGTTTTCAAAAGTACACTTCCAAGTATACTGCCTCAGTTTTAGTATAAAATGAGTATACTTGTAGTACACTTTAATAAAGTACTTTTTGCTAAGGGATTCTATTCCTTCAGCTGTTGAGGAACACGTGGTGTGATCAGATCTCATCCAGCTGTAAATGCTATCCATAAAACTAAACTTTCACAGATGAATCCCCAGCTAATTTGCTGTGTTATGACTGTCACTGAGATAATTGACATTGTAGACTTTATAGCTACCTGCTAAACTTGTGTATATTAGCTTTCACTTGCATAATTGAAGTTAGCATTTAGTTGAAAAGGTGCAGTAAATACCGCCTTGAACTTGTTGAATTCCCCCCTGACTGAGGAGAAGCACATTTGTCTGTCTGTTTGTCTGTCTGTCTGTCTGTCTGTCTCTTCTGTCTCTTCTGTCTGTCTCTCCTGTCTCTCCTGTCTGTCTGTCTGTCTGTCTGTCTGTCTCCCTTTAAACGCAGCCTGGTATTCTTACTGGTATAGATTGGTAGTCAAAACACCTTGGCTTTGAGAAACACTTTTCTTTTCTTATGTTTGCAGTTTGAGAACATGACAGTTATGTGTATGTCTAATTGTGCTCAGCTCCAGATGATTTACCTATACCTGACTTTGCTCTGAGCTTCCCAAAAACTATTCAAGTCTTTCTGTGTCTACCTCATGAACTAAAATATAGCACCACCGATGTGCTTTTGAGAACCTCAGAGCAGGTAGTCCAATGGATGTATAAGTGCAAAATTCTTCTATGATATCTTCAGACCCACGGCTTTGTTACATCCACTTGACTACTCCACCTGCCCCCCCTCCCCCCACACAGTTCATGTCAGTGTGCCAGAGCGTCAACTCTAGCTGTTAATGGGATATTGTGGCAACTGATAGCTGATTTTCGTAACCCATATTCCTATTTTGTCCTGTCTCTGTTCATCTGTCTGTCCTTCTGTCCATCTGTCCGTCTGTCTGTCTGTCCGTCTGTCTGTCCGTCCGTCCGTCTGTCTGTCTGTCTATCTATCTGTCTGTCTGTCTTTTTCCACTTCCTCCTTTGATCTCAAATATTTTTTTTTTTACTTGGTTTCGGCTGGTTTTGTTTGGAATTACCTTCTTTCTACTTTGTTTCATTTACAAATGCTTGTAACTGTAACAAATGGTTTATATTTGCTATTTCTGATGTGCAATGCTGTCATAATATAACACACACTGATTTATCATGGCATTTCCCCATTCCATAACACATTCTTTAAATTACCATAACATTGGAAACCTCCATTTGCTCATAACTGCTGTGAATGACCCTCCATTACCCCCCCCCCTGCTCTGACCTTTTGACCTGTGTGTGTCATCTTTATATAGCCACAGGTTATGAGAAGTCACGCAGCCTCAATAATATCTCCGGGATGACAGGCACCCCGCTGCGCCTCACACCCATCACCAACTCCACCTTTGAGCCCTTTGAGCCATCCGGCCTCAGGCGATGCCACTCCCCCATTCCGTCCATCTTGTAGCATTGCTTGAAGAGAAACACAGACAACACAATGTCAAGAACAACAGCAACAATAACCCTTACCCTAACCCTACCCTAATATTAGGCTAGAAGCTGTCCATAGCCATCTATCTAGATAGATAGATACAGTAGATAGATAGATAGATAGATAGATAGATAGATAGATAGATAGATAGATAGATAGATAGATAGATAGATAGATAGATAGATAGATAGATAGATAGATAGATAGATAGATAGATAGATAGATAGATAGATAGATATGGACAACTTCTCTTTCATCTTTATAGAAACTGCAATGAGTTAGACATCTTCTCATCACTAGAGGGCCCTATTTGGACATGACAGAATAGTTAAACCTCGATGATTAAGCTGAAATAGATGCTAATATATTTGAAAAAACACAAACACACACTAACACACCTGCCTTACTAACAGGGATAGAGCCTATGTTAGTTTAGATTGATAATGATAGTTGGGTTAGTTTACCTCTAGCTTTCCCTGTGCTACTTCTTGCCTGTAACTTGACTGCACCTGAACTTCAACGCTTTTAAAACTGATATGTATGAGTAGCATTAAATACACGTTTCCCATATTAAGCCTCAGAATGCACACATCAACACATATGTAGACACTAACATATTACTCCAGCATGCATGTTTCTACTCAAGAGAATCTCCAGAATAAGAAAATACACTATGCCTATAAATAGATTGAGAAAAAAAAAATATTTTAATACACTTTAAAAGTAAAATGTATATCTCTAAAAAGGTTGTCCCCCAAAAAGCCATGCAGGCTATAAATGTTCAGATTTTTGTGTTACATTTAGATGATGTACAAGCTCTTTTTACAAGCAATTGTCAGATACATATACTTTGTTCTCAGAGTATCCATTAAGTATGGGAAAAGAGGGGAGAGGGGCTACCATCAGATTTGACATCACATCCATAAGCAGCTTATAAAAGTAGTGGCAACTCTTTTTCCTACTCCCTCCTCAGGCTTCTCACTTTATTCATAACCTAAGAACATTCACAGGGCATACTGCAGGAGGACTTTAAAAAAACAAAACAAAAAAAAACACTGTTATACAGTGGACAGCAGTAAACAGGTATTAAGACTCATGGATGTCTCTGTCAGGATTGGGCCAGTGGTTCCAAACCTAAAAGACACCTGTGTTGCAAGATAAATCTGATGCAGGTGTGAGTCAATTAAAAATCATATCAAATTACATTAAACAAATTGTTTTTCTTTTGAATGTTTACTTTTTGTTTATGAATTTGTGGACAATTTTACCTCACCACACCACAAATAGCTATAGTCATCTGAAAAGTGGTTAGATGCACTGTGAATTCTCACATATGGCCTTTATTTATCAACTTATCAACTGGGGGATAGATCAGGCTAATATCTATGTGTGTATATCTATCTATCTATATGTCAATGAATATTAGAAGTCGGGTGCATCACTGGAAACTTGAGTGATGTCGAATCATGTGCTTCATGTAAGTCATGATTTATTCCATAACACTGGTGCAGGAAACATATTTCATAAAATAGACAAAGTAGCCATAGGAGTATGGGGGGGAAAAAATAGGAGAACATACATAATCAACTTTGACACATACAGTAATGACCTTTTTTTAGTCTCACCAAGAATTCCAGTGTAGATGTTGTCATGGAAACCAGAATTGTTGGATCTCATCTGATCTTCTGCACCATCAATCCTCACCTTCTGACCATGCACTCTCACCTGGGCTCTCAGCAAAAAGGCTGAGCTGCTTGTGTTCATCTGCCAGCTAATGGTTTTAACAGATCTGTCCAAGGAAGTTTGATTTCCTGTCCTTCCATGAGTGAGTGAGTGAGAGGAGAAGATTAAATGCCGCTCTGATCTCTGTATGTGAAGCACAAAGTTGGACTCAGGGTGTGTTTAGTCTCACAACATAAAGCCAGTAAGCCTGGCTCTTTCTAAAATAAATATGTAAAGCTGTTTTTTTTCTAGTAGTGTGTAAAAAAAGAAATCTAAAGGACAATCTGGGGCAAGCAATATTTATTGATAAGCAACACTCAATCAGTGATTGGAATCAGCAGATCTCTTCACTTCGCTAGAGGGATGGATAAATTGTGAATAGATTAAAAAATATATATATATATATATATATCTAAATATCCTGAGTCCAGCTCTGTACTTGACACACTTGACATGAGGCTATAGTATTTAGCTCCTCACATTATTCCTGGAAAGACAGCAAATACATCCACTTCCAAAAACAGTGATTTCCTTTACAATGAGGTAACTAACTTTCTCTTCATCTGAAAAAAAAAAAAAGTTTTAGACATTGCAGCTCAGCCTGAAAGTGAGAAGAGTTCATCCTGCCACCATCACCACCACTGCCACCGCTGCCAATAGCATTACTACTTTTTGCACTGACACCAGTGTGACTCAGCAGCCAGTGGCAATATTTTTAGTTTTCTCCCTTTTTGGCTTCTCTTTCTTTCCCTGTTTTTTGCCCCTTCCTGAAACCTATACCCCCCTCCTCCCCCCCCGACCCCCCTCAACCCCCCACCCCCCTCGTCCATCTCCTTTTTGTTTTTGGTGGTCAGTAGGAGGTACCGTGAACGGCTACTGGAGCGACAGCCCTTGGTAAAAGAGGAACAGATGACAAACACCACACGAGAAGAAGAGCGAGGACATGACAACAGAGACAGCATACAAACAGAAATATGCAATGTAGATAAATAAGACAGGCAGGTGGTTTTATCTGTGTGTTCAGATGTGTGTGTATCTTGTGGCACACATGTTGTGTGTCACGGATGTTTATGTTTTATGTTCCTGTATGTGTGTGTGTTTGTGTGTGTGTGTGGCCAGATTTCCATCTACCTCTGTACTAAGATGCACAAAATGTCAACTAGGAAAAACACATTGTTTCAAAAAAAAAAAAAAAAAACTTAAGAAGAAACAATTATTCCACTTTAGTAGTTTTATCTTTTTGTCAAAGATTGTACTTTTGTTTTATAGATGTTTTTTATTTATTTATTTATTTATTTAAAACAGCATTTTTCTGATGTGCTTGGTTTCAGTACAATGTCAGACTTTGTCATTGCTGTAGAAAGTAATTACAGTATGTGTCTATTGGTTAAGTTTCAGGTCTGTCCTCACATCTCATTATTACCTCCTTTTGTCCCCCAATAAGTATCAGAGAGCTTTCAGCAGCATGAGACTGTCCTTGGACAACACACACTTTAACACTCAGAGAACATTTGTTAGGTATAATACATTGTTTGTTTGGTAAATCTTGTCAAATGATTGGATTCCAAAAAAATATGAATTCACAGGAATGTCTCAGTGCTTTCCTGTCACTTTTTGATTTTTGTTGAAATCAAAAATGTCAACATTAATTTTAAATTAAAATAATCATACAATGTTAGAATACTCCACCAATACAATTAAGGCTCCAAGATGAAAATTATATATCTTATGTGTTTGACATGTAAATTAGCCTCATCTTTAGGATGTTTTGCTTCCCAAAATGTCAAGCTATTCCATTGATGGTACATGACCCTGCTTCCTTTTAGCCTCACGCCCCAACCAGGTGTCAGTTTCATGAGTAGGAAAGAAAAAAAAACCACCAATCCTATTAGACAAACATATCCACACCAACCTAACTCCCAAAAAGCAAACTGGACCCAGGATTCACCACAGGTTAGTTTCATATTCAGGCTTAGGATCCCCTATACACACACTGGCACACATACAGTATCTGGATACAAACACACGCTCCAGTCCATCTGCTGAACCTCTCTTATCATTTCTCACCATGTTATCCTCTCCTTATCCTCCTCTCCCTTCCCCCCGGTGTCCGATGTTGTGAGTGTGTCTAAGGCCACTGCTGATTGGCAGCTTTTGTCATGATGATGTACATATGTAAAGTTTGTGTTGTAAATGAATCTGCATGGGTTTCCTACACAAGCAGTAAGGGATACTGATGTGACTGATAATGTGAGGAGGTCTGACAAAAATTTTAGTCTCAAGTTTAATGAATGTGTATATAGCATTTAGATTACTAGGAGTGTGTATGGATTAAGAGTGTGTTTAGACGCCTACATATGCACTAACAACGCATGCAGGACAAAAAATCCTCACCTCTTTGGATGCAGGAGGTGGGATGAGCTGTCATTATGCATGCCAAAATGCTACAATGCTATTGGTCGAAACGGGCCATATTAGGTACTGTAATGGGGATGGGAGGGTGGGGGTGGGTGGGAAAGTTTATTTTTGCAGGATGGGGAGGGGTACTGTTTCTGATAGGTCTTGTATAGCTGCTTTCTTATCAATCTTGAGAGACTTACGATAAGAGATACATATTAACAGTTGTAGCTTATGATTTTCTTTTTTTTTTTTTTGCTTCTCTTTTCACAGAAAACTGTTCTGAAAGCCTTGTGCTTGTCAGATATATGCAAAAAGAAGTAGTAACTGTGAACTAATGCTAAGAAATGAAAAAAAAAAAAACGAACAAACAAACAAAAAAAAAACAAATCCAGTTTCTTCCATCCATTGTTTTTGGCTCCGCTGCCAGAGAGGAGCGATGACCCTATGACTCCCAAGAGATCCCCTTTCATCAATTTCATTGATGAGCTGCTTCATTGTCTGTCATGTTACCTGTCCATCCCTTTTGTCCTGTTTACTACACCTGTATTAAACCACAATGGGTTCATAGGATACCTTTGCAATGTGAGAATCCTGGAATTCAGTGCAACTTTTAACAAAGATGAGGATTAGAGCTGAGGCCTGGTTGATCTGTTGGGGGGGGGCCTTGACAAATGAACTGGGCTAGTTTTCAACAGGGCCACCATAAATGTATATCAGGCTGCCCCAATTAGACATCTTTAACAACTGTTTCTTCATAATACTGTCACATTGTTGTGACTGTTTTCAGTTTTCTACAGTAAAGGCACTGGGAGATGAATTAATCTTCTGTGTGGCAGTGAACGCACCACACGTAGAAGCTTTAATCCAGTTTTTTTTTTTAATGTTGGCATCGAATGCAAAAAACCAGGGCCAGGATTTGCTGATTGGTCAAAAGATGTGTTTGTTTGGGGTTTTTTTTTGTTTTTGTTTTTTTGTACTTTTATGTAAAAGAAAATTGTAAGCGATCAAAATAACCACACTGTTGAACTAGAAGCCTTTTTAATGATGAGGATCTGGGGCACTGGTTGGTGATCCATATTTGAACATGATGGATTTTATTCGTTATCCTGATATGCAAGGACACAGGAGCACCAACATAACCAAACTTGGCCACGATGACTTCTTTTCAAAAGAACGAAGAGTTTAAACCAAAAAATATATATATATAAAATGGGTGAATAAGTTGCACTGACAAGTGAGGACCCACTGCAGAGGTACTCCTCGAAGTCTGAGTTCCTGTTAGTCCATATAAACCCCTTGTTGCCATTTTTGTCCTATTCCATTCATTCACAACTCAGGTATCTCTTTTTAAATCCTTTCGTCTGAGCCCCATTGTTCCTCAAAGATGTACATTAGATATGAAACAGAGAGACTAGAAAAAAAAAAGTTGAGTTTTCTTTTCTGTCGTGTGCCTGCCATTTTGATCTGTTTTATGGCTCTCATCCCACCTTCAAAAGTGCTTCTTTGTTGTGCAAAACTGCTTCCTGTCTTTTCTTTATGTCATCCCTTGTGTCATCCAACACTTTCTTGAGAAGTGTTCCCCTCTTTTGGCGAGATATCAGTCCCCCAACACACCATCCATTCCTCCAATCCTCACATTCTCACAGAAACCAAAACCAAAAGGAACTGAGTGAATTTGGAGCACCTTCACACCAAAAAGAGAAAAAAAAGAAAAAAAAACTTTTAACACTGGATTTCACCGTGGACGGAACCAGAAATGGACATAAAATGATTGTAAAAGACTGGGGTTCTATCTTGTAGATGTGCAGGAGGGGGAGAAAAAAAATGTGCAATAAAATAATGTGTTGTGAGTGGACTCTCAAGCCAAGCAGCATCAAAGGAGATGGAGAAGGAAAAGGTTTGGCAAGACAGAAAAGTGGTGATGAGGAGGAGGAGGAAGACAGAAAGAAGCAAAATCGCTTCTCCATGTAAGAATGTGTATCTCACTGTTGTTACTGTGCACCGTTTGCTTCTCGTGTCGTCTTTCTCGTCTGTGTGTGTTTATGTGTTAGTGTTACATTTTGTTTTATGTTTTGTGTCTTCATGTCGTGTGCTGCACTCAGTGTCTTTTTCGGTTTGTTTTTTTTCTTCATGTAGCCTTTATGTGCACCACACCTGGGTCAAACAGCTTTCACACTCTTCTACAGGTTATCCCACATATAGATACAGGAGAATTGCTGTTTGCTTTTTTGCTTTTGGGCAAACACAGACTGTACCTGAATGAAATGAATTGGAACTGACCTGACCTAATGCATCAAATCTTTTTTGGCCGTCACAGTGGGATGAACAATTATCTAAACAAAAAAAAGAAAAAAAAAACGTATTTGGCCAAGGTCTGGTCTGTACATGTGCAGCACATACCAACTGAGCTACTCCACTTTCTTCTGGTAGTCTGGATCTCAGCCCAGTCCTGGTTGGCTGCAGTCCTCTGGTTTGAACGTTGACCTCTTAACAATATTTTTTGGATGTCACTCTCTTTGACTTCAGAGTCTTTGGTCTTATTGTCATTCACAAACCAATTACCATTTATTTGTATCAGAGGACTGAGCAGCTCCCATGGGACTTCTGCAGTCTGTATATGTGAGTGTGTGTGTGCAGATGTGTGCGTGCGTGTGTGTGTGTGTTTTATAGACAAGCTACGTTGCGTTTTTTGGTGTATTTGCATGCTGGCTGGGCTGGACAAGTCTTGTACTAATGTCCTTTTTTGTTTTGTTTTGGCTTTTATCGATGTGTGTAATGGTCTACCATTTCCTTGCCAAGGTGTACAATATCTTCTTGCTGTGCTTCCCATTAATACAAGCAAGTATGTAATCCTGTGGCATTCTGCAGCACTGGAAATCATAGACCAGTAGAAACCTTTTTCATTTTTACATAAACAAATAGGATTGGGTTGGAAAGTTTTGTAGTTAGGCTATAATGACCACTAACGTTATACATATTCATAGCACCAAAGACATTTTTACAGCCTCTTTGCCAACAGCATCTTTGGGATGAAATATGTTGATGACATAATAATAGACAATTATAACAATAGACTTGTTGTCGACTCTGTGTATTAATATACCATTGTTTTTCAGTAACAGCAAGTTGTGATAGTGTTATACAATCTGAAATAAAAACAAAAGAGCATAATAAAACATTGAGAGTGAGTCAGATCCATTTTAAAATTTGGATCAAGTCAGAGACAAAAATATAATTTTCAAAATACAATACAAAAAAGTAATTTGATTTCACAGTAAGTAACATCAGATGTGTATAAGAAACAAATACGATCCCCTCCTGATGCTCTTGGAAAAGAAGCCCAATCAAATGTGATACTATGTCACACCCCAGACAGATATCACCTCATTTCAAGCAAAGGAAATGGAAACCTATTTTTTCTCTGATGGGTAAAATAATGATTTTGCTTGTTATGTCTAAACTAACATGTAATTCTCCTGACGGGATAGTTTAACCCGGCCCCTCATCAGCTGTCAGTGAAAATACATATCATTGGTCAATACTACTATTGTTATCTGTTATTGGGTGTAATTGTTTAATAATAATGAAGGAAAATCATATTTTGAAATGCAATCCCATTAATTTCATCATAAAAGCTTTTACCAACAGCTGATGTGGCTGCCTCTAGAACACTCTGTGGAGAAACCATTCCTAAGAAACAAAAGAAAATATTAATTTACCCACCAGCATCATCTAACTGACCGGCGTTACATGCTGAATGCACTCTGTAGATCAACACAATGAAAGTCATGACTTTTCAATTCACTAAATGATCTTTCCTTTTTCTCTTTCAGTGCTGAGTTTCTAACCCCTCCACCCCTTCCCTACGAGAAAAGGAAAAACACCAAACTTTACCACTGCTCGTCCACCTCCCCCAATGGAAGTCATTGTAGAAAAGACGAGGGAGACAGAGAGAAAGAAAAAAAAAAAAAAAACGAGACGAGATGTAGAGATCTTCACCACCTCTGAAAAATGTGACCTGAACATTAATCATCAGCTGTTTGACACATTCATATGCAACCTGAGAATCACACATATAAGCCATTAGAATATAGGAGTGACAGAATAATGTCCACCCTCTTTGAACTGATGTTCCACAGCATGGATGCTCTCAGCTCAGCAACATGAGGGGGCCATGAGTGACAGACATGGAAACCACGCGACGTCGAGGACACCCCTCTGTTTCAACTGTGTGTGACTGAGTTGTGTCAATTCCTTTACTGAGCACTCTCTTTATTTGAAGAAGCTGCATGCACCATCCAGTGAATGTTCCACTAATTCTGGCACTCAAAAGCACTATGCAAGGTATGGGGCAATGTTGAAACGGCTCCAGCAGAGTCTTGATCGAGTGTTGCCGTTGGAATGCAGAGGCTGCGGGACTACAGGACCTCTTACCAGCGGATGGAAAATCTACTCATACATATCAGAAACATTAGCCATATCCTGTCTATCTGATAACCATTGGACTTCTTGTGAGAATGGTCGACATCTTAGGACTTCAACTGATCTTTTTCAACACAGATCTCCATGGATTTCAAAGTTTTAAATCACCCCCCAATGGAATTTAATCCAAAGACACGTGGACGGACGTTTCCAGTCATAGACTTCAAACTGGGCTATAGGGTTAACATCTGCTAGGAATGAGGTGTCGTTGGAAAGAAAGACATGATTGATCATCTCTCTTTCTCTCTCTCTATCTATCTCTCTCTCTCTCTCTCTTTCCCTCCTGAGTCTAATCGGTACCTTGACAACCCTCCCAACCAGCCCACCCACCTTCCTGCATCTCAGCATTGCTGCTGCTCCTCTTCAGCAAATCTGCATGGCATGAATGAACTCAATAACAACCCAAAGAAAGACAGTTATAAAGACACAGTGGATGGATTAGAAAAAGGGGGTAGAAGGAAGTCGTGAGAGGGGGGGGGAGAGAGAGAGACTGTAGATTTCTTTTTTTCCACCTAGAAATGTCAATGCAAAGTCATATCATCATCCAAGATTCTGTTTTAACCCCCATCTGGCTGCTAATAAGAGCAATGCAACATGCCAGTGAACTCTCAGAAGGCATGATGGATGGGGAGAAGCTTTCTCCTGCTCCGAGTAAAGTGGGGGGGAGGAGGGGGAGGAGATTCAGACCATACACTCTATACCTCTGGGAATGGGGGTGGAAACACACAGGCTTTTCAAACGTAGCAGGTTGAGTAACAGAGGGGAGGACATCTTTGAGAAACTACACAAGGGATAAAAAAAAAAAAATGCCAATGATTGCAAATTAGAGGTGCATTTTAAAGACATTATTTACCAGCATGAATATTCTGCATGACTTCTTTAAGCCATTCCAATCTCCCCCCATGAGAAACAAGGCTAGAAATGGAGAATTTAAACATGGTGTTTAACAAAACATTCATGTTGTACCAAAAGAGAAAAAAAAAGAAAAAAAAGCCTCAATTTTGCTTTCAACGATAAAACATAAATAATTAAGAAGAAAAGTGCTGCAACATTTACCCTGTTTTGTTTTCTTTGAGAAATATTAGAGGACTCCAGCCCTCTAAAGTACAAAAAGACTCCTCCCAACTTCTGCAAGTATTTCTTATGCTGTACTTACTACAAGTTTGTCTAATGCTACTGCAACTTCTATGTCTCACCTGGCTGCTATTCTGCTTCTTCTTCTTCTTCGACTTCTTCCTCTTCTCCTTCTTTTATCAGAACCCTATTAACAGAACCACATTCTATTCTCTCTAATGGCAGCTGTGTATGTCTGTGTCAATATCTGGACCCATGACTATCAAACTTAATTGTTCGATTGAACTCTGCTGTACACTCCAAGATGTCATTCATTCTGTGTATTTTAACTGAGCGTATCCAAGGTTACCACCACCACCCCTCAGAGATCCGACGGGCACATCTGAATCTGGATCCAGAATATGACAGAAAAAAACAAAGGTTCAGATGCTCAGAATGTGATGCAGGCAGGTCTGTTTACTTCCTCAGGGGAAAAGATAAAGAATGGCATCCTTTTCATCGACTAGCTTAGATTTGCACTCAGCAGTTTGATACACAACCCCAAGTAAAAAGCTTGTCCAATAACCCTCATCCTCATGAAGGATCATCTATTTTTGTAAAATTTTTTGTAGCATTACAGACGCTTTGATTTAGATTTTTGTTGAGTGAGAAAGTGATAAAGGCCTTGCCTGATAACCATCAGTTATGTTGTTATGCTGACTGATTGCATTTCTAGTAGCCTCACTTAAAATAATCATATGGCTGGTTCAAACATATTACAACTGTGCCATAAGCCAGTTTGTAGTGCAGTGAAAACTTCAACTTAGTGAAAACATAAACCTGTAGCATGGAAACTCATCACCCAATCTACAAGACGTTGGCAACTGGTTTGTAGATAGTTTGCAATAAGAGGCAGAAACAGAAAAGGCAGGTGATGTACTATGTCAGACCAGCATTTATGAAGAATCTTGTGTGTGATTATTCATTTATTGGTATTTGGTTTGCTAGGTTGATCACCTGGGCTAAATTATGTGAAACAGTGTAGCATGGATGGATGACTAAACAGGACTCTGGGGCACAGGCACAGGCACAGGGGCCCAAGAACCAAACTCACCAACCAGATAAGCCCATCAATTGTAACTTTTTGTTTGTGTTAAATGCCAGTGTTGAACTGCAACCTCTAAAAATTTGGATAAAAGATCCTTAAAGTCGCATTTGCTCATTTGCAAGGGGCAAAAAATATTATGAGAAGGAACTAAATACCTTTATTCTTTCAATCGATATACTGTAAAAGCTTGGAGCTAGGGGAAAAAAAATCGCAAACATGTTTAAATTTTTTTTATCACTGTTGTCATTGGCTATTTTATTTTATTTGGAAAAGATCTTCTATAGAACTGACTGTAATTTCTACCATATTTGCATTGTTATTGAGCACAGAAAATGTGCACTGTGGGGGCCAAAAAGGTTTGAATAGGGCTGATTTCAAATGATTGTTTGTTGTGTTACTTCTCTATTTATTTATTTTATTTATTTTTTTATTATTGTGAATTGTTCATGGAATTCTTTATCATTCTTGGGAGAATATATAATCACAAACAGCCAAAAAATCTAATGGAAAACAGGTTCTATCTCAGGAATCTACTGTATCAAAATCTGAGTGTTAGAACATATTATGATGCTGCAGTGTCAATTTTCAAAATAGATTTAGGTTTCTATTAGTTTCATTCTCATCGTTGCATCAATTTAAGGTGGATCTCTAAAATGCTACTCTGACCTGTATACAGTGCAGCTTACTTTTCAACTCAAAGGTAAATGAAGCTGTATACATTGGTATAATTCTTTTCAGCATTTCAGCATTTTTTTAATTTGCAAAAACTGTACTTGCCCATGAAGTTGTCCTGTGAATTCCTAGCAAGTGAGTGGGAAATGGGATATTCTCAAAGGTAATGTAGCATTAAAGGGGTGGGCTCATCCAGGATGTCCAGAGACCTGCACCTTATGGTTTTTGTCAGAAATACAACTTGATTTTAGAACAACAAAAGCATGTACAAATGTGACAGAAAATGTTTTTCATCTTTAATTCTTTATCATCCTGTAGAAATGATTTCTGTTACATTCTGAGAATGAGCTGTCACCACAAAGGTAGTTAGTGTCCTGACAAAGAAATGCTTCAGGAGTGGGTACAGCCAATATTCACAGCTGGATCAGCTCCATCCTACTACACCCCTTGTCCTGCATGCATATTGTAAGTCCAGAATCAGTCTAAGTATAATAGAAGGAGAATTGTTACACGGTTACAGAATGGCCTATTATGGCGCTGCAGTGTAGTGGGGATTGTGCAATAATGAAATAAGCTCTTTTTAGGGCCTTTGGTTTGGAATACATGTATAGGTTTGTATGTTAGAGTATGTCTGTACACGAGCATGGAAGACGGGAGGCATGTGGCGAGTCTGAGCTAAACCGCGCCCATGCAAGCAGTCAGACATCTGAGCTAACCCATAGTGTAACTTTTACTTGAAAACCCAAGTGACGACCAAACATATCAGGACAAGATGCAGACGAGTAGCTCTGCCCACTGTCACCCTCCCAAACTCACACAGTTTCTCTTCTCCATCCCATGATGACACAGTTCCCCCCTCTCTCTCCACCCTCTCTTCCTCTTTTCCCCTTTTCCTCCTTTGGTTATTTTGAGGAAGAAGCTTCTATTTGCATCCCTTGTTCTTGTGTTTTTCTATCCTGTTTTTTGAAGAAGAATTCTAAATGCATGCGTGGGAAACTTTAAAATGAAGACTTCAACTTAATTCTGAATGTCCATGGGAAGGGAAGCCTCTCGTCCATTGAAAAAAAGGGAAACATTCATCCCTTCTTCCTTTCTATGAAGAGACTAAACTATTTTTTGTCTTAATCTTTCCCCCTGATTAATTTTACTTCCTGTGCTTATAATTTATGGCAGCCGCAGTGATGTATAAATAGCAATAAAGAAGCTAGATTACTGAGCAAAGGGTGGACTTTTTTCACTGATATACTTTATACACACTAATCACAGAGCAGCAGTTAAAGACGTAATCACTGTGTAGAGGCAGAACGGGCTCATTTTCAGGAGTCTATTTATGGTTGGATGTATTTGTTCGCTAAATCATCTGGAATGATTCATTTTTCCATGTAACTGTTTCAGAATATATCTTGCAGATATATTTTAGGTCACTTCTCTCTACAAGAGCATGGAAAACTTTCTTTTTCAGGTCCATTTCCGATGTACCTGTCTGTTGACATCTGTTCATTTCGCTGTGCCTTCTCACTTATTTTTCATATATAGACTGTCAGAAAAATAGATCATGCCATGAGTCCAGGTACAACTATTTACTGTGTTTGGATTTCATCAGTCTTGGGGGAGAGGGGCGCGGGGTGGGGGTGGGGGTGGGGGGGCATGTTCACACAAAAAAAAGCGGAGAAAAAAAAGAAAGCTGATCGACAGAAAGACGAGAGGCTTCCCTCCATTTATGAATGGGGATTATGCTATTAAAAAAACTGATGCTGGATATAATTTTATTGTCACTACACTGGAGAGAGAGAAAAAAAAGACAATAAAGAACTGTACAATATATATTTCAATGGAATGTTTATTATTTACATTTTCTATTTTTGAAAAATGTAAAAAAAAAAAAAAAAAAAAAAAAAAGATAATAATAATAAATAAAGAGAAAAAAGGTGAAACCAATAATCCAACAGCATTTGTAAAATAGAAACAGCTCTATTGTTAAAATGTTTAAAGTTTGACTGTGAATGCTGATTTACCTGAGCAACCCTCCTCCTTTATTGATAGATAAATAAAGAACAGATGAAAACACACACACACATACACATACACATACACACATACTGTACACACACACACACACACGCAATTACTGGGAAAAAGCAAACAAATTCAATTTAAAAAGAAAACCTCAAAATTTAGTAAAAACATTAAAGTTTATGCCAAAATGTTCCATCTGTGTCCTGTGGCCTTTTTTCAATTTTTTGTTTCTTATCCATACATATATGCTTTGAACACATTTAAGGTTTCCCTGCACTTCAACACACACACACACACACACGCACGCACAGACTTTTTGTTGTTTTTATTTTAGATTTCTGAATATGGTGCATATTGAAAATTGAAACAGAAGATGAAGGGTGGGAGAGGCAGAATTCAATGTGATGAACAGTTTAACCTTTACACAAAGCCAAATGTTTGTACGCACTGGAGTTAATAGATACCTTCAATAATAATTTATTCATAATTTGCATTCTTGATGTACTTAATTGTAACTCGTGCCTGGCAGGCCTCTGCAGGCAGGAAGTGAATTTAGCACTTTCAGGATTGAGATTTTGTTCCTCTGTAAAAAATAATAACAATTTTATAGAAAAAATTAGGCAATTTTAAAGTTAAAGATGCAAAGCAAGCCATGGCATATGGTTGATCTGTTATGATCTTTTTTTCAAAGTTTTGAAATTTAGATGTGTGCTGTAACGCCACCATCAGGACTATTGTTTTGTGATACAAGTTGCGGACATCAGGCATTTTAATATGTCATAATCATCATCCCCCTTGCTGGGGCTTGAACCCACATCCTCTGAGACCAAGAACCAGGTCCAAACTCACTGAGCTAATTGACTGGAAGTGAGACCTGGTGCGTGGCCTCACAAATGGACTATGAATGAATAACTGACCAGGCAGCAGTTGTCAAGGCAGATTTCAAAAAATGTCAAAATGTCAGAAATTCAGTTATCTAAACAAAAATCTGATAATACATAAATTGCATCTTGACAGCATGGAAATGTTGGTGATTTGTTTTTAACTCTGAAGTGTTTTGCTTCATAATAGAAAATCCGATGTTTAAAAATACCACTCTTACATTGACTGCAGTTGTTCCCATGAGAGCAGAATTCAAAATGTTCTCAAATTTTCATTTTTTTTCATTCATTTTGATTTGGAGATAAAATTCTGATATTTGCCAAACTTCATCAACCACGACTCCAAAATATTCTTGAATTTTTTCAGGAAGATTGAAAATGTATTTAGCAAGAATTGGATGGTGTATGTTTAGTATCATCCTACTGTTTACAGTCAAACGTTTTCATGCACTGTGGGCTCAATTTTTTTGATAAATCAAAGATCTGTGTGGGTCGTTTTTGTAGGACAGTCTGAAGATCCTCTCTAGTAAGTTTGGTGTCAATTGAGCAAAAATTGTGGGAGGAGATAGGTTTAATACATTTTACAGATTTTGAAAAAAACAGAATGATGGACCTCATAATTTGTAATGAGTTTAATTGGACAAAAGTTTCAGCAGTATTGGGGCGACATTCTGGTGAAGTTTCAAAACTGTGGCATGTACCGTTGGTTTGGTAGGAATTTTCAAAGTTTATTGTGCCAAATGTCTTGTGTCATTTCTTGCTGAAGAAACCCCTTGGACACCCAGATCTTGGTTTGTCTTCCAAGCTGTTGGTTGGTCTGTATTTCTGCAGAGTGCATCCAACTGCTGAAAGACTGCATCTGCACTTCCTGGCTATGGCGGCAGCTGGACCCTTCCCTTCCTGACTGAATCTGTATCTTTAGGCCTGTTTCCTTCCTGCGATAGGTTCCTTGTTTTAGCCATTTTGTCTCTGAAGAACTTTCAAATGTGCTGGCTTTATATAGACACCAAGCACGACGACAAAAATTGTGTCTTTTAATAAGAAGCACGACCTTCATTAGATCACTGGTACCAAATGACCCAATACTTCAAATTTCTCATGTATTTTTATGGAACCAATCAATTTTACGTTTTTAATTGCTTTTTTAGGATTTGTTTAGTATTTTGGCTGTGACTGTACTAAAAGAAATGGATTGGACTGGCTCCATAGAAATAGATTAGAAAGCCGTCTGTATGTCTACTGGGCTCCTCTACTGTGGAACCAGCTCTCTCCATGGGTCAGAGAGGCACACACTCTCTCCACCTTTAAGTCCAGGCTTAAAGGGGAATTGCAGTTTTTCTGGACCTTATTACTAGCTTAAAATACGATAATTTACTCACCCAGATAACTTTGGTGTTGTTACAAGTCGTTCCGATGAAATTAGATCCAGCCAAGAGCCGCGTATATCCATATAATGGAGTCTACAGGGCAGCGTAATGCAGCCTCTAAATAACACATTATCTGCAGCGAAACTTGTTTACTTCATCAATATTTTCTTATGATAGGCTAGTGCTATTCCCCTCTGAGTCCGGGTTAGCTGTTATCAACATCCGGGGTCTGTAGGTTGACCTACTCACCTCTGACCTGGATGATGTCATCTCTGAGTGCCGTGCAGCGCGGTTTGTTGCTACTGCTAATGCTATGGTTAATTTCTGCGTGTTTCCGACTTGTCAGAACAAAATGAGCAGCTGGACGAAGTTCAGCTTCCACAGGCTTCCTCTCCACAACCTGGACTTACCCGAATGCCGAAGTTGAATCATTATTATCAGAATGAGCTGGGCAGCGCTCAGAGATGACATCATCCAGGTCAGAAGTTAGTAGGTCAACCTACAGACCCTAGATGTTGATAACAGCTAACCCCGAACTCAGAGGGGAATAGCACTAGCGTATCATAACAAAATATTGGTGAAATGAATGAGTTTCACAGCAGATAATGTGTTATTTAGAGGCTGCATTCCGCTGCCCTGTAGACTCACATTATATGGATATACGCGGCTCTCGGCTGGAGCTAATTTTGTCGGAACGACTTGTAATGACACCAAAGTTATCTGGGTGAGTAAATGATCGTATTTTATGCTAGAAATAAGGTCCAGATTGTAAAAAACGGCAATTCCCCTTTAAGTTCTCTAGTTTGTGTGTGGGACAAAGAGTTAAACGTTCACATAAGTCATCACTGAACTCTTTCTGGTGTTACTTTAACTTTTGTAAGTCATAATATGAACACATAAAGACAATATGGAGATTTTGCTTGCTTCCTAAAGTTTGTCATGGTTTTTCATAATGTTGATCCTGGACCTGGCCTTTTGACCCATGATCTGGTCAGACATTTCTCAAGTGTACTAAAAAAAGCATGTCCGTTAGTGGGAGGAGGGCTGTTCGATCTCTATTTCCTGTCACTGTGACTGAGTAACAAAGGTCTACTACTGTGTCATAGCCTCATGCACTGCACATACTGATTTGAAAGCAAAAGGTTTTGTTTCAATAGCATTTGTATTTCTGCATCTGTAGATTTGAACAGTTTTTCTCTCAGTAGAATTCTCTTATTCAGAACAATGAAGCCCAACAAAGAGGAAGGTACTTTTGACTGAGCACAACAGTGTGTAGTTGGTTGAACAATATGTGATAACAAGTGTTTGCAATTTGGTATACTTGATACATTTCTCTGTGATATCTTTATTTTCATTAATTAAGCTAAGCTCAATTACAGACTGTACAGGGGATGGGTGATCCTCAGCCCAATGCTGCCTATTTCTTCATAAATTCAATGATATATCATTGGAAATAAAGTTCAGGAAGAATGAAGACCATGGTTCAGTATCTGTAATATATATCAGATCCTCCTCTGCTTTGTGTGTGGTGCTCCTGTGCAACATCAACTGCTCCTGCTTGTCTCAGTCAGCGGCTGTTTACGCGGGTTGGACACATTTTAAACAGTCAGAAGACACACAGACCCTGTCTGTTTAGCAAGTTTGTGCTGGGACTGTAACTGTGGACAGACAGAGCAGATTAGATTCTCCATGTTCATGTTTCTACAGGTTGAACAGGTTGCTGAACTTTGAGCTTTTTACTTGTGTAGATTTTATTGCGCAAATTCACAGCAACTCAGGTAATCGGTTTACTTCACCTCTGCCATGACAGGAGTCAGTGGACAAAGAAAATGCACCCAGACCAGAATATTCTATATTTTATTGCACTTTGTACATTTTACTAACCAACACTATATGATACTTAATTAACCCTAAAAAAAAACTTTATTTCTTCAAGACTGGCCTACTTTCTGTAAGTATTTAGTATTTAGCCCCTATTACTAAGGCTTTTACTGGACCAGCTCTCCGTTTAAAGTAGAATTCCGTAATTTTTGACCCCTAAATTGTTGTCCTGATGGTCACCCAGTGTTGGGGGGAGCAAAAAACGCATCTAAAATTGATGCAGGCAAACCAGAGTTACACCATGGCTAGACGGCGCTAGCGATAGCAACAACGCTAACCTATGGGGGCAATTCTTTCAACCACAACAAACACTCAAAAAACAATCAAATATCTATGGTACATGACTGGAATCCTTACGAGACACCACTGAACTCATATAGTGTACAGTATAAACAGTATAAACTTTGTATTTTTGCATGTAATCACTCACCTCATTACCTTATTTGGTCAATGTGTACTTCCCCATCTGCCACCTTTACTGACCTTCCGGCCTTCTCTCCTCGACATGCCTTAGCCTGTCTCGGGGACACGTCACAGGTTCCTCATTACATTAACCTTTGTCCTGTCTATCCTACTTCCCTTGTTTAACAGATTGCAGCAACTATTCCATCAGCTCAGGTTTCACCATCAATCTCAATACAGCAGAGAACACATCACTTTCTCATCCTGATCTTACCACTAGATACAATTGCAAATCACATGTGACCATCTTTCCTTGTCTTCAACACTAGTCATATTAAGCAAAAAGTATGTTTTCTGATCATAATATCATGAGATAGCAAAAATCACAGGATAGTCTCCAGCATTTATCAAATCACACTTTTGATTATAGCACAAGATAACAAAAATCACATTCCCTCTAAAGGCTGAGCCCGGGACCCTCAACTTTCCTTGACACTACACACTATAGAATTATAGATAGAAGGTTCAACCACAACCACAGCAGAGAAATCAGTTGGCCATATAAGGCACAAACTCGTGCTGGTAGTCTCTCGTCATTGTTGTTGTTGAGACAACCACCAGTCATGTCATCCCCCAACTTTATGAAGCGATATTCAGGCCCAGTCTGCTTTCTGTATGGAGGTAATTGTGTTGAATGTTGACTTCACCTTTGTCTTGTGTTAGCTTTCTGCTACCATCTATGGTTGGTTTTGACCCGTGTTTTAAATCAGCTGTAAAATACACTAAAAACATTTTTTTTTCATCCAATATGTTTTTCTTGTCTTGGTTACATTGTTAGGCTTCCTATCCATGAACATTTTGGTTTCAATATTTTTTGGTGTGGGTCCCTGAGCCTTTTTTGGCTTGGCTTCAATTGAACCTTCTTCTTGTCAGCTTTCTGCTACCATTTATGGTGGAGTCTTAAATGAGCTGTAAAACACAAACAATTATTCATCATCCCATTTGTTTCTCATCTCTTGGTTACGTTGTTAGGCTTCCTTATCCATGAAAAGGTTGGTTTTGCACTTATGATTTCAGTTTTAACTCTAATTATTGTTCTTATCATTATACCACAAATGTCATAATTTTAACCAGAGCATTTTATGTGGTACTTTTATGCATTTAAAACCTGAAAACGCAAAGAAAAGGGATAAATCTATGAATGGCATTTTTACAAATGAATTGTTTGTTTTGAGGTGGATGAGGCCATGCAGGTCTTTTGTTGGATTCTTCATGTGAGCCCTGCTCTCCTTTGTTATACACTTCCTGTCAGGGCTTTTCAAAACCAAGTGCAACTGACAGAGGACAACTGAAAGCTTTCATTGAAACATTGAAACATGACATCTGAGCCAGAGAATTACAATGGCTGTTAGTTTGTGTTAATCTCTTCTTTTATTTAGAGAGACAGAAATAAGGACAACAAATGAACAAAAACAACAATGCAGTCCCTCAGCATGTGACACTGTAGAAAAATACACAAAGTAGTAAAAAAAAAAAAAAAAAACGGGTCAGTGGTTCAGTAGTCACAGCCTGGAGCCACATCAGAATGATCCTGCTTTGAACTATATGGCTTCAGCTTGTTTCCGTTATAGCTACCTGTGCATCATGAGGTAACAACACATACACATTAGTTCATATTGATGCAATGTCTCAGAATGAAACCGAGAGAGAAAACAAGAATCGTGTCTTTGACGTCTTTTTTGAACATAAATGATGCTACTGATTAGAGTCTCTCTGCTGCTGTCATCCCAAAGCATTAAAGAAATTCATATGGTGTTGATAAACTAACTCTTCTACAGTACAAGCATAATGGCTGTTCACCTTATAGCAACACTTTTATTCTCAAAATGACAAATTCACATTTTTTCTGCATCCAAAATATTGAATTTAAGATTAGAAACAAGTCAAATCTGTCACTATGGTTACAAACCTTTTAACCTGAGGATGGTGCCCGATGAAATGTTAGAGGATCACTAAAACCCAACCCATCAACCCATCACTAACTGATATTATTGCAATTCCAAACACAATCATATTGTCATTATCATCAGGACCAAAAGGCTTCAGATTCAAAATATCAAAATATAAAAACTATGTAAGAAGCAAGATAAGGTATGTAAAGTATGTAAGGTGGTACATAAAGTAGCTTCTGCATTGTTGAGAAGAGAGTAGTGCATGCACATCCAATTAGGCGACCAATTGCATCAACACTCTCACTTTTTTTTTTTCCTTTTTACTAGCTTCTGCATCATTGCCTTGTCTCACAGTCGAACAAAGAAAAAAGCTCACGCACATCCAAAGTGTAGCCAGGTGCTGAGGTACAGCGCCAAAAAGGAGGGGACAGGCCACACTGTATGCTCCCAAAATGTTCAATAATTTATTGGAGGATTACATAATAAAAAAAAGAGACAATGACAACGTTTCGAGCGTTTAGCTCTTTGTCAGGTCAGTCAATCAGGGCAGTTGCTTTCAGGTGTTCTTCAAATAGTTTCACAGGATCCACCCATGGGTGTGGATAAGAAAGCAACACAGGTGGGTGACAATTAGAGATGAAAAGGTCATGAGGAATCCATAGTAAAAACAATACAAGGTCTATAAACTGGCATTGCAAATATTAAAAGACACAGGTCGACCATTCGATGAGAGTAAGATTAGTGTGAAAAAATATACAAAACAAATATTATAAATATAACTCATTTTATAAAATATATTGTATATAATATTGCAATCCCAATTAATACTTATAGACCTTGGATTTTTTTTTACTATGGATTCCTCATGACCTTTTCATCTCTAACCACCTGTGTTGCTTCCTTATCCACACCCATGAGTGGATCCTGTGAAACTATTTGAAGAACCTGATGAAGAGCTAAAGGCTCGAAACGTTGTCATTGTCTCTTTTTTTATTATGTAATCCTCTAATAAATTACTGAACATTTTGGGAGCAGTGGCCAGTCCCCTCCTTTTTGTCGCTTGTCTCACAGTCGACACTAAATGTATATGCTGCTTATTCTAATTTAAATTAGCATTTAATGTAATTGTTTTTGCACTGACTGTATAACAAAGGCCCAGTGTACAGGTCCATGGCTGCATATAAACCCACTAGACCATAAAGTCTAAATCTCTGAGATTTAGTCTGGTGTGTTAGTCATAGCTTGAATCTATCAAGCTATAAAAATGAAAAATGTGTCATCAGAAAATCCAGCTTGTAGGAGAGATAGGAGGCAAACATGCACCTCCTGAATGATACTGTAAAATATTTTTTTTGTATTAGTAATGATTCATAAAAGTCACATGTGATTGGTCAGTAGTTGAAAATTCAGCGTGTAAAATATTGAGCTTCAAAACTGCAGAAAGCACTCTCAGTAGCAGACAGAACTTCTGATATTTCAGAAATAATTATGAATTGAACTCAGTATTTTCGATTTGTCATTTCTCTTCCAGCATTCATGCAAGCATCATCAGCACAGGGAGAATGTAAAGTCATATTAATGGTGATGCTAATTCTCCACCATAACTTTCCTTGATTACATATAATGCCTTTGTTTGGTAAGAATAGTTTCGGATGTGTGCTAACAGTGAGGGGCAAAGATCAACACCAATGTTCAGTGGAAAGTAGAGAGCTGTAGTCAGATCATGGTTAGCCTAGTGTAGCATAAGCACAGGAAGCAGGACACAGTGCAGGGACTAATGGTGCTTGTGATTCTTGGTACCAAGATATGGAATGGAAACCAGATTAATTAAATAAAAACGAGTGAACTATTTTCAGTCTATAAAATGTTAACACCATGGGCTCTAGTTTCTGCCGCGAAACTCATTCATTCACCAATATTTTGTTATGATACGCTAGTGCTATTCCCCTCTGAGTCTGGGGTTAGCTGTTATCAACATCCAGGGTCTGTAGGTTGACCTACTAACCTCTGACCTGGATGATGTCATCTCTGAGCGCTGCCCGGCTCATTCTGATAATAATCATTCCACTTTGGGCACATTTTTGGCACAACTAGCCAGAGCTTTAGTAAGTCCATGCTGCGGAGAGGAAGCCTGTTGAAGCTGAACTTCATCCAGCTGCTCATTTT
The DNA here is from genome assembly GCF_905171665.1 of Trachurus trachurus. Taxonomy (NCBI): domain Eukaryota; kingdom Metazoa; phylum Chordata; class Actinopteri; order Carangiformes; family Carangidae; genus Trachurus; species Trachurus trachurus. The sequence continues at coordinate 27,596,802 of NC_139905.1, forward strand.
GTCCTGACAGGTCGGAAACATGCAGAAACGAACCATAGTATTAGTGGTAGCAACCATAGATACTGACTAGATGCCGCGTTCTGCTTCTCAGCGTACGTCAATAGCGCCGCCATCTAGGTCCGGGGGTTCTTACCATAGACACATAAATGTCTGACCAGCAGTCAGACCCGGTCAGACCCTTGTAGAACAAATTTCAGTGTATTTATGCATGTGGGTGTGTGTCTGAGTATCTAAGTGTATGTTTAATACATAAAAACTAAAATTATAAAAAAAAAATTCAAAAAAATGTGTTTTTGTTGTATCATAAATATATGTCTGACATTTATAATAAACCAAACGGCTTGAAAAACGGTTGATAGACCTCTGCCTCTGTTGACTAGTGCAGTAAGTAGACACGGCTTCCCCCGGACCAAGATGGCATCTAGTCAGTATATATATCTATGGGTAGCAACAAGACGCGCTGCGCCGCGCTCAATGATGACATCATCCAGGTCAAAGGTTAGTGGGTCAACCTACAGACCCTGAATGTTGATAACAGCTAACCCCGGACTCAGAGGGGAATAGCACTAGCGTATCATAACAAAATTTTGGTGAAGTGAACAAGTTTCTCTGCAGATAATGTGTTATTTAAAGGCTGCATTCCACTGCCCTGTTGACTCACATTATATGGATATACGCGGCTCTCGACTGGATCTAATTTCGTCGGAACGACTTGTAATGACACCAAAGTTATCTGGGTGAGTAAATGATCGTATTTTATGCTAGAAATAAGGTCCAGTTTGTAAAAAACGGCAATTCCCCTTTAAAGGAAGGCTGTGTTAAACCCACTCATGCCTTCTCCCCTCCCTGTTTCCCACTTGCACGGGTAGGAGGGACGGAGGTGGGAAAAAGGAGTACTTGCGCAGCACACCAAACTAGCAAAGTGCGCCTGGACACACCCCATTGGCACGGCGCACCCGCGCTGCGCCTCGCTGGCGCCTGGTCTGTGAAACTAGAGCCCTATGTCTCCAGGAGAAGACAACAACCTCCTGCAACAGGGAAAACCAGTAGTCTGGGAGACCAGACCTCCTGCCTATAGTTCAGGTTTAAAACATTTATAAAACATATAATTTCCCCATAACTGTGTTAATAAACATGTTCAAGTTGAAACAAGCCTACTGATAGATTAAATCAGCCCAAGTGAAATTCTGAGTGGCTATCAGGCTTTGGAAGCTATTACCTAGCAGTGATTAATAAATTAGACCCAATCCCAAAACTTCATGACTCCATCAAAGCCATGGTAGGTGAAGGGCTCCAGTGTGGGACTGCACACCTCTTCAGCTAGGCATGCCATACTGTTTGTCTCACAGCTGTCCTCTGTGCCAGGGCTGATGTAGATCCCGTCACCAGAGTGGATGGATGGATCCTCGTCAAAGTAGTTGTGGGGCCGCAGCAGGACCCCGCCCCCGTTTCCCACAGTCACTGTATTAGGGATGTCCTCCGCATGAGGGATGTGGAGGAAACCAGTGGTCACCCAGGCAACTAAATCCTGTGAACACATACACATCATGAAAGTTACCTCATGACAGATGTCCAATTTAATGTTAACATATATCTATGTACTCAGTTTTTATATGTAGGTAAAAAAAAAGTGAATGTAAATTACACGTCAACACACCTCATCTTCAATGCTTTCATTGTCCTCAATGTACTTGCTGAAGTCAACAGCTGGAGTCCAGATGTTGTTTTGATTGTAGAGACCGCTGCTGGTCTGCTCTAAGTCCTTATGCTTGGTGATGGCAACCTTATACCTGGACACCAACAAAGGAAGGAGTGGTCAGTAACAGCACACTGAATCTCTGTACATTTCATAGATCCTCCGGAGTCACATGACCTCGCTGGGCGTCAGTAGACAATAATACTGGTAATGTATCATGTGTTCACTTCTTTTTACTGTTTCTGTAATAAACCACTGAGTGGTTTTCAGTGACAGTATGTGTATTTTCTGCATTGTCTTATTTTTATTCCCAGCCATGTTACACAACAAGTACTTAGGCAAGGCCATTTTATTTGTATATCCCATTTTTACAAACAGTTTGTCTCAAAGGGCTTTACATGGCATCATAACAACATCCTTTGCCCTAAGACCCTCACATCGACTTACTGTCATAATAGTTTATATTAAAGGAGAATTCCGGTCATTTTTGACCCCCTAAATCGTTGTCCTGATGGTCACCCAGTGTTGGGGGGAGCAAAAAACGCGACTAAAATTGATGCAGGCAAACCGGAGTTACACCATGGCTAGATGGCGCTAGGGATAGCAACAACGCTAACCTATGGGGGCAATTCTTTCAACCACAACAAACACTCAAAAAAGAGCAGTGCAGTGGTAATGTCCAAAATATCTCCGACCGTTTATATTTGAGTAAGTGAGTGATTACAAGCAAAAACACAAAGTTTATACTGTTTACTGTACACTGTGTACACTATATGACCTTAGTGATGTCTTGTAAGCATTTGAGTCATGTACCATAGATATTTGATTGTTTTTTGAGTGTTTGTTGTGGTTGAAAGAATTGCCCCCATAGGTTACATGCTGTCATTCCGACATCCCACCATTCCAACACTGGGTGACCATCAGGACAACGATTTAGGGGTCAAAAATGACTGGAATTGTCCTTTAAGTTCAAATGGAGCCTGCTGTAGGTTATTATTCCCTGGTCCTATCGGCATGTACAACACTTCTTGTCTAAAACAATTTCTAATCATTCCCAGCTGGCCAGGCCTACCTGGCCCAGGACATGGACCTCTCCTCTGCCTCGCTCTCTGGGAGGTGTTCCCCTGTGAAGCTGAACACCTGCAGCCTGTAGGAGCGCTGGTGGCCCCACTTATTGGTCTTGTTGCTAGCAATGTGAAGGTAGCGAGGAGTCTTGGTGTTGTAGCGCAGAGCTGCCTCCTGTGGAAGTGTCACAGTAGACATTAGTCCGATATTCATATGTTGGCGCAAACAAAAAAAAGTACATACATAACAGTTCACTGTCTGTCTCTTTAGCTGAGACCTGTATGGCCCCTGGAATCAGTCATGTGACCCACTGTAACCCAATTTCCTGTCTATCTCAATGGTCCTGTCAATTAAAGGCAAAAAGCCCCCAAAAATACTTTAAAATATATATATATGAAAAAAAGAGTCAGTGCAAAGCAGAGGAAGGCTGCCAGTGCTGTATGTGGCAACACACAGAGCAGAGTTTATAAGAAAACAACTCAAACTGACTTTTGACTTATTCCTGTTATACTAAAGGAAGTGAATGAAAGCAGACCTGTTCTGTTTTTAGTTGCTTCTCCACCAGCTGAGGAATCATAGCATGGTGCTCAGGCATCCACGGCATTGACACATTAGCATACTCCATGTCTTTGGTCTGGAATACATTCTTCACTCCTGCAGAGGAAACAATGCTCAAATTATTGTAATAATACATATTTTCTATTGTAGTTTTTGTGCCAATGTATTTTCCCTTATTCCAGTTCATTTTTCAATTAATTACCAGATGCACAATAGGATTATTCTTGAGTCTACAATGTGGCAAAAGACTATCGGTAATGGATGGATGTGAAGACTCTTTTGTTGATTGCTAATTGTAACAGTGAAAACAATAACAGCTACCTATGTATAAAGGTGTTATCATTTTTAATGTTAGTTGTTGAAGTGGAAATAATAATATTATGCCCATGTAATGGTATTATCAATAGATAACAGCAATGATAATAACGTGCCATCAGATTTTTCTCTTAAAGGGACAATGAGGAGTTTCTATTTGGTTATAAAAAAGTCTCACGTTAATGTGGATGAATCTACGCTACCCACACTTGTTAATGTGCCCATTTTCGATAAATATATCGTTTTGTCTCTATCGTTATTTTGTTATTATTAGTGGTGGCAGAAATGCTGGTCGAGCCGACCAGCGTTCCCTTACTTTCGGTTTGATGGCGAGTCATGAGAATAACGCCGCCGAATCGCCGTTTATGGTCGAAACTACGACGGTATGTGATCGAAGAACACCGAAGCGACTTTGTTGATAGCTTGTTGATCCAACATGGCGGCAGATGCAGCGTTACAAAGTGTTTTAAGTAGTTTAGACCGCAAGTTCATTTTGAAAAAGAGCAAAATTTAGAGTTTTTTTCCTCATCGGATTTCTGTCGCTCTACATACTGTACGTCATGGGGTATGATTGATACGATTGGCTATAAGCTATGCACAGACACATTTTATAGACATTCGTAGCGCCCAATAAACAGCACTGGGCTTTCGTAAACCATGCCTCAAATACAAAAAAATGAACAGGTGCGTTCCCAGACCAAATCTCAATACATTGAGATGAGGTCTGGTGTTAGCCATCCTACAATCCACATCTAATTTTAATAATCATTTAAATATTCGCTATGCTACGAAATAATCATGTATAATTATGTAATATTAAGACACACAATACTCTGAACTATCACTCCGCCCAGCAGCCATGTCTGGAATGTAGGGTAACACTTTACAATAAGGGTCCCTTAATTAACGTTAGTTACATTATTAAGCATTAAAGCAGAAGTAAGCGGCATGTTTGTGTTAATATAAGTCTTAAATAGTTATATCTTCCGACAGCAATCACTTATATACAGTGTTTGGTCTGAAACACGGGTCTGTCAGTCACTCTGCTCTGCTGTAAGCCGAGGAGAAAACTTTCCTTGTATCCTACAACCTTTATCCAATGAGGAGAGAGAACGGCATAAAGGGGCGGTCCTCTCTGTGTGTGCAGCCAAGGGATGCGTGTGAATGTGGTGACGTAGGGACGAGGGCGGGGACTGCTAACTCCATCGGCTGACAAGAAGTTAGCCAAAACGACCGGAACGCTTACTTCTGCTTTATATAAACTTGTGTTAATTAATGCTGTAATGCATACATAATGATAACTAATTACATTATTCAACTTTTATTATTACTTAATAATTTATTAACTAACTTTAAGTAGTAAAGTAGTAGTAGTTAATTAACTGCTTGCTAATAGGCTACATTAATTAATGTGTTTCCTAATCCTAAGTAATACATAATAATGATTGTTAATATGTAAACAGTTAATTAATGCTTAATAATGTACTAACTAACGTTTGGGGACCCTTGTTGTAAAGTGTTACTGAATGTAGTTCTGGCTATGCATTTGCATCAAAAACAACTCCATTTTGTAATGTTACATTATTATGTGGTGAAAGTGCAGGTCACAACTTGTCCACCAGAGTGTTTTGGAGTTGTTGGATTGTGTATTTCATGAGTTTGATGAGGGACAGGAGACCTGTACCATTCACCTCCATTGTGTTCACTGAGCAGCTCACGTCTCTGCCCCGCAGATCTCAAAATAACATGCACCAATAATTAAAGGTAATGAACCTACTGCTATGACTAAAAGGATTATGACAATAGGCAATTTTTTCCAAAATGTTCAACTATCCCTTTAACTCACCCAACACATCCAGGTCCACCTTAAAATTGATGAAGTGCGTGTGGATGTTTCCCAGGACTTTATCCGCCACCTGGTGCCCATACTTCAGACTCCCCTCCACCAGGTAGGAGGAGGAGATGTATCCGGTGGCGTGAACCTTGGCCTCCACTGCTCCGGTCTGGTAGAAGATGAAGTCCCACATGTAGTCGTAGTTTCCTATGGCTGTGATGGTTCTGAACACTAAAGCGCTGTTCACCATCCCTCCATAACTGTTGTGGAAGAAGTCAGCGAAGTGCCTCCGCAGGGGTTGACCCATGTTGTGCTCAAAGATGCAAATTGAGTTCCTGAATAAAACCGGGGCTGGGACATCGATGTAGCGATATGTGTCCACATATGCGGCTTCATAGGGGCAATCCACTCCACGGACCAGCTCGTGCGCAAAGCGTCCTATCCCGATGCTCGAATCTAAAAACTTGGTGAGCATCATCCCCGGTGACAGCGAACCATACACCGACATGGCCTCCTGTACGCTCAGCTCGTAGGCTATCCTCTCCCCCCTGAAGCGCACATCAAACACCCTCATCCCTGTCAGAGAGCTCAGTCCGAAAGCGAAGCTCCAGTCCAGATACAGGACCTGGTTCTTGCTGACACTGTAGCGCGCTCCGTTGGGATAAAACGGCTGCGGGCCGACTCCCCCCACAGACTTGGTCCTGGGTTTCAGAGAGCCATAGTCACTGGACTCCTTGTAAACAATCTTCTTAACAGATCCATCATCATATTTCTGTTGTAGCTCCTCCGCCGTGTCGAAGTACTGTCCGTTATAAAGCAGCCGCTCCACTTTCCAACCAGACGCGTTTACGCCCTCGTGATTGACGAGCACCTCGAAGCCCACCGGGTGGATGTACATGCCGCTCACATCCCTGAAGAAAGACACCCAGGTCTTTCTGTCTCCGGATCGGACCCCACGGGGCATCTGCTCGAATACGTTCAGCTTCTTCTCAGGTCCCGCGTCGAAGCTCTCCTTCAATAGCCGTGGCAGCTTGGTGAAAACCTCCGTTTCCAAAAGAACGAAGAGCAAACCGTACTCCCCGATGGTGACTGTGCGCGCATAGATAGGCAGGTCCACCTGGTACCTCTCCATGGTGACATCTCGGTGGTATTTGGGGTTGGGAAGAGGCCCCACGACGTATTCTTTAATTGCGCCTTTGGCACCGTAGAAGACCACCACGGTCGCCTCTCGTGTGGGCTTGACAGCTTTGTTGTCCAAGTAAGCCAGCGCGTCCGCTTTCTTTGGCAGAGACAGGTCTATTAAGAACAGGAAATTTTCCGACGGCTTGGTCATCTGCTTAGTGGATATGTCCAAGTCTTTCTGCAGGAGCATGTACTGCTGGACCTGCAGATACTCCTCCCGGCTCAGGTCGGCGAACACCAGGCTGCTGTCGTCGTGTTTGCCCCGCGGGGCTTGGACGCGCTGAGAGGAACATTTGGGCGCCCTGTTGGATCTGATGCCTATCAGAACTATGTTGAGGATGATGGAGACGAGGAAGAGGAGGATGAACGCCCATTTCAAAAGAGAGTTCATTTTCTTCTCTGCCATTACGCACGTGCTTGGACGCAGAGGGCAGAGGAATGAGCCAGGGGTTGGAGCGCGCGCGGCCAGAGGAGCGGCGCGCCTCCAACATAGTCTGTTCCCACCCTTATCTACATGGATTCCATAAATAATCGCCCCTCCCCCTGCTTTAGAAAAGTTACAGACCTGTGACTTTATGTAACCTTCAGTGTCCACAGCCATAGGACTACACTGCCCTACAAAGGCAAAGTGCAGTATCTGTAAAAATGCCAAACTGAGAAAAACAGCTTTTTGTGTTTTTCATTGTCAGGTTTAAGCATCAAATTATGAATAACTACCAAGTCTATTGATTAGATAAAGGTGGACTGAATTAAATGTATTTTGTAGTTTGTCTTTCTGACCAATTTTGTCTGTTTTATGGCAGATACTGCACTTACAGCAAAATAAAAATCCCAATAACTCCGGAAATTTTAGCAGTACCAATATCAAATTCTACCGGAGAATCTGCCACACTTTTGATTGGTCAAAACATTTTTTTTTTTTTTTAAAATGCAGATACTGCACTTTGCCTTTGTAGGGCAGTATAGTTCTATATATATAGTACTATATATAGTTATAGTACTATGCATTGTTAATAATAATGATCACAGCTATCAAATCAATCAATCAAATTTGATTTATATAGCACCTTTCAAAGCAAATAAAAGCTGTTCAAAGACATGGAGACTAATGCAATGCATGATTAAAAACAACAATAAGATATAGCAATAGTAAAAAAATAACAACTTTTAACAACACTAAAATTTAATAAAATAGAATAAAATGCAGGATAGAAATATAGGGCAAAATATAAAAACACTCAAAAGAAAGATATTAAGAGAGAACAAAGTAATAAAATAGAAGAATGTAAAACTGTAAAATAGAATAAAATCACGATGAGACTATAACATAAAAGCCAGATTAAAGTTCAAAGTTCTCTTTATTGTCCCAGTTGGACAATAAAAGAGATGGGTTTTTAGCCTACGTTTGAAAGTGTCAATGTTTGTAACTTCTCTCAGATCCTCCGCCAGGCTGTTCCACAGTTTGGGGGCAAAGTGGCTGAAAGCAGCATCACCAAATGTTTTTGTTCTGCTCCTCAGAGCAGAACAAATACTAAAAGAGAGGAGCCAGAGGATCTGAGGGGTCTTCCTGGTTCATACAATAAAAGCATCTCTGAGATATAATCTGGTGTAAATCCACGGAGTGCTTAAAAAACTAATAAGAGAACTTTAAAACTAATATGGAAACTAACAGGCAGCCAGTGCAAGGATTTTAAAATCGGCGTAATGTGTGCTCTCCTTCTGGTCTGAGTGAGGACTCGTGCTGCAGAGTTTTGGATCAGTTGCAGCTTTTTAACTGTATTCTTGTGTAGACCAGAGAGGAGAGCGTTGCAATAGTCTAGCCTGCTAGTTATAAAAGCATTAGTTAGTCTCTCTGTGTTGCTCAGAGAGAGAAACAGCCTCACTTTAGAGATGTTTCTTAAACGATAAAATGCTGTTTTTGTGACACAGCGTATATGTGGTTTGAAATTAAAATCTCAATCAAATGTCACTCCTGGTTTCTTGCCTCTTGACTTGGGTTTAGACCAAGTTTGTTTAGGTAAGAGGCCAGTTTCTCTCTCTGAGCTTTTGAGCCCATGATTAGTATTTCCGTCTTTCCAGCTTGAAGAAACAAACTAAGCATCCGGGTTTCAGTGAAAAGAAAATCCTTATTTGTGTGTTATTTGAAGTAGGCCTACAGTACAAACACACGCACAAACACACTCCATACATATGTGCACAAAAACACGGACATTGATTAGTAAATTCTGTCTGAAAGGCTTTTGTTACTCCATCCTTCTTTTAGGATCATTAAAATGTCTGAAACGTACCTCAGAAGTACAACATGTAAAATGTGTATCATAAAATAAACAATTTTCTTTACAACTGTCTTATCCGTGACCTATATACAGTATACTGTGGGCTTCCACCAGTTTTGAATGGACACTTTAGCTTTTCCCTGTATTTTTGTGATTAATTATAATGAAATATGCCGATAATTGGAATAAATTATACAAAATATTGTAAAAGTAAAAGTGTGAAGTATGAAGTAGAATTTAACTAGATGTTAATGTCAAAGTGCCCAGAGCTAAAAGATTTTAGATCCATATCATGATTTTTTTGCTGTAGGAAGGAAGCCTGATCTATATTGTATTGTAGTGTAGCCTATTAGGTTTCAGGCTGTTTTTGTGTTTGCTGGATGTTGTTTGCACTCTCCATTCAATCATTTTTTCTCCCTAAAAACTAAAATGGTGTCATGTGTCGTGCTTTTGTGAAAGTCCTTTACCCTTAATCTCTTCTTTTCACAAAGAAAACAGTGTTAAATGTCACACTTTTGTGCCTGTCAAAAGTTAGGAACAAGACTAATGCAGCTAACATAATACGACGCCTCTGCAAGGAACACAACCTGACATGTCTTTTTAAGGATTTTTTTTTTAGGTTATGTGAAAATCGAACATGGTGGGGGCATGTCCAACTTACTTTCCCACACATCCCACGTGTGTAACTGCCCTTGACGTGTCTGTGAAGGCAGATGACCTGAGAACACAACATTCTGATGTTAAAGAATGCTGTGCCATCAGGACGGACACACACACACACACATTAATGTTTATACACTGCACCCAAACTGAATTAATGGATCATATACATACAGTTCAAATTAATGCACATTTAAGAATGCGCTCTCTAACATGAGGGTACACACACGTCTGTTTCCACTTAAGCTATATAAATGAGTGTTTAGATTGACCTTGTGGCCTTCATACATTCCTGCTTTTTTCTGGATAGACTCCCAGGCTCAGTTCCAGATGGTGAACTCATCACGTCCTCCCTCTCTCTGCTAGGAGTACAACATGTGACAGTCAATGTCTTCTCCTGCCATGCATGTATTTACACTATACGAAACATAGTTTGGTTTAGTCAACGCAATCCGACTGTAGCTGCGAATCCTCAAGTGCAAGACTCCACAGTCCGCCTCAGGACTCTGTGTAATGACGAGCCGTTATCAGTGGACTGGAGCCAGAGCTCCCTGGAGGCTCTTCAACACCTCTGTCAACGTAGCCTTTTTGTGAAAGCTAAACCATTTTTTTCTTGTATCAGACTGTAAACATTTCTGCTGTAATGTTGGTCATGGAGGTCCATGGGGATCGTCTAGCTTTTTGGAACCAGCCTCGAGGGGCCATAGTATACAAAGAGTGGAGTTTTAAGTAATAGGTTGTTTCCTGGTGCTGTCCTGTGCAAATCATTTTGTTAACAGCACAAAAAAGGTGCCTCTTGTTCCATTAGGTACTCGTCATGGGTGTTAATAACAAAATGTCATATGATCCCCCCCACACACACACACTGTAAATGTTTGCATATGTATGGACTTTTTTATTTATTTATCTGTGTTATAATGTAATATGATGCAAACACTTGAGTAGAATTTTCACCACCCGCACATTACTTTGTTTCTATATTTCCCAAACAAAACACTTTACAGCAGCCGTAAATCCCCATTGGCCCCGCCTCTCTTTACGACAGTTACTGTTATCAGTACATCTTCCCCCTTCATGAATACAAACACAAACAGAATCAGAAGCAATCTGTTGGACAGCAAGAAAGTGTAGTATAAAATGATGTGTATCCTGACTGAGTATGTAGGGACTTACAGGCAAAAACACTGTTTTTTCATGCACTGATCAATTTTGAGATTTTGGGCTATTTTTCTTCCTTAACATCCACATTAAGGTTTTTATTTTACTTCATTTTGTCTCTTTCGTCAGTAGATTTCTCCTAAATTCACCAAAAGTTAACATGCTGTTGTCTGACCCATGTCAGGTCAGGTGTCATTGTAGAGCTCTCTCTCTCCTGAACAATTATGTAGGCTCCGAAAATTTCTGTATCTGCAACCAATCGTAAAAGTATGATTTACATCAACAATCTATGGAATTTTACAAGTCTTTAAAGGCTGTTTTCTCAAAAATAGTTTTTCCTCAGACTCCGAGCTAAAAATCTCCACTTCAGCAGCTTACAGACACCAAACCTTCCAGTTTTATTCCTGTCTATATTTTGAAGGTTTTTACAGAGGGGATTGTTGATATATCATTCACAGCCTGATTTATACAACATTTTGTTCCTAAAAACAAGGCGAAATTAGATTTTTTTAGGGCATGTGACAGTATTTTCTTATTTACAGAGTGATAAAAAGAGATATCCAAAATCCCCTCAGTAAAAACTTCTGACTCTAATATGTCAACAAAATAAAACAAGAATTTTGAAAGTAGCTTTATCCATTTTTCAGATTATAAGCATAGTATTAGGGTGTACTCCATATAGCCTAAGTTTATGGAGGAAATTTAATCTTTGAGCCAGCTTGGAACACAAGGCTGTGTGCTCCTGCACTCATTTGTATAGAGTGTGAACAGGATGGGTGAACTCACACAGCCTTGGGGAACTCCAGTGCTGCAATATTTGATCACTTGTTACCTGTCACTGAACTTATTAGCTTTGTAACGTTTTAAAATGACAGACTGGTGCAGAGGAGTTAGGATGTAACACTATTCCTTCCTCTTGTGTTCGGGTCACCAGTGACCCGTTTTCAGGTTATAAATGCATAGAAGTACCACATAAATTTGTTTGTAGCATCAAGGATTTTTGACTTTGTCAGAAACAAAAAAAAAAGTTTCACAAATTTCTAAAATGCTCTGGTTAAAATGTTGACCCGGTTATAACGATAAGAACAATAATGAGAGTTAAAACTGAAATCATAAGTGCAAAACCAACCTTTTCATGGATAAGGAAGCCTAACAATGTAACCAAGAGATGAGAAACAAAACCGACCCTAACACCATAAATGGCAGCAGAAAGCTGACAAGAGGAAGGTTCAATTGATGACATGGTGTATACTGACAAAAAAGGCCCAGGGACCCACACCAAAAAAATATTAAAACCAATATTTGCATGGATAAGGAAGCCTAACAATGTAACCAAGAGAAGAAAAACCAAGAGAAGAAAAACAAATTGGATGAAAAAGAATGTTCTTAGGGTATTTTACAGCTGATTTACTGTAAAACACGGGTAAAAAGTGACCCTAACACCATAGATGGTAGCAGAAAGCTAACACAAGACGAACCTCTGGGCCGTCAGAGCTGTTCAAAAAAAAGGACAGCTTCAGGTCTAAAGCCAGGGAAGTCTGTGTGTCCCCACTGTGTGTCTCACGTACTGTATGCCACCATCACAGAAAGTTTGTCTACTCAGCATTTTTGTGAAATATCAAAGCCAGTGTGACGCCATTGTCTATGATTGGATTGGTTTGAATAAGAAAGGTGATATCATCGCCAAGATAAGGATTATAAAAGGTGTATTGAGGGATGATATCAGTCGTGTCCAGCTGAGTAGTAGGGTATTATTAGTTTTGTCTGTCCTCTTTTTCCTTTTTTCTGCTTTTCATCTGTCTTTGGATATGACACAGGTTTTGTTATCAAGGAATACGATTGTATTGCATTAAAATACATTTGTCTCAGGTACCTGATTAAAGAATCCAGTTTATTCATAATAGTGTATTTAAAGTATTAGTGGTGAGGTAGAAGTCAGGCCCAGTCCTGGATTTCAGGCTCCATTGGCAGCTTTGGTGAATCATTGATCCTAGATAGCAAGTTAAAGCGCCAATTCGAGTTAGTGACACAACACCTGTGCTATAAGCAACTGAAGGGGAAGTACAGTAGACATGCATTGTCCATTAGGACGAATGTCATCATGGAAGCACCTGCTGCAGGCACTGCTGCTAGTATTACAACTCCAAACAATGACTCCCTGGAAAAAAATTGTGAATGTACTGAACTCTGGGGTGGTTAACGTTTCAACCCACTGGCTGTATTTGCAGGAAATGTTTTTGTACACTGTTGAAAGTCTCTTCCTGCCAAATTAAAGTCCTTTTTCTGCCCCATGAAAGTTTATAATTATGCTTTGTTTCATCCTTGAATTTAGTGGAGTTTAGCCAGGAAAGTCCTGGAAAAGTCTTTGAATTTGATGTTTAAGGATTATGCTTATGAAAAGGAAGCCACATTTAAAGGGATAGTAGCATTTTTTTTTAAAGTGGGGTTGTATGATCTACAAATAGCCCTGCCCAGAGATTTACAACATACATTGTTGTGAATGGACCCAAAGAAACGGCCTATTTTCGCTGCCTAAAAGCATTTTTCCTGCACTTTGAGGGGCTGGAAAAAATTATATTATAGCGAACAATGGAACTGTGTTTTTTTTTTTCAGGTAAAACCTCTTTTAGGCCACGAAAATAGGCCGTATGTTGTAAATCTCTGGGCAAGGCTATGGGCTGGCGTTGCTAACGGGAGGAGTGCAGAGAGTCTTCTACTGCAATTAAAGTACTTAGGGGCTATTTGTAGATCATACAACCCCACTTAAAAAAAAATGCTACTATCCCTTTAAGTTCATGTCTTTCTTTGTTTTACTTGAAAAAAAATGTTTTGATACTTAATCAAAGTACATACAGTATAAGATACTTTAAGATTTTTATTCAAGTAATAAACTTCTACCAAAGTTTGGGTGACCCAGAACCTTCTTGCTGTACCCCCCGTGCCACACATACAGACATGAAAGCAGAAATAATAAGTGAATATTCACTCATTTCATTCCATAGTTAGTCAATATATTTTAATTTTCAAGACAGAAGATTTTATTTGAATTTGCACCTTGGCAACAAACAAAAATACAGTTAGCGTCTCTGTGCTAAATCTGATACTGGTATCAGGTATGCAAACCATTTATAATAATAATCCTACAACAAGTGCCATTTGATTTGATGGTTTGTTTGACTCCAACCCCAAATCCTTGAAGTCCTCTCATGTGCAAACAAAAGACAATCTTTAATCAATCTGGTAAACATTTCCTCCAAAAGACAACACAGACACACACACACACACAGGATAGCAAATTCATCCGTCACACAATAAGCCTGACAACACAACATCCACAGCTCTAGAGCTTTACATTTCCAATCAGCCTTCAAGCTTTCAGAAGAAAAAAAAAAAAGTAAACACATCAATCTCAATTCTTTAACTAATGCTTCCAAATACTGTATAGGTGGTTTCTGTATTCACATATTAGTGAGGAAAAAAAGATACACATTTCACACTGTCACACACTGTTTGATTCCAGTTAAAGTTCGGAAAGATTGTACTGTACAAACTCTTAATGTGCTGTGCCAAAGCAAGTACATAAGCTCCAAGACTTTCCGTTCCGAAGAAGTACAAAACAAATTAATATGAACATGTGAATTTGCCGTTTTAATTCACTAAAAAATACTGGACCCTGTTTCACTCAACAGTCACTTTAAGCAGTTTTTTTTAGTGAAGACCTTTATCATGTGTAATGTTACGAGAGAAAGACTGGAGTGAGATGTTTCCAAAGACTTTGTCTGTGTGCTTCAAAGGGAGAATTCATTACATCATCTAATACCTCCTCACCTGTAGCTTGCTTTATTGTTATTTTAATCTCTGGTCTGTTATGTATTCATGCTGGCTTGTTAGAAGCAAATTTAAAGGGACAACGAGGAGTTTTGGAAAAGCGAAGTGTTTTCACACTACATTTATGAGCTTCCGCACGCACCGTGAAATTCTTTGACCGGCGCAAGACGGACTCATGTTTTCATTCATCAAGAATTAAAGTCAGAGGTTCGAAGACGATCACATACCGTCGTAGTTCCGACCATAAACGGCGATTCGGCTACGTTATTCTCATGACTCGCCGCGAAACCGAAAGTAAGGAAACGCTGGTCGGCTCGCCCAGCATTTCCGCCACCACTAATAATAACAAAATAACAATAGAGACAAAACAATATATTTATCGAAATATGGGCCCATTAACAAGTGTGGGTAACGTAGATTCATCCACATTAATATGAGACTTTTTTATTGTAGCGGAATTTTTCGTTCTGCCGACGGTGAAACTCCTCGTTGTCCCTTTAATTAGGAATTGCTGTAGCGGCCTACTAGGAGTAGACCGTGCATGTAAAACATTAGTGTTTTGGTTTTGATTTTCTTTTCTACTACAGAAACCCCCAAACACACCTACTGAAGTATGTAGTATGTGTCCTGATTATCAAATGTATTTGTGACGTTGTGAAACACCACATCTATCTCCCCTAAAGTCCTGTGATTGGTCCGTTTTCTGAGCAAATGACAATGGAACAGCAGAGATGACAAGTGTCTGTCCTGTGTGACAGCTCTACCAGAGTTTGTTCACATATCTTACACCTGCCTATGTAGCCGGTGTTATCTGGCTCCATGGTGGGCGACGATGCAAACCGTTTTGCCAAGAGGTCAATGACCGCTTGGCAGTCGGGTTTGCACGTCCCGGACCCTCCGTTACACCTACGGTCAATGTATTTGTTTCAAATGAACCAAACTGTGTGAAACGTCCTGTCATATGGCGGACAGAAGAGTCTGACTGGACAATTTGATAATCATGCTGCAATTAGCAAGGTATGCAAAGGTATCAAAAGGCTTGAATTAACTATAGTTCATTTGAAGCACACTGAAACTTTTAGTTACAGGCTGAAAACCAGATCCAGAGTCATACAGAGGAATGTTTTGCTTTCAGTGGTCATGTAATCATCTACAGCAGGTTACAGACATTACAGTAATAGGTGTCTGAGATCAGTGTCTGTGTATTCTCCGGTAATACTGACAAAAACAAAACAAAACAAAACAAAGATAGAAAATAAGTGCTAATAAAAATGCAGCCAAAATCTAAGATACTTTGACATACACGAGCAAATAATCAGCTTGTAAAACATGATGTGGTGCCAGTGCAGGTGGCATTACTCAGCACCAAAAACACTACCTAATGAGATTGGGGACGAGCAATTTGGATATCTTCTCGTATGGCATATATAAAACTCATAATTAATTGAAATGTCTGTTTTAGACCCTATATAATGATAACAAATCAAGAGACTTTATCATATTTACTACATAAAAGTCTAACATTTGTTACACAGCAGTTCTGCCCATGATGTACAATACAGACTAATAAAACAAGATATATTAAAATAGATCCCTAGGAACAAATGTTGTAATGACAGATTTATATCATGTTCTGATATGTTCAACATTGCAACAACTTCAGTGATCAGATTTGTTCTGATGAGGCCTGAACCAGACCAGTGCTTACTGTAGTTGCCATGTTTTGCAATCCAGACTAAAGAACCAGAGCTATAATTGTGTTTGAACTAATACTAACTATTGGCTTGTCTAGCTAATGCTACCATTGGCAACATTCTTGAGCATTGTGTACTTGGAACATGTGACAAACACGTGCATGCAGAGGGTGGCACAGTAAGACACTTGTTAATGAATTCACCTGAACTAATAAACCCAAGACGGAACCTTCCAGGCTCAGTCATACCAGCAGTTCCAACAAAAGCATTTTGCAATCATTACTTCATTTCAATGGAAATGCTGTATGAAGTTTAAATCGCTTGTAGGTAAACTCCTCCCCTTTTGCATCCATTCCATTCAAGTGAACTTAAACATGCAAATGTGTGCAGTTGACCTGATGCAAGACAGGGGTAGACGGTGTGTGCGCGAACTTTACTGTATGTCCCATTAGCTTGGAAAGTTGTTGTAAAAGAGTCAGTCAATGGCTCACTAAATACAGTAGTTTACTGAATAATAGCCCTGCAATTAGTGACGACCCCTAGCACCACAGTCTTTGCAAGGTAGTGCAAAAAAGTTCACCATAGTCTGGTAGGACTTAAAGTAGCACTATCGCAAATACAGCAGTAATAGCAATAAATAAATAAAAAAGTGAAATATGCAATAAATAGGTCCAGGGGATCTCCTCTCCTCTCAGTGCAGATGTGAATACTTGACAATGACTAATCATTACTTTCCCAGATGAAAGTAGAGCAGGAAAGTGCCTCTGTCTCATTTAAAAAACTAATGAATGATTAATGTTTTCTATTTCGATGTTGTGGTACCACCAGTTAGCTTCAACATTGTTTCACTGCTGCACGCTGCTATAGTGCTCATGGGCTATGTGGCCTTCGTGTTTTTGAAATGTTATATTTTAACCTCAATCATTTG
The DNA here is from genome assembly GCF_905171665.1 of Trachurus trachurus. NCBI lineage: Eukaryota > Metazoa > Chordata > Actinopteri > Carangiformes > Carangidae > Trachurus > Trachurus trachurus. Next base: position 27,613,996 of record NC_139905.1, read on the forward strand.
AGACTCTAGGAACATGTCTCTTTTTTTTCCCAACTCTCTTTTAAACTGGTAAGCAAAAAAAAAAGCACCTATACTGAAAGTAATACCACAGGCAGGTGGTGTTTGATAGTTTATACAGGTTCACAGAGTTCCCAGTTTGTTTTCCCTCCGACTGGACCAGTCAGAGCAGAGATTAAGCAGAGGGACTGAAAAACATAAATGAACACAAATGAATGTCTTTGTTCCACCTCTTTCATCACCCATCATTGTTCTTGTTCCCCGTGTCCTTTTTTCTTCCTCCTTCACAACTTGAACTTCTTGTGTCAGTAGTGAGTGGAGTACCAGTCATTGTCGGTCATCTGAACGAGCTCGTTGACGACATCCAGCAGGTTGTAATTGTGTTTCTTGAGCAGCCGCTGGTTCAGTAGTCGGTCCGCGAAGCCCATCTCCACCAACACGGCCATCATGGTGTCCTGAGTGGATGAGTCAACCGGAGGCTAAATGGAAATATCATCTCATCAATCCATTGAACCTGCTGTTGATTAAAAACTCGATAATACCAGGCTGCCCCCACCTCAAACAGAAACTCTCCAAACAGGAGGGACTTATAGCAGCGGCAGCTATGACATGATACTATGATGTAAATTCTATTTCAACCCTTTCTTAATATTGCAGCTTAAGATAAGATAAGATAAGATAAGATAAGATAAGATAAGATAAGATAAGATACGATACAGGGTTGCAGCAGCAGACAACAGCAAATAAATGTATAGGACATATAATAAATAGCAAATAGCAATAGCAGATGGTAAGATGAAAGTACAGATCAGTCTTGGTATCCATAGATACACGTTACTGTACCATTAGAGGATTCCAACTAAGGTCAGATAAAAAAAAAAAACTTAGAGGTGCATCTCTAATTTGAGAACTTTAAAAAGAACTTCTTAACTACACAGAGATAAAAATGGGTTATGAAATAACATAATTATATAAACCACTTGCTGACCTGTGTGGGGCCTTGTCCAGTGAACAGGGCTTTGTAAGCAGAAGCAGCTACTGACAGAGCTCCCTTCACCAGGCCGCTGGTGATGCCTGGGTTCCTGAGGAGAAACAATAATCTATAATGTGACAACTCAGTATCTAAAGTTCTGCTGTAAAATGACTAAACTTGACTTGACTTGAGCATAAATCTCCAGACTCTACCTTTAAAGTGATAGTTCACCCAAAATTCAAATTTCACTCATTATCTTGTATTATCTTGTATTGAAGCCCCAACATGAGAAATTGTGCCGAAAAAAAAAAAAGTCTATGTTCTAATTAGATTAGATTAGATTAGAAAACTTTATGGATCCCCAAGGGGAAACTGCTTTGCCACGCAATAAAAACACAAACATCACTTAACAAACAATACAAACATTTCCATACCATTGCACAAAACTTATCAACATGATTGGATACTTCATACAACAGAGTAGGCTGCTCAAAGCAAGTGATTTAAATTGATATTAATATAGGCAAAGATAAATAAATAAATATACACCTCCAGAAGATAAAAAAAAACAACAACAACAACAACAACAACAATGGACAGCCGCTATTTGTGGTTAAAATATCTGACTGCTGCAGGAACAAAGGAGCGTCTGAGTCGTTCAGTAGAACACCGAGGCATCACTAACCGCTCACTGAAGGAGCTTTTAAGATCCCTAAATATATTGTGGAGTGGGTGGTTATCATAGAGAAGGACTGTTTTCAACTTGGTCCTTGTTCTCTTCTCCACTATTACCTCAAGCTTATCTGGGTTAAAACCAATCACTGAGCCAGCCCTCTTGATTATTTTATTAATCCTGTTCTTGTCGTCAATAGGTATACTGCCTCCCCAGCACAGAACAGCATAAAATAAGACACTAGCCAGGATACCCTGGTAGAAAATGCCTAGCAGCCTTGGGCTGATGTCAAAGGATCTAAGTTTCCTTAGAAAGAAAAGCCTGGACTGAGCCTTCTTTACAAGGACCCCAGTGTTTTCCTTCCAGTTGAGCTTATTGTCCAAATGGACACCAAGATATTTGTAGGACTCCACAATTTCTATTATCTGATTATTAATTGTCACTGGGACAGCCTCCTCTTTTTTCTTTCTAAAATCGATAATTAGCTCTTTTGTTTTACCCACATTCAGCTGTAAAAAATTTGTATCACACCATTTGGCAAAAGAGTGTGCCTCTTTTTTATAGGCCACGTCATTGCCATGGTTAAGCAGACCCACAAGTGCAGTGTCGTCTAAGCTTGCTTCCTGGTCCGTCCAAATCTCGCGAGATTTGCACCGGTGTCAATGCAAATCGCGCGATTTGGACGGACCAGGAAGAGCAGTGCTGGGAGCTTCCGCTACAAACAAGCTTAAAATCTAGACTTATTTAATTTTTTTCGGAACAATTTCTCATGTCGGGGCTTCAATACAAGAGGGACATTACAGACGAGCACTATGGAGGTATTTGGATGTTTTTTGGTGTGTCTTTTTGGACGAAGAAAATTGAGCCCCGTTCGCAACCGTCATATGGACAAACTTCTCCCAGCCCTTAGTCGACATGAGGGTGAGTAGATAATGAGTGAAATTTGAATTTTGGGTGAACTATCCCTTAATACTTAATTAATAACTTTTTATTTGTGTTTTTCTAGAAACATGACTGGGTGACTTCTCAGCACTGACTGCACACCAGCTTTCATTGGAAGCCCAAAGAAGTCCAACAAAACTAACAAAACAAACTAAGTGCACAATGCAAGTTCCACTTTCAGGAGTATTAGACATTACTAGAAGAGTTCACTAGTGCTCATATCTGCCAAGAGAAAACAATCCTTCACAAGAAGTGACAAAAACATTTCCAAGATCCTCTCCTATAAGCTTCTTGGCAGAGGTAATATGATGTTATGTAACAGAAACTCTTCATGACCCTTGCCTCTAATTTGACATGCGACTTGTTGGATCTGTTCTGCGTCTTACTTGCAACAGTGTCTAAAACTTGCCTCACTCCCTGCATATTACTTGGTAGGTAGTAGACACACACTTCAGTGCAATCAAACAAAATCCAGCCATGCTGACAGCGATTACCATAACCATACTGGACTTTAACCTTTAGTAACACTAGCAACTGTGACTGGCAATTGTGTGTGAGAGAGAGAGAGACCTGGGATCTTCAGGGTTGTCCTCTGTGCCCTCAGTAGCTTCTATATCGTCCCCCTGGCTGTGCTCTGGACCAGAGGCTGTGGGACAACAGATATCACATTATCCTGATTTCCATCACATCCATCCAGTTTGAAAACAGGGCGAAAGAAAAAAAAAGAAAGTAAATGAGGCAGAATGGGATTAATGGGATTTGATGGGATTGAAGCAGTTTGCAAACAGAGTCTGCAAACATTTCTATTCATAGTTTCACTTGACGTCATGGCCGGAATCTACCCCAGGGGGGCAGAACAATGCTCCTTGGCTGCCTCCCAGCCAACAGAGGGACTGAATCCCTGCATTTATTGAAAATGGTCAAACACCGTACATGTGGATTATTACATTTTTAATCATTATACTTGTATGTAATTGTTCTAATATGAAAATAATTTATTTTCATGAATCGTCCTGTTACACACCAGCAGAGTGTAACAACAAGGTGGAATATAATAATACAGTCCACAAAGGCTGGAACTTTGTGACATGTTGTGAATAGTACAACCATGTGTCATGGAGGTCTCCTGCACAAGGTGCCACACAGAAGCTTCTTTCTTACTACCTGGTAAAACCACTAAAATCACTTTTTTCCCCATTATAATCTGAAAGTTTAACTTCTCTGACCATCAGATGTTTCAAAAGTGTTTCATGTTGTGCCGATGTAGAGCTGTGTATAACACATTGGTTCATTCAGCTCTTCTTTATCCCAAGGAGCTGCTGTGTGCGTGAGTCAGATCTGGTCTCTGGTCAGAAAGAAAATATGATCAGCTAAGCAAAACCAGAGGCTATCTCTGTGTGAAATACGATGGCGATATATTGAAAATATGCCGCACCTGACTTTTACAGGGAATGGGAGATGGCTCTTTAGATGGTTTATTCGATATTACATTAAAAAAACACTACCCTTAAAGGAACAGTGTGTAACTTATAAGGCTGTTAATTAGCAAAAATCGAATGTTGCTCCTGTAAATACGTAGCCTATTTACCAAAGTCTGATACACCTTGACACAAACACGCTCCGTAACCCGTAATCTTTTGTTCATGGCGGTTAAGACTACACAAACATACACGTCGTAACATTGTATAACGTTATCCACTGCTCCATGTATTGATTTTCCGCTGGCTTCGTTGTAAACAAATGCACATGGCTGAGAGGAGGGTTAGCAAAACAGAGGAAAAGTGACCAGACTTGCATAGTTCCTCTTTGATTAAACATTTCAGGATATGATAACTTTCTTAAATTTGTGTTTGACTGTGGAAAAATGTTTTAAAAATCATACGTGTAATGGCGTAAGTACTTGGTATCGGTATCGGTGAGTACTCAAATGCAAGTACTCATACACTACTCGTTTTGGAATAAAGTGGTATCGATGCATCCCTAGTTATCAGTAAGCGGTTAGTTTGTGAACGTGTTTGTCCTCGGAGGCCACCGTCACTTTGCCGACGGGAGGGGTGAGTTCGAGCAAGTGAGTGAGCGCTGCAAACTAGAATATGAATGCTGGATGTCACAGTTTCCCCCCAATTATACACACTGGGCCTTTAAAAGAGATAAAGAACAACCCATTGGAATTTGACATATTAACCCAGACTACAGGTTCAGGTTATTTTTATTGGACCCGTAGGTACTGTAAACCTTTGGACCAATCAACATTTCATAAATCTCATCAACCACCAACCACAATATAGCCTACGTTGTACCAGACGACACCTTGTTTCAAAACCAACACACCAAAGAGGTGGGTGCCAGCCTTTTTGGTTTTTTGCGTCTGTTTGAAAACAGGAAAGACACTTGGGTTGTGATTGGTGCTGAAATGAGAGAGAGCCCTAAGTCTTGTTTATTTCATCAGTGGTAGTGAGTGACATGGCAATGAGCTTACCATACTCGCTGTCACCATTTTGGTCCTCTTGAGAGCCCTTGGCCCCTTCCCCAACTGCAGCACCAACATCTGTTTCTCCACTAGTCTCTGGACTGAAAGTCAAGAGCAAGAGATTTTTCAATCATTTCCTGTGCAACAGACACTGAACGAAAGAAACATACACAGGAAAACACACTATACTATAATTAATTAAAAATGGAAGGTGAGAAGACTAGTGTGAGTTAGGGGTGGTGAAAAAAGTTAGTTATTGATTAATCACGATTATTGTATGGACGATTATGAGCCCATTATTAAATTTCCCAAAAATCAATTATTATTTAGTTTTTTAAATTGTAATACAAAACAGGGAATACACAGTGACTCCTGCGGTTACTGTCATGAAGGATTTAACTGCATCTCAGTCTGGGCTCAAAGCAACATGACAACAGGTCCCACACTCGTCTCCTTTCCGTTCGTCTCCGTGTCGGTTAAGCTCCGACTGACGTATCAAACCCTCTCTGTCTCCGGAGCCCAAAGCAGCTTGAGACCCGAGATCACAACATCACGGGGAGCTACACGCTGACGTGATAACAGCCGTGTATAAGTGAGACGCAAACGTAAACATCACTTTGCCTTAATGAGGTTGCTTTGCTGTTGCGTTACTCCGTGATTTTTTACTTTTCTGTTTGTTTTCTTGTAGAACAGATGTGTTGTATCATAAAATGTTTCCATTTCCGTCCACTATTATTTTTTCTCCATCAATAACGTCCTTTCAGCTTTAGCTTTAGGACCCATGATGTGAGACGAATGTTGACAAATGATGATTTTATTGTGTTAAATGCTCTGGTGGACAAGTTGTGACCTGCACATTCACCATGCTATGAGATAATAACGGAACGTTACAAGACAGAGTTGTTTTAGAGATAATTTCATGCTAAACCACTGATACGCGTTGCGTTCAGGGACAGTTTTTCCAGTTTTTCAGCAAGCAGTCTCTGTATTTACCTCAAAAACTGCTCCGTCTCATAGCGTTCCGTTATTACCTCATAGCGTGGTGAATGTGCAGGTCACAACTTGTCCACCAGAGTGTTTTGGAGTTGTTGGATTGTGTATTTGATGAGTTTGATGAGGGAAACCAAGAAATCCCATTAGCCTCCGTAGCATAGCTCTGAGCAGCTTGCGGCTCTGCTCCGCCGTTCTAAAAATAGCTTGCACCGACAAATAAAGGTAACAAACCTACTGGTATGACTATAGCGATTATGGCAATGGGCCAATTTGCCAAAATGTTGAACTATCTCTTTAAGAAAATAAACACCCGGGCCTTTATTTGGTGTTTTACGGTAATCGTAATCGAATCGGGAAGTCGGACCGATTAACCACCTCTAGTGTGAGTATGACATGATTGTTTCTATAGGGTTAGACATCATGCTTGGTAAACATGGAGGAAGTGATGATTCAAATCAATTATATTGGGATATACTGACCTTGGCATTAGAATGGCATTTGGTGGTGCCACCACTTCGGGCGTGAGCGGCTCGTCATCCAGTGTCTGAGATGTACACAGCATGTCGTTGGCACTGCTGGTACCCGACAGCTCCGACCCTGCAGCTGGAGCCGTTTCACTGGCTTCACTCACCTGCCCCTCCACAGTGCTGCCTGGGGAGTCTGACAGAGTATCGGTGTCCGTGGGGGTTTTGGCAGGGATGTCACCAGGCTGAGACAAAGCAGAGCTGGAGCAGAGCAGGAGATGGAGAATTAAACAGACTGAAATAACCAAGTCTCTCGTCTCATTATACAAGTCAGAGTGTTGAATGTATGTTAAATTAAAGCTCCAGACCACTTCAAAATGTTCAGTTTCTCTGGTTTTACTATTTATAGGTTTGTTTTTGAGTAAAATGAACATTTTTGTTTTATTATATTAAAGGGATAGTTCAACATTTTGGCAAATTGACCCATTGCCATAATCCCTATAGTCTTAGCAGTAGGTTTGTTACCTTTAATTGTTGGTGCAAGCTATTTTTAGAACGGTGGAGCAGAGCCACGAGCTGCTCAGAGCTACTCTACGGAGGCTAATGGGATTTCTTGGTTTCCCTCATCAAACTCATCAAATACACAATCCAACAACTCCAAAACGCTCTGGTGGACAAGTTGTGACCTGCACATTCACCACACTATGAGATAATAACAGAACGTTACCAGACAGAGTTGTTTTAGAGGGAAATTAATGCAAAACCGCTGATGCGCGTTGCCTTCAGGGACAGTTTTTCAGCAGCAGTCTCTGTATTTACCTCTAAAACAATCCTGCCTGAAGTTCCTTTAATGCAAAGAAAACATATCGTTCATATTCATTCCTCAACAACACAACGTGAATATTTTAACTTAGGAAGAGTTTATAAATCGGTTTTGGTGATGATAATGTTTAATCCCAGCAGTGGTTTTTATAACCTTCCTTCAGGTGATCGATCAACTCATCAGTGTCTCATTAAGTAGAACGAGTTGTGTTTGTGTTGGTGTTTAAAACGAGTGTCGTACATGTACAGATGCTTTTTAAGAAACATTAGTAAACGTGGTCTCTTTGAGCTGTATATGCAACCAGTTTTCTCTTTACAGGCAACTCCCGATTCCTGCATACCTGTACATGGACTCCCCCAGTGGCCGACTGGTGTCAAAGCAATCAGGGAGGATGATAATGTAATCTTCTGAGGAGGTGGAGGAGGAGCGACTTCTAGCCCCCTCTCTCTTGTCCTCTCCCTCTCCCTCTTTCTCCTTCTCCTCCTCTGGCTCCTTCTCTGCCCTCTTCACTCTGGACTCCTCACAGACACTCTTCATGTGGAGCTCTTGAGCCTCATCTGTCATGGGTCAAGACAAAAAGAGCATTCAGTAAGACTCACTCATCACTAATTATGTAAAAGTACTTAGCCTATACTGGGTCATTTGCAGTAAACTTGGTGAAAGAACTGCACATATGCAGGGGAACATAATAACCCATCAAATTTGGAAAAGCATCCTGTTACAGGGTTGTATCCACTATCCAGGATGTATCATTCATCTCTCGGGAAATTGTGGTTGCTGTAGAAAAATCAAGACTATGATGTTGTTTGTAAGCAAGATCTGGTGGAAGAAAACTTTTGGCATGCACTCTAGGCTCAATTCTGTTGTTGTTAATTAACTTTAACTGACCAAAGACAAATACAAAGCATTAAACATGTGAGGGAAAAAACACAATCTTTTTGTTGTCCAGTGTCCTGTACATAAACAGTGTTTCCTCAAGGTTGAATACATAATTCCATTTGGTCACTGCACCATTCACAAGTCCTGAGTGCAGATGCCAGATCTAATGGATGGACTTTTATTTTCACCCATTTAAAGGCTAATTTTCAGCTTCCAACATGCGGAACAGAAGTTAAAGATATAAGATTGAACTGAGTAGAAACACTGAAGCTTAGTGGTAAAGAAGAAAATGAGACGAGGAGCAGATTGAGTTTGTGACTCACTAACCGAGTATCAGAAATAATTGTTTTATAAATTTTGACGGGTACAAAATATATAAATATTTACATCTGGTTACGTTGGCAACGTCGGCATGAAATAATCTCTGCGCCAACAGCATTACGTTTATGTCACGTGAGGCAGAGCTCAGGGGGGGCCAGATCCTGATAGCTCTTTGGAGAAAATGGCATTGTGCTAATGCTAATGCTAACTAACGGTCAGCACGTACTGTAATGTTTCCGGTGCAGGCGTGATGCTGCGGGTTTGTCGAGTTCATCTGCAGGTGAGTTAGTGTGAAATGAATGATGTGTTTCCAGTCTGTTGTCAACACCAGAGCTGCTGCTCGTTAAATATGGTTAGCGTTAGCTTAGCTTTAGCTACTAGCTGCTTCCTATAGGCGTATACCTGGCAACCAGTACAATTGAAGGTTGGAGTGAGAGAGGGCGAGTGTGAGTGTGACACTTTAAACCTTTAAACCAGCAAAAAATTTAAATAAATCGTTTAATTACTTCCTGATGTACAAATACATCTGGAACAGCTTCAATCACTGAAGTCACCGCTGTGAAGCTAAAACTCGAAATCGGAACCTCATAAGAAGATGTAAACGCAAATAAGATAAGATAAACGCAAACCCTGTGTCACCTGTAGCTGCCTGGTCCCTCAGTGTGGAGACAGCGGCCGAAGCGTGGAGCAGGGTGGGTGCTGAGCTGGGGCCGGGCCCCGGGGTCGGAGCCACAGACGTAGGAGCAGGCAAGGAGGCTTTTAGAGGGGAGGGGAGGGAAGCCTTCAGTGTAGCTGGTGGTTTCATGGTGTTGTTGGAGCTGCAAGGGTTACTGTCAGGGCTGTCAGGACTGTCCTCTCTTTTGATGGTTTTACTCTTCACACAGGAGGAGTTGCCCTGAGCAGGTAGACAGGGAACTAACAGCAAACAAGGACGATGTTAGACACTGTGATGTCATACTTTTCTCCTTCACACTGTGGGAGAAAATGGGGAGGACTACAGTACTTTGCAATTGTCTACAATTGTGAGGAGGGGTGTGACGATACACTCAGCTCACGAGACGAAGCGATACACCATATTGGGTCCACGAGAACGAGATGAGACTTTTGAGAACTACAATGACAAAATATATGACTGGACAAACAGGCCTTTTTATTTTCTAAAGGGATAGTTCACCCAAAATTCAAATTTCTAAGGGCTGGGAGAAGTTTCAGAGTCCTCCGTGGCTTCTCTGAGTTACAGGGGGTCTTGGCGTAGCAGTGCATGTCCATATAACGGTAGCAAATGGATACCAACTGTCTTCGTAACTAAAAGACACACCAAAAAACATCCAAATACCTCCATGCTGCTCGTACGTAATGTCCGTCTTGTATTGAAGCCCCGAAATGCGAAATTGTCCCGAAAAAAAAAAGTCTATATTTCAAGCTTGTTTTGTAGCGGAAGCTGCTCGAAGCTCCTCTTCCCGGTTCGTCAAATTTGGACGAACTGGGAAGAGGACAGACCCTGGTTCGTCCAAATTTGAAAACTCAGAGAAGCCACGGATAACTCTGAAACTTCTCCCAGCCCTTAGTCGACATGAGGGTGAGTAGATAATGAGTGAAATTTCAATTTTGGGTGAACTATCCCTTTAACTGAGTCACAAAACAATGCAGGTGCATTTTGAAATGTTTTATAACTTTGTATGCATGACCTAAGCATGAGCTTTTAACTGTTGAACTTCTTTCCACAAATTGAAACTAAAACTAAAAATTATAAAAGTTAAAATAAAATAAATGTCTTCTCTTTTTCTTTTTCTTTTTTTTACAGTGCAAACAATATTCAAAACTTGTAATCAAAGTACTACTACTACTACTACTACTACTACTACTCTGTCAATACAATTTTTTTATTGCCTGTTTATTCGGATGGGGCGGTGTCAGTGTTATCACACTACACGCACAACCTTTTCATCAACCGACCCTGTGCCTGCTAGACAGCTTTTCACTTTAACGAGAAATATCGTAAATTCTAATCTTGCGAGATCTCGTCGCACCCCTGTCACACCCATGAAGCACTGACATATTACATGAATTACTTCACTTTTATTTAATTGTCTGGATATTTGTCATGACCCCTTAGGAGCAGCAGAACAATCTGACAACACAGTAATGATGTTATCTGTTACAGATACTCTGGAAAAATGCTGTTATGATGTTTATATGGTGCAATAGGTTGATAAGAATATCCTGAGTTCACCCCAAAGCGAATTCTATGTGTTGCTGGGTGACGGCTCAGCATCATGTCTGATATGACTGTATTCCTGCTGCTGATTTTTTTTTTTGCATTTTTTCAAGTTCCAAAATTATCTTTGTTTTTTTAATGATTGCTTTACATAATCTTATTTTAATTACACACTATGTTCAATGTGATTGTTTCCTTACTTGTGTTGTGGTGGAAATTTGCTATGATTAGTATTCTCCTTGTAATGAGTAGTAACGTAGTCTTTGAAATAGTTGTAGTCGAACCTTGTAGTAATCCTGTTAACTCCATTAGTGGAGACATTTGTGTACTGACTACAATAAACCTGGGGGCAGAGGAAGGACATGAGGATGACCCACGTACAACCTTGTTTACTAACTGATCTAGGGTGTAAATTCTTATAGATAAAACAACAACTGGGGTAGACATTTGTTGAGTAACACATCTGTTGAACTGTTTTATTGCCTGGGAAAGCTAGAAGTGCTGGTAGTAATTATGTTCTGTTCCCTTCTCTATAGAGAATAAACGTGGGTGCATGCTACCTCTCCAGTCTTGTTCTTTGACTCTCCACCGGCAGAACCAACATTTCCACAACAGTATCTTTTTCCAAGAATCAAATTTGAAGACAATCTTAAAGCAGAACTATGCAGGATTTCGGCTGTAATTATTGTGGCTCAGAGTCACTGTGATGGTTGAGTGACCTATTATGAGGTGAATGGGGTCTAGGCCAATGCGCCCACCCCCCCCACTGGCTGAAAACCACACTTGCAAGATCAGTCCTCCGTCTCGGTGTCCCAAATCTCATCAATGGATAGAACTATCGCGAGAAACTGCCTTACGGCAGTACGAGATAAGAACACAGATGATGTCATGCATGTCATGAATCGTGATTGGTTTGAGTTCGGAAAGTCGGAGGAAACCATGGAAACATGAAATGTTTACAAGTTCGGCTTGTGGCTAACACGGAGCTAATGCTAACACGGACACACACACACCATGGATCTTTTATAAGATAGTGTAATACATCATGACACACACACACGCCTTCGCGTTTGGAACCTTTATTCATGTGTGTGTATGTCTGTGTCTTTGTGTCTTTGTCTGTGTGTGGCCGTATTAGCGTTAGCGCCGTGTTAGCGTTAGCTCCGTGTTAGCATTAGCTCCGTGTTAGCAGGGCTTAGCAAACACCACTCTCTACCTTCAGCAGTAAACACAAGCACGTGTAGGGAGGGGGTGGTGGCGGCGAGTTTTTTTTTTTACGACAGTGACATGTGCCTCCCAGAACTGTGGGGGAACCCCGGAGAGGGAAAAAAAGAGAAACCAACGAAGGAGCGAGCTATTTCCGGCCGACTTGCATAGTTCTGCTTTAAAGGGATAGTTCAACATTTTGGCAAATTGGCCCATTGCCATAATCCCTATAGTCATAGCAGTAGGTTCGTTAACTTTATTTGTCGGTGCAAGCTATTTTTAGAACGGCGGAGCGGAGCAGCAGGCTGCTCAGAGCTACGCTATGGAGGCTAAAGGAATTTCTTGGTTTCCCTCATCAAACTCATCAAATACAAAATCCCAAAACTCACAAACGCTTTCGTGGACAAGTTGTGACCTGCACATTCACCACGCTATGAGATAATAATGGAACGTTACGAAACTGAGCCGTTTTCGAGGTAAATACAGAGTAAATGCAGAGACTGCTTGCTGAAAAACTGTCCCTGAACGCAATGCGCATCAGCGATTTTGCATGAATTTACCTCTAAAACGACTCCGTCTCGTAACGTTCCGTTATTATCTCATAGTGTGGTGAATGTGCAGCTCACAACTTGTCCATGACAGCGTTTTTGAGTTGTTGGGTTGTGTATTTGATGAGTTTGATGAGGGAAACCAAGAATTTCCTTAGCCTCCATAGCATAGCCCTGAGCAGCTCGCCGCTTTGCTCCGCCGTTCTAAAAATAGTTTACACCGACAATTAAAGGTAACGAACCTACTGCTATGACTATAGCGATTATGGCAATGGGCCAATTTGCCAAAATGTTGAACTATCCCTTTAAAACCAACAGCACATTCATAAAATGTGACTTTACCTGTCCTTGGGCAGGAGCCTCTCAGAGGGGCGTGGTCAGGGGCCTCCTCCAGGGTCATTGAGCGAATTACAGTCTCACAAACGAACTGGGTCCCACTGATGTCATCCTCCCCCTCTTCCTGAGCCGGGACTCCGCCCCCCTCAGATTCTGAAACTGCTCCAAGAGGGAGATCTGAGGACCAATGACAAGCAGACAAGTGCAGTGTGAGACAAACCAGACAGCCTGTGTGTCCTCAGTCAGCTGTTCACCAGGACCACAGTGACACACAGGTGGAATTACAACAAACTCTAAATGAAAAGGAATGAAAGATCTATTGTTGACTGTGCGAATATAACTGACTGACAATAGCATGTCATTTCTAAAGATTTCTGAGAATTTCACTTGCCCCCCAAAAAAAAGGAATCAGTAATTTCTGAACAAAATCATGTCATTATTGCTTATTTCATCTTTTTTCTATGTGTAGCCGATGTTAATCTGTCCCTCTGCGTTGTGTTTTGGTACGGACTGCGCTCGAACCCTGGGGCCTGTTGTTCGAAACCTAGATAAGGGATTAAGCCGGGATATGTTGGGTATCCTGGCCTAATTTAGCCTCAAGTCGGTTGTTCGAAAGCTGGATACCTTTATCCTGGTCAAGTTACTATGGTGATTTATTCTCTGCAGCTAGCCTGCTCCAGACCAGGCTAACAGCCAGGCTTAGTTGATTCTGTTGTCTTTATCTGTCAAGTCAGCAGTCACTCTGATCAGAAATCAATGTGTTTCATACATGTTCTTATGTACATATTGAAACATTTACAATATTTATTAGGCTTTTTTTTCTCCATAATTAGGCCTTCAAAATTATTTTCATAAAATATGTTACGATTAAATTGGCCTAAATATTGGTTGAGGTAAGAAAATAAGAATACAATTGAGTGAGTGTGAGCACCTTCCAAATAATTTATAGACCTCGTCATCATTGTTATCGGCAATTTATTGAAGCACCAAACAGCATAATGTTCTAATATTTAATTAATTTTCACCTGTTGCACATTTGGCCATGTGCTGTAAACTTTACTTCAGATTTGTGCAATGAATCATCTTCCACTGCTCATCATTTAGGCAAAGTGCACAACTGTTAATTTGTGAAAGGAACTTGAGTTGTGATTATAATTTTGGATTATTAAATTAGTCCGCAGTTGTCCGCTGCGCTCTCTCTGAGCTTTACGACAGCAGTGGTGCTTTTTTTTTTTTTTTAGAGAGGTGTGTCCCCTGACATCAGCATTAAGATCCGCTGTTGATTGGAGGAAAGTAGCCACACCTGTCCTCTCATCAGTGAATCTGTGATCCATCTCTGTGGTCTACTGACGAGAGAATTAGTTACACCTGGCTTGACAAAGCCGCCCCTCCTCAGCCTGGCTCGGCGTTCCAACAACCAACTAAGCCAGGATGGACTTATGAGACTTTGTCGAACCTGGCTTTCCCACTTATCCTGGATATCTTTATTCTACTTTCGAACAACAGGCCCCTGCTGGTCTCCTGCACGGCGGGCGACGATGCAAACCGTTGTGCCAAGAGGTCAATGACCGCTTGGCAGTCTGGTTTGCACGTCCTTTATGGGTGAGTGAGTGCAACCGGACTCTCCGTTACATATGCATCACTTATTAATTGTGGCTCCAGGTGATCCATTAATGACATTCGGGAACAATTCACTTCTGATACCATAATACTGAAACTATTTAATGATGTGCAACTGCCACAGCTTGTCTATTCCATATCAACACAAAAAGAACCATTCCCTGTCTTTTACAGTGGAAGAGACAAGGCCCTGGTGTACAGTATTGTGTGTGTCCAAGGCTGTAGAAGACATCATGTCTTGCTCTGGGACCTAAAGTAGAGAGACCAGGGGCCTGTTGCAGTGTTGTTTTCGTTAACGATGACGATGACGAAGACGAAATATTTCGCTGACGCCCCTTTTTTTCTTGACAGTAACGAGACGGTGACGAGATAAACATGGCTCTCTGATGACGAAAACATGACGAGACGTGTGTGAGTTTTCGTCAACGAGACGAGAACGGACGTAAATGTTAGTGGCAGGGCTGTGCGACTGCCTCTAAATTTCATATCGTGGATTGTCATTACTCTAAGCTTAACACGATTTAGCAACAGCGCCGCAAAAATAGAACGATGTGCTGGGACGAGCCGCGGTGCGCCCGGTGCTTGTGATTAGAGTGGCAGAGTGGCAGGCAGTGACGGCGCTGACGGGTGGGCGGTCAGACGTTCAAAACGCATGACATTTCTGCTTATTGTGCGTGTAATCTGTCAGTTAGAGTCAAAAAGTATCTGCAACGCTGCTGCATCCCATCCTTGTGGTCACACCCACCACCTGGCATGCAGCGCACATTCTGCTCAACACACCTGCCGTCACCCGACGAGAAGATATATGGACGTATTTTAAATATAATCCAGCAGAAAAAAAACTGAATGCACTACTGTTACCAGGGTTCTTACGGATCCTTAAAAAGTCTTAAAAGGCATTGAATTCATTAATCTAAAAACAAGGCCTTAATTTGCATTAAAATGTCTTAAATCAATTTTTCAAACGTCTTAAAAATGTTAAAGGGACAACGAGGAGTTTTGGAAAAGCGAAGCGTTTTCACACTACATTTA
This sequence comes from Trachurus trachurus, assembly GCF_905171665.1. NCBI lineage: Eukaryota > Metazoa > Chordata > Actinopteri > Carangiformes > Carangidae > Trachurus > Trachurus trachurus. The sequence goes on from NC_139905.1 coordinate 27,629,491, forward strand.
TGAGCCTCCGCGCGCACCGTACATTTCTTTGACCGGGCGCAAGACGGACTCATGTTTTCATTCATCAATAATTAAAGTCAGAGGTTCAAAGAGGCTCACATACCACCGTAGTTCCGACCATAAACGGCGATGCGGCTGCGTTATTCTCATGATTCGCAACGAAGGAAACGCTGGTCGGCTCGACCAGCACTTCCGCCACCACTAATAATAACAAAATAACGATAGAGACAAAACGATATATTTATCGAAAATGGGCCCATTAACAAGTGTGGGTAGCGGAGATTCATCCACATTAACGTGAGACTTTTTTATAACCGAATAGAAACTCCTCGTTGTCCCTTTAACACTTGGTAAGTGGGATTTTATGATTGTAATTAGTCTCAAATCTCAAAATAATTGGTAACATTCGGACAGAGAAGTTAGTGGCGGCTCTCACCGCCTCCAGCTCCCGAGTCAGTTTTTTTTTTTTGTGGACTTTTTATGCATTTATTTTGAAAGGACAGCTGCGGAAAACTCGTGCGAGTTTGTAGTTTTCACCAAAGTCCATACTTTTAATGGAAACACACAGAACTCAAATTTCTTTTAATGCGCATTTCCCAGTTATTTGAATCACTTTGGATGGAAACATACGAACGAGAAAACGTGTCCTTTTTAGTTTATCATCTCCTCTCCACAACTATACAGCTGTTAAATGATGTCACTCACTCACTCATAGCCCCCCCCCCCAATTATTCATGTAGCAGTCGCTTTACCTTGGACCACATAGGAAAGTGGGTAAAATTGTCCCTAACCCTATGTATGTGGTGACGTTTTTTTTTTAGTTTTTTTTGCATTTGTGTCTGTCTTAAATTTAATTTCAAGTGGCATTAAAAACGTCTTAAAAAGTCTTAAATTTAACTTGGCTTAAGCTGTAGGAACCCTGGTTACCACTTTATCTGTGTGTAGGCTAATGCATAATCCTTAGACCAGAAAGTATTTGCCATTGGGTGGAAACATTATGTGTAAAATCATTCCTTTATTGAATTAATTTGTTAAAAGACTTTTTTTTTTTACTAAAACTGACTTAAACTAGACTAAAACCTTTATGAGTTTTTGTCGACTAAAACTAGACTAAAACTATCACATATAGAAATAACTAAAATTGACTAAAACTAATAAGTATTTTCATCAAAAAGACTAAGACTAAATCTAAAATGCCTGCCAAAAACAACACTGGCCTGTTGTTCGAAACCTAGATAAGGGATTAAGCCGGGATTTAGTTTGAATTTAGTCTCAAATCAGTTGTTTGAAAGCGGGTTCGATTTATCCTTATTCTCTGCAGCTAGCCTGTTCTTATGTACAAATTGGCCTGATGACAAACAAAATGCATTTACAATGATCAAAAAACATGAAACTTTACAATATATATTTTTTTCATTATTAGGGTTATTCATGTATTTCCTGATTTCCAGTTCCAATTTTCTCAAGGTTTTTTTTTTTCTTAAATTCTCTATCAGGCTCCATATCCTGCAGCTTTCTCTTCTCACACTGAATCTTTGCATCTGCCAGCGCTGCCTGCTTCTTCAGATGCAGGCCATAATACAGATGTCTGACGGTTTGTGAATTCTGTAAAACACATATCAATTAGCACAGAATTGTGGATGTTCTTCAGGCAATACTCACTATTCTTGTAGGCAGGCTGTCAGGGTGTTCAGCATCTGTGTCCATCTGTTACATATTTCTATGACCACCGACTACATCACTGGCTTCTCATAAAAGTGGAGCAAAAAGAGCAATAGATTCATTTTTGTTTTTATTTTTATGAAATATGTTACAAAATATATTGTCCTAAATATTTTTTGAAGTAAAAACATAAGAATAAAATTAAATGTGTGAGCAGGCACCTTCCAACTAATTTATACGCCTCATCTTAACATTGTTATCAGATATTTATTGAAGCACCAGACTGCATAATGTTCTTATATTTGATTAACTTTCACCTGTTGTGCTTTTGGCCACTTGGATTTGTGCAGTATAAACTTTACTTTAGATTATAAGACATTTGTGCAATGAATCAACTTCATTGCAAGTGCACAGCTGTTAATTTGTGCAAGGAACTTGAGTTGTTTATACAGTAGTTTTGTATTACTTTCACACTCAATCAGTTTGCGGTTTTCCGCCATGCTTTCTCTGAGCTTTATGACAGTAGAGGCGTTTCCTTTTTTTAAATTTGATTTATTTTTTTATTAAGAGGTGTGTCACCCTACGTCAGCATTAAGATCCGCTGCTCATTGGAGGAAAGTAGCCACATCTGTCCTCTCATCGGCGAATCTGTGATCAATCTCTGTGGTCTATCAAAGATTTATGTTTTCCACTTATCCTGGATTTCTTTATTCTACTTTTAAACAACAGGCCCCCAGCTTAGATAAATGACTTAGACCAGTAGCCCTCATATCACACATCATGAAGACTTTGGGGCAGCTACTTCTTGATCTTCTAATGCCAGCATGTGTTTGACCCTCTAATTTGTCTTCAAGGAAAATCATCTGCTGGAACACACATAAATCTGTTGCCTTTGGGAAGGTTAGAAGACTTTCCTAAACACCTGCTCCTGAGATACTACAATATCAACAAATCTCTACAAACAACTTTAAAGGGACAACGAGGAGTTTTGGAAAAGCGAAGCGTTTTCACACTACATTTATGAGCCTCCACGCGCACCGTGAAATTCTTTGACCGGCGCAAGACAGACTCATGTTTTCATTCATCAAGAATTAAAGTCAGAGGTTCGAAGACGATCAGATACCATCGTAGTCCCGACCATAAACGGCGATTCGGCGGCGTTATTCTCATGACTCGCCGGGCAGCATAAGGAAAGTAAGGAAATGCTGGTCGGCTCGCCCAGCATTTCCTTACTTTCGGTTTCACGGAAACCACTAATAATAACAAAAAACGATAGAGACAAAACAATATATTTATCGAAAATGGGCCCATTAACAAGTGTGGGTAACGTAGATTCATCTACATTAATATGAGACTTTTTTATTGTCGCGGAATTTTTCGTTCTGCCGATGAACCAAGTATGAATAGAAAACTCATTACCCAGGATACTATTGATGACTTCTGTCTCTTCCTGGATCAAACCCAAAGTGGGACTACTCTTGTGTTGCAGGTGGCCATCTTGAGAGGACACGCAGGGGGTCACTTCTAAGAGACATAAACAGAAACATTTACTGAGCTCTCCAGTCTGTTTGCTAGTCAGCAAACATGTACCAAAATACAGACTGCAGCAGAGATCCCAGCAGTACCAGGATCAGCTTTTAAACACACTGCAGCAATGAGTGTGTTTACACGGACACAAATCTCTCAGCTAGGATTGTATTTTTGAGTTTGCATAGTAAACATCAAACTCTGCAAAAACATATCCTGGTTTTGATGAAACCAATTATGCTAGACAGAAATGGCAGAGGGGTATGACAAGTTTCCCAGAATGCATCTCACGGCAACCGGCAGCTGTTTTATTTCTCGCTGTAGCGCTGTTATTACATCACCCGTCCAGAGAGCTTGTCAACCGGCCAACCTCCGTCGTCATCCTGGTAGAAAAGACGACTGTTAATTAACTTACCCGCAGGTTTTTAAAGGTTTACCGCGGGGTGGTTACATTCTTTTTAGGAGATAAATGCTGGTCTCATTGATGAAATGTAACATTTGTGGCAGTCGCATTAATTTGTTTGAATTAAAAGTGAAGCTTCATGTGTGTATTGGACAGAGGAGCAGCGCTGCCTGGGGGCTCTGTAGCCTACGCACAGAAATCACCACATTTACATCAATAAATAAATGTTTTACAATGAACCGATCAGTCTGCATTCAATTTTATTTTATTTTATTAAGTTAAAATGGTTTTGAATTCAGGATTTGTGGCAAAAGCTTGACACGTCTGCTTATGTGAAAAGCCAGCAGAGACTACTGATGACGTATGTGACTGTTGAAGGGGTGTCTCAATTCGTAGGGGTTGACTTTCAACCCCTACCCCTTGTAGATCCGTTTCAAGGGGTAGGGCTAGGAGTAGGGATGAAAAATAGAATTGGAATTGGGCCTTAGTGTCAGTGTGCAAGTGTGTCCCATTTCTCCATCGACCAAAAGTGCAGCGCGCTTGATTTGCACTTTACCCACACTTACGGTAAGGCCTCATCCGAGCGATATTTGGCCAAGTATAAATCCCACAATGCACCATGGTGAAGTCTGCCGTCACCGGGAGCCACAAGCCACGTTTAGGAAATGCGATTGTAATTTCAATAAAATTAAATGAACTTTCGATCTCATAATTATGACTTTTTAATGTCATATTTTATATTCATCATGCTCTGTTCATGTTTTTATTTTATTTTTTTCGTTTTTCTTGTTTGTTTTATTTAGGGTTGTGCATAGAGACACTTTTGGAGTAGATGAGACTGTCATCCAGCAGCACTGTTTATTTAAACTGTTGCTGTGCTGTGTGTGTGTGTGTGTGTGTGTGTGTGTGTGTGTGTGTGTGTGTGTGTGTGTGTGTGTGTGTGTGTGTGTGTGTGTGTGTGTGTGTGTGTGTGTGTCATAGTTGTGCTAGTGTGCGCAATGGCACAGGCTGCACTTGTCAAGTATGTCCCGATTGCTTTTAAATATCCCCCCACGCGCTTGGCCACTTAATACATGCTTGCACACTATATGCAAATATACGCTCCGCTGGCAAAACGTCACCAAAGTGTGTGCGTAACCAAGCGCACTGAGCCGAGTGTGGAGAAATGGGACAGGCCCTCTGTCCATGTTAAACACACTGCAGCAGCTGGAACCACTTAAAGCCTTCTTACCAGCAGGAGTGTTGTTTGGGACACTCTCCAACTCCTGGACGATGTTTATGTCCAGCAACTCGAAGGACAGGAGATCCTGACAGAAAAAAGACAACAGACTACTAAAGATGCTCTAAAGTGAACTGTGAGAAATAAAGGAGGGGAATGCATACAGAAATAAAATAACAGAAAGTAAATGAGTACAAGCTGAGGGGTTAGGACTTTATTTTGAAAGACAGATCAAAATATTTGAAAATGTAAACTTGTGCCTTATTTTGTGATGGTTATTTTTTTTGCCATGACTTACATGAAATAACAAAATTATTTTTCAGTTAGTCATAAAACATGAGAAAGAAAGAAAGAGTCTTTACGTTCATGTGCACACTCGAAGTCTGGCATCAGTCACAGACCATTTAAGAAGTTTTTACTCTTCCCACAGTCAAATTGTCACTTATCACATCACATCTGTTGGTAACTGACTTCAAAATTGAAGGGATAGTTCAACATTTTGGCAAATTGGCCCATTGCCATAATCCCTATAGTCATAGCAGTAGGTTCGTTACCTTTAACTGTCGGTGCAAGCTATTTTTAGAACGACGGAGCAGAGCCGCGAGCTGCTCAGAGCTACACTACGGAGGCTAATGGGATTTCTTGGTTTCCCTCATCAAACTCATCAAATACACAATCCAACAACTCCAAAACGCTCTGGTGGACAAGTTGTGACCTGCACATTCACCACGCTATGAGATAATAACGGAACGTTACGAGACAGAGTTGTTTTAGAGGCAAATTCATGCAAAACCACTGATGCACGTTCCTGTCGGGGGCAGTTTTTCGGCAAGCAAAACAAGTCTCTGTTGGATTGTGTATTTGATGAGTTTGATGAGGGAAACCAAGAAATTCCTTGAGCCTCCCTCCATAGCGCAGCTCTGAGCAGCTCCGCCGTTCTAAAAATAGCACCGACAATTAAAGGGACAACGAGGAGTTTTGGAAAGCGAAGTGTTTTCACACTACATTTCCCATGAGCCTCCGCGCGCATGGTGAAATTCTTGGACCGGCGCAAGACGGACGACTAGCGAAAACATTTGCCAAGAATATTTTCATTGATCAAAACTGAAAGTCGAAGGTTGGAAGACGATCAGATACCGTCGTAGTTCCGACCATAAACGGCGATCCAGCGACATCATTCCCATGACCTGCCGGGCAGCATCCGCGAAACCGAAACTAGGAAATGCTGGGCAAGCCGACCACTAATAATAATAACAAAATAACGAGAAAGACAAAACGATATATCGAAAATGGACCCATTAACAAGTGTAGGTAACGTAGATTCATCCACATTAATATGAGACTCTTTTATAATCAAATACAAACTAAGGTAACAAAGGTAACGAGCCTACTCCTAAAACTATAGGGATTATGGCAATGGGCCAATTTGCCAAAATGTTGAACTATTCCTTTAATTTTGAACTCAGTTACCAACAGATGTGATGTGATATGTGACAGTTTGACGGTGGGAAGAGTAAAAAAAGGTGTGTGTTTAATATTACACAAGTATGACTATGGCCAACTTTTATTCAGTAGAACTCAAATCCTTTGGTCTCTTATTGTTGATATGGTCATTGTGGTTATAGTAATTAAGTTAATCAATAAAAGTAATCATTTAAGACCAAACTGACATAAGCTATCTTCTCAGAGCTTAAAACTTTAAATTTTATTTCAATGGTTTATGACAATTAAATAATCAATGTCCAACTTTTGTGGCTTACATTCCATGTGTACACCAGTGTAAAGATGGCAGCTTTCATTACCTGTGCAGTGAGCAGGTCTACAGAGGGAATGTAGTACTCTTCTTGGTCCGATGACATTAAAACTTGCTCCCTAGAGCCGACATAAGCTTTTCCATCCTTTGACAGTGGGTTCTTACCCTGCAGATAAAGACGATGATTTCAGTCAGACAGTTACCCATAATTACAGTGTGCCTCTGTGTTTGTGCATCTCCCTGTGTGTACTTTAAAGGTCCAGTGTGTAATAATGGGCAAGGTTTATTGGCAAAATCTTAATATACTACCCATTCATATATATTTGTATATAAAAAAATATATATTTGTTATGAAATGAATTTGGTTTTCGTAGCCTTAGAATTATTCTTTTATATCTACAGAGTGTCACCATCTTGTGCCGCCATGTTTGTACGGCAGCCTGAACGGAAAATCCAGCCGGCCAGAGAGCACGTTTCATGAGTTTTGTGTTCATAATTAAACCAACACAGAAGAAGATGGAGGAAACAGCAGACATATGGTAAAATGGTTTAGATCTTCACCTCATCGCCCCATGCTCCTCAAATACTCCCAGTCCTCCCAGTCGTGGTAAACAAGTTTTTTTGTCCTCGGAGGCCACCGTCACTTTGCCGACGGGAGAGGTGAGACAATCTAGAATCTGAACGCTAGATAACACAGTTTTTTCCCCCCATTTTACGCACTGGACCTTTAATTTTTTTTTAAGTTAAAGGGATAGTTCACCCAAAATTAAAATTTCACTCACCCTCATGTCGACTAAGGGTTGGGAGAAGTTTCAGAGTCCTCCGTGCCTTTTTGGAGTTACAGGGGGGGCTCGGCGCAGCACTGCATTGCCATATGACGGTAGCGAACGGGGCCCACTTTTCTTTGTCCAAAAAGACACACCAAAAAAACATCCAAATACCTCCATAGTGCTCGTCTGTAATGTCCCTCTTGTATTGAAGCCCCGACATGAGAAATTGTTCCGAAAAAATTTAAATAAGTCTATATTTTAAGCTTGTTTGTAGCGGAAGCTCCCAGTGTCTCAGTTTACGGCTCTGCCACTGACACCAATTTCTCATGTTGGGGCTTCAATACAAGAGGGACATTACAGACGAGCAGTATGGAGGTATTTGGATGTTTTTTTGGTGTGTCTTTTTGAACGAAGAAAAGTGAGCCCCGTTCGCTACCGTCATATGGACATGCAGTGCTGCCCGGACCCCCCCTGTAACTCCAAAAAGGCACTGATGACTCTGAAACTTCTCCCAACCCTTAGTCGGCATGAGGGTGAGTAGAAAATGAGTGAAATTTGAATTTTGGGTGAACTATCCCTTTAAAATATTAACTCAGTACAGTATGTAGCACTTCATTTTCAATTCAGTTTCCTGTTTTTTTTATTCATCTACCCATTTGCTCTACCTGTGGCGTGACGCAAGGTGACACCAGTATCCCATCAGCCATCATGGGTGCGGGGGCCAGCGGGTCCACCAGGATGCTGCACCACACCCTCGGTCCAAACTGCTCTCCAGCGTGAGCTAGGCGCCAGTGGGAGGTGTAGGAGCCCTCCAGGGCCGGAGCACAAAGCGCTATGCTCACTATTCCAACCTGGACACAACATCAGCATCACAACAAATCACACTCTTGAGCATAAACACAGCGCACATGTCGCAGCAGCAATGTGCTTTAATGAAATAGCTTTGCAACTCATTGCAACACAGAGAAAGCAAGAGGTATGACCTTCACCGTGCTTTTCTGAAGATAAGTGAGGATGAGAACCTCACCTGTCCTGGCTGAAGGAAGGGAACGGACACTTCTCTCCAGCGGTCCCCAGATCCCACCGCCAAGTTTCCCCACATGAATTTCAGCTGAAGGAAGCAAACAAAGCGCAAAAGGTCTGTATCTCATGTATTCGTAGGGATTTAATATAACCTGCAGTGATTACGGTTCTGTTGGCTTCAATCTGCCTGCACTGGGGCAGTTTACAGCCAAGGCGATTGGGAGAAAGTCTCTTGTCGCAAAAACAAATCGCAGTTCTAGCAGCAGAATGGACATTGTAGCAGAGCACTGTGGTGAAGAGGGAGCTGAGCTGGTGGTCAAAGCTCTTCCTTTACCACTTGATCTTTGTTCTCTCCTCCATCTATGATCAAGACACTGTTGATACAAGCGGCTGAAATCTGAATCAGAATCACTGTATGGATCCCCAGAGGGAAGTTTTTCAGCGCACGTCAAAACAACCACTGCGTTGCGTCTCTTCACACCAAAGCTCCAAAGCTTTCCAGCTGTGCCCCCGCCTACTCCTTTTTCTTCATGCGCTGTCCAGCTTCCTTAAAGGAATAGTTCACCAAAAAATGTTATTCAGTCGTTAGTGACTCACCCTCATGCTGATGAATAGTCCGGAGTAGTTTTTTATTCCTCAAAGTGCAACTGGAGACCCGGAAGGCCGGTTCGTAGTCCAACGAAAACTTTATATGAGAAATAATAGGGCCCGACACAAAAACGTCCATAAAACTACACAAAAACCATTTCATATTCCTCCACATTGCTCGTCCACTGCAATCCAAGAGTCCTGAAGGGATATAGTCCAGAGTTTACTGGAAACAACGTCATTTAGGACATTTTTACAGCCTAAACAGTCCTGTATTGAATTTGCCTGGTGCATGCTCTTGCGTTCACGAGATGCACGTGGACGTGACCGGACTTGCCTAAATGACGTCATTTCGGGTAAACTCTGGACTATATCCCTTCAGGACACTTGGATTGCAGTGGACGAGCAGTGTGGAGGTACATTAAATGGTTTTTGTGTAGTTTTATGGATGTTTTTGTGTCGGGCCCTATTACTCTCATATAAAGTTTTCGTTGGACTACGAACCGGCCTCCCGGGTCTCCAGATGCACTTTGAGGAATAAAAAACTACTCCGGAGTATTCATCAGCATGAGGGTGAATTCCCTTATTGTCTACCCCTGCGTAGCGTGATTGACATAAAACATAATCGCTATTAACATTTATCCAGCAAAGAACTGAACGCATACATTTTGTATCGATCAAGAGAAAATCCGATGAGATCGACCATATTAACTTTTTATCGATATTAATGATATTTAATCGTATTTCACTGTTTCCATAAGGCATTTTTAATTAATGCAATAAATAATTGCTGAATGCGAATAAACACATGGATGGAAACACGGTTACTGTAAGGTCAGATTTTCTCTACACCCACATAAGGTTTGAAATCTAATGAATTGGTTGGTCATTTTGTGAGATCACAATACAGTTATAAATCAGGATGGATCGGCTCTGAGCAATCCAGCCATATACTGCTGCTACTACTTAGTTAGTACTGTTATGGCCGTGGAGGTCCTTACCTTAGTGTCAGAGCTCCAGCTGACTGTTCCAGTGTTCCTCATCTTCCAGTACTTGATAAATTTGGTTCCAGGACGCAGTCGAGTTCCATCGGGAAGGTTCTCGTCCAGAAATGCAGCCGTCATGGCTGGAACCACCAGGGGACATGGGCGTTTTGGACGTCTGAGATGAAGGAGAAATGGAGTTACTTTAATCCACCACTGCATCCAACTTGATCTGTGCTTTTAGCATTTTTTTTTACCAGTGTTCTTCAGGCCAATGTCATATATTTCCCTTCACAGCAAATGTAATTGTTGAATTGTTGTTCCCCTACATTCATCTATATTATTTCCATCCATGTTTTATTTTTTTTGCCAATTCTTGCAACCGTTCATCCATTACCTCAAGACAACTATTGTAACTTTGTATGCATTACCACTTCCACAGTATTGCATGGCAAACAAATGTGTATTGTTCTCCAAGTTTCCGAGTAGCCATTTCTTAGTTTAGGCGTGAATGCACCTTGACACACTTAGGATGCATCTGAGATCTGATCACACTGCTAAATGAATGAGGCCACATGTTCTCCACACCTAACCCTAACCTCACACACATCCAGTACAGTATGTACAGGTGGACACACTCCTGCTCTGATCTCCTCTGTCACAGTCGAAGTCTCAACACAGTTTCATCATGAGGATGGTTAACTATCTAAATATTTCACCGTACAGCTGTGAGTACTGATTGACTCAACCTTCTCTCTCTCTCATCCACGCACACAGCCTGTTGTCACATTCTAAATCTAGGTATGAACTGAGTAACTTGGAGCGGATCATTTGTAATCAGATCGCTGAAGACACATATTAAAGGTTGGGTCTGGAGTTTTTTGCCCAAAAATAAATGTTAGACTTATACAAATGAAATCCATCTTAAAGGGATAGTTCACCCAAAATTGAAATTTCACTCATTATCTACTCATGTCGACTAAGGGCTGGGAGAAGTTTCAGAGTCCTCCGTGGCTTCTCTGAGTTACAGGGGGTCTCGGCATAGCAGTGCATGTCCATATAACGGTTGCAAATGGATACCAACTGTCTTCGTAACAAAAAGACACACCAAAAAACATCCAAATACCTCTATGCTGCTCGTATGTAATGTCCGTCTTGTATTGAAGCCCCAAAATGCGAAATTGTCCCGAAAAAAATGTAATAAGTCTATTTTTCAAGCTTGTTTGTAGCGGAAGCTCCTCTTCCCGGTTCGTCAAATTTGGACGAACCAGGGTCAGTCCTCTTCCCAGTTCGTCCAAATTTGACGAACTCAGAGAAGCCACGGATAACTCTGAAACTTCTCCCAGCCCTTAGTCGACATGAGGGTGAGTAGATAATGAGTGAAATTTCAATTTTGGGTGAACTATCCCTTTAATCACCATCTATGGGCTTCTAGTCCTGTGTGGTGGTGGCTGCAGCGCCCCCTCCCCCTTCCTGTATTTTGGTCTTTTGCTTTGTTTTGTTGTACACGTGGACGTTTCTGGGTGGAGAGCGAGAGAGTCGTGTGAGGTGTTTTCTCTCCAGCCAATGACGGAGCTCAGGGCTGCTAGCCGCACTAGCTGTCCCTGATGCTGCTGAGTGCTAGCACGTCTCTCTCTTTCGGCAGCAGCAGTCAGGACCGCAAAGAAAAAGAAATACTGTCCAAGTGAAGCGCTGGAGCCGCGGACCGATTCCTGACAGTCACCGACAACCAAAGCCTCGACTGGTAACAAGTATGAGGGCCGTTGTGGTGAGCTAGCTTGATGCTAATTTCGGCTAGCGGTAGCGGTTAGCATCCGCTGCTAACACCGTCTTCCCAGCTCACCACAACGGCATAACAACATAACACTGGAGGCTCCTGGTGTTGGTGATTAGGGGTGGGAGAAAAAATCGATTCACATTAATATCGCGATATCTTTTTTGACGATTTTTAAATCAATTTTTTTTTTCAAAAATCGATTTATTTATTTTTTAGATTTTTAAAAAAAAATATTGTGCAATGTGCATTTGTTAGCCTTTTTTACATACAGAGAGTATAGGTTTTGAAAAGGGTTTAAGTTCACTTTATAATGGAGTATGTTAATTTATAGGCTCCTACAGTATTTGTGTGCAGATAAATGTTAAAAATGCAGACAAAGAATCGAGAGAATCGGCAATACCGTAGAATCACAATTTAAATCGAATCGCCATCCAAAAAATCGTAGAAGTATCGAATCGGGAGAAAAGCATATCGTCCCAGCCCTATTGGTGAAGGTCTGTTATCGGCCCACGGCTCCAGCGCTTCACTCGGACTGTATTTCCTTTCCTTTGCGGTCCTGACAACCGCTGATGTCAGGGGCAGGAGGCTACACAGTTGAGCCTGAGAGGAGGGACCCAGTTTCAATGTTTTGTTTACAAACTGCAACGAACAAAACTCCAGACTCTACCTTTAACAGCAGGTCTGAACAGGGCCTTACTCTGGACTGTTGTGCTGGGTGGCTCGTGGCTGCAGCAGTACGGGGGAGGAGCTTCCATCTCTGTGGGAGGAGCTCCACTGTATGCCCCGTCTTTCCATCCTCAGTTGTTTGCGGATTTCTTTCACCTCAGCCTTCAGCAAACGTTTCTCTGCTTTCAGCCGCTGCTTCTCCGCTTTTCGGAAACTGCGGTCACCTCGCCTGTAGAACCTGGAGTGGACAACCACACAACAAGGACAGAGATGAAAATGAAGACTTCCTAGTACTAGAGAGGCAAGCTTTCCAAAAAAAAAAAAAAAAAAAATTTTTGGACAGTGATCTGTAATATTTTGTTGCGTATAACACACAAACACGGCCTCATTTAATGATGTGTGATGTGATAATTTGTTTTTTAAAGGTTTTCAGAAATGGCCGTTTGTCCTGTTTGTCGTGCCTCCTTCCACGAGTTGCCGCACGAGTTTACCAAGGGGGCAGTTGTCGGTCTGAGAAGTGAAGCTCACTTCCGCGTTCAAAAAACTGCAATCCCCTCGGCTTCCTCTGGGGGCTGGTGTCAGAAAGCAGCATTCTCCATAGACCCCCATGTTAAAATCGCCGACTTTACATCCTCAATAAACATGATCAAAGCCTGGTGTCAGAACGTTTTTTGGTCTCAATCGATAGTTTCTACCCCCGCACACACTCTGAGGGGGGTGAATTTTTTTTTAACTCTACCGTTTTACTGTTATTAGGTTAAAACTCTGGCCAATTAGGGCGCGGAAACATTGAGTGACAGGTCCGAGCACCTCCGTGGACAGGCTGCTTCGAGGCCAGTGGGCGGGTTCTCGGCCGGCCAATCCAACATGGCGCTGTTCAGGCCGCCATATTTGAGTCACAAAAACGACTCCCCAAAACCAATCGGTGACGTCACGGATGCTACGTCCATTCTTTTTACAGTCTATGGAGTTTACTCAAGTAAGGAAAACAAATTTAATTGGTCGTTATCGAGCGGGCGGGATATTCAATGTTTAAGGCAGGACCAAGCTCGGTGTGTGTATGTGTTTGTATGTGTGTGTGCGCGAGTGTGTTTAGCTAACGTAGCTAACTGTTAGTAGCAGACTAGTAGGACCAGACTAGTAGACTTGCTACGTTATAGTTTGCTAACTTAGCTAGCTAGGAGCCTGTGCATATTCGCATCTCATCTTCCCAGACAAATAACTAAGTCCATTTGCTTTCGATTTAACCTCCTTTGAGTTAGCTAGCTAGGCTAAGTGATCGTGAAGCAACGTGACCCATAAATTGTGCGCCTGCATTATCCAATGCAACAAAAAAAAAACGACCCCACTTTCATCCTGGATTTACTCGAAAATAGAATTTTGCACAAAGTTTGGGCTACATCGTCTGATAGATGAGTTATTACACTAATTTTATGACCCATAGTGGGATCAAATTAAATTTTCTTTTCTGAACACCTTTAAGTAGGCTATCTATTCTTAGTCCCATTAGCAGCATGGCTGTATAGCAGGAACTGATGGGTGATCACTATGTCCACCACTGTGATTCCAAATGAACTCTCTTAAGAACAGCTGAATTATGTTGGTACAAATATTATAAGTTATAAGTTCATTGATCCTCAATGGTTCTAATACACACACACAGTACAACATAATAACACCACTTTTTGTAAAATGGACACTTTTAATGAGAAAACTTGAATTTATTTCAAATGGAACTCAAAGCTGAAATTGTACTAACTTGTAATGCAGTATTTTTAGAATTTATTATTTTTAGTAGCTTCTTTTGCTTCATGTGAACCAACTTTGGTTTGATATGACATTAAAATATCTACCAACACAAAAATAGGAATATCTTTTTGTAACTATTTTCATACTTGCTATGGTCAGGAGCAGGTGATCCATGTTCTGGAATGGACAGAGGAGTCCTCGCTCTCACCAGGTTGTGACTGGGATCATGAGAAAAACTGCAGGGCTCGCACAGAGTACAGGAGGTACACACACTGATGAGGGACAGAGACAAAGAGTAGACCGATAAGGGAAGAAAGCAATCCAGACAGAATGGGGGGATAGGCAACATTACAAAAAGAGAAATCTAAGGCAAAGAAAGAAATTCTGACTTCAGAAATGAACTTTATTTGAAGAATGACTGCGTCACAAAATCACAACTAAACTGTCCCAAACCTCAGGTAATTATAAAAACAGTTATGTGTTGTCCAATATGTTTGGCAGTGACACAATATCAGCTGGTGACACACAGCAGAAATTCTCCTTCTGATGAGAAGACTGAATATTTTCATATGAATGCATTCAGGACAGGACTCTTATCACACAGCGTTTTGAATTTGTGTAGTGAACGATCAAAATTGGGTCTGCTGATGAAAACTCAAGCTTTTAAAGGAATAGTTCACACACAAAAAAAAAATTCCATCATTGTTGACTCACCCTCATGCTGATGAATACTCCAGAGTAGTTTTTTATTCCTCAAAGTGCATCCGGAGACGCGGGAGGGGCGTTCAAAACTTTATATGAGAGTAATAGGGCCCGACACAAAAACGTCCATAAAACTACACAAAAACCATTTAATATTCCTCCTTACACCTCGTCCGCTGCAATCCAAGTGTCCTGAAGGGATATAGTCCAGAGTTTACCCGAAACGACGTCATTTTGGCAAGTCCGGTCACGTCCGCGTGCACTTTCTTTGTCTTTTAATTTTTATAATGTTTCTGTTTTTGTATTTTTTTACTGTATAATTGATATTGCTGGACCCCAGGAAGAATAGCTGTAGCTTTGCTGCAACTAATGGGGATCCGAATAATAAACAAACAAACAAACTGCGTGAATGACGTCGTTTCGAGTAAACTCTGGACTATATCCCTTCAGGACACTTGGATTGCAGCGGACGAGCAGTGTGGAGGAATATTACAGGGTTTTTGTGTAGTTTTATGGATGTTTTTGTTACCTATTACTCTCATATAAAGTTTTGAACGCCCCTCCCGGGTCCCCAGATG
Organism: Trachurus trachurus; assembly: GCF_905171665.1. Classification (NCBI taxonomy): domain Eukaryota; kingdom Metazoa; phylum Chordata; class Actinopteri; order Carangiformes; family Carangidae; genus Trachurus; species Trachurus trachurus. The sequence continues at coordinate 27,644,891 of NC_139905.1, forward strand.
CACTTTGAGGAATAAAAAACTACTCCGGAGTATTCATCAGCATGAGGGTGAGTCAACAATGACTGAATTTCATTTTTTGGTGAACTATTCCTTTAACAACTGTCAATCACAAAGATCTTCTGATGAGGCTGATCAAATATGAAGACAAGTCGACCACATTAAATCCCTATGAGATGAAGTATGAGGTCCCCAAATTGCAGGACTGGCACCAAAATTGCACATTAAACTCAACATGTCTGTTCGACCTTCTGTTTGTTGAAGAGTATGGCTGCCAGAGGCTTTTTGGTGTTTTTTATTTGCCCAACGATTTTCACGCCTGTAGGTAACACCACGGGCATTCTTGACTCCATTTGACATTTTCAAAATGCCATTTTGCCCCACCCATGTGTGAGATCCATATTCCCTACACACATTTTCATCAGGCCTGGGGCAGGGTAAGGTTTCATGCAGCATGTCCTCGTCTGCTGTCACATGGTCCCTGCAGATCATGTTAATGCCTGGGTGTGGAGTCCAGGAGTCACTATAATGCATGGATGCTTTGAGTGGCGTGCTGCAAGACCCCTGCAGGGTGTGGGAGCACCTAACCCACTCATTGCTGCTTACAGCTTCAATATTTTGATTGAATCTAGATTTTACATAGAGAAGAAATATCAATATGTACGTGGTCTTGGTTTTCATTCATGGCAAATTAACAGAGGGAGTAAACGATGAAAGATGCAAAGATGGAGGAAATATTTTGCTAGAAACCTGCTACTGATAGAATGTGTGTGACTCTACACTCTTGTAGCTAATTTTCAAATTTAAAGGGATAGTTCAACATTTTGGCAAATTCGCCTTTGCCATAATCCCTATAGTCATAGCAGTAGGTTCATTACCTTTAAGTATTGGTGCATGTTGTTTTGAGATCCGCAGGGCAGAGACGTGAGCTGCTCAGTGAACACAATGGAGATGAATGGTACAGGTCCCCTGTCCCTCATCAAACTCATCAAATACACAATCCAACAACTCCAAAAGTTGTGACCTGCACATTCACCACACTATGAAATAATCATGTAACATTACAAGACTGAGTTGTTTTCGAGGCAAATACATAGTTGGAACTACATTCCAGACACAGCTGCTGGGTGGAGTGATTTAAAAAGCGCAAGTATTTCCGAGTATTGTGTGTCTTAATATTACATCATTATACATTATTTTCTCGTAGTGTGGTGAATGTGCAGGTCACAACTTGTCCACCAGAGCGTTTCGGAGTTGTTGGATTGTGTATTTAGTTTGATGAGAGACAGAGGACCTGTGCCATTCACCTCCATTGTGTTAGCAGCTCGCATCTCTGCCCTGTGGATAATTAAAGGTAATGAACCTACTCCTATGACTACAGGGATAGGCGAATTTGCCAAAATGTTGAACTATCCCTTTAAAGTGACTTGCCATAGGTTAACACACACCTGCACTGGTAGCCTCCTCCAGTGGTCTGCCCCCTGCAGGAGGAACACGGAGGGGTGGATGAGGATGGAGCTCCGGGCAGGGTTGAGGACACCTCAGGGACCTGCTGGGCCTCTGCCCCCCCTACTGCCTCCCCTCTACCGCCTCCTGCTCCCCCCGAGCCCCCTCCTCCCAGTGGCTTGTGGATGCAGCACTGTCCAGAGAACTCCCTACAGATCTTCTCCACTGCTTCACGAACCACCTGGTCCTTAAACTGCGGAGGGGGGCGAGGAAGAGAGTGAGAAAGTCTGTGTCTTAGTAAAAGAAAGACAGACACCTCCATCAGTTGTGGTATTTTGAATGCGTACTGTTGTGACACTGAGAGAGTGCATGTGGTTATATACGTAAGTGCAATGGACCATAAGTACAGGTAAAGGTAAGACAGTACAATAACAGGAAGGTGTCTGTGTGGTGTTCTGAATAGAGCCAGTAACAGGAGACCAGGAAGCCCCTCCATCGTGATATAGGAGAGTGTACTGTGGAAACCTATGATGGTTGATGAAGTGTGATGTTAAATGACTTCCCTAACAAGGTGTAGACATACTAAATAGATCATAGAATTACAATAAAGTGTCTCACTATGAAATATTGGTGTGTGACTCTTAATTAAAACAATATTAAAGGAGAATTCCGGTGATTTTTGACCTCTAAATCATTGTCCTGATGGTCACCCACTGTAACGCAACTAAAATTGATGCAGGAAAACCAGAGTTACACCATGGCTACCAGGCGCTAGGGATAGCGACAGCGCTAACCTATGGGGGCAATTCTTTCAACCACAACAAACACTCAAAAAACAATCAAATATCTATGGTACATGACTGGAATCCTTATGACACACCAGTGAACCCATATAGTGTACAGTATAAACAGTATAAACGTTGTGTTTTTGCATGTAATCACTCACCTCAGACAGCCAAAAATAAACGGTGGAGCAGTGCAGTGGTAATGTCCATAATATCTCTGACCGTTTATTTTTGTAAAGAGCAGGCGCTCTGCGATGGGATAGTAATGTCTTTCCAGGATGTTTCAGAGTTCGGCTGTCTGAGGTGAGTGATTACACGCAAAAACACAACGTTTATACTGTTTATACTGTACACTATATGAGTTCAGTGGTGTCTCGTAAGGATTCCAGTCATGTACCATAGATATTTGATTGTTTTTTGAGTGTTTGTTGTGGTTAAAGAACTAGAAACTCAACGCTAGATTTTACCGCCATTTTACACACTGGACCTTTAAAGCCAAGGTGATGAGATACTGGTTGATTCTGATAGCTGAGTGTTTCCTCTGGTAGAGGAATTAATAAGAAGAGGAAGAAACAATGTTGCAAACTGCTCTGCTGAACGTTGCTCTGTGTTGTGTGTTGTGCTGAAATGTGGCAAAGTGAACTGGTTGATTTTTTTTAAAGGTGTTTGCTGAAAATCCTCTGACATTGAGCTGTGTGATTAAACAGTTGTGCTGGATGTTGAGATCAAGCGGGCCTCAGTGAAGGACAGGGGTTGTTCTTACCTTCTCCATGTAAGAGGTGAACCAGGCAGGAGGGGTCTTGTCTTCTTCTTTGGTACCTTTCACTTCTTTCATGATCACCTGATCAACAGTGGAAGATGAAATTAAATCAGGACACAGTGCAAATACTGCTGCTGCAACTACTATATTATCCACAACACTACATGTACAAGACAACAGCAGTGTTAAAGGGATACGGCAACATTTCTTTTCGTGTCTTGCCTCACTCCCGAGTCCATGACAAGCAGATAGACACCATCCTTTCGACTGTGCGTGCAGTAAGGGAGATAGAGCCGTATCGCCCGTAATTAGCTTAGCTCAAATGCTGGAAGTGTATAGGTAGTGTTAGCCTGCCTTCTACCCGAGCCGAAATCAGCAGTCAGAAGCTGATTTCATTTTAGCTCTAAACTCTGTAAATATATCACTTTATCGACATTTCAAAAATTTTTAGGCGAGAAAGTAGCCGTTTAGATCAGCAGTGTGTCGTTAATTTGTCTAAATACCAGCTGTACAATTTTGTTCGGAGGACGAATTCGGCGCTACTCAAGCTAGCCGTTGTGACCAACGCACTTCCGGTTGATTGGTTGGTTGGTTACTTTCACAAAATAAAACACCCGTTGCCCTTTACATACAGAAAACCATGATGATAGAATTTGTGCTTTTACTTTGAAATAGGAAGCTAACCTACCCTCGATGTAGCTAGCTTGAACCAAAATAAACCGTCTTTGCTTGAACCCTCAGTTTTGACCGATCTTGTCCCGTTACCGGCATTTGACCGCTCAAGATGCCTTACCGGAGAGTTTTGTCAGCTCTGAGACGAAGATCGGCCCACCGGTTTCCGTTTAGAGTTGCTGAAGAGAGTCTCTAATGACTTTAGGTGGAGGCAGGCTAACACTACCGATGCACTTCCAGTGTTTGAGCTAAGCTAATTACGGGCGATACGGCTCTATCTCCCTTGTTACTGCACGCACAGTCGAAAGGATGGTGTCTATCTGCTGGTCATGGACTCTGGAGTGAGGCAAGACACGAAAAAAAAAGTTGGCGTATCCCTTTAACTTAGATGTTAACATCTTAGAGTATACCCTCATGAACGTATTGAATGACAGCATTGTATCCCTACCAATTTTTTAGACCAGAACCAAAGAATACATGAAACAGTGATCTGCTGGCCTCTTACCATTCCCTGTTCTGGTACTGCAGCCTGGACTTTGCGGCTGACCACCTGGGCCAGTGCAGGGCAGTGCTGTGGGGGTCTGAAGCCCCTCTTGGGCTCTGCTCCACTGGCCTTGTTGCTGGGGACCCTTGCTGGCTGGCCTCGAGTTTCATACACGTTCATGTGTAGTCGATTCCCCTGCCTTGCTGCACTCTGGGAAAGACAAGGCAAGATTATTTGTATAGGCCATGTTTACCAACAACAGTTTGTCTCAAAGGCCTACACAGCATCATAACCACATCCTCTGCACTTAGATCCTCACATCCACTGAGGAAAAACTCCCAAGATCCTTGTTTCCTGGTTTCGTTTCAACCGTTATTATTTTCCCTTTCGTTTATTTGTTCCCATGTGGTCTTATAGTGATATAAGGTGGTGGTCCTCTTTTCGGTTTTGGTTTTCCTTTTAGGAAGATCTGTTATTTAGGTAGTTTTAGTTGGCAGTGGACAGCGGTCCTACGGCCCATTGCTGGGTCGGTCTCTGTCCCCCGTTCCCCTTTTGTTTTGTTCAGCCGGCACCTACAGTACATTCCCCTCTCTATTGAGTTACTTGATTCCTGATTTGTTTGTTATATTCTATTTTTGCCTTGTTTAAATGAAGCTTGGATTTTGTTGTTCAAGGTTTAAAAACCTTTGTTTGGCCAGAGGCCAGTAACATAAATTAAGGACAATTTATGTTACTGGCCCCTTTATTTCTTTTGCTTTGGGGCCGTAACAGTTGTGTACATGAAAACAGTTTACAATATGGATTATATGGGGAAAAAAAGAGTGTTTAACTTTATGTCTTTTTGAGATCATATCATCTTCCAGTTGCAGAACTGTTCACATTAACAGAAATTTGGACCAGGGGTGGACAACGCTGTGCATGCCACTGTAGGTTAAAGTGAAAAAATAATGATCAGATCAAATCGACAAAGTTGTGCTGAAAAAAAAACTAAACAAAAAATAAACAAGCATAGGCATGTTAAAGATTTTTTATATGGTATATAAAGGCAAAATTAAAAATGAGTCAAAATAGGGTTAAGGTGGCCTGCTCTCCCTGCTTTCCCTGTATATGGCCTAGTCTGCCCAGCAGAAGCTGCTTTCATCAGCTGCTGTTGACTGAACAATTCCATATTCCATATTGTAAACTGTTTTCATGTACACAACATCCATGTCACGTCTGCTGTCCTGGGTGAGGGATCCCTCCTCTGTCTCCTGCTTTTTCTTGGGAGTTTTTCCTCAGTGGATGTGAGGGTCTAAGGGCAGAGGATGTGGTTATGTGTAGGCCTGTTTGTTGTTTTAGTTTTTCTGTTTGTTGGCCGCTTTGCTCCTCTCCGGCGCACCTGTCTGCCTCTGGAGGTGTGCATAAGTTTTGAGTGAAAAATGTAAAAGATAAAAAATAAAATAAAAATGATATTGTTTAAAATCTGTACTTTATTAATTCGGCCCCAGAAATCATCAAAATATAACCCTCCGATCCACGTCAGACATCCCTGCTATATTCATCATATTTAGTATCAGCGGATTCAAGCACTTTTTCCCATCCCCCAGATAAATATTTATTGTACTATCAAACTATCATACGGCATCTCCGGTTTTACGTGGTCTATCAAAGGCATATAAAAACTGGAAGAGAGCTTCAAATCTGCACTTTCGGGTGAAGTTGACAGCAGCGCTCCAGGTGACCTAGTTTTTACAGCGCTTTGAAGTCGTCATGTGATCCGATCATAGACCCCCAGGGGGTTAATGGGAATACTGGTTGGCAGGCTGGTTCATGAGCAAGCAGGGTGAGGCGTTCAGAAGAGGGAAGGAGATGCAGCCGGCGGTGGACGGTTGGTGCAGAGGAGAGTGAAGGGTTTTCATCATCCGATGGTACAAAACATAGTGTTTCCTCTGCGCTGTGTGTGACCATGTAGTAAGTTTCTGAGACTGTGAACATTATAGGTGGTTCATTCTGCCTGGATTCTTGGCTGTGCTTGTTTAGGAAATATCGACTGCTGATTGGTTCATTCACAACATGCTGAAAAATGCTGCTTCCCAGCTGCAGTTGGCTCATCGGATTGGAATGATCTCCCTCCTTTTTTGCGTTTCAGGATGTCATTATACGCCTTTCTTATCTTAAAACAAATTACTCATGTTTCTAAGTAATTCATTTATTTATTTATTTTTATTCTTTCTTTTTCCATTTTTGTTATTCTTACCATGTTTTTTTTATCCTTGTTATTCAATACTGTATCTCTATTCTGTATGTTAGACTTATGTGGGTAGGGGTTACGGAAGTGTATTGCATTCACTTGAATAAAAAAAAAAGTCTGGTTTTTCTGAGTAATTTATTTTTTTGGTCGGTTTTTCGAGGTAATTATTTCTGTTTTTCTGAGTAATTATTTTTTGGTTTGTTTTTTTGAATAATTGTTTCTGTTTTTCTGACTAATTATTTTCTGTTTTTCGTGGTAATTTTTTTCCTCCTGTTTTTCGGGGTATTTTTTTTCTGACTTAGCTTCGAGATTTCAAAATCCTGTGAGAAGCTCCCACCTGCAAGTAACGTAAGGACTGACTTCAAAATAAAGTTGCTATATCAGACTGTTCTGAGTGATACTCTCTGAGGAGGTATTCTGTAATAACAGGTAATTTCCTTTCAATATAAATCTGAATTTACTTGGAACACAGTGAAAATAAGACTGTATTTTTTTGTGGAGCATATTCCATGGATGTATGTTAAGCAATGTAAAAGAAAGCGCCTTTACTCATTGTGTTATGATAAAGTCTCTGTTATGAGTAGTACTTTTATTTTGAAGGATGTGTGTAGCTTGCCCTGGGAAAAGTTTGTTGATGCTTGTGTTCGAGCCGTCAGTCTGGAAAATAAAGCAATGGTGGAACCTGTACCAAAGTGGAGTTTGAATAAAAATCCTTAAAGGGATAGTTCACCCAAAATTCAAATTTCACTCATTGTCTACTCACCCTCATGTCGACTAAGAGCTGTGAGGATTTTCAGAGTCCTCCGTGCCTTCTCTGAGTTACGGGGGGGTCCGCGCAGCAGTATTTGTCCATATAATGGTTGTGAATGGACACCAACTTTCTTCGTCCAAAAAGACACACCAAAAAACATCCAAATACCTCCATACTGCTCGTCTGTAATGTCCCTCTTGTATTGAAGCCCTGACATGAGAAATTGTTCCGCCGGACACAGGCAGAGCAGTGAACTGAGACACTGGGAGCTTCCGCTACAAATAAGCTTAAAATATAGACTTATTTAATTTTTCGGAACAATTTCTCATGTCGGGGCTTCGGTACAAGACGGACATTACAGACGAGCAGTATGGAGGTATTTGGATGTTTTTTGGTGTGTCTTTTTGGACGAAGAAAGTTGGTATCCATTCACAACCATTATATGGACAAATACTGCTGTGCGGACCCCCCCGTAACTCAGAGAAGGCACGGAGGACTCTGAAAATTCTCACAGCTCTTAGCTGACATGAGGGTGAGTAGATAATGAGTGAAATTTGAATTTTGGGTGAACTATCCCTTTAACAATATCTCATGGAACTACGATGTAATAGATCCGTGATGAAGTGGAGCCTTGACTGCAGCGGTTAAACATTACCTGCAGGTGGCCGTGGGAGCTTCTCACAGGAAAAGAATGACCATGCTACCACTGTGTGCTAGCAGATAACATCCAAAAACTTAAGTATCAAATGGATAAGAGGAGCTCTCATCTCCCTGCATTACTTATTATTTATCATACAATTTCATAATATTGTTGAGAAGGACAATAATTGAGTCTCAAAGGAATTTTAAATCGAAAACAACTGTCCAGTTGCTTTCGATTTAAAATTCCTTTGAGATACTATGACCTGGACAAATGAGAATATGCACAGACAATAACTGAGGTGTGGCCTCTCTATTGTCACAATGTACAATGTGGTGGAGTTACAGTAGGTTTTGTTTGTTTGATCATGAATTTAGTACAGATTGAAATGAACAGCAATGTTTATGTGTCTGTACTATTTTCCTCAAATTTATAGTTATTCCAAATCTATTTCAAATCATTTTATTTGAAATCTAAAGCACATACTGCGCAGTGTTACACCTGGAACAGTGTGCAGTCTCAGTGATAGGCTATATGATATGTAATGGTATTACATGGAATTAACCTCTTTTTCATTTTCACATGGCCTCAAGCTGAGCTGTGCCACACCACCAGTCACTGTGCACCTGTACAGCTTTTCCTTGTAGGTTTCTGTTCTTGTCATGAGCTTGCAACAGCAGGCCTTCCTGCTGTAAATACTCCTAGCTTTAGCCTACAGCTAGTTGGTTTTAGCCTTATTGTTGTGTGGCTACTGGCCACTAATGCACTGCAGTGTGATGACACACAAACAAGCTCTAGTTTACAGCGCCATCTGCTGGTTCTACATTGAATGCAACCAATGGACATAAAAATGAGCCACTTCTAGGTCCAAGCTTTCTCTGGATGTTACTGGTTTATAGATCGGATCAGTTTATAAAACTCATGTTATGTTGTAGTCATATCTCCTTTGGAGGGGGCATAACATCCAACTAAGGTTACTATTCTGTTCTGTGTGGTCTGAAACTGGAATTAAACCCAGTCTCTACCAGTTATCACATTAGCCTACTAGTTATTCTAAACAAGCAACATGCTGAGCTAAATCTAGGTGTAGCCTCCATAAATACATAAATGTGAACAGTAATAATTGTCAGCTTACCTTTAATGCCTCTTCATACTCAACTGAAATAAGAAACAGATATAAGATTCATCTTTAATGTGACAAAATGTTTATGTGTCATATTGAAATCATTTGAAATGTCATGCCGCAAAATCGCAGCTGCTGCAGATTTGTACTGACCTTGACTGTTGATGGACACCTGAGGAGAGGAAATAGAGGAGTTTAGTTGTAAACATCTCAACCTTTTCACTGTTGTGTCAATTAAATAATTGAGTCACTCCACTCAGTACATACACACAGTATGAAGGTCATTTTACACGGCTACTCATCAAATTAAAACATGCTGTAGGCTATATCTTCTGTGTCTCTGAGGGAGCTTGTGGTGTACAGCTGCTAATGTAGAGATGTGTGTTTTGTGTCTGAATTAATTGTTGTTTAAAGGAGAATTCCGGTCATTTTCTAATCTGTGCAGACCGGACCTAGCTCTCCTCCTGCTAGCTGTGCTACACTGCAGTTAAACAGCAAAGTAATGGGGGCAGTTCTTCTTCTAACCGCAACTTTGGCCTCTATATGATGCTCAAAACATCACTACAAATGCTTTACAACATCCACATCAACATCCTTACCACACAACACTGAGTGTGAATAACTCTGTTAATGTGAGAGAGCAGTGTTAACGTGTGTTTTTATCACTGTACCTCTGTTTACTCTAGCTTCCTGGGTAGACCTTACTAGTCGACTGTCGAGCTCAGGACTGTTTCAAATGATTTTGGATGGGGGAAAAAAGCATCAATATGGATATAACTGCTTTTTTCCCCATCCAAAATATTTTTTTCCTCCTAAATCCATGTTTTCCTCGCATTTTTGTCTTTGTTGATATGGAAACAGACCCGAGCTTTGTTTGTGCTCCATACCACATACGTGGTCGTGAGAAAAGTAAAAGTGAAGTGAAGTAAAGTGAAGTGAATTTTTTGTTTACAAAGTGCAGCGAATAAAACTCCAGACTCTACCTTTAACTAAATTTTGAGCCCAGGCTAGGAACAATGTTTTTTTTGTACACTAAATTATTTTCACTGGCTTCCGCATTAAAGGCTAATAGCCTAGTTGTTCCTATCACATAATAATAAATTCAGTTTTGTGTGTGACCCTCATGGCGCATTGTGTATTGTTAACCAGGGTTACTCATCACCATGAGAAAGAGAAAGTGGAATTAGATGGGTTTAAATAGAGGTGCTGAAGAGCTGCATTACAGGAACAGCAATATCGAACAGAACAGCTCACCTTATATCAGGGAACCAAAGTCTCAGTCTCAGTCTTTAATTAAAGACCATTACTTAATTGCTGGAATGGCCCTTTAAAATAACACGACGGTAAATAATAAAAAGTGGCTGATCAGCAAATAAAACTTGTTTGACGTCAAAGTCTCTCACCTCCTCGTTCTCCTCATCAAGATAGGTCAGCTGGAGGCTGCACAGGCCATAGGAACGCTTCACCTGAACACAACACACACAAAGAATCATCTGGTGAGGACAGAGGACACAGTGTGGCAGCCAACCTTTAAAGGGATAGTTCACCCAAAATTCAAATTGCACTCATTATCTACTCACCCTCATGTCGACTAAGGGCTGGGAGAAGTTTTCAGATTACTGCGATTACTGATGCCGGCGCAAATCGCGCGAGATTTGGACAGACCAGGAAGAGGAGCTTCCGCTACAAACAAGCTTGAAATATAGACTTATTTACTAATTTTTTTCGGAACAATTTCGCATTTCGGGGCTTCAATACAAGACGGACATTACATACGAGCAGCATGGAGGTATTTGGATGTTTTTTGGTGTGTCTTTTTGTTACGAAGAAAAGTGGTATCCATTTGCAACCGTTATATGGACATGCACTGCTACGCCGAGACCCCCTGTAACTCAGAGAAGCCACGGAGGACTCTGAAACTTCTCCCAGCCCTTAGTCGACATGAGGGTGAGTAGATAATGAGTGAAATTTGAATTTTGGGTGAACTATCCCTTTAAGGGTGATGGCCTAAAAGTAGTCAGAATTCAATTTACTTTCTATTTCTATTTCTCAGCTGAGATACGTGGGCATGTACAGCAGGGAAAAGAGCACAGTTTATCTCCCTTTTTGCTGTATGTGTGTTTATCTTTGGCCCATGTTCATCCTTCAACACAACCCACTTATCGTGTATGTATGTATCAGCAATTCATGACAAATGAAAAACAGATAATGCTTAACCTTGTTCAGCAAACTCTCTTGTATCTGTCTGTTTTTGCAAAACAGCGTCTTAGAGTGAAGTCTGACATCTCAGCGTCAGAGCCACTTAAATAAATGAACTCCACCGTGGCTGAAAGAGATTAACCATAAATCCCAGGGCTTTTAGCCCATATTTTACCTTCACTCTGGCACATGGTGTTTACAGTGTCATTGATTAACAAACAGTGGGTGGGTTCAGACTGATTCAGTACGCTCAGCCTGGCAGACTATTAGGCCTTTCCTAATGCAGTACCCTGCAGAATGTAGTCATCTAGAGGTTCTGAAAATGGGGATACAACACATAGCCAAGCAGTTACATGGATGGAAAGACTAACAACAAGACTGTGGAAATCAACCAACCAATCAGAATGCAGCTAAAAATCAATCGACCAATTACAAAACATCTACAAATGCACCAAACAGAGTAGCCTATAACTTCAAATTGGCAAATGAGAATAAAGCTGTGAATCAACTAATCAAGATATGGTTGCAAATCAACCTGTGATAATATGGCTGCAAAATAATAATAAAAAATAAAAAAACAATATGGCTGTGGATCAACCAATTAGCACGCAACAGAAAATCAACCATCCAATCAGAATAGCATGGCCACAAATCACTCAATCAAATTGGAGCAACAAATAAACCATCAATACAGCAACAAACTGGCCATTAACAATCAGTTAACACGTATCAATGAGAATACAACTAAGAACCAACCATTCATTCACCAGTACACCTAGAGATAATCCTACAGATGGGATGGGGCAGACATACAGATCAACCACCAACCAGGTTTGTAAGGAGGATGTGCAAAGTTAGGGAGCAAAAATTAACCCTTTGGTACTCTCCCAACAGACTGTCAAACTGAGACAAACAAACCTTTTCTCACAAACATACATGCTTTTACTAAAGCTGGGAGATGGACCAATGGTCAGCTCCAGACAATCAACTGATTGGAAATGAGTCAAACTGAGAAAAAAGGTGTAATCATGCAATTGCCCTTGACAAGCTGTTACTTTCAGTTAACCCTCCTGTTGTCCTTCTGGGTCAAATTGACCCAATCTGTTCCCTTCCTCCACCCTTCCTTCTTTCCAAAATCCTTTTTCCCTTCGTCCTTACTTCTTCTTCCTTCCTCTTTTGATCCAATTCACCTGGTCCATTCCCTCCCTCCATCTTTCTTTCCTTCCTTTTCCCTTCTTCCTTCCTTGAACGAATCTGTTCCCTCCCTCCATCTTTCTTTCCTTCCTTTTCCCTTCCTTCTTTCCCTTCTTCCTTCCTTGAACACATCTGTTCTCTCCCTCCATCTTTCTTTCCTTCCCTTTCCACAATCCTTTATGCTTCCCTTCCTTCCTTCCTTCTTCCTTCTTTTTTGACCCAATTGACCCAATCTGTTTCCTTCATCCATCTTTCCTTCATTTTTCCCTTCCTTCTTTCCTCTCATCTTTCCCTTTGTCCTTCCTTCCGTCCTTCTTTCCCTTGGTCCTTCCTGCCTTCCTTCATTCCCTTTCCTTCGTCCTTCCTGCATTCCTTCCTTCCTTCCTTCCTTCATTCATTCCCTTCGTCCTTCCTGCATTCCTTCCTTCTCTCTATCCCTTTATCCTTCCTGCCTTCCTTCCTTCCTTTCGTCCTTCCTTCCTTGACCCAGGAGGTCAACAGGAGGGTTTATAACATCTTCAACTTGTGGTCTGACACACAGCCACTATGGGGAGGTCTGTGGCGCCACCTGGTGGATACAACTGTGTAAGGCAAGGTAAGGTAAGGCCATTTTATTTGTATAGCCCATTTTTACAAACAGTTTGTCTCAAAGGTCTTTACACAGCATCATAACAACATCCTCTGCCCTTAGACCCTCACATCCACTGAGGAACAACTGGCAAGAAAAAACAGGAGAAACCTCAGGGTGAGAGACAGGAGGGATCCCTCACCAGGACGGGCAGACATGACGTACGTATTGTATACAGACGAGAAAACTGTCTTTGCATAATTTATACTGTAGGCTGGTCGTGCAGGAGGCTGTTCAGTAATCTGTCCTACCAGGCTTCAAATCTGTCAAAAATGTGTAATACACTCTAAACCAACAGGTTATATCCAATCAGCAACTGTTTCATTTTGTAAATGAAGACTAACTGTGGTTAATATTGAAAAGTTTCCTCTTTCATTGCTGAAGCTACAAGGGGTCAGGGATACATTTTATCAGACTCTACAGGATCTGTACAACTGTCAAGGTTAACATTGAACTTTAAGTCTATAATGTCAGTTGATTCATTGATTTGCTTGTCTCCCAAAATTCATCTAAATTGAAATGAAAAAAAAACAAAAAACTTTCACATTGATGCATGTGTCCATTGGCAGTCTCACTTTTGGAAGTGGAGAGCTAGCGGTGCAACAACACCTCTACAGCATTTCTTTAAAATGCTGCAAAAAGAGGAAACACAACAGAAAGCTAAACCAAATATGCGACTTAGTAGCACAGACCACATTGGAAATTACTTTCAAAACAACTTTCTCCAGGGAGCACTGACTGGTAATGGACTCTCACTACAGGCCACAATCACTCAGTCATTAACCACTATTCATTCATCACATAAAAACTCTAGCCTCTTAGCCACAAATGAACCTGGATAGAGCTGAGATATGTTAGTCATGGTTTCTGACTCATAAATGTCTCATGAAGCTGAGTATTCATCAGCTGTTTTTGTTAAACTCTTTAAAGGGGAATTGCCGTTTTTTTTTACAATCTGGACCTTATTTCTAGCATAAAATACGATCATTTACTCACCCAGATAACTTTGGTGTCATTACAAGTCGTTCCAATGAAATTAGATACAGCCGAGAGAATGTATGTGAGTCTACAGGGCATGTGATATGTGATATAGTTTGTAAGCATTGTGAAGTGAAGAGCAGCAGTATCAAAGTGGTGTAAAAATATGAATTACAGCTTAAATGGAATACAGATCATGATTAAGATCGGCTTGTGGACCCTGGTTCGACCCAAAAAGGTTGTTTTATGATACTCTAACCAGGTCAACCCTCCTCACAGACATTTAAAGGGGAATTGCCGTTTTTTACAATCTGGACCTTATTTCTGGCATAAAATATAACATAACTTTGGTGTCATTACAAGTCGTTCCGATGAAATTAGCTCCAGCCGAGAGCCGCGTATATAATGTGAGTCTACAGGGCAGCGGAATGCAGCCTCTAAATAACACATTATCTGCAGCGAATATTTTGTTTTTTCACCAATATTTTGTTATGATACACTAGTGCTATTCCCCTCTGAGTCCGGGGTTAGCGGTTATCAACATCCGGGGTCTGTAGGTTGACCTACTAACCTCTGACCTGGATGATGTCATCCAGAAACGAACCATAGTATTAGCAGTAGCAACTTTCAGGTAAACAAACCGCGCCATGCAGCGCTCAGAGATGACATCATCCAGATAATCCACTAACAAAATATTGGTGAAATGAACGAGTTTCACAGCAGATAATGTGTTATTTAGAGGCTGCATTCTGCTGCCCTGTAGACTCACATTATACGGATATACGCGGCTCTCGGCTGGAGCTAATTTCATCGGAACGACTTGTAATGACACCAAAGTTATCTGGGTGAGTAAATAATGGTGTTTTATGCTAGAAGGTCCAGACTGTAAAAAAAAACAGCATTTCCCCTTTAAACATACTGTCATTATTAAATTGCAATTGTCTAATACTGCAGAATTTCTGGATGTGGTGCTCAACATACTGCAATGTAGAACAATAAACTAAACTAAAATCAGCCAAATAAATTAATAAAAACAAATACACAAACACACACTGCAAAAATAAACCATCAATTTGACAACACATTCCATGCAAATTTGCACAGGAGAACAGAAGTGTTTCAGGGGACACTTCAATGTGATGAACTTCAGTAGGACTTGTTTAATGCTCAACTGCAACTTTTTTAAGTGCAGCTTCAAATGACAAAGTCCAGTCAGGTTTGTCACTCTTAAAGCAGAAGTAAGCGATCCGGTCGTTTTGGCTAATGCTGCGTTCCAGGCAGGCTTTTGAAACCGTAAATTACAGCTTCAAGTCACGACTTACGACTTTGTAGCGTTCCAGGCAACCCACTCGTGTTTTTCCGACCTGTTGCCTGTGAAAGTCACTATAACGGCCACTCGTAACTTCCGACCCGTGAACTCGTACCAGATCGAACTGGTACGACTTCACAGGTCGGAAAAACACGAGTTACGGGTTGCCTTGAACGCACCATAACGTCTTGTCAGCCGATGGAGTTAGCAGCCCCCGCCCTCTTCATGGATCTATTGGTCCTCGTCCCTACGTCACCACATTCACACGCATCCCTTGGCTGCACACACAGCCCTGCATGCTGTTCTCTCTCCTCATTGGATAAAACTTGTAGGATACGAGAAAAGTTTTCTCCTCGGCTCAGAGCAGAGCAGAGTGACTGACAGACCCGTGTTTCAGTCCAAACACTCTATGTAAGTGATTGCTGTGGGAAGATATAACTATTTAAGACTTATATTAACACAAAAATATCGCTTACTTCTGCTTTAAATGTCCATCAATTCAGTGAGAAACAGAAAGCACAGTGATGCAAAGAGAAAGCCAGAGAGACGGTTGAGATCATACCTCATGGTACCCACCCTCCCATTGCTTCCATCCACTGGAAATACTTTCATTGTTCGAGTTTTTTTTTTTTTAAGCTGTTGTTTGTTGGGCAGTATTATGTTGCAGTAGGTAGCCTATTTGTTCTGTAAGACTGAGGTTTTCTTATCAACGAATTAGGAATATGTGTGCTTTGTCTTGTACCAGACTTTCTTAAATTGGATGGTGCTGTACTCTCATGGCTTCCACACACCATTTTATACTGGATTGATCAAGACAACAGGTGATCGTGGTGGGAGATGAGCAAGCAAAAACTGAATAAGCTCTGGAAAGAACAGGAAACCATCTGGTAATAATGTAATAATGTGATTACAATATGATAAAATAAAAAATAAAAAACGGTCAAGCAGCAGTGGGCATGTATTACATTATTAGGCCGACCATGCTTATGGTCTTCACGTGTATTTAGAACAGCTCCTGCTGGGCCTGAGACTCTCATCACTTCCCCACGTCTCCATGCAGCTAACAGGCTTGATGCACACAATTCAAATGGTTAATGTGTAATTCGGACTACTCAAAACCAGTTAGCTGAGCTGGTAAACAGCGTTTCCATGACGACAACCGACTATAATGACACTTAAGGACTTGCAGCGTTAGCCTCCTGCCCTGTGGCACCTCTGCTGTCAGTCTGATGGAAGCTTCACAGCTGTATGGAGCCGATGTTGTTTCATCAGCAGCATCTCTGGCGACACAATAAGCGACCAGAGCTAGTGCACTAATCCCCACCAGAGTCAACTACGACCACAATCAGCGGTAAATGTAGCCTACGACAGTGTGTGTGTGTGTGTGTGAGCAGGCTGTGTGCAGTGATCGCCCACTGATCGCCCCTCTCTTACCATGGCCTCCATCGACTCCCAGCTCTTGGTCTCCGTTCCCGACAGGAGGAAATTCTTCGAATTTCCCCTGAAATTCACCTTCAGGTTGATGTAGAAGTCCATGTTGTCGCCTCTCTGGGCTCTAACACATCTTACAGACGACGGACAGCGCGCTCCCCCGGTCCAATCAGGGTATTTGGGTTAATCTCGCCAATTCAGTCCAATGTGACTTATCCAACGGGGGATGAGGGTATTTTGTGTTTACATCAGCACCGAAGACACGCCCACTCTGCACCATGTGTCCGGAACCGCCGAGGTACACCCGCTGCTACGTCACTGTGCAAAAAATAGCGCAGCTAGAAGTGTGTGGTTGTTCTAAATATGTCCATGGGCTGTAACCTAAGAAAATATATGAACCCCACCTCAACTCATCAACCAGCGGTACTCTCCTATGCTCCTGAACCGTCCCTGCATCAACGTTCAGGTCCGCTCTGGCTCTACTGATGTTCCTGCAGCAGTTTCAGGACCGTGCTGTTTTACGACACTGCCACCTAGCGACGGCGGGCGACATGGCCGCTTTCTGTCACGTCTAAATACAGTAGTAATGTCTGCACCCTGGATTTCAGTAAATCCTAAATTGACACAAATTAGACCACGGACCCCCATTGGACAAAATGTTGAAGCAAACTTTCTCAAAAAACAAAAATTCCAATAAAAAAATAAAAAGTTTTTTTTTTTTAATTAAAGAGAAAAGTGGTAAGGGGGGGGCGGTGCACCTTAGTCCTCACTGCCGGTTCGAATCCTGCATCGAGTGGCCCTATCCTGCGTGTCATTCCCCCTCTCTCTGCCTCCCATTTCCTGTCTCTCTCAACTCTCCTGCGTTAAAGGCGAAAAAGCCCCAACAAAATATAGGCCTACAAAAAAAAAAAATCAAGAAAAAGTTGGGGACCCCCTTGAACCCTCTCAAGGACCCCTGGGGGCCCCCGGACCCCACTTTGAGAACCACTGCTCTAGTCCAGTGGTTCTCAAACTTTTTTACATCAAGAACCCCTAGACTGACACAAATTACACCACGGACCCCATTGGACAACATTTGGAAACAAACACCAGAAATACACAAATATTTGATATGAGACTGAATAATGTTACTTTTTTAGTCAATGTATGTTAAAATTAGGGCCAATGGCATGAATTTTAGGAAGAAAAGTGCATTACATACTTTTTTTTTTTTCCAGATATTTCACAAATCTTTTGTAAAATGTTGAGAAAAAGTTGGGGACCCCCTCAAGGACCCTGGGGTCCCCAGACCCCACTTTGAGCACTGATATACACCATTCATTGGCATTATCAGAAAATGTTCTTTAAGACAGCTTTCTAATGTAAGGATCCACACCACTGTCACTGTTCTTCATTTAACCATCAGTGATGAGTTCTTTTTGTACTGAACCATAGGAAGATTCTTTAGTGAACATGCACAATAAACTTGCATGCATATTTTGTGGTGTGGTCTCAGTTTTTAGTTTTCAATCTCACTGTTACAATTAACCCTAGGTTGTGTGGCACTCCTTGCATTTGACACCAAATAGTGAATTCTGTGATATAGTTTAAACTTTAAGAGGTTTGAGGCACTGCTATTTGTAGTGGACAAATGAGGGGACTAACCCTGTGTCAAAATTTGAGAGCCCTACCCTGAACATTTTGCAAGTTGTAGGAGCTGAGACAGAAAGTGTTACAACCATCCCCAGTTTCTCATACTTTAGATGTCTTTCACTATGATGTCATTCCAGACTGGATCATGCACGTCACACTGATATTTTGTGGCCACAATATACTAACTGGTGGCCATAAAGGTGAACCTTTTATAAGGTTTTATTGTTCACCTCATAGATTGAGTCCTATTCATTCCATGCCAGCAGCCAAAATAGCTGACCTGTTTGGACTGACACCATCAGGATAATGGCATACTGAATGGTGTGTGTTGTTACAGTAACATTATGAAACTACAGCTTTGGATAACAGCATAGCATGCTACTCCAAGTCATTTCAGAAGACAGAGCTGCCAATCAGTAGCATGGTAGTGCAATATAGACACAGGTAGCTTGTCACAGTACAACACCTATCCCATCCTGCCTCAGGTGGAAGAGCAACTTAAATAGACAGCCTCCTTCCGTTATTACATCTGACAGAACTATTCCAGCAAAATATAGCCTACATACAATACAATACATATTTATTTATATAGCACATTTAAAAATACAACCCAGGTTGTCCAAAGTGCTGTACAATAAAACACACAAGCAAAACTAGTGGTAATAAAACTAGATGGGATACAGGTAATGTAGCTACAATAAAACATGCAATAAAACAATAAAACAAGAGTGAAGACATATAAACTAAACTAAACTAACTAAAATGCCAAGGAAAAGAGATGAGTTTTTAAAAGAGATTTAAAGTGCTCGAGAACACAAATGGTAGGCTATATAATATATAATACACTGTTGCCCATAAAGTTGGAATAATTTTGACTTTATCAAGAATAAATCATTGTCATTTCATGGGAAGAGGTAATGTGTATTCATAGCTATACATATAATTAAAATGTTTTAGGCAACAGTTGACTGTATGTTTATTTTACCTATTTATTATCCTTAATTTTAAACATATTATACCGACAATATTGAAAGGCCTTAGGATGGACACTTAATGTAACATGTCTACAACATACAAAATATACATAGGCCTAATCATGCGGGCATGTCAATATAAGAAATTGTTGTAATTTTAATATGCTGTGCATATGTTTTTATTTTATTTTTATATTTTATGTCTACAATTATTTAATATATGAATAAACTATCTAACTTAACTCAAGATCAAAAGTTGGTTTTCACCTGCAGAGTTTCAGGTTCATTTCAACTGGTTGAACAAACCATTCATTAATGAGCTGAATGGAGATGCAATAGGGGAGGGGCAGTGTAGGCCTACCCGGACTGCTTTACTTTGAAAGCTCGTAACAGGAAGTGTTTGTCTGTTGTGTTGTGTTGTGTGGGTGTGACGGTGTTGGACTATGGACTGCAGTGTGTTGGACCCATAAGTTGAACCTGTGTACCGCTGTCACGAGCACAGACGAACCCCGACGCAGCCATAAAGCCCATCATCAGAAGCGGTCAACAGTGTGAGAGACGCGGAGCTGTCAGGTGAGCTGTCAGTCCTGTGGCGAGTGGCTGACTATGTCGCAGATCAGTAACTAACGGGAAATGAAAGTAAGCTACGACGTGTTGTAAAGATGGTCGTTATGTGCTGCTCTAGTACCACTTCGTGTTGTCTCGTGACATTTCTTTACACTTTCTCTTCACCTGTGTGTCTATTTGGCTGTAAATGACGTTCACAGGGAGCCGCACTTCAGACTTCCTATCTGGTGTAGTAGTGCATCCATAGGTTAGATCAGGACAGGGCTTATGCGAACGGAATCATTCTGAATGTTTTAAGAATGAACATAAACATATCATAAAATGAATATCTCAGATACAAAAATTGAATTTGTCACAAATATAACACAAATATAGGCTAAAGGACATTGCAATTGAAGCTAAATGTTGTAGGCCTACAATTTACAGTAAGAGGAAGTCATATGTGGAATAATGATTTTTATTAATATTATATTAATCTGAAATCATAACCTTTGAATTTGAATGTGAAGCTAACTGACAATTAAAGGGATAGTTCACCCAAAGAGTGTGTGTGTGTGGGGGGGGGGGGGGGGTATTTGTCCATACAATGGTTGTGAATGGATACCACTTTTCTTCGTTCAAAAGGACACACCAAAAAACATCCAAATACCTCCATACTGCTCGTCTGTTGTCCCTCTTGTAGTGAAGCCCCGACATGAGAAATTGTTCCGAAAAAAAATTAAATAAGTCTATGTTTTAAGCTTGTTTGTAGTGGAAGCTCCCAGTGTCTCAGTTCACTGCTCTTCCTGTGTCAGTGCAAATCTCGCGTGATTTGCAATGACCGGTGGAACAATTTCTCATGTCAGGGCTTCAATTTGAATTTTGGGTGAACTATCCCTTTAATAGAATTATGTTTACTTAAAGGTCCAGTGTGTAAAATGGGGGGCAACTAGCATTCAGATTCTAGATAGACCCCTCCTGTCGACAAAGTGACAGTGGCCTCTGAGGACAAAAAAAAACTTGTTTACTACAACTGGGACAACTGGGAGTATTTGAGGAGCATGGACCAATGAGGTGAAGATCTAAACCATTTTACCATATGTCTGCTGTTTCATTCTCCTTCTTCTTTGTTGGTTCATGGCGAAACCTGCTCTCTGGTTGGCTGGATTTTCTGTTTGGGCTACCGTACAAACCTGGAGGCACAAGATGGCGACACTCTCTAAAGCAAGACCCTTTCTATATGTATATATGAAAGAAGAATTATGAGGCTACAAAAACGAAACAAATTTTATTTTATAGCGATTATACACTTATACAAATATATTCATGGGTAGTATATTCAGATTTTGCCAATAAACCTTGACAATTATTACACACTGGACCTTTAATATATTGATATATATACAGTGAAAAAAATATTTATGTTACTGATGATGGTTTTGCAGTTGACCCCTTTCTTTTCTCCAGGTATGGGGGCTGTTCTTAGCATGGGTCAGGGTACCAGCAAGTCTGGACCACAGCGCAGTGGGAGCTGCCATGACGACGACCAGCAGTCTATCATTGAAAAGGATGACCTCAAGAGGAGGTGCTCCAACAGGAGAGACAGCTCCAGAGAAACAGTTGACTGTCCAACCTGCAAGGGGACTGGGCGGATTCCCAGAGGTACAGAACACACACACACACACACACACACACACACACACACACACACACACACACACACACACACACACACACACACACCTGGACAGCTCAGTGCCAGACACAGTGGCTGTGGAATGAATCTGGGCAAGAGGATGCCAACAATTACAGTTTTTCTCAGTTGCTTTGGTAGGCTACATTTCTTGAATCATTCTCAACATTTGCAAAACAGTAAGTGCATTTCTCAGTTTTGATGACAATTATTGTAAACTGTAAGTTACACCTCCGTGTATGTGGGAGATTGCAAGAGACTGGACAAAATTCACATTTACACTTTTACTGTTTGTACTGTAATTTGTTGACAGACCATGTCATTGCGATGCAGAAAGGAAAAGTCAGAACTGCATAGCACAAAGAAAAAAACAAAAGTAGAAATGTGAACATAGCTATGCTGCCAGGACACTATTGTATTCCTAGGGCACAATAAGTGTTTCCATTTTAAAACTTTAAAAATTCCTACGGTACATGCTACAGTTTTGCAACTTTCACCAAAATGTAACCCCAATACTGCAGAAACTTTTGTCCACTTAAACTCATTACAAATTATGAACTCCATCACTCTGTTTCTTTCAATAACTGTAAAATCTCCTCCCACAATTTCTGCTCAATTGTCACCAAACTTACTACAGAGCATCTCCAGACTGTCCTACACAAAACGTATTTCTCAGACTTTTTGATTCATGAAAAATTGAGCCTACAGTGCATCAAAATGTTTGAGTGTAAACGCTACTGTAAACATATGCAAATTCTTGAATTTTTCTCTCATGTGAACATTGCAGTCAATGCAAGAATGGCATATTTAAACATCAGTTATTCACTTATATGGAGCAAATCAATCATTTTTAAAAACAATTACCAACATCTCCATGTTGTGTATTTTCAGATTTGTGTCTTGATAACTGAATTTTTTTTTTTACAGTGGTTTCAAATCTGCCTGCACAACAGTGAATGGCTTACTCAATTTGTGAAGCCATTGTTGAACTGCCACTTACCAAGTTGGTTCCAGAAGTTGAGGGTTTTTTGATGTGCACAAGTGACACAATGATGTGAAGATTTAACAAGTAGTTTTGAGAATTTCAATTCTGATCTGAGAAATGTACAAAAGCGACTGAGAAAAACTATAATGTTATTTTGCATTAGAAGACACGCACTACCTCTTTAGTGTGTCACTCTTATCTTCAGTGGGGCAAGAAACCAAGCTTAGTCTACTTGCCAGCCCATAGGGCCCCATTGTGAACCCGGAAATGTTGAGTACCCCAAAGTTTTATGTTAGAAATAGATAGTATATGGGTCTCCAGTATTCAGAAACTGCCGGATGCTAACTTATATATATTGGGCAATTAGCATAACAGACATAATTAGCATAAATTAGCATAATTGCCTATGTGGGCAATATTTCAACAAAATTGACTTGGCTGATCTGGGCAATATTGGAGTGGTTTTAGGGGTTATTGATGATGCTGAATCCATTTCTGACATTTTCAAAATTCAAAATGGCTGTCTAAACCGGAAGTGACCAGATTTTAACCACCAGTGGGCCGATTTTGATGGATTTCAAATGGTCACTTCCGGGGATACTATCTATTTCTAACATAAAACTTTGGGGTACTCAACATTTCCGGGTACTCATTGTTGGCAAGTAGACTAGCTCCATGTTATGTGTGTTACAGGTCAGGAGAGCAAACTGGTGGCTGTCATCCCCTGCAATGACCACAGGCTGAGACCTAGACACACGTAAGGAAAGCAAATACTCAACACTTGAACTTTTTGACACTCAAACTAAAAAATGAAACAAAAAAAAAAGTGGCTGGACTATATGTTGATGTGTTTGATGTCTCCTCCTCTCTCAGGAAGCTGTACGTTGCCGCGTCCGTCGGTGCGTGCATCCTGGTTAGCGCCCTGGTGCTGTTCTTCCTCTTTCCTCGTGCCGTCCTTCTGTCTCCAGTATCTGTGCAGTCATCCATTGTTTATTTCACTGAAGATGACGTTCAAATTAACATCACGGTGGGTAGAGAAAGGAGGAGGGAGAGCAATGGCATTGATTTTAAAGGGATAGTAGCATTTTTTTTTAAAGTGGGGGTTGTATGATCTACAAATAGCCCATAAGTAGGCTACTTTAATTGCAGTAGAAGACTCTCTGCACTCCTCCCGT
The DNA here is from genome assembly GCF_905171665.1 of Trachurus trachurus. Classification (NCBI taxonomy): domain Eukaryota; kingdom Metazoa; phylum Chordata; class Actinopteri; order Carangiformes; family Carangidae; genus Trachurus; species Trachurus trachurus. The sequence continues at coordinate 27,668,523 of NC_139905.1, forward strand.
TAGCAACGCCAGCCCATAGCCCTGCCCAGAGATTTACAACATACAGTGTTGTGAACACACCCAAAGAAACGGCCTATTTTCACGGCCTAAAAGAGGTTTTACCTGAAAAAATTACAGAGTTCCATTGTTCGCTATAATATAAGGTAAAACCTCTGTTAGGCCGCGAAAATAGGCTGTTTCTTTGGGTCTGTTCACAACACTGTATGTTGTAAATCTCTGGGCAGGGCTATGGGCTGGTGTTGCTAACGGGAGGAGTGCAGAGAGTCTTCTACTGCAATTAAAGTACTTAGGGGCTAGTTGTAGATCATACAACCCCACTTTAAAAAAAATGCTACTATCCCTTTAAACAATTAAACTAATTGATTCATTCTATCGCAACGCTTTCTCCTTGCAGAATGTGTTGAACATCACCAACCACAACTTTGCAACAGTGCAGGCCTATAATTTGACAGTGCAGGCCCTCAACTATGTCACAGTGGTGGGAGCAGTGTCCATTAGCGAGGTCACCTCTGTCAAACCTCTGTCCATCCAAATGGTAAGACTTCCCAGTTTATAGAAATAGACAGCAGTGAATTTTAGCATACATGATAAGCTGGAGGCTTTTATGTGAAAACACATGTTAATATTGAATTAAAAATACTCATTGATGATGGATATAGACCTGGAAGGCAGTGTGAGAAAAGTGAAAGACTTCTCTTTATTTACAGTACTCCTTTATGATCCCAATCAAGCTGACCGACCCTGGCTTAAGGTGAGTTACCGTACCTAACTTGACCAAAAAAAGGTTAAAGTAGCTTGTTAAGGGGCGCAGTGTGCAGCAGTGGGTTGAGCAGGTGACCCATATGCAAGGGCTATGTGATATAGTTTGTAAGCATTGTGAAGTGAAGAGCAGCAGTATCAAAGTGGTGTAAAAATATGAATTACAGCTTAAATGAAATACAGATAATGATTAAGATCGGCTTGTGGACCCTATTTCGACCCGAAAAGGTTGTTTTATGATACTCTAACCAGGTCAACCCTCCTCACAGACATTTAAAGGGGAATTGCCGTTTTTTACAATCTGGACCTTATTTCTGGCATAAAATACGATCAAAACTTTGGTGTCATTACAAGTCGTTCCGAAGAAATTAGATCCAGCCGAGAGCCGCGTATATACATATAATGTGAGTCTACCGAATGCAGCCTCTAAATAACACATTATCTGCCGTGAAACTCGTTCATTTCACCAATATTTTGTTATGATACGCTAGTGCTATTCCCCTCTGAGTCCGGGGTTAGCTGTTATCAACATCTGGGGTCTGTAGGTTGACCTACTAACCTCTGACCTGGATGATGTCATCTCTGAGCGCTGCACGGCTCATTTTGATGATAATGATTCCGCTTCGGCATTCGGGTCCATTTTTAGCTCAACTAGCCAGAGCTTTAGTAAGTCCAGGTTGCCTGGACTTACTTACAGGTCATTTTGTTCTTATAAGTCGGAAACACGCAGAAACAAACCATAGTACCACCACGCGGCGCTCAGAGATGACATCATCCAGGTCAGAGGTTAGTAGGTCAACCTACAGACCCCGGATGTTGATAACAGCTAACCCCGGACTCAGAGGGGAATAGCACTAGTGTATCATAACAAAATATTGGTGAAAGGAACGAGTTTCACAGCAGATAATGTGTTATTTAGAGGCTGCATTACGCTGCCCTGTAGACTCACATTATATGGATATACGCGGCTCTCGGCTGGAGCTAATTTCGTTGGAACAACTTGTAATGACACCAAAGTTATCTGGGTGAGTAAATGATCGTATTTTATGCTAGAAATAAGATCCAGATAAAAAAAACGGCAATTCCCCTTTAACTCTCAGACTCAGAAATCACAATCAATGGCCATGTGATTTTCTGCCAGAATACATAAGTATAGGAAGCTGCTGTAGTTATCATGCAGGTTTATTTAACACTGTGTCTCAGCTCTGTGTACAAAGTCAGAGTACTTTATAGCTTTATAGTACTTTATATTGTGTTGTCTGCATGTTCAACAGCTGTGTATCTGTAATCATTATTGTAGCTGTCTCTCTACACTGATCATTCATTGGCTGTTTGGACTTTTTTCTCTGCAGGGACTACTGTAAGAAACCTGCCTATCCTGTCCACATTCTGTATCTGCACCTACAGTAAGTGCCCAGTTCAACACAGGGCCATGGTTTCTCACACAGTTTCAAGACCCATACTCTCCATTCAGTGGGTCTCCTTGCCCCTGTAATACATTTAAACCCCTCAGTTATCTTCGTATATGAGTCATTTGGTCCTACTTGTCATTAGATAGATATATGTTTCTACTTATATCCCTGCTTTTCTTACTAAAATCTTATATCAGGACAGTTTTTCCATTTCCACTGAGACTATTGTTGACTTTACTAAGTGTTGACTTCTGCCCCAGTTTGCTCACATGACTGGTGACTGGATTAAAACACTTCCCCGCCCACAAAGCTTCAGTCAGTCCTCAGACTGGATGGGGAAGAAAAACCTCATTGTTTGCCAACATTTAATTTAACCTCAGCTGTTAACTGTGTTACTCAATGTTGTAGATTTTGATATTTTGAACCTTTGATTGTGGAGATGTTACACTGTACAAAGTACCAAACTCAGTCATGACTCATAATGTTAGTGAGTGTAGTATGTAGCTGTTTTGTTTTGGTCAGATCATTTATGGTGTGTGTGTTTGTGTCACTGCAGGATGTCGATGACTGTTTACTACCTGGCCCACTATGAGCAGCTCTCTCTTGAGGCGTATGAGTACATCGACTGTGGAGCAAACAGTACAATACCGCACCCTGTGCAGCCCCCACCCCCCTGATGGATGAACAGATGATGGACATACTTTTTTTATTTTCCTTCCATGAACTGTGATACTGTAATGTTCAGAAAGATACGACCATGTAGCAGGATGCCATTCATTTTCCTGGAGTGATGGATGAGGCCTGGAAAGATGTCTGGTGGAAGAAATTGGTGCGTTTTCCAGATTAGTGCAGTTGGTTGGAGAGAAAGCTGGTGATGGAACCTCAGTCTGCTTGGACTCTGCTGATGTTTTTTTTTTTAGTAGACTTAACACAAACAGATGAACCACAATCATGTTGTGGTAGCAGATCTGTGGTTTAAAAGCTGATACTGATGCTAATGAACCCATCTATGTTCTGGAAACTATCCTTTAATTAATCTCTAGAAGAAGTTAATATATCAATACAATTTGGTAACTGTGATGAAAAGTGCAGGAATTTAGTATTTTGTCAGGTCATTAAGTCCATTAAAAAGACAGTGGTCCTCCAGTTTGATGCCATTCAGAAACTATAGGCTTTCTTTGCACAGACCTGGATAGTAGGTAAATGGCGCCATCTGATGATCATCAGTAAAAATGACTGATTTTACCTCTTCCCAACAGGGGGAACCACTGACATTTCAGAATGGATGATCCTACTGTTACTGCTGTGCAATCAAAAACTTTGTTTAAAATGGAAGTCAATGGGTCAAAAACATCCACTAATTGTTGTAAACTTTGGCTGAAAAAGTTCAAATCTGATACTACACAAAAACTAATAATGCATCAAAATCAATTTTGTTACTAATCTTTGACATATCCAAGACTGTGAAACACAAAAGTAATTTACGACAAACCTTTCACCTGGCCCACTTTTGGAAGTGAATGATGGGCCACATCTGGCCCCAAGGTATATTAGCCTTAACTGAACCATAACAAACCAGACTTCTACCAGGAGTAAACTAAATTCAAATAATGATATGGCTCATACTGGGTCACATACTGTATGGAATATGTGTGGCTCAGTTCTGTTGAATCATTGTGGCCAACATATGGTTGACAGAATGAAACTGGTGCTCAATTTTTTTTTTTTCTCCACCAAATCTAAAACACACCTTGACTGACAGGCCAAGGAGGAGTGAATGACAGGCACAAAAAAGAAAAAAATAATAATTTTAGTGCAATATCAGTATTAAGTTGTTCAATATATACTAGATCACTTAAATCACCCAAAATCAATATGAGAAAGAAACACACACGTTTTCCTTTTAAATTGTACTTTTTCATACTTCAAAATTGCCTTCAATGAACTGTACATAACATGTAGTAATAACATCCATTGCAAAACAGAATCAGAACAAATCTGATCAAATACAGTAATACTGTACAGAATGATTTAGAAATATTAGAAATGAAGAAAGTTTAATTCGTGCATCAAAACTCTGTCAGTTATCAAGTGCTTTAATTTCAGAACTGTGCCATGAGAAAAATTCCCTCCAATTTTGAAGGTATATGAAGGTAACGTGGTTATGATGTGGCCCTCGTGTTTTGCCATAACACATTTGCCAGTTACAAAACACCTGTGGCTCAAAGGTATATTCTATTATCTTTGCCAAGTGCTTCAATTACAGAACTGTCCCAGAAGAGATATTCCCTCAAATTCTAAGCTAGGCGGAAGCAGGAAGTAATGTCGCCATTGGACCTCAATTCGGAAAAAATCTCCATGTAAGTGAACGGGAGTCAAAATTTTATTTTGTGATCCGATTGAATTGTGCCATGAGAAAAAAATATGACCTTAAAGGTACATTGTGTAGGAATTACTCCCATATAGCGTTGCGGTTGTATATCGCAAGCAACTCAATCGTATTTTTCATGCTGCATTCACGTGAAATTGGGCAGACGGCCGCTCCAACTTGGGAAAGTGCTCCACTTCTCCTCCCAGAAGGGGCCTCACTCAGCACATACGCGTCACTCCAGACCCCCGCTTCTTTTTCCAGTGGGTGGGTCTGGGAGGCATGGCAACAGGCTTCTGAGGATATTCCTGACGACCGCTACCACAGAGCCGGCCCGAGGCATAAGAGAACTAAATTAAGTTAAGGATACTTTATTAATCCTTTGCAGGAAATTACAATGTTACCAGCAGCGGAAGACAACACAAGACCACAAACACGCATCATGCACAAAAATACACAATAACAACAATATTGCACAACCCATTACAAACTTGTGTCAATGAATAAGAGCAGCCAGGTCTAAAATGCGATTTAAAAAGAAGTAAAAGTAGCAAGGTCTAAAATAAGATTTTAAAAAGGAGGGAGAGACACTGTCACATGATTACAGATATTAAGAGAAGCCAAAATGGCATATGCACATGATTTTGATTACCTACTTGGGGCCCCGTGACCATTGGGGGGCCCCTGAAGGGCAAGTAACTTTTTAAAGTTGTAATGCGTAACTTCCTGCGACCCTTAGAGAAGCACAGCGTAATTACCAAAAACTTAAATTGTTGTTAATTTCAAATTGTTGTTGCAGTTTAATTAAAATCAAAAATTTTAAAAAGCAGATGATGTGTTTACAGTAAATGCATTGTCTGTTGGTTTATTTTGTTACCCGGACGCGCATTTCTTCACACACGCTTGCGCTGTTTAGATAAATAAACACAAACAGGCTACACATGCACACACATTGGCCTATGGTATTTGTCAATCGTTTTATTTTGAAAATTGTTGTAATTTTGAAAATTGACCGGATTCTCTCGTGTTTCTTTGTTTGACTTCCCGGCTTAACGCGATCGCTCGCAGCTTGCGCGCAAGACTCTTTTGGTCTCATGTTTCTGAGGATAGTTCTTTGTGACTCTGGTGGTGTAAAATGTCTACATCTCTTGTGTAATATTATGGAGACCAAAGGGAAAATAATATTCTAGTGGCCTTCTGCTTGACATACAGTTCAAGCATTATACTGTATGTATTCATGTGTTAGTTCATACAATATCATGGTGTTATGTGATGTCTTCCTCAGTTCTGATTCGGCAATTTCTGTTGAATAAACGTCATCTCTTGTCATTCTGTCAATGTAATCCAAATTCGGCTCAGAGATGCGATGCTTGGATGAGATGGCACATTATACAGTTCTGTCAGCCATGCATTATAACAAGGCTGCACTTTAGTCCATATAGACTTCAGTAATGTATTAATAAATGATGGTTTAGGCCTCCTTTTTAGTCGAGGAGCCTCCACACTAAGTGCAGACGTTTATTGACATTTAGTGAATAAAAAATAAAATAAAATAAAATAAAAAGCCAGTTGAGTTGTTAGTGTTTTATTTAGCCTATTAAGCTTTTGAAATGTAGACATACATTTCCAGCTTTTCCGAGATGAGAAAAGTAGGAAGTCACATTACTCATGTTAAATTGTACTAGAGTTCAAGAGAATTCGTATAGAAAATTATAGAGATCATCTCACACTGATGCAGGTTTGATAAAAGCCAACACAGATCTTGTTTCAGAACCTCCACACAGTCCATGAATCCAGTGAGGTTGTCAGAGAGCAGTGCTGTTCCCCCTCTTCCTCACCACTGCTGGCTGTAATGCAAAGACTTGAAAGACAAAATGATAATGTCTGATTAGTTAAGGATCCAAAACTGACACTTTATTTTATTACTCTCCCCGATATCAAACTTCACATCACATTGAAGAAAACAAAAAAAAAGACCCTCCCTCACAGACAGGCCCAGTCCCTTAGATAACATATCCTTTATTCTACAGCCCACATTACCATCCTGAGCATCTTTGAAGTGTGGATGATGATTTTATGTAATAAATCGCTAGATCTCTACAGTATAGAAATATAACCTACAGTCATATGGGAAATGAAAGCCTGTGTGTGTGTTTTTTAACAGAGACATATGGATATTTAACATAAAATTTTAACAATACTGGACGATTCAAGTAATAGAACTAAACAATTTACAACATTTCACATTTATTCCCACTTAAAATGGCTTTTTGAAGGAGGCTTGACCTATTTAAACCTCAAACATTGAGTTTGGTGTGCTCCTGACTGTTGAAGTAAGAGTGAACACCATGGTGAGATCATAAGAGCTGTCTGAGGCCTTCAGAAAGAAGACTATATGAGTCTGATAAAATATTTAAAAAGATCTCAAACTATTTAAAGCAGAAGTAAGCGATCTGGTCGTTTTGGCTAATGCTGCGTTCCAGGCAGGCTTTTGAAACCGTAAATTACAGCTTCAAGCCACGACTTACGACTTTGTAGCGTTCCAGGCAACCCACTCGTGTTTTTCCGACCTGTTTTACCTGTGAATGTCACTATTTAATTGTATTTATTTATGTAGAAGTCAGGACAATGCACATTAATAAAACATGTACCGTAGTACCAGTACCAGTACTATAACGGCCACTCGTAACTTCCGACCCGTGAACCCGTACCAGATCGAACTGGTACGACTTCACAGGTCGGAAAAACACGAGTTACGGGCTGCCTTGAACGCACCATAACGTCTTGTCAGCCGATGGAGTTAGCAGCCCCCGTCCTCGTCATGGATCTATTGGCCCTCGTCCCTACGTCACCACATTCAGGCGCATCCCTTGGCTGCACACACAGCCCTTCATGCCGTTCTCTCTCCTCATTGGATAAAAATTGTAGGATACGAGAAAAGTTTTCTCCTCGGCTCAGAGCAGAGCAGAGTGACTGACAGACCCGTGTTTCGGTCCAAACACTCTATGTAAGTGATTGCTGTCGGAAGATATAACTATTTAAGACTTATATTAACACAAAAATATCGCTTACTTCTGCTTTAAAATCAGCCATTCACTGTCTGGAAAATAGAAGACATTCAAAACAACTGCCAATATGTCCAGGTCTGGCCGTCTGAACAAGTTCACCTCAAGAGCAGACCAAAAGAAGTTTCCAAAAAACCCTAAAATGTCATCACGGGACCTACAGCAAGCTCTTGCTACTGTTGATGTGCACATGGCTTTCATAGGGTTTTCTCATTTTTTTAACATGACTGTATAGTTTTCAAGACCATAACTTTCATGTGGTTATGCCATCAGCACCTATGACACAACAGACTGACCAGACATTCACAATGTCTTTTTCATCACATGTCAAAACATTACTATACCTTTGATAATCAAATTGTAATAAAATCATATCCTCCACCCTCATTATTGTTTTGGTATTCATGCTACATTTAATTATCATCAGAAAGACACCTACCGAGTATCTGTTTGGGATCTTGGCGTCGTAACGGACAGATGTGTTCAGGTCCTCTTTGCACTGGGGACACTGACCTCCATCTTAAAACAACAACAACATATGACCAGCTAAAACAAACACAAAAAAACAATAAATCTGAGCTTTTTGACTGTTCATCCTTGTTATTTATATGTCAACATAAAGCATCATGATACCTGTTTGTTCTTGTGTTGTATGGGATGGGTTGGCTGCATTGCATGAGCTGGTATCAGGACCACTGGGTGCCACCAGCTGTAGAGAAAGGTGAATGGGGATAAACATGAGTGCAGAGACAATAGAAAGAAAAGAGCATAATTATAGTTATAGTGGTCTATAATAAGTAACTGAACATTTGGCTTCTAAATGTTTCTTGGGAAACTACAAAATATATAATGTAACTTTAAATTTTGTTATATACTGTATATATATATATATATATGTGTGTGTGTGTGTGTGTGTGTGTGTGTGTGTGTGTGTGTGTGTGTGTGTGTGTGTGTGTGTGTGTGTGTGTGTGTGTGTGTGTGTGTGTGTGTGTGTGTATACTTATGAAATAAAGGAAAAAATGTATTTTAAATTAAATTAAGAAGAAATAAATATATATTTTTTAATACATGTTTTCCTTTATTTCATTCTATTTTGTATTATTTAGTTTATAATGCTATTCAAGCCATATCAATGTTTCTTTTGTTTGTTTTGCTTTGTTATTTGTGCAATTGCTTTTATAGGTGAGGTTTAAATATAAGCCTATAGTAGTGGGTTTCTACCTCACCCGCACATGTTTTTTTATTTCTTATTTTTTTTATTTTATTGTTTCTTTGATAATCGTGCAAATAAGCATAAACTGAATTTGAATTGAATTGGACAAGAGATACTTCCACTGCCCTCAACCGTCTGCTCTCTCAACAACCACACGCCTGTTCAAGTCGCCTTTGGCCAATTCTGTTTGTAGATTTTTCCTCAGTACTCAACACCATGCAGCCCTCTTGCCAAAACCTGCACTGGCCAGCAGGGTCTCATTTTATGGATCATGGATTTTTGTTTTTTTTGCAGATTGACCGCACTGGCAAATGGAATTTTATCAGATACACTGGACACCAGCACAGGCTCACCACAAGGGCGCGTCCTATCCCCACTTCTGTTTGCTGATAACGTGGGGTCAAATTAAGAACATGGTCCTCCTTAAACTGAACCAAAATATATTTTATTTATCATTTATCATGTTTTTATTTCTGAGGGTTGAGAAGATGTTTGGCATGTTTTGCACTGACTTTTAATTTATATGATGAATAAACAATTGAATTAATTGAACTGAATCAATTCTCTCAGTATCCAAAAAACCCAGCTTAAAATGTCCAATAGTCTGTTTGTTGAGAGTATTCTTTGTTTCTCCTTCACCTGCTGGTTCCCATCCCAGTGTCAAAAACAGAAATCCACATCAATCAATAGTTGACACCTGAACCAAAATCACCAGAGTGCTCCTTTGCAGTCCGGCCTCATTTTATGAGGAACAGGTCAGACGAAAGAACAAAGAGGAACAGCACCCAAGTTCTCCACTTCAAAGGGGAATTGCCGTTTTTTAAAATCTGGACATAAAATATGATCATTTACTCACCCAGATAACTTTGGTGTCATTACAAGTCCGACAAAATTAGCTCCAGCCGAGAGCCGCGTATATCCATATAATGTGAGTCTACAGGGCAGCTGAATGCAGCCTCTAAATAACACATTATCTGCAGCGAATATTTTTGTTTTTTCACCAATATTTTGTTATGATACGCTAGTGCTATTCCCCTCTGAGTCCGGGGTTAGCTGTTATCAACATCCGGGGTCTGTAGGTTGACCTACTAACCTCTGACCTGGATGATGTCATCTCTGAGCACGGCTCGACTGGATCTAATTTTGTCGGAACGACTTGTAATGACACCAAAGTTATCTGGGTGAGTAAATGATCGTATTTTATGCTAGAAATAAGGTCCAGATTGTGAAAAATGGCAATTCCCCTTTAAGTCCCAGGTGCATTATCTTCAGAAGTTTCCAAAGCAATTCCATTTTAGCACAATGACACTTTCTAACTCACCTCCCCGTACCCTTTAATATCATTGTTTTATTTTCTTTCTTTTCCCCCCCCCCAATCTTGCTGCCCGGGACCATTTCCCTTCAGAATTAATAAAGCTGTCTGACTATAGGATTCCTGGTGAAGTGTGATATTTGTGAAGTATAAGTTGTTTTCCTGCAGTCTTCGTCTGCCCTGCTTGTTTGTGAGTCACTGACCCAGTGCCACAGGTGATACGTTACCATTATACCAGCACTAGGACCGGGTGTTAAAACAGAATGAAAACTGTGCTCAATATTCTAATTAGAGCTCATTCTCTTCTCACTAAATCCATCAGGGAAACAGTCCATTGAAGATATTTGAGCTTCTGCTCTCTGTGTCATAGTAACCAGGTGACCTCAGCCTCTATGCAGCACTGGGTCTTAATTACTTTAGTGCCTAATGAAATGACTCTACTTATTCAAATTTGCTGCGACTGAACCCAGGTTTTTAACAAAGATATTTTTATCTCTAGCTCTGAATGCATCCTGGACATCAGCAAACTGCAACACACACAGTCTTGACCCCATGCTGGAGTGTCACATGTCTCGGCTCCTTTTCTAATCAGCTTAGCTGTTTTATGTAGTAGTAGAAGTAAATTCTGTTTCAACTAACAGAAAATGGAGATGTCTGTCCTGTATTTCAAATAGCTGCTCACTAAATCAATGACTTCATCATCATAGACAGGCCTACGATTAGTGAGTACTAACTTACATTTCACCAACCTCCTCATTAATGGCTCATATTTATATCACATCAAGGTCATGCTTATGTTGCGTGTTGCTGTTGTTTTGTTTTTTTCTACTTTTTGTGATATTATAAACTGAAAACTAAAATCCAGTTCGTCGTCAGAGAATGGTTACATGTTACAAACCTGCTGTTTGTCCCTTATCCTGCGGTTTACAAAACTCTGACGCTTCCTGGCCTCCCAGTGCATCCCGGACATCCTGCTGTGCCGCAGCTGGAAGAATATGGAACAATCAATACACCAAAAATGCACAAGTCACAGTCACAATAGACCCAAACAGAATCATAAACATATGAAACACACTACAACACAAAAACAAAACATGCAGAGTTACAAGACGAACATCACACCTGTACAGGCTCCTGTGTGAACAGAAGGAGGGTCTAATGAAGTCTAAGCTACATTATGAGAATATAACTAGAAAAGGCATTTCCAAGAATGGAAATGGTGTGAATGCTGAAAGCAGCTGAAGCAATGCTGAATAAGCCGAAGAAATCATTGAAACAAAGTTGAATTGGCTGAAGAAACTGCTGAAGAACTGTTGAAAAAGTCTGACACTAAACTGAAACATACTGTATAACTTGAAGGCCTTTATAAGGGTGAAAATCTGCAGAAATGTTAAAAAGGTAGAAGAAAATGCAAAAATCCTGCATGTTTAAGATGTTTAACAGTTGAAGAGTTGAAATCTGCAGTTAGCCCAACAGGAAGGAAAATGAATCAGCAGTAGCTGAAGCAACAAGTGAGAATAGATTAGAAAGCAGAACAATAAGAGGCTGATTTTGTATTAAATGGCGATTTAAAACTGAGATTGATCAATCTCTTCCAAACATATCACTGTGAAAATTAAACCACAATTAACCTTTGTAGTCAGAATAAAAAGAGGGATGTGTCTGAAAACAAAATTATTCCAACTTTACAATGCTTTTAGCATTCATTGATCAAACATACATAGTGGTGTCGTGTATTCTACTGCGGTGAAACTGCATATGGCAAAAACCTGGGGCATGAGTGCAGCACATGAAACTCTCAGCTACAAAAGGCATGGTGTTATATTACTGTTTATTATTTACAACTCAAGACTGCAGCTTAGATTGCAGCTGAATGAAGAGCAGAGTGTGATGTTACACTTACAGCTCATACTCTGTCCACTCCTGACACAACAACATGCAGATGTACATTTGCACATTCTGTGCTACTGTACTGTATGCATCTGACAGTAGACCAACCTGATACATCCAGACTTGTTACTTATTTCCTTTGTGTATTCACCTCACACATACTATAACCACCCAGGCTTATTGCTAGTTTGACCCAGTTTGTTGATGAATTGGCTGCAGGGACATGTACTGTACAATAGACATTTTCAAATGACACAGCTGTCAGCCAGAACACTAAAGACACATTCTTTAACATTATACCTCCAGGCTTTTTCTTTTTCCTATTCTTAACAGTTTCACATAACTTCACACAGTCAGATGTTCACACATCTGTTTCTTTGACAAAATGTCACATTTTAAGAAAGCAGATGTAATTGAAACCTATCCAAAACTAATAAGCCATATACTATCTTCTACACAAATGAATGGATGAGCGTACATTTATGACCATAGAATTGGGGGGGGGGGGGAGAGAGAGAATAATTCAGTAACAATGTTCACTCACCTGGAGAGAAGGAGAGAATCAGCCTGGTCAGAGGAGTGGTGAAAGCTGTGGTGTCTGTCCACCTCCTCGCTTCTGACTCTGTCCTTGTTAGAGGGGTTTGTGAGAAACATGATCTCCTGGGCTGAGAGAAAAACAGAGAGATAGAGCAGCCTGGATAAATCATTGCTGTGCCACCTTAATTACAATGGTGTGTGTGTCTGTGTGATTGTTTCATATAGTAACTGAGCCCTGTGATAGACAGGTGACCCCATCCTCACCCTATGTCAGCTGATGTATAGTTGGATGTCCCAATAACCCATGAACTATTTAATTAATATGAATACAATAACATATGTAACATATTTTTGTGTATATTAAAGCAGAAGTAAGCGATCCGGTCGTTTTGGCTAATGCTGCGTTCCAGGCAGGCTTTTGAAACCGTAAATTACAGCTTCAAGTCACAACTTACGATTTTGTAGCGTTCCAGGCAACCCACTCGTGTTTTCCGACCTGTTTTACCTGTGAAAGTGCACTATACAGTAACTGCCACTCACTTCCGACCCGTGAACTCGTACCAGATCGAACTGGTACGACTTCACAGGTCGGAAAAACACGAGTTACGAGTTTCCTTGAACGCACCATAACAGTCCTCGTCCCTACGTCGCCACATTCACGGCGTCCCTTGGCTGCACACACAGCCCTGCATGCCGTTCTCTCTCCTCATTGGATAAAAACTGTAGGATACGATAAATGTTTTCTCCTCGGCTCAGAGCAGAGCAGAGGGACTGGGAGACCCGTGTTTCTGTCCAAACACTCTATGTAAGTGATTGCTGTCGGAAGATATAACTATTTAAGACTTATATTAACACAAATATATCACTTACTTCTGCTTTAACTGTATAGTTCTGTGCATTAACTCATAGGCTACAAGGCTACACGCTTATATAATGACATTGGGCTTAAACTTCATATGTTTTACTTAACATACTATTTAACATATTAGTTAACAACATATTTAACATATAAACTCGGTCTAAACTCATTCATGCAAATTAGTGGGGCACGTTGGGACACAGGGGCTCAATGTGCCCCACCCATGACTGCAAGCATATTTAGCTGTCACTCAGCGCTACGTAGCACGAAACATGGCAACTATCCTGTCTTGTATAATACTGACTAAAATAATATAGCCTATGTTTGATTTTTGTGACATGTATACAAAAAGTTGAAATAGAAAATGACTTCATGTCAAAATTTCAATTTACATGAGCTTCAAACCACGAATCTTGAATAAAAAGAGAACAGATGAATGGAGGCTCCCGCCTGCTTCAGGGGATGGCGGAATTCACGCGGAGGGTGTGCTCACCAAAATACGTCCTTGTTGCTACAGCAGATCACCTCAAGTAGCCCTGTGCCAACGTGCCCCGCTCTCCCCTACATACAATGTACAATACATCTAAAATCATACCAAGTCATGACCTATTAAAATTTCTCCAAACTCGGATATATCATCTGGGGGTCCGAGGGGAGTCCAACGCAGAATGTTTGGTTGAAATCGGGCCGGTGGTTTTTGAGAAAATGACCAAAAACCGCTCAGGCCATTTTGAAAAAAAGAGCCACTACGCGGGTTAAAGTTTTTTTTTTGACCACATTTTCTTTTTTTTTTGACCAAAAATTAAAATTTCTCCAAACTCGGATATATCATTTGGGGGTCCGAGGGGAGTCCAACGCAGAAGGTTTGGTTGAAATCGGGCCGGTGGTTTTGGAGCAAATGACCACAAACCGCTCAGGCCATTTTGAAAAAAAGAGCCACTCCGCGGGTTAAAGTTTTTTTTTTGACCAATTTTTTTTGTTTTTTTTGCCCAAAAATAAAAATTTCTCCAACCTCGGATATATCATCTGAGGGTCCGAGGGGAGTCCAACGCAGAAGGTTTGGTTGAAATCGGGCCGGTGGTTTTGGAGCAAATGACCACAAACCGCTCAGGCCATTTTGAAAAAAAGAGCCACTCCGTGGGTTAAAGTTTTTTTTTTGACCAAATTTTTTTTTTTTTTTTGACCAAAAATTAAAATTTCTCCAAACTCGGATATATCATCTGGGGGTCCGAGGGGAGTCCAACGCAGAAGGTTTGGTTGAAATCGGGCCGGTGGTTTTGGAGAAAATGACCAAAAACCGCTCAGGCCATTTTGAAAAAAAGAGCCACTAAAGTTTTTTTTTTGACCAAAATGTTTTTGTTTTTTTTACCAAAAATTAAAATTTCTCCAAACTCGGATATATCATCTGGGGGTCCGAGGGGAGTCCAACGCAGAATGTTTGGTTGAAATCCGGCCAGTGGTTTTGGAGAAAATGACCAAAAACTGCTGAGGCCATTTTGAAAAAAAGAGCCACTCCGCGGGTTAAAGTTTTTTTTTGGCCAAATTTTTTTTTTTTTTTTTGACCAAAAATTAAAATTTCTCCAAACTCGGATATATCATCTGGGGGTCCGAGGGGAGTCCAACGCAGAAGGTTTGGTTGAAATTGGGCTGGTGGTTTTGGAGAAAATGACCACAAACCGCTCAGGCCATTTTGAAAAAAAAAATTTGACCAAATTTTTTTCCAAAAATTAAAAATGCATACAGGTCTGATTTTGTTTCAGCCAGACTTAAAAACCCTAATGTCTCGGGTTAGTTTCAAAAACATCCGTGCCCAGTGGGACATGAGAAAGAGAAAGGAGTGTTCAGCTCACTGGCGTAGCCACGGGTGTGCCAGGGTGTGCCAGTGCCACCCACAGAGGAAGCTGGCACACCCAAAAATTTGATGCATGTTTTGTTTTTGTTATAGTCTTTAGCTACTAACATGTCATCGATCAGTCAATAAATTTGTAAAAAATTGCCGTCAGGCGATGCGTTGCGACACCTGCACCGGCTCGCGGAGAAACTGGACTAATGGAATAATTAACGAGTTCAAGGCCAAGCCACGCCGTCTTGCCCTTTAAATTGAGAGCTGCGCAGTGCGCACAGGTAAACAGCGATATATTTGTCCTCTTCTGCTTTGCGATATAAAACCATCAGGCCAAGCCGTTACATAATCATATGTGATGAATGATGAGCCCAGTAGTTGTGTTCAGATGGTTAAATAGCTTTGTTGATCATGCGATCAAAGTCATTTAAGCGCCGTTACGCACGCCGCACCTCTCTCCTCCGGTGCGCTCCTCTCCTCCCTCTCCAGTACCTGGCTGCTCAGCTCTGGGACCGGGACTGAGAGACGTCACCGCTGCCTTCACTCCGTCCGTGATCCCTCTGGTCAGCGCGTTTAGATCCGAGTGTGGCCTGAGTGTCCCACCTGAGCTCTGTGCCATAGCGCGCAGCTCCAGCTCAATGAATGACAGCAGGTCTCCCAGTTACCTGCTCAGCTGCTGCTCAACACTAATCAGAGCAGCTCTCCCTCGTTTGCTGAGGTTTGATTATAAACTGAAATCTTCTTTTGTTCTTTGCCGCATAGGCCTATATCTCCCCATCTTCTCTTCACTTAATCTCTTCTGTTTTACCAACCACATTTTAACTTTCTCATAGATAATCTCCCACGTTTCTTATGCTGCAGCTCCACACTATGTTTATTTGTCCCTCTCTCTATTAATGCGTCGGATCAAATTTTTATTCTGCGTTTGTATCAATCCAGCTCTCTGTCCACACTCTCCATGGCGGAAACGATTACGCGCAAAACCCTCATTTAAATACTGCGGTTTGCGCGTGTTGTCATTTAGCGTGTTACTCTTAGTAGATGTGTTTTTTTTATGACTTTGTTATTGATTTATTTGAGCGGGTCATATGTGTGAATGTTTAGACCTGTTGTACTGTTGACTATAAGAGCAGTTACTAAGCAGTTTTTTTTACTCAGCGTTGCATAGCATATAGATTAGAAGATACAGTAACAGGCTTGCCATGATGCGACTGTTAAACCCAAGTTATTATGTGCAGTCTGTGCCTGATAGTTAAAGGCCTATGGCTTGTTGAGAGCGAATAACACATGGTTTGTTATTACTGATGAGAACGCACACAACATATAATGTTGGAATTCTTTTGAATATTTATGGAGGTGTAACGCTCAGTTTGTTGAAAATAAATTTGGCACACCCAGTCTTTGCAGGTGCACACCCAATGTCTTTTTTCTGGCTACGCTACTGGTTCAGCTCTTTGTATGACTGCCCTTTTACAGCTACATCTCACACACAAACACACCCACATTCCAAATGCATCTGAAGAGTTCCCAATGTCGATATAATCAGTTTCACCCTCAATCTGCAAATCATCTGACAGCTCTGGTGCTATATTCAAATCAGCAGCAGCCTCCTCCTGAGTTTCCACCGCTGGATCAAACAGCACAACACGGAATACTGTCAGATGTTCATGGCAACGTTTTATCAAACTACCTGGAAACATTATTTTCTGTGACCTCTCAAAACCTCATCAGTCATCATGTTTTCTCAACAAGCAGTCAGTCAACCAGGCTCCAGTCGGCCAATCAATAGGTCATCAGTTACACACACACACACACACACATGCACTCGCACACACATTTGCAAACAGCCATATCATTATCACAGTGAGTACCAGGCATCAAGGAAAGAACTGTGTGGCCTGTTATCATACAGGTCAATGCAGATGAGCCGTTATGTAATAGATGGCTCATACTGACCCATGACGACCTGTTAGCTCTCTGAGGCTGAATGTGGAAACACAACCCTTCAAGCTTCTGTCCATTGTCTGTCCATTCTTTGACTGTTTTTTGTCAATAAAGGTCCACAAATCTAAAAAAAAAAAAAAAAACATCAAAAGGGTTTCACATAAAAGTATTCCAGGTTATGAATATTGTCATGGGAGGTCCACTATGACTATCAGACAGCTCATACTCCGCTGTCGCAAGGACCATCATAAAAATCCTTCTTGCCAAACGTAATAGGACTTTATAACAGAAAACTCACTGGACTCCTCATCAGTATTCAGCACAGTTTCTGCATCATTGCACCACTGTTATCTATCTATATATGTAGACTATATTACAGTAATGTGTCTATTTTAGATATATATTTTATTATAGATTTGTAGATATATTTTTTTATTCAAATTGTTTCTATTTCATTCTTCTTATTTCTATTTGGAGTAATGTGAATACCTGCTGCTCTAGGACAATTATTTCCCAGCCTGGGATGAATTAAATATCTTTTATCTTATTATTATACTTGTATCCAGAAAGCTTGACAGGATCCTACAGTAGGCTATCAAGCAACTTGATCTGTTCTCACTTTGACCCATGGGCCCAACCCTTTATACAGTCTATTGCCCAACCATAGACTGCATATAAAAAGGGCAGGAGCATCATAATATTATCGTAGTAGCTTACAGTATATATATACTAGTATATATAAACTAGTGTTGTTTTTAACTTGCTTTTTAAATTATATGTTGCCGAAACACACAGAATATTAAGAATTTTATTGTAGGCCTACTGTGTGACCATAGACCGTCTCCGGTGCATATCACAATAAAGATTTGAACTGAATTTGAATTGATCCTCATCATAAAGAAATAGTCTGTTCTTACAATCAAATAAGACATGTTTTGTTTTTGTTAGAGATTGGCAAAGACACATTAGGCTATAGTGAGTTTCATTATATTCATCTGAATTCTGCACTATAGCACATTGCTATACCGACTCTGATTGCAGCTAAATGATGCCATTATTGTATTTCCACCAAAGTGGAAAAAAAGTTTTTTTTTACTTTCTTTATTAAACATGTAAACATGAAGAACAAATACAATGACATACTCATTTCTGTCCATATGTGCAAATCAAATCACAGTGAAAGAAAAATCACACCTCCTGCATTACATAGGAAATCAAAATATTTTCTATAAAGGCTGAGTACCAGAGCCTATAGAAAGTATTAAAACATGAAATAAATAAAGAAGTTATCAAAAGGAAAAAATAAATAAATAAATAAAATACAAATAAAAAGATACAAGGGGTTCATCACAATTGAAGCATTTCCATAAGTGTATACAGTTTCTTAGCTTGGGCATTATCTATTTTTTTCAGACATCTTTGAAACAGAGAGAGCTCATTTTTAAGAGCCGACCATGAGGGGATTTCACCAAAGTAAAAAACAATATGTCTTGCCGTCGAGGCTTCCGTATTACGGAAGTGGGCGTGGTTTCTTGAGGAAAATCCATGGAGGACTCCTCCTCCCTCCCACAGCCCGTACAAAAGGATCCCTCCCTCCGACGTCACGGTGGGGGTTGCTCGCGCGTGCGTTTCTCTAAAAGTGATCTGCACGAGCCTTGTCGCTACTTGTTGTTGTGCAACGGTCGGAGAAACACGTTCATCCATTATCTGTAGTAAAGTCCTTCTAGGCGTCTCTGGCTGGAGCTACTTCACTGAAGATTCGGATTTTCGACGCACGTGAGCAATGAACAGTCTTGTAAAAGTCGCGCGGGTTTGCTGACAGGTAAGAATCACTTCACACCACAAATGAAAAACAACCATTGTTTGTTGACTTCGTTGTTACCTCGACCTAGAGAGAGTTGTTCCGCGAGGCAAGACATTAAAAAGGTATAGTTTCGTTGTTGGCTTATGATTCATCAACGTGTGAGAGGCGAGCATTACAGTGTGAACATGTAGGCTGCTTAACCGCGGTTTTCTAAGTTAAACCCAGCCTGGTCCAGCTGTGGAGAACAGGGCTACATGAGCCCGGGCCAGGCGCAGCAGGGGGTCTGCTCTCCCCGCCGGGGTCATACTTTGTGGTCCAGTTTTCCAGTAATGTGTAGGAGACGACTAGAACCGGAGAGAACAGTAGGCGTTTTGGTACAGCTACAGTACAATGCCTTATGTCCCGCTTCCGTTCGCCATTCACCGCAGCCTGAGTCCGCGGACAGAAGCTTAGCGCCCAGCTTTATGGTCACTTTCATCTCCTCATGCAGTTTAACCTGCACCCGGTCAATCATAGTAGCATATTCCATTGAATTTAAAACAGTGCACGTTCATCTTAATATTCAAAAAAAATTAAAAATTTAAGGAAAGAGAGCTAAGAGGGAAATTTAACTTAAAACATCCAAGTACCTACATTAAAAAAGTATGTGTATCACTCAGTACGTTTACATGACACTTGAAAAAACCGAATTATTGCCTTAATCCGACTATAACTGGATAACTGATGTGCATGTAAACACCTTAGTCCGACTGAAATCGGAGTTGAGAACTCCGATTAAGACACCCAGATAATGCGATTGGAATTCGATTTTCTCCGTCATGTATACGCCTTAATCAGAGTATAACTGGACAATGCATGTGCGCATGCTCCACAACCGTAGAGACGGCACCAAGTGGAGCAGAGAAGCCGCCCGAACCCCGCAAAGTAAAGAAAAAAAAAACCAACGTCAGCGCAGATTCAATGCATTTCACACATACACAGCGCAACCAGCCAGATTGTTTTATTAGAGAGAGAGAGAGAGAGAGGAAAAAAGGAAGCCCGTATGATATTCTCAGCGCGAATCCGGCCCAGACTGGTGCGTCTGGTCGGGAACTGCAGTTGAGAATGTATTAATAAGTTTACTAAGTTGTTTATATTCAGTTTTTTTACGAGGTGACAGAAAAGTCAACAGGACAGGCGGCGTATTAACCCGCTGAAACAACAGGTGACGGCGCATGAGGGGGCGGACCCCGTCAGTTATTCGGTTTTCTCAGTTGCATGTATATTGAGACAAGGACAGAAGTCCGATTTGAGCCAAAATCGAATTTTGAGCATAGCTCGATTAAGCTCTGCATGTAAACGTACTGACTGTGGCTGCTGTGGCTTGCCAGAGGATGTCAAACAAAGCAAAAAACATAACAGTTTAAAAAGAAATTAAAACAAAGTATGTTAGAAAGCTATAAGCAGGACTGATATCAGTTGGGATTTGACTGCAACTTTAATGCTGTTTATTTATTTTTGGCTACTTTTTTGCTACTTTCCGTTCCACTGAAAACATCAAGAGCTCCAAAGGTTTAACTGAAATGAAGAATTAAAGCTGAATAGCTTCAGCCTACACCAGTGTTTTCCAACCTTGGGGTCGGGAACCCATGTGGGGTCGCCTGGAATTCAAATGGGGTCGCCTGAAATGTCCACGACTGTATTCTATACTTTCACTTTCTCTAATCTAAATCGAGTTCAAATAAAATGCAGCATATAAAAATATCTGAGCTGGCGCATCTTGATTGACGGCCGCATTCACGATCAAAATGTGGTCACGAGGGGCGGTGCGTGGCGCAGTGGTTAAGGCAGCCGCCCCATGTAGAGGCTACAGTCCTCAACGCAGGCGTCCCCGGTTCGAATCCCGCGTCGGGCAGACCTTTCCTGCATGTCATTCCCCCTCTCTCTGCCTCCCCCTTTCCTGTCTATCTCACTGTGCTATCAAATAAAGGCAAAAAAGCCACACAAAAAAAAATGTGGTCACGAGCCAAAAAAGGTGGGAACCACTGGCCTACACCTTTTCGATCTATGCAACATTTATGAATTAAGTTTGAATTAATGAATGTTGATTGATGCCTGACTGTAACAATTTGTGCACAAGATCGAATAAACTACTACTACTACATTCCTAATATTGTTTTGAAACATTCATAGTGCAGTTTGATCCATGGTTCTGTTGCTTTTATTGTAAGGCAGATGGTTGGTCTACTGACAGCCTAGCACTCTTCTTTGTTAAAACTCCTTCCTCCCCCCTTCCTATCTTGTCTCCAGGTCCTCAGTGACAGTGGCCGGCTGCCTGTCCCCCAAGTCTAGACTCCTCACCACCCCTTTGAAGTGAGGCCAGGAGTGTGAACTGGTCTTCAGCCAAAAGGACTGACCCCTCCCCCTCCTGCTACCTTCAAAGCCTACTTCTGACACAAGTGATACGCGGAACCTGAACAACAGGAAGACGGTGGTATTTTAAAGGACCATCCACCAAGGCAATAGTTTGGTCCTACACATCCTTTGAGGGATTGTTCTGTAACTGTAAACATGGGGAATCAATTAACAGAAATTGCCCCCCACACCCAGCTCCTCCCTGGCTTACAGTCATTGCATATCGTAGTGATTGGTTTAGACTCTGCGGGAAAAACCTCCCTCCTCTACAGACTCAAACTGCAGGAGTTTGTGGAGACGATCCCCACCAAGGGATTCAACACGGAGCGGATTAAAGTGGCCATGGGGAACACCAAAACAAACACCACCGCGTTCCAAGTGTGGGACGTTGGCGGTCAGGAGAAACTGAGGCCCCTCTGGAAGTCATACACCAGGAGGACAGACGGTCTGGTGTTCGTGGTGGATGCGGCTGAGACGGAGCGCATGGAGGAAGCCAAGGTAGAGCTCCACAGGATCGCTCGGGCAGCAGAGAATCAAGGAGTGCCCCTATTGGTTCTGGCAAACAAGCAAGACCTGGACAGAGCCATGTCAGCCTCAGAGGTAATTATGTAACATGAACAGTTTGCATTTTGCATAGCAAGATATGATACGATGGAACACTTTGTATTGGCCAGAAGATTGTCCCCAATTGTGGGTTGTGAATATGGCACCAGTCACTCTGAAACCCATCATATTGAAAATTGCTGCTTTTCTTAGAAACAACACAATGGTGAACATATTTCCAAACCAGGCTAGCTAATGTTTGTCTCTTACAGAAAACTCAGTTTAGGCCTTCGGCATACAACTGTGGCCTTCATCACCCTCATTCATCTTGTAGTCTTTATAATGTCAGGTCGAACACTTACAGGGTTTGGTTTGTTCAACCAACAGTCTGTAATGTTAAAAAAAGGAAATTATGTTTGCTTTACTGTCATGTAAGACAGAAAATCAACATTACAGAATGCTGGGTCTAATTTTAAGACATCTCAAAGCTGGTTCTCTGTTAGCCTCGTAAACCAACCGCTCCCGGAAATGCAATGCATTTCATTTCTGAGGGAGAGTCTGGCCTCATCCCCGTTGTAAGCGTTTGGCCTGAAACCCTCAGAAGGCCAAGCCAATCAGCGTCGCCACTGTGATTGACGTGTCAATCAGGGACCGACTGGTGCGCTTACAACGGGGATGAGGCCAGACTCTCCCTCAGAAATGAAATGAATTGCATTTCCGGGAGTGGCTGGTTTACGAGGCTAGTTCTCTGTGGGATCTCTTACAGAATCATTTACTCTTTAATTGATGAAAGCTTAAAGGGTAATTGCCGGTTTTTACAATCTGGACCTTATTTCTAGCATAAACTACAATCATTTACTCACCCAGATAACTTTGGTGTCATTACAAGTCGTTCCGACGAAATTAGCTCCAGCCGAGAGCCGCGTATATCCATATAATGTTGAGTCTACAGGGCAGCGGAATGCAGCCTCTAAATAACACATTATCTGCTGTGAAACTCGTTCATTTCACCAATATTTTGTTATGATACGCTAGTGCTATTCCCCTCTGAGTCTGGGGTTAGCTGTTATCAACATCCGGGGTCTGTAGGTTGACCTACTAACCTAATAAGGTCCAGATTGTAAAAAAAAAAAAAAAAGGCAATTCCCCTTTAACATTTATCTTTGGCCATGAAGTGCTGAAGGTGAAGGCAACTGAGAACCTTCACGGACATTCCCCTTTTGGCAGCACTGAGAAAACCCTGATGAACCTTCTACTTTAAAACGTTATGTCAATTAAACCAGTTAATGTCACCCAGTCTGTCATTTGAACAGTGAAAGAAACGGTGTCAGGTAGTGACGTCTTCCTGTTTGATGTCTCTGTGTTCCAGGTGGAGAAGGTGCTGGCCCTCCATGAACTGAGCTCTTCCACACTGCATCAAACACACGGCTGCTCAGCACTGAACGGCCAGGGTCTGCAGCACGGCCTGGAGAAACTGTACGAAATGATCCTGAGGAGGAAGAAGATGCTCCGACAAAGCAAGAGGAAGAGATGAAGGGGGAGGCGGGGGGGGCTTCATCACAGTCTGTGACACTTACTACACGCAACTTCTGAGGATGAAACCAGAGGAAGGCGGACGGTCCCTCACACAAGTTGCGATACTTCCAACTCGTTTTTCAAACATGGGCTTTCTTTGTCTTTGCCCATTGTTGACATTGCCTTTCATCTGTGTGGACCGAGCCGCTTCCCTTAGGATTGTTGCACGCTCCCTCTCCTCATTGTTAATACTGAAAGGAGTGCAGAAAACCAGTGCTACTCCAACACTGAAGGATATTTTGGACAAATGTTGAGTTCTGCATCCCATCACCATGTTTCAGTGTTACAATAATGTTGCATGATGTTCACTCGGATGCCTGCTCTAGAATACTGAAGGGATAGTTTGGGTCTCCTGATTACCAGCAGTAGATTCTGATCAGTTCGCTCCCACTGAGGAAACCTTGAGAAAATGAAGTGCCAAAGGAAAATACTGTGTAATGGGAACCACAGGAAATATTCTTCATGAAGACTTTTTTTTTTTTTTTGAATAAACAGTTCTGCTAATCCACTGATGTCTTAGCGGACTGTTCTTACTGGGATGAATCTACTGACTATGCATGGCTACCTCACACAATCCCATGTCAAAAAGAACAAACCATCCCTGTCAATCCTGTTGGTGATCAAAACCAGAACTTTTTGTTGTTATTCTAGAATAGAAACTGACCAGTGTTTGCCGTTGGAGCTACATTGAAGACAAGTGACCAAAGAAAAAAACTTACCGACGCTGGCGCTGATGCCTGAGGCTGCTGGCTGCTGAGTCCATCCAGGCCACTATGAGTTAGTTTTTCACTCTTCACTAGAGTGGTTTATCACGGTTGGGTGTATTTCAGGGATGCATGCATGGTTGGATTATGAGTACAAACAAAGAATTGTTCTTGCACTGTAAATATTTTTTGTAAAATCAAATAAATTATTGAACAACTGTAAATTGTTTATTTCAAGAGTTATCTTAATCCAAACACTAATCTCAGACAACACAAATAACACTGAACTACTGTGTTGCCATTTTGCTAAGAGGTGGCAGATCTTAAATGGGGCTTGTCAAGTTGACATAATTTGCACTGTAGATTTAAAGGCTTTGATATGTTATGTTATGTTTATTTTATTTGATATGGATGTCACAAATACATTGAGACTGTTCCAGTGGACAGACCAGATGCTTTGCTTGGGTGTGTTTAGCACATAATTTTCAACACCAGTCCATAGGCGGCTATTCTAAAAACACAGAGCATATTATCAACAGTATGAGATAAAACTGCATGACACATCACAACAGTAATATGCTAATCTAAAAATGCTTTAAAAAGATCAGTGAGAGGAGATGAAGCAAACAGAAATCATGATCGCAATGAAAAAGTCTGTATTTAGGCTATACATGTTAGCATTGTAGCTATAAACAAGCATGTCTGCAGCTGTAGGCCTAGATACTCTGTTGAATTTATTTTCTGTTGGTTCACAGCTCTTTTAAACACATTTTGGGGGATGCTAATGCTAACTCTGTCCCTCCACTGCGTGTGAGGAAGTTGCTGAATCCACAATCTTGAAAATACAACAGCAGCTAGTTGGCAAAGGTTAACAGCAAAGCTTTAGCACAAACACACAGGAACACATCGCCTCTTACATAAGCCTGTGTCACAGCCTTTCTAGCAGAAAATCTAGTTCGTTCAAGTTAGTCAGATAACACTAAGCTGGTGTGACAGCTCCCCCCTCCCCTGTGCTTCATATCATTCCCCATTGTCATTCACTCCACTGTACAGCAGGAAGAGCAGCTGCACTGACGTCAAAAGGTTGTTCTACCTGTCCAACCTACCCACATCTCAGCTGAACACAGGTGTTTAAAACCGGCTACACTGGATATCTAGTCATTTCCCTTTAGGCATTGGAGCACAACACCCACTGTAAATCAATGATTTGTTTTTTAGTTTCGGGTGGGGGGTTGGGACTGGGCTGGCTCTACTGCCCCAGTCAGATAAATCCCATCTAAAACACTGGAGCACATCATAAATACAAAGCGTGTGCTGTGTAGTGTGACAGGTTCACTGGTCACAACATTCAGGTCTTCTTCTCAGAAGACAATAGGGGACAGAAGAAGAAGCAAAACCACATGTTTGTTGCATTTTTGTTATGTGATTCAGGAACTTGAGACTTGGTTTCAGGAAAAGAAGGAGTCTTTCCCCTCAAACCCTTTCGGGGGACACTGTATACTAGTATGAAGACCTACTTCACACAGTGTGTAAGTCTCATCCAGATGATCAGTGGTATGCCATCATCACAGTGAGCGCGGCTAAAACACAAATGTCAGTAAGAATGACACTAAGTGAAGTGATATCTCTCCTTGAATCTGATCTCAGAGCAGAGTTCTGTCCCAGATGTCGGTTTGCATTCATCATATGTAATCCCCTCTAGGGGTTTTGTGAAAGTGATGACAATAACAGTGTCATTATCAGCTCATTATATTAAAAAGGAGAATTTTGTAAGGGGAGACACTACAGGTGAATAGGGTAAAAAATGTAACTAACACATATCACCATGAAACTTCCCAAGTTTATCACTTACATTAAGACAAATATTTTTTGTGTTACAAGTTTTGTAAAATGTTATGTTGAAATATGTAAATGAGCCAATATCTAATGAAATATGTGCTAATTTGCATAGATTTCCAGAACCAAAATCTGAACAATGGATAAAGCCCCTTTCAAAATTCTTGTTTTATTTTGTTGACATATTAGAGTCAGAAGTTTTTACAGAGGGAATTGTGGATATCTCTTTTTATCACTTTGTAAATGAGAAAATACTGTCACCAGCCCTAAAAAAAAATCACATTTCGCCCTGTTTTTAGGAATAAAACGTTGTATAAATCAGACTGTGAATGATATATCAACAAACCCCTCTGTAAAAACCTTCAGAACAAAACGGAATAAAACAGGAAGGTTTGGTGTCTGTAAGTGCTGCTGAAGTGGCGATTTCGGTCTCAGAGTCTGAGGAAAAACTCATTTTGACAAAAAGGCCTTTAAAGACTTGTACTGTAAAATTCCATAGATTGTTAATGTAAATCGTACTTTTGCGATTGGTTGCGGATACAGAGGAAATGACCATTTTTGGAGCCTATATCATTGTTCAGGAGAGAGATAGCTTTACAATGATACCTGGCATGACATGGGTCAGACAACAGGCACAGCACATGTCACAGTAGCATGTTAACTTTTGGTGAATTTAGGAGAAGTCTACTGACGAAAGAGACAAAATGAAGTAAAATAAAAACCTTAATGTGGATTTTCTACCATTTCTTCTGACTTTTCTGAAAGAATACATGTTAAGGACAGGGCCCTTGCTAGGAATTCTGGGCCCCCTGAAAGAATACTAAAGTGGGCCCCTGCCCCCTGACTTTTCCACTTTTTTTCTTAGACTACATACATATTATCATTTTTTATTTAGCCTTCTTTGTTTTGATGCTAATGCAGCATTACTATGAGTATTAGTCAGGGTCTAAGCAGAATAATTCAGTCATATAAAGATTAGACTATTGGGGGGTTTTGTGGGCCCCACTGGGCGCTGGGCCCCTAGAATTATCATCACCTTTCTCCCCTATACAACGGCCCTGGCTAAGGAAGAAAAATAGCCCAAAATCCCAAGATTGATCAGCGCATGAAAAAACAGTGTTTTAGTTATGGGATCTCATTCATTTTAAAAGGAGTTCAAAGATAATTTTGACTGGATTGGTTTGAGATCAGTTGTGATATTGCAACATGTGCAGAAACTTGGGCATTAAAGAATGACTTCAACTGTCTTCTCTTTTTCTTGAGCAATAAGGGGTAAATAAGCAGATACCAAATGAAGTTTTGAAAGGGTTGTAAGGTGGGAGGTGATGAGTAACAGGTGCCCTGAGGAAGATGGCAGGGAACTGGAAAGTAGGTTAGTCACACCTAGACAAACCCAACATGTACACTACAGCATGCTTATGTCACTGGATTGTGTGTTTACAGTTTTTTCACAATTGCTAACACACTAAAATGACATGCATAGCACACATATTTGAACTGACACTGAGAGAGCAAATCCTCCTCTCAAGTCTCCAAAACTTTAAACACATTTTCTGCTTTACACACGTTTTGCAATTCCAATTCAAAATGGCACTTTTTAAGTGCACTGAACACGGTTCTCTGCATAAGACACAACACTCTCCTGCACTACTTCCTGACAATAATCAGACTCACATTATATGGATATACGCGGCTCTCTGCTGGATCTGATTTCGTTGGAACGACTTGTAATGACACCAAAGTTATCTGGGTGAGTAAATGATCATAATTTTTGCTAGAAATAAGGTCCAGATTGTAAAAAAAACGGCAATTCCTCTTTAACTCAAGAGGGGAACACACAGGACGTGACAATAGGAATTGAATATGAAACATAAGAAGCAGCTGCGTTGTTATCAACAACTTAATCTCAAGATCAACGCCAAAGGCTGGTGCAGAAAATGAAGCAGATGGAGACTGCTGTGATTCAATATTATTCACAAGACCTTGTCATAGCGTTGCATCCATTCGGCAGAAAAAGATAGGGATCGATATTTTATGTCATATTGCTATGCTCACTCCCTGAGTGACAGCTCCATGTGGAACCATGCACACGCTCTGGACTCTTTCAAATCCATGCTGAAGAGGCAATTGTTTTTCATTTGTTTGCCCATGTTTGCTATTAGAATGAATGGTACTATATAAATTAAAGTCATAAATATTACTATTATGTTCCCTAATAGTTTCAGTCCACGCATGCTTTTACAGGGCAGATGGATGCACTTTGTCTCTACTCTCAAGCAGGTTGAACAAGAAATAACTAACCACTGATACTTCACCACTACCATCCTCATCATCATCAACCCTTTTATTTTCTCGTGGGTTGAACATGCCACATCTTTTGGGCCACATCGGCATTGCTTTGCAGCAGCAGGTGAAGGGAGTGTGTCTGGTATTCATGGAATGTGGCACAGCTGGTGTTCCTGTTCACATACCACGCAATCCTTCACTCACTCACTCTCAAAGGAGGAGTAGAGGGAGTGTAAGGAAATGCATATTTAGTTGTTTTTGTTCTATTCTGTAGTCACAGTTACAATGCAACTGAACAACTATCATTTGTAAGTAAGCACTGCACTACTTACTACAGAAGTTTTCAGGTCAGTGTTTTAGAAAAGCTGACTTTACATTGAACAAACATGCTCTAAACAGCGCTGGATCTGGAGAAAGTGAAAGTTAATGTCAGTGTAATGACAGGTTCACACATTTCATCAGTTCTGATCTGTTGAATCAAAACCCCTCATATCACAATCTGAACATCACAAGCTTCATGCAGGAGGATTTACAGCTGTTTTAGAATGCATCAGTTTAAGCTACGTAGAACAGATTCACCTCCAACATTCACATTCTTTGCTTTCTGGCTTTTCTATGTCCTCTTTTGGGCACACATGAGTCATGACAGCCTGTGAGACATGACCTTTCGCAATTAAACAAAGTTGCTCTAATTTCCAAGAATAATTTCAAGTGGTCTCTAAAGCCACAAATCACTGAGGGCTTTAATTGTATACGCTCATCTCATCTCCAAACCAGCACTTCCTTGGATTTGGATCAGTGCAGGGAACTTCCAACCGGAGATCCAGTCCAACGCTGTAACCACTCTGAGTGCACCACGTCATTAAAGGGGAATTGCCGGTTTTTGGACCTTATTTCTAGCATAAATTATGATCATTGACTCACCCAGATAACTTTGGTGTCATTACAAGTCATTCCGACGAAATTAGATCCAGCCGAGAGCCGCGGCGCGTATATCCATATAATGTGAGTCTACAAATCGATTATAATTAATGATACTGTACGTAAAGATCATGACCACGCCTCAATTAAGTTGTTTATATTTTATTGTTAATGTTCTGTCACTTATTCATCTGTTTATTTTTATTAAAGATCATTCTGAAAGGGGCGGTGTATAGCTCAGTTGGTAGAGCACCCGCCCCGTGTGTAGAGGCTATAGTCCTCGCTGCAGGCGGCCCCGGTTCGAGTCCCGCGTCGGACGGCCCTATCCTGCGTGTCATCCCCCCCCTCTCTGCCTCCCATTTCCTGTCACACTCTGAACTGTCCTATCTAATAAAGGCATGAAAAGCCAAAAAAAAAAAAAAAGTCATTCTGAACAACTTGATAACATCATGATGGACCAAAGAAACAGCAGCTCCTCTCTCCTCACTGCAGGACAGAGAGATACAGAAAATTCTTCATACCTACAGTACAGCCATCAGGCTTTCTAATTCTTCTGCAAATGGTAGATGAGCTGACAGTGTGACAGTGTTTTCTTTATCTACATTAATTTTTGAGACCAGCACCTTTTTAATTGGATGTGCGCGACCTTTCTACTTTTTAGATGAGCTGACAGACAAATGATGTCCCCTTGGGGTTTAATAAAGTCATTATTCTTATTCAATAAAATACTTTTAACAGTCAATGAATAAATGATTATTATTAATAGGGCTGGGACGATATGCTTTTCTCCCGATTCGATTCTTGTACAATTTTTTGGATGGCGATTCGATTTAAATTGCGATTCTACGTTATTGCCGATTCTCTCGATTTTTAGTCTGCATTTTTAACATTTATCTGCACACAAATACTGTAGGAGCCTAGAAATGTACATACTCCATTATAAAGTGAACTTAAACCCTTTTCAAAACCTGTACTCTCTGTATGTAAAAAAGGCGAACAAATGCACATTGCACAATATTTACAAAAATTTGAAAAAATTGAAAAAAAATCGATTTTTGGAAAAAAAAATCGATTTAAAAATCGTCAAAAAAGATATCGCGATATTTATGTGAATCGATTTTTTCTCCCACCCCTAATTATTAACACTGGAAAGTGTGTCCAAACATTCTGCCACCCCTCCATATGAGTAAAAAAGACTGGCTTCAGTTCCCTGAATGTGTGTTGAATGTGTCCCTCCTGGCCTACTGTAGTGCTTCAATGAGTGCTTCAACATTCTGTCCGTCCGTCCGTCTGTCTGTCTGTCTGTCTGTCCGTCTGTCTCTGTCTGTCTGTGATGATGTCATCAGCTTACCAAAAATTCTGAAATCAAAATGAATAGAATGTGATGATGTCATCAGCTTACACACATTTCTGACATCTAAATGAATGGTGATTATGTCAGAGTGATGATGTCATGAGGTTCCTTTGATGTTGGGTCATAGGGAGCTATGTAGCTGGTCACAGACTCAGACAAATACAGACAGTCTTATAGTACAGTCAGACGTGGACTCACATTGTGAGGATACTTGACGTAGAAAGATAATAGACAATAGAAATGGCTTCAAAAAACATGGCCAATTTATACAAAAATGAATGGGTTGGAATTCAATCTGCCTGCAGAATTCGGCACACTGAAATTAAGATCAAAACGAACAGGCAGCCATCAGCGGACATGTATGACACAAACCCCAAAACCTGTGGAAAAAAATTCAGCGAAGTCTTAAATACACATTTAGCTCAGGAGAATCGGGTAATGGCTGAACTGAAGAAAAGACAGAAACAAATAGAGCAGAATGACAAAAGGAAATATGAAGCACTGGCACAGCATCGAGTGATAGAAGACTTGAGACAGGAGCAGGAAAAGAACTGTGAGCGAAAGCAAAAGAAAACACAAGCTGTAACACAATACTGGACACAGCAGATGAACGAAAAACAACTGCAAAGAGAAAAGGAGAGGCAGCAAGACAAGAAAGATGGAGAATATCTCCGCAGGCTTGACGATCTCCATGCAGAGGAGCAAAGACGTGAAGTGGAAAAAAAAGCTCAGTCAAAGAAAATTAACCTCAAGAACCAACTGGAGGATATCGGCAGGTCACAGCTCCAGAGAGAACAACAAAGAATCGAGAGGGAGAAACTTCAGATTCCAACAAATGGAATGCTCAATCGAAAACGTGAACAGCCAGAACCACTGAGAAGACTCCAAGTCCAAAAGGACATAGTTAGTGACAGACTGGCAGCTACAAAGGAGAAACAGGCTGCTACTAGAGCTATGCTAGAGCAACAACGACTCGCCCGAGATGTAGCCAGGAGAGAGGCTGAATTTGCAAAGCAGCGGAGGGAAAAAGAGGAAAAGAGGGCCGCTGCACTTCAGTCCGTGTCTGACCACCGGCGGAAAGCCATTCTCAAGAGAGAGCACGACACACAAGCAGAGCTACAGAACAGCTTACGTTGGCTGCAGGCTAACAAAGACGCCGACGCGCTGTCGGTCGCAAATCAAAAACTGAAGGCCCAAAAGCTCCGAGAGGAAAGAATCAAACTGGACAACGTCAATTTGACCTCTGCAGCTGAAAAACGTGCTCAGTTTGAGCAGGGCAAAAAAGAGGAATTGGCCTCTGAAGCGAGGAATGCAAAACAGACATCCCAGAAGCAGCAGCACCTCCATCAGTATGTTAACCACGACCTTCTGACGGCAGCACAGCATCTGTACAGTCAGGAACCACACAGCTCTAGAAACACTAGGCTGGCTCATGTGCCACCCTGCAGCCCAGCCATGTCCGCTGCAGCTGAAGCCACCTCATTCGCTCTGTATTCAGCTCAATTATCCAAACCGGCACACAATAACCCAGACCTGAGATACAGAGAAACCATTGTGGACAACGTGGCATCCTACCGTCTGCCGCAGGCCTCTGCAAAACCCTTCAAGTCCTGCCTCCCGCCCATCTGACATTCTGTCATGTTAATCTCCCAAAGTCCTTTCCATCGTGACTCTCCACACCTTTCTCCATTTTTAATTTAATTTCCCTTCTTCCCTTCCCTTCTTTCTCTTTCTCTCATTCCTTATTTTCCTTTATTTGGGGTTTTCTCCAGGTGCTCTGGTTTCTTCCCACCCAACAAAACCTTGAAAAAAAAAATTAAATAAAATTAAAAAAAAACATTCATATGCGTTATCATCAAATTTCTGTATGTCAATATAATAATGTCAATAAAGAAAAAAAATTATTACTTTTTTATTTTCTTTTCTTTTCTTTTTACTTAATAATCCTCATTTCACTGTGGTTGTATCTAGTGTATAGCAACATGCACATTAAAACGTAACAGTGGATAGCTTGTTGGCATGTTATGGCCATACTTTCTTTACTGTTGTTTATATGTTGGGGTTATGAGTGGGGTAGATGGCAATGAAAGATGTTACAGCACCATAAAAGAATGTTCTTTTTTCTAGTTTACAGAGAGAGTGTATCCAGGACAGTTACTCGTCTTTTATAATAAAGTAAAAACTACTCCTTCCTTTAAATCAATTATAATGATTTATTGTAACGGTGTCGGTGACATCAAAATCAGTGCACGTGAAATTTTGTGAACACCGAGATGCTGTCAGGTCTAAATGATGGTGATGCATGTAAACTCAGCTGAGCCACAGTGGAACCAGACAGATAGAGATACTTTATTCACCCCAGGCTGGGAAATGATTGTACAGCAGCAGGGCCGTTGCTAGGAATTCTGGGGCCCCTGAAAGAATATTAAAGTGGGCCCCTGACTTTTCCACTTTTTTTCTTAGTTTTTTTTCTTCTTAGACTACATATATTATCATTTTTTTATTTAGCCTACCTTGTTTTGATGCTAATCCAGCATTACTATGTGTATTAGTCAGGGTCTTATGCAGAATAATTCAGTCATACAAAGATTAGACTACTGGTTTTTTTTTTATTGTTTTTAATTGTTTTTTTTTATTTTGTTCTTCTCTTTTATGACCCACTGTAAAAGAACTTTGGTACATCGAAAGGTTTGTTTTAAAGGGCTGTATAAATAAAGTACATTTACATTTACATTTACATGTTGTGGGCCCTACTGGGCGCTGGGTCCCTAGAATTGTCATCACCTTTCTCCCCTATACAACGGCCCTGTACAGCAGCATTCACATTAGTGCAAACATAGGGTAAGAAGAATGAAATAGAAACAATCTGAATTGTTATAACAGTAAGTATTGCAATCCTGTAAGCTGTCTGCAATTACATCTACCTCAGTCTGTTTTTTTCCCTGTTGTTAAATGTGTTTCAGTTTGTTGATGTTTTTTACCACAATCATGCTGCCGAATGTTTGTACGTAACATTACGAGGGTGAAGCATCTTACTGAACACAGATGTGTTGAGGCAGATGTTGTTGTTCAAAATTGCTTAGCCTACACTTTGAAAACCCCTGCTGTTGCTGGGTAACGATGTGGTTTGTGGTTCCATCTTTGATACCATCCCCCCCATAGCCCTTGCAGGAAGTGCAGAGTCAAACCAGATTATCCCCAAAAAGTGGCAGATCCACCCAAGGCCTTTGTATAGGGGAGAAAAGTGATGATAATTCTACATAATTCTGCATAAGACCCTGACCAATACTCATAGTAATGCTGCATTAGCATCAAAACAAATTAGGCTAAATTTAAAAAATGATAATAGTCTAAGAAAAAAAAGTGGAAAAGTCATGGGGTAGGGGCCCACTTTAGTATTCTTTATGGTGGCCCAGAATTCCTAGCAACGGCCCTGGATCTACCTCCTCCCAGGTATAGGTTATGGAAACCAACCTTGTACAGTAGTCTAGCCTCCTGAGACCCTGCATCCTCATACGAGGACATTACATTTTTGCCTCTTAGTGTAGCCGATGTCATATCTGGCCCTCTGTGTTGTGTTTCTCATGGCCTGCCGTAGGTGGGGTTCGATCCCACGACCTCCCGCACCGGAGGCGACGATGCTAACCTCTTCGCCAAGAAGTTGACAACCGCTTGGCAAGTTGGTTAGCACGTCTTTTATGGGTGGAGTGAGTGCACATCCGTTACACTCACCCCCGCTGAACTCACTCCACCCAGGGCATCCGGGTCACGGCACCACTGTAGCCGATGTCATATCTGGCCCTCTGCGTTGTGTTTCTCATGGCCTGCCGTAGGTGGGGTTCGATCCCACGACCTCCCGCACCGGAGGCGACGATGCTAACCTCTTCGCCAAGAGGTTGACAACCGCTTGGCAACTTGGTTAGCACGTCTTTTATGGGTGGAGTGAGTGCACATCCGTTACATTAGCACCATGATAACTCAATTTTAAAAAACTTTGACCTATTAGCCACATTTAGGGACACTGCCTGTGCTATCTTGTGGTGATATCACAAATGATACCAATTTCTTTGGGGGGAAAAAATGGCGGGAATTTCAGCCGGAGCCTTCTATGGCAGTTCCCGGAAGATAAAAGACCAAGGTAAGAATTAAATCCAAATTTTATGAATTAAACCAGTGTATTTATGTACAACAATGTCTCTGTCTTCATATGGCATTAAAATTTGACACATTTTAGTAGCAGACTGGGACATCAATACATTTCACGTCCTCATTTGAGGACATTGGGACTATGTTATGTTATTAAAGTAATTGGTGTAATTTGGGATATCACCACAATATGGCACAGGCAGTGTCCCTAAATGTGGCTAATAGGTCAAAGTTTTTAAAAATGGAGTATCATGGTGCTAAGAGGCAAAAATAATGTCCTCCTATGAGGACGCAGGGTCTCAGGAGGATTCACATTTCTTAAGAACTACTCGTTATTCCACTTCAGACTGATAGTACTTGACCTCAGGATGACACTCAGAAAAAATCAGGCCAATCTGATGTGGCATTTCAGAATAAAACCCCTTTGAACTTCCATATTTCACTGTATTCTATGTACAGTAGGATTAATTGTTTTTTGACCCAATGTCCTCATATGAGGACACTGATTTTTGAGAGAACTACTTATTGTGGAAAGCTGAAATTTTGAATTTACACAAATTGGGCCCTTCTGGTCCCAAACAGCTCGGGTCTCAGGAGGCTAGAGCAGTGAAGCTTTTATCACTGCAGCAATAGGGAACACCGTTAAAGCACACCAGATGCACCCATAGTCATGGAGATGACGTAGCCCAGAAGACCAATAAGAAAGTCCCCTGGTGGACTCCAAGAGGGCCTGGTGCTCTGAGGGAACAACAGAGACACAGCAACATCCACGCTTCTAATCATTGATCTGGATCTGGATCAATAAGATGATCTAGGTTAAAAACTAAACCTTTTCATTACTGTGTTTTTGATTCATAGTGGTTTTGTACAGCAGTTCATTCTGCGGTAGAACGAGAGGAGGAACAAAGCTAAAGAAAGACTCTGACCAACCTGTTGAAGGCTAAATTAAAAACCATCACATGACGCTGCAAACCGCTTCAGCCACAAAGTCATGACTCTTTTCACTTTTTCTGCTTCAAGAGGTAAAAAATAGACATGTTGAGGCCACAAAACATTATTATCCTTCTAAAAGATTTCATTGTGCTCTGTGATTTCAAATGTCATCATATTTCAGCACGTAAGTACTGGTTGTCTCAGTCCAGAGGCTAGAAAATGACACAGTGGAACAGAGTGACACATCGGCACAGTCACACTTTGCTCTGAGTATAAACCCTGCAGCTGGAACATTTAGGCCATCCTCACAGTACTTCTACCAGACCTCCATTGACCTCCATTGTAACCTGCCCTGTCTCTGCAGGTGACATGAAAGTGACCTCCACTTCTCCAAACAGATGCCTGGAGCCCTGGACCACCTCAACAGGCTCCTTACATCATACAGGCTCGATTTATTCCTCCATTTTAGCTCCTTCACTATCCAGAGTTCATTCACACAGGTGAGTTTATAACTGGTAAATTGTAAACTTTAACTTTGAGGTCTGTCTTATGTTGAGAAGATGTACAGTTATCTAAAGAAGCTCATGTCAATCACACACCGACAGTCATAAGTGAAATTAATAATCATCTCTGCAGTTTTCTATTTTTTTATTTACTTTGGCTCAGTTCTCAGGAGACAAGAGAGTTTTATAAACCATGAAGCTAAAATCTCAGGATGTTTTTTCTTTTCTTTAAAAATATATAGAATTTCTCATTAATTTAAGCAAATTGCATTATTAAGTACAATTTTCTAAAAATCTGGACAAAATCACTTTGTACAGGCTACACCTCTCACTGATAAAATGGTTGGTTTTCACTGACATTGTTCAATAATAATAATAATAAACAGTATGCCAAGAATAACTGTGTTTAGACTAGAGTGGGAGTGGTTGTTACCACAGTGTTTACCTGAGCTAGTGTAAGTGGTGTGTCTCCGTATACTACACAGTTCAGCCTCCTGCTGGCACAGCATGTGTCAGAGCAGCTTTGGCACCAAAGGGACAGAGGCCAAGGGTGTACACATACACATACATGTCCAGCCTGCCTGACAGAGGATGATGTCCATTTGAATGACTGTTTACAAGTTAAAGCTGTAATATATCATAATTTTGTTTGCTTCACTGACCAGCAGTGAGACTGTTGCCTAAATGTTACGTAATGTACTTTTATGCACTCTAAGGCACTCTCCCCCTGTTGAAGACAGGGGGAGGTACTGCTGCAGATAAGTCATGATATTTTTTGGTTGATTAGACTTTTTTTTTTCCGTTTCCACATTTATGTTTAAAATGAATGGCAGTGTACCATGCACATGTTGAATATATGAACCTGTGTATTATTTGAATAGCTCAGGTTTGAATGCACAATGTACATTTATACACAGCACTAGGCCCAGTTAAATATAATACACAGTTTTATACAATATATTACAGGGGGTCCCTGCTCCCTCTCTGCATCATTTTGGAAGTCAGTGGCCTGAAAAACGTCAAATCCCCTGGCCCCTGCTCTAAGGCAGTGATCCCTCCACAGGGGTGCGCCAAAGATCCACGAAGAACTTAAAGGAGGGTAATCATTTTAATGTGTTACAGACGAGTGAGCATCAGGTCAAAAATACATACAGTTTTAAAAATATATATTTGTATTATTATACAATAGCAGTATTCATGTTGTCACTGCTCGTTTAAGCATTTGTTTGATTTATCCTTTGTACGTTGTTTATTGATTATTTATTAATTGAAGTACCTGTCTGTAGCCTACAGAACAAAAGGTCGAAGTTTAATAGCCTTGAAAACTGATATTCTATACTGAGTCACTGTATTATGCCTGTCTACAGTCAACAGAGGCATAAGTGAACAAAGCACCTGCTTGCAAGTAACTTTTTAAAGTTGCAGTGCGTAACTACTGTCGACCCTTAGAGAAATGCTGCGTAATTACAAAAACTTTAATTGTTGCTACATTTCAAATTGTTGTTGCACTTTCCTGTTGCAGTTTATTTAAAACCAAAAGTCATAGCCCGTCCACTTTCCGTTATAACCCCGACCATTTCCCCGCTATAACCATGCCCACTTTCGGATGTAGCCCCGCCCACTTCCTGTTACAAGACCCACCCCATCCCACCCTGTTATACCTTCACCTAGGTCTATCACAAGGTCAAGTCACCAACATGGGTGCT
The DNA here is from genome assembly GCF_905171665.1 of Trachurus trachurus. Classification (NCBI taxonomy): domain Eukaryota; kingdom Metazoa; phylum Chordata; class Actinopteri; order Carangiformes; family Carangidae; genus Trachurus; species Trachurus trachurus. Next base: position 27,706,430 of record NC_139905.1, read on the forward strand.
TGTGTACTTATCTCACCAACAATGACACAACAGTACACTGTAATGTTCAGTAGCTGCAGCTATGGCTTACAGCACCAGTCACCCACATCACCAGGCTGCGACTGCCATCTACTGGTGGAGAGCAGCAACTAAACACACTTGAACTGAAATCAGGTGAGTTTACTCCTGTGTTCACAAGCATTTAAAAATAATTATAATCTGAAAAATTAAGTGGGAGGCTAATTGAATAACAGAAACTAATCTTGACTCCTGAAACATCCAGGGTTCCACATGTGAGCACACAGTTTCTGCATTTTGCCTCTGAGAGCGGTGCCGATGACACATCTGTCAGGGCCTTAGCCTACTGAAACTTTGTTACAGACTTACTTTGTTTACAAATGGTTTAAAGAGCTTTTTCAGAGAAAACAGCTGCCTGCTGCTGCTGCTGCTGCTGCTAAAATGACACAAAAAACACCAAATAATATAAAATAGGGTGAATTATTCTATTGGTCATAGACTACATATGAAGATACACACCTCTCAGTATAGGGACATAGGGGTTAGTAAGAGTAAGAGATGCCACATCAGTGGCCGATTTAAAAAGCTGTAAAAAATAATGTCTTCTTTTTTACAGCTTAGTTGTGTGTATATTGATATGTGCATGTGATTGATATGGTTTTCATTTGACTCTGTGCTATTTGTTGTAGGCTAATTGTATTGCATTGTGATTATATGTTGTAAGCTTGGGTTTTTCTTGATTTGATAACAAGACAGTGTTACTAGTATTTATTTGATTGAATGAATACTTCATTGTTGCAAAAGACCTGTCACAGTTGGTTCTAAACCAGTGAGGCTTCAGGGATTGTGGAAGAGCTGAGTAGTGTGAATGTGACTGGAGGGCTCTATCACAACAACTTCTTCTGCTCTAGGTGCTTGCTCGGCCTTGCAAGAGCTATTAGAAGACACACCCACCTTTCTCTCACTCCCTTCAATAATACCACAGTCACTTCCTTCACCAAGTCAGACTGCACAGCTCCATTCGTGTCGACTGGCCAGAGTCCACGAATACAATCCTTTCACCAGTTCAGCCTGATTACACAGATTACACACACAAGAAAAGGTAAGTCCTGCTCTCTAATCTCACTTTTTTTAATTACATAAAGTCAGTTTCAATAAGTTTAAATAACAATGTTGTAGTTGCCGGTGAAACTGGTTTGTCCTTTCAATCTGTTCTCTAATCTAATGGATGTTGTCTCTCATTGGTTCTCTGTCTGTCTAATGAGGCAGGGTCAAAATATACCACCCAAAATAATGCTTTTTATGTATGTCCATGTACTAGACTGAGTGAGAATATATTTAGGATGACATCCTGTCAAACTGTTGCTTTATGATAATAATCTGTGTTCAAAAATCAAAAGATACATGTGATCCTGCAGGTTTATTGTTAGAGAGCAGAAAAATATGTAACAGTGAAAGCATGTTTGCACATTGTGCACCACCCCTGATAAAAGTGCAGATATCTCACACTCATTATTGACACAGTTAACAATGTTGCTGACAAACTTTGCATATAATGTGACATTACCAAGCAGTTCTTATAAAATCAGGTTTCTCAACTAAGTGTCTCCCTGTCTCTAATCTCACCCTGGGACCTGTAGCAGCACATCTGTAGACCAGCTGGGACAGCAGCACCCACATTCCAGCAGCCCCTCCCGCCTGCCCCTGTTCAGACATGTCACTCTACAGCTTTGGCCTGGAGCCACTCTCCTGCCACGCCTGGAACAAAGACAGAACCCGTGAGTGAAACAGACAAACATACTGAGCTCCCCACCCTCATGCTGCACTAATGTTGTCTGGAGAACCACAGACAATCTGATTATCAATACAGGAAATGGACTCAAAAGGCTTTACTACATGCATCTGACTGCACTTGAGATGCAGAATGTCTAATGCTGTCTGGGTATCTGACACTGCATCAACCCCCTGGAAAATGTAGTGCTTCACTCATTGAAGTACATTTGTTCAATGCACTGACACTTAAAGGGATAGTTCACCCAAAAATTCAAATTTCACTCATTATCTACTCACCCTCATGTCGACTAAGAGCTGTGAGAATTTTCAGAGTCCTCCGTGCCTTCTCGGAGTTATGGGGGGGTCCGTGCAGCAGTATTTGTCCATATAATGGTTGTGAATGGATACCACTTTTCTTCGTCCAAAAAGTCCATACTGCTCGTCTATAATGTCCCTCTTGTATTGATGCCCCGACATGAGAAATTGTTCCGCCGGTCAGTGCAAATCACACGAGATTTGGAAGGAAGAGCAAGGAAGAGCAGTGAACTGAGACACTGGGAGCTTCCGCTACAAACAAACTTAAAATATAGACTTATTTAATTTTTTTCGGAACAATTTCTCATGTCGGGGCTTCAATACAAGAGGGACATTACAGACGAACAGTATGGAGGTATTTGGATGTTTTTTGGTGTGTCTTTTTGGACGAAGAAAAGTGGTATCCATTCACAACCATTACATGGACAAATACTGTTGCACGGACCACCCCGTAACTCCGAGAAGGCACGGAGGACTCTGAAAATTCTCACAGCCCTTAGTTGACATGAGGGTGAGTAGATAATGAGTGAAATTTGAATTTTGGGTGAACTATCCCTTTAAGGAAACACATGCAAAGGGACAAACATGTTGCAAATTCAGATCCTAGAAGTTTCCTGCTTTTCTTGTGTCAAGTTTCTGTCCACAAGTTCATGTCATAGCTAAGAACACACAGGACTCGAAATCCATGACTCAAGGACCATGATGAACTGGTTCATCTTTATCTTACAGGTAATGCAGGCTAGAGAAGACAGACAGGAACACTAGACAAACAAGCAGCAGGCAGAGGTTCCAAAGACATAGGCATGTCCAGGCACGGACTGGAACAAGACCTATACACTAGACACTAGGATAGCACTGTATATGTAACGGAGGGTCCGGGTGCACTCACTCACCCATATAGGACGTCCAAACCCGACTGCCAAGCGGTCATTGACCTCTTGGCACAACGGTTTGCATCGTCGTCTGCCATATGCGAGACCAGGGTTCGAAACCCTACCTGGGGCAGTCCGTACCAAAACATAACGCAGAGGGTCAGATAACATGGGCTACATATGTTCTGGGAGAGTGCAAGTAGAACAATATTTATAGAGGAAATGAATGAGGAAATGAGGAAGAGGAGAGCTCATGAGCACAGGGAGGTGAGTGGAAAGGCGAGAAGAGATTACTATGAAAGGGAACAGAGGGAACTTTCATGTTTCCCAAATTATCTCTTCTATGTATTTTCCCCAAATAACCTTGGACACATACATAATACCTGGTGGCGATATTGTCCAAATTATTTTGTGATCTCTGCATTTTTATTCCTAAACAACATGTTTCTCAGAACCATTTGAATTTGGAGAGTGACAATGTCGTGTTCTGTATCGATCTATTTCTATGACTTCACAGAGATTGCAGTGAGCCCTAACAACAACGTGGTGCATATCTACGAAAAAAAAGGCAAAGGCTGGACCAAGATCCATGAGCTGACTGAACACAGTGGACGGATAACAGGTACTGCCACTTACATCACGCACGGCAGGCGACAATGCAAACCATCATGCCAAGAGGTCAATGACCACTTGGCAGTTGGGTTTGCACATTGTCCTTTAAGGGTGAGTGAGTGCACCCGGCCCCTCTGTTACATTGGCAGCCTGGCCATTTCTCCTCTGATGCAGTCTCATTCTGTTAACAGGCATCGACTGGGCCCCTGAGTCCAACCGCATTGTGACTTGTGCCTCTGACCGCAATGCCTACGTGTGGACTCTCAAGGACGGCGTGTGGAAACCCACCCTGGTCCTGGTGCGCATCAACCGTGCAGCCACATGTGTGAAGTGGTCGCCTCTGGAAAACAAGTTTGCCCTGGGCAGCGGTGCTCGTCTCATCTCCGTCTGCTACTTTGAGAAGGAGAATGACTGGTTAGAAAAACAGCATCAAATTTCAACTATTTACAACTTGAACATAATTGATAATAGCTCATCTTGGAGCGGTGCAATATGGACAAACATTGAGCATTCTGTCTCATCTGCATAATGTCATGAATCACCATTCCACACCAGACCCCTCTGTATTTCTTTACTTCATACACAGATTTCTGTTTAGCACATTCAAATGCAGGGTTTGACTTCTTTCCCTTCCTACCAGGTGGCTGAGTAAACACATCAAGAAGCCTATTCGTTCCACGGTCATGTGTCTGGCCTGGCATCCTAACAACATCCTACTGGCAACTGGCTCGGCAGACCTCCACTGCAGGTAAGACCCCGACCATGACTGTGATGTTGAAGAGGAAAAGCAGACTGGAGTGTTCATTCTCTCCACACAGAGTCAGAGAGAAATATTTGCATGATATACAAATAATCTAGATAAAGTTAGTCCAGGGCTAAGTTTTTGTCCCTTTCTATTATTATTGAACAAAACGTCTTGGATGTTGGGTGCACCATTGTTCTATAACAGTGGTTCCCAACCTTTTTTGACTCGTGACCCCATTTTGACATCACAAATTTCTGGCAACCCATGTGATGGCGCCCCTCAGTCATGCGTCAGCTCAGATATTTTTATATGCTGCATTTTATTTGAACTCGATATATATTTGAGAAAGTGAAAGTATAGAATACTGTTGTTTAAGATTGTGTGTGGTGTTTTTAATCATACATTTAAAAAGAACAAGAATTAGTTAAAACAATATTTTCATCAGTAATTTCTTTATCAATTACTAGACATTTCAGGCGACCCCATTTGAATTCCAGGCGACCCCACGTGGGGTCCCAACCCCAAGGTTGGAAAACACTGTTCTATACAGTAACATTGTCAGGGAGTGAAACTTAGCATGCCTTGTCTGCATAATTGTATGTATCTCAAGTCTTATAGCAGACTTCTTAGCAGTCTATTTACCCATGCAAGAGCCACATTACCGACAGTTCTTTAGAGTTGTGATACATAATCTTGATTAATACAGCTTTAAGTTATCTTAGTTATATCTTACGCAGAAAATGTGTATGTAAGTGATGTAGTTAATGACTTTGACAATTGTCAATTTATCAGTCCAAACAGCAACCTAATGCCATAAATTCTTCAATATCCTTGCTTCTCAGGATTTTCTCAGCCTACATCAAGGACATTGAAGATAAGCCTGGACCCACGGCATGGGGGGCTAAGATGCCTTTTGGTGAGGTGATGCTGGAGCATAAGGACTGTGGAGGCTGGGTGCACAGTGTCTGCTTCTCTCCCAGTGGAGACCACCTGGCGTGGGTGGCCCACAACAGCAGCATCACTGTGGTGGATGCTACCCAGAAGAAAGAGTGAGTACTGCAGTATTAATATTGAAACAGAATGGAGATGAGGTAGAAAATTACACTGTCCCTGTATCTTCTTGTATCACGAGTGCCTGGTGACATTACAGTTTATCCTCTCTCTGTCTGCTCAGAGTCACCCAGCTGACCACTGAGTATCTGCCGCTGCTGAGTGTCCTCTATGTCAGCCCCACTGAGATTGTTGCTGCGGTAACTATTGCCTGTTCTATGTTTGTTTGCATTTATGTTTGTATGTATGTATGTATGTATGGGGTGTGTTTGACCTGTCTGTGTGAGTGTATCCTCAGCAGAACTGAGGTGACCAGATCACCCACTATTCATGTCCCTAATTTAAAGCTGTAATAATCAGTATTTGTATTTTGATTTATATCAACAAATCTGCTGTTTTGGCATCTTAGAGCATCAACCAGATTTCCATTTGTTTTTCATTCGCTCAACACTATTGTAGAGGCTATAATATATTAATATAATATTTATAATATATAAAGGCCTAAAGCTTAAAGCCTGCATAGAACGGTTTAGATCGATGCGCTTGCTAGCCACTGCATGTTCGTACTGTGTGTGTCTAGTGAAGAAGACAGACGACTTCTGGATTGGTAACTTTTGCAATGATTCTTTATTTTCCTCACCATAACGATGTGCTACATCCGTTACTAGTGTGAACAAAAGTCCATAATGCACCATTCACCAATCCGCCTGCCATAGCGTGGCCGAGCGGCGCGGTCGAAAACTGTATGCAAGCAACCTTTATTTATATAGCACATTTCATTATATAAGGAAGCACAATGTGCTTTACAGAGCATTCCACAACAATAAAAACAACACAAATTAAGATTAATAAAAATAAATAAAATAAAAACACAGTTAAAACAATAAAACACAATTATAACAATACAAAATTATAAATACATAATTAAATAAGAGTGAAAAAAAAAACACAGTTAAAAACATAATACCAGACTAGGCACAGCTAAAAAGGAATGTTTTTAGATCTTTCTTAGTCAGAAGCCCTACTGCTGATGACCTAAGAGGTCTACCTGGCCCATAATATAAAAGCATGTCTGACAATAGCTCCTCCGACTAGCAACACCTGACCCCGGAACAATAGTTCCCACCTATGTAACCCGGTACACTGAGGACACCTACTGGCCCCATACAGGCACACACAGAAATGGCTCATACAACCGTCTACCTCATATCCAACACCATATGAACACGGTCAGATGTGGTCATAATGAACTTGAATATACTTAACATTCTTAATCTCTTGTGTCAATGTCAGGGTCATGACTGTTGCCCGTACCAGTTCACCTATAAGGGTCCTGGTGCCCTGGAGTTTGTGAAAAAGCTGGACATCCCCAAGCAGACGGCTAAAAGCAGTATGTCAGCCATGCAACATTTCCGCAACCTGGACAAGAGGGCCACCGACGACGACAGCAACGAGTTGGGCACCCTTCACCAGAACAGCATCACGTAAGATTATTATAGGATCCACCAAGGTGGTTTTCAGTTTTGGTTGCTGAATAGTACAATAGTGTGTGCTCACAATACACAATGAAATACAATGAACCAGCTGTTAAGTTGCCCACCATGAACTGCAAAGCCTCCTTTCCTGATCTTGCTGGAGACCTGTAATCATCCCACATCTCTCACTCTCTGTTTCTGTCATTCCTGTCAATTCTTAAGGAAAGGTATTAAACTCCCACTGTATCCAGAGGGAACCCTAGGTGTGCACTGAGATCCAACAGTATCACCATGTTGGGTTTTTTTTTATTAGTAGTAGTGCTTTATTCACACATACAAAATCATAATTAATTTGATAGAACATAGGTCTCCTGAGGAAGCTATATCTAAAGCTTATAGTAAGAGCCAGACATAGATTTGATATACATTAGACATACACTTAAAGCAGAAGTGAGTGATTCGGTCGTTTTCGCTAATGCTGCGTTCCAGGCAGGCTTTTGAAATCGTAAATTACAGCTTCAAGTCACAACTTACGACTTTGTAGCGTTCCAGGCAACCCACTCGTGTTTTTCCGAACTGTTTTACCGGTGAAAGTCACTATAACGGCCACTCGTAACTTCCGACCGGTGAACTCGTACCAGATCGAACTGGTACCACTTCACGGTCGGAAAAATACGAGTTTCCTTGAACGCACCATAACAGTCCTCGTCGCTACGTCACCACATTCACGGCGTTCCTTGGCTGCACACACAGCCCTGCATGCCGTTCTCTCTCCTCATTGGATAAAAACTGTAGGATACGATAAATGTTTTCTCTTCGGCTCAGAGCAGAGCAGAGGGACTGAGAGACCCGTGTTTCAGTCCAAACACTCTATGTAAGTGATTGCTGTCGGAAGATATAACTATTTAAGACTTATATTAACACAAATATATCACTCACTTCTGCTTTAATATTTGACACACAATCTACACATTTTACATGCACTTGACACTTACATACATTTAACATACTACATATAACACAACATACACTTAACATACAATTTGTAATCCCAGGATGTACATTCATGTATATGAGTTCAGCAATTGTTCCTTTAGATGGCGTTTAAACAAGGAGATAGATTGTGATGTTTTGAGGCTGTCACTCAGCTCATTCCAAATCTGTGGTCACCGACACACCGCCCTCATGCTGGTTCCTATTAGTTTACGTTTTTTGCCTACGATGAGGTATTTGAAAAATATTATGACAAAAATGTTATGACATCAGTGAAACCTCATAACCCCAAAAATCATGGCAATAGCCATCAGATTGTCTGTCATGAAACAAGTGATATGTATTTTATTACAGATCTGATTGAAAATGTGATTTTATAACGAGTATTAACCTGCCCTAATAATGTAAATGCATTGTGTGTTGTATTATGATGTGTCCTGCAGGCAGATGTGTGTTGTATCAGGCGAGAGAGCCAAGGTGGAGCAGTACAGTAGTGTGGGCCTGGATGGAACCATGGTGATCTGGGATTTTAAGGTAGCTGTGTTAAACTATACAGAAGTGAAGCTGTGATTTAGCAAGATTCCATATTTAGTCATTTGATAGCTGTGTGACAACTGAGCAAACCTCAGTCATTGATGTAGACCAGTAGCTGCTGTAGATTTCTACAGTCAGACATTTCAATGATGTTTTTGACACATCTCACACACTGAAATTATGAACACAAATAATATACTCTTTAAAAATAAAAATAAAAGGTTCTGTCATTTTTTGCCTTTTTTTTTTTTTTTTTTTTTGATACGACAGTGACATACATGCAGTAAATGATAATCCTCATCAGGAGTCGAATCTGCGATCTCCTGTTTGAAAGCCCATATGGGACATGCTGTCTAACCACACCTATCAGAACACTTCCAGATAATATATTCTGAATATGACAATGTAATTCTAATTGGCAGAACTGTAACAGACTATGACATAATCACCAGGGCCGTTGTATAGGGGAGAAAGGTGATGATAATTCTAGGCACTGGGCCCCAAGAATTATCAAAAACCCCAGTAGTCTAATCTTTGTATGACTGATTTATTCTGTATAAGACCCTGACTAATACTCATAGTAATGCTGCATTAGCATCAAAACAAAGTAAATAAAAAATGATAATACATACATAGTCTAAGAAAGAAGGGGAAAAGCCAGGGGGCAGGGGCCACTTTAGTATTTTTTCAGGGGCCCAGAATTCCTAGCAACGGCCCTGATCATCACTGGGGGAAAAGGATAAACAGAATAGGTTCATTGGAGAAATGTGCTGGTGACTAATTTCACTCCAGACCTGTGACCTGTGATGGTCAAAATCAGCTACAACAGCTCACTCATGCTGATTACATTCTGAGGAAGAACTGGGTAAATGTTCAGCACTAATGGCAGCTCCCACAGTACAGTATTATGTAATTTTATCTGTCAATTCAACTGTGAGGCATCAATTGTTCTAACATGTTTGCACTTCTACTTTGCAGCACTGAACTGAAACGGATATAGCCAGATGGAAGATATCCCAAAAAAAAAAACATCTGTTATGAAACCATGTGCATGTGCGTGGAACTACTGATATGTTTTAATGTGATCTGAGAACACTGTCAGCACCTGTGCTTTGTGATATTTGTGAATAAAACATATTTTACACAAATACCAAGGGTGTCTACAGGTGTCATAGTGTGACATTTCTGTGTTCTGTTTTCAGTACATTGACATTTTCATGTTACTTATGTATGTCTGTGAGTTTTTGTTTTTTTATGGCACTGGTATAGGCCACTGCCTTTACACAGCTTTGTAATGCTCCACAATGACACAGAGGTTATTATTCTTAATTTAATATTAAGGTCATGGTGGGTGGTGGTGAGGGAGTGTCTTTTTAATATTCTGCCTTTCTCACATATGTAAATGTATGGGGCGCACAATGTCACAATACAATGATATATGGTAGATGAGCTGCCAAACAAATGATTTTTTTCAAAATAAGTCTTTCTTATTCTTATTCCCACATGGAAAGAACCTATAGGTTTTATTAATATAGGTTTGAATATGTGACATACATCAAATTGGCCATTTTCATATATACACATGCTAATATATGGTGCATATGCACAGATAGACTGCATAAAGGTTTCATATATATCCTCATGAGGATATATAGGATATATGCGCATATATAAAACCTATATGCAGTCTATCTGTGCATATACACCATATATATTAGCATGTATGCGTATGAAAACGGCCAATTTTATGTATGTCACATATTCAAACCTATGTTAAAACCTATAGGTTCTTTCCCTGTGGGTTCTTATGATGCATTCATACAAAAGCTGTTCCTCATATTAGAGATAGGCTACATGTATGAGATGAAGTGATCAAGTGTTTTGCTCCCCAGGCTGAAATGATAACATCGCCCACACAAATATGTTATGGTGAGATGTTCTGGGTTTGTGTGGCTGTTCATTAGCATTAATGGTTGTGTTATAAGACTTTTAAAATATGAAAATCATATCGCCCCAGGCTTGAGTGAACCACCTCTGTCATCTTCAAGACTTCTGTTTTTGTATGTTATGGGTAGGCTATAGTAAGGTAACACTGTCCTGCTAATTTTAACCATTGACATTAATTGTGTAAATGGCACAGGCTGTCATTACCACAGGAATACTTTATCTTAACTATTGCAAGTGTTTTTTTGTGTTATTTAGGCTATGTTTTTCCGGCTGTGGGAATGGGGCAGTCAGAAAACGGACTCAGTTACAGTTACCGTGTGCCTGTTGCTATTTGCCAATGAAAATACAGAAATAACATCAACAAATATTGACTATGTGGCTCTATCCGAGAGAGGCCTGTGTGCCTTTCACCGAAATCCATTCAGATTCTGCAGCAGTGTGTCTGGATACAATTTGTATTTATTCCCTCTGGGAGGAATTTTTTTTTTTTTTTTTTTTGCTCCATCACATGAATGGACGAACACAAACAAATCCGTCTACGCCAATGGAAACGCGCCGTTATCCACCCGACCAATCAGAATAGGAGGCAACGGCAACATGGTCTCGCCATCAGCCAATCACAAGAGACGGAGATGTGAGGCAGCGCGTCAGCTGTTCTTGTTTTGCTTCTCTTTTCCTTCTTCCTACCCTGGGGACTCCGGGGGGATCCGACCTCTGCAGGATCTGCGCTCAATCCGCCTTTCGATCCGGCTCGAGCGGGGAGAAACCCGGTCCCTCTTGCTTCGAGCCTTCATCTGCTCATCACACGGGCCACATTTCTTCCACATTGGAGCTGTCTTCCGCCGACATCGAGCGAAGAGGAGCAGCCGATCCCAGGCCTCCAATCCAGGGCGGAGGGAGGGAAGGAGGTTGCTGGGAATCGGGATGGAGATCGTGGAGGGGACCGGTGGTTCCGCCGCCGGACCGGACGGACCGGACGGACCGGGGATCGGGTTTGGCTGTGCCTCTTTCAACCAAGACTCCACGTAAGCAAAGCAAAGCAAAGCGGGCGGGTAACAAGCTGAGGCTGAGTCAGCGCGACACAAATCCTGTTTGATTCCTCCCTGAAACTCTAGACACAAATATATACACAGCCTCACCCCGAGCTGCACACACACTAAACACACAGCTGTGTGAAGAAAAAAAACCCAGCAGCAGCAGCAACAACAACAACAGTCCATAGCTACAGGGACATGGCAATCATTCACTTTTCATTTGGAGCACTATTCAGCATTCTGTTTTCTGTGCTCTCCAAAGTTCAGGGGCCTTTGTCTTGGCTTTGGGATAGAGAGTTGAGACTTTTGACTTTAGTCTGAATGTAAATATGGGATTGGTGACATTGAAAAGGTGGGAACTGCATAATACCCATGATATTGAGGTGCATTAAAGTGTTAAGCTTACCAGAGACTCAAACTCAGGGTATCCAGTGGACCAACCCTGCATTTAAACTGTCCAAGCACAAGAGGTCTGATGTTGTGAATTCAAACACTGACTTAAACTAACGTCTAAAGGTCAAGATGTCCCACTTATGCTTCCTCTTCATTGATTTCGGTTAAGGGTTGTTGGCCACATTGCAAGTGTTGCAATGGGGGGGGGGGGGGTCAGTACTGAAAGGACTGAATTCATAAACAGCCAGAGTGGCAGCAGACATAAGGGCCGTTGCTAGGAATTCTGGGCCCCCTTAAAGAATACTAAAGTGGGCCCCTATACCCCCTGACTTTTCCTCTTACTTTCTTAGACTACATATGTATTATCATTTTTTATTTAGTCTACCGTACTTTGTTTTGATGCTATTATTGCAGCATTACTATGAGTATTAGACAGGGTCTTATGCAGAATAATTCAGTCATACAAAGATTAGACTACTGTGGTTTTTTTGTGGACCCTACTAGTCGCTGGGCCCCTAGAATTATCATCACCTTTCTCCCCTATACAACGGCCCTGGACATAAAGCATCAAGTCAGACTCAGACTCAGAAAACTTTATTAATCCCACCAGAGGCAATTGGTTTCAGCAGCTTGCATACTGGCACAGTACAACAACACAGTACACAATAAATACATAGGGAATAAGTTAGAATAAATAGTCAGACCATCAGGTGGCAGCCTATGGCAACTGAAGCCATAAGCACCTCGGCAAACGATGTCAGACATAAACATTCACAGAAAAACAGTAGTTGTGCGCACATCCAGTCCTATTTTAGACCAGGTGCCGGATAGAGAAAAAGGAAAAAAGAAAAAAGAGAATATCCGCACACTGGATCAAGGCTCCCATATATTTATTGGGTGAAGAGAAATGGCGTGACAGGTAGCAGGCGGCCTGATGACATCACAACTCTGTCATTAATTTGACGGGCAGCTTCAGGTGGGCCATATATGGTATTTGGTGTCTTAAACCTCCAAATAGTGTTCATCAGACTTTATGTATTTTGTTGTGTTGTTGTTCTGTTATCAACTGTTATCTCATGTCTTTGTGTATATCTTTTAAACACTTGGCCTGTATATCTGTGTACATTGTGTTGTGTAACATTTATTGTACACTTTATGACCTCTGTGCATACTAAGTGGCTTATAATTGCCCATATATGGCCAACCTGACAGAGGTGTGATGTCATCAGGCCTTCAGCTCTGGAAAAAATTAAGAGACCACTTTCACAAATGTTTCTTAAAAGCATCTCTACATGTATGACAGTCATTCTTTTCTCTCTTTTTTTTTAATTTTTATTCCAACATAAACACAACTCATTCTACTTAATGAGACACTGATGAGGTCATCACCTGAACCACATCTGATTTTGTAGATTATAAAAACCACTGCTAGGATTAAACATTGACATTATCCCACAAAAACTGATGTATAAACTCTTCTTGAGTTAAAATATTCTTTCTGTGTTGTTTAGGAATAAATGTGAACATGTTTTCTTTGCATTATTATTATTCAAGGTCTGAAAAGACTTGATATTTTTGTTATTTAGACCAGTTTAGTCAATTTTAAAAGCTCTAAATGACAATATGTTTATTTCAATTTTGGGAGAAATGTTGTCGGTAGTTGATAGAATAAAACATTTTTTTTTTTTAATTTTACTCCAACACATACTGTACATATAAATAGTAAAACCAGAGAAACTGATCATTTTGGGGCTGGTCTCTTATTCTTTTCCAGAGCTGTATATGCCTGCTACCTGTCACACCATTTCTCTAGTTGCCTGAGGAAGACATCAACATTCAGACAGATGCTTCATGTGTAATAAGCTCCACTTGTGTGACTGACACATTTCCCATTTGATTAAATGACGAGTAAATTCAAGATAAGATAAGATTATTGTGAGTTTTACATATATTTTCCACGCTCTCACTTACAGTAATAATCTGTCAGAAAGCTGCAAAACACACACTCATTTTGTTCTACAGCAGCAGTGGAAATATTTTTCACTATATATTGTGTAGTGCTGCAGGTTTCCTCCTGTTAAAAGACAGGATGAGACAGGACAGGAATGAAGGCAGGTGGCCATTATGAAAATGACTGGTGTTTAAAAAAAAGTGTCAGTTTAAACATCATCTGTTAAGAACCATAGTCATCTGAGTCAAGGGCGGCAGGGCAGCGACAGGAAGCTGCAGAAAGTATGTGAGCCTGATTTGAACCTGGACCACGTAGCTCTACAGAGTGAGCCACCAGAGACCGGTTCATTTAAACCACATCTCAGGGTGTACCTCACCAGCCACAATTATCACTTAGAGCATGTGTGTAAATTTTAACTTACTGAATTTTAAACAAATTCGGCCCTTCTTAACAGCTGATGCAGCCAAAACCTACCTCTTTTGTTTGATCTTTTCTCATATTGACTATTGCTTCACAAACTGGGCATTTGTAAGCGCTTCAGTCTTAAAACCCATAGAACAGCTGTATAACAGAGCAATTAAGATATAGGACAGAAAACCAAACTCCTATCATCATTGTAAGGTTTTGGAAAAGCATAACTTTTTAGACTTCGAAAACTTGACTGTGTTTAAAAATGTTTGTTTCATATATAAGTGCCTACACGGATCAGTACCAACTCCTGTAAAATAACTTATCCATAAAAAAAGTCTCACAGGACCGAGCACCAGATCAGGCACAAGAGGTGACCTTGAGATCACCCACAGAAGAACCACTTCTGGCCAAAATGTTTTATCTATAAAAGGTGGACAAAGCTGGAACAAACTCCCAGCCACAATTAGAGAGAGCAGCACTTTTACCATGTTCAAGGGAAAACTAAAAGCAAAGCATGGTTAGGCCGGTGCATATTCTCATTTGAAACAAATTTGAAACAAAGCATGGTTACAAGCAAAGCAGACATGTGACCACCTGTAACTTGTATATAACAACTGTCGGGGCACCATTTGAGTTTTTATTTTTCAGTTAATTGTACACAATGTTATTTTGTGTACGTCATTTTTGATTCTAGAAGTACTTACATAATTACAATTATGTATTACATTTCGTGCAATATCTACACACTCCTGGTTGTGCAACTGGGTGTAATGGGCATCGTGCAATACAACCTGGCACTTTAATCTGATTAAACCGTGCAATACAACTTGGTACCTATGCACTCCTGCACTTTAGCATGCACTTGTCACTTTAACCCAGCACTTTTGCACTTTATCTCTCAGAAACTCTTATGGTCCCCCTACCCATGGAACGTGTTTGTCAAAATGTCAATGTTTTATTTCGTTATAGTCGTCTTGTTGTCTGCATTATTATGTTGTCTATATTATTATGTGTATTGTCACTGTACTGTTTTTTATGCTATGGGACTCCGGACGGAAATTAGCATTGTTGCTACAATCCGGCACATTTACATGTTTTTATGTTCATTAATGTGCACTGTCCCATCCAAATAAACAAATAAAGTAAAGTAAAGGAGATACCTTTTTCTTTTTCTTTTTCTTTTTCTTAATTTATTTGTTTATTTGAATGGGACAGTGCGCATTAATGGACAAAAACATGTAAATGTGCCAGATTGTAGCAAGGTGCTAATTTCCATCCGGAGTCCCAGAAACATAAAAACAGTTCAATAACAGTACACATAATAATGTAGACAACACAAAAAGACAAAAAGGTGACTATGACAATGAAGAACATATTGATAAACACGTTCCACAGGTAGGGGGACCATAAGGGTTTTGTTCTCGGAGATAAAGTGCATAAGTGCTGGGTTAAAGTGACGAGTGCAAAAGTGCATAGGTACCTTTGTCATAACAGGTTTCACCACTAGGTAGTGACACGAGTCCATAAACAAAGGAATGTTTGCACTGGAAATACTGAGAGGAATTGTACTGTGTGTGTGTTGCAGGTCACTGGCCTTGGGAACAAAGACTGGCTACAAACTCTTTTCTCTGACCATGGTGGATAAACTGGACTGCATCCATGAGAGTGGTAAGTATGGATCTACTGTGGGAGAAACATCTGTCCACATTTAACTGAGAACACACTTAAAGGGATAGTTCAACATTTTGGCAAATTTGCCTTTCACCATAATCCCTACAATCATAGCAGTAGGCGCATCACCTTTAATTATCGGTGCATGTTGTTTTGAGATCAGCGGGGCAGAGACGTGAGCTGCTCAGTGAACACAATGGAGGTGAACGGTACAGGTCCCCTGTCCCTCATCAAACTCATCAAATACACAATCCAACAACTCCAAAACGCTCTGGTGGACAAGTTGTGACCTGCACATTCACCACGCTATGAGATAATCATGTATAATTACTGTATGTAACATTACGACACATGAAGCAAATACTCAGAACGACTTTGCCTCGAAAACAACGCCGTCTCATAATGTCACATGATTATTTCATAGCGTGGTGAATGTGAGTTTGATGAGGGACAGGGGACCTGTTCCGTTCACCTCCGTTGCATTAGCTGAGCAGCTCACGTCTCTGCCACATGGATCTCAAAACAACAAGGTAATGAACCTACGCCTATGGCAACAGGCAAATTTGCCAAAATGTTGAAATATCCTTTTAATGTAAAACATTCTGTTGTGGCATAAACTAAAACTGAAACCATGAACTTCTTCAGGTTCAGTATATATCACCATTCAAACACACGGTCATTCAAAGTGTTTAACAGAGACAGAAACACAGTCACAATAGAACATTAATGTGACCCAAATATACAGACTATTTAAGAACAATAAAAGTACATTTAAATAAATTAATGTGTAAAATATTTATATCACCATTTTTAAATGGGGGTTGTATATTGACAAAAGAGATTATCAACAAGCAATGAGCTGTTTTGTTGGTGTTTATAGTCAAGTCTTTAACTATACCAAGAGTCCTGCTTTGTTCTTTTGGGTTTTGGTGTGATGGATTTAACGTGTGCACCGGCTTGTAGTCTCTTCTTTGGGGCCAAAAACAATCATTTCAGTAACAACTGTAGTCTACACCAGCTGAGAGACGGCAACCAGAGGCACAGAGGATTCCCTTCCCCTCCCCGTTATTCATGCAGTCCACTTGTGTGTGACTTCATACTCTTATTTAGCAGAAACGTCATTAAATCTTCTGGTTTCCTCCAAATTCATTTTAAGGTCTAAAAGTAGTTGGATGTTCAGACGTTCAGAAGGTCAAGCTGGCTGTAATTACACCAGAAGAAGGGGGGAGTTTCTAGCTTCCTGTCAGCCTCTGTGGGAGTGTGGGGCTTTTCCATGCACTGAATGACTGGCAGCATAACCTCAGCCTCACTCTGTTTCCTTCTGATGATCATCTTGTTGGTGTGTGGGTGGGAGTCCTGACTCAATCACTCCGAAACACATCTGTAAACTTAGAAGCATCATGTTTGTTGGAAGCACTGCACTGACTCATTTGAGTTTGTATTGTGTATCAGCTGTTTTCTGGCCTTACCTCTGTATGGTGATCCTCACTGCTTAATGGTCTGAGGGTGTTCTTTACCTTGGGGTGACGTCATTCAAAAAAAAAAAAAAAAAGTTCAGCTCTGGGGAAAAAATTCATTGAATTGAAACTCATAGTACAAAAAGTGAGGTGACAGTTAACAGTGCTTGCAGTTTGATATAATGGATATAATTATAATGGTGCTTCGTAGGAAAATGCCTTTTAGCTGCATAGGTTTTTTTGAGTTCATTTCATTTCATTTATTGGATCTCCATTAGCTCCAGCACATTAGCATAGCTATTCTTCCAGGAGTCCATACAAAATTGTCTATTATATTCTTCCAAGTCCATCAAGGAAAAAACAAAACAAAAACAGCTAATACAGTCACAACACATAGATACACAAGACACAATACACCACTTGTACAATACAATTAAGAATCAGTAAATACATGCAAGGGGAAAACAATATAGCAAAACATAAGACACAAACAGATACCAAAATAGTAATCTCACGGGGCTGGGAAGAGAACAGGCACTATATCATATAGCATATACCAACTCCTTCATGCACCTGCACAATTTTACTGCAGCTGCGACATTAGAAGAAACTGTTTGAACAAGAATGTTTATCTCTCTTTGGAATCTATTAACACAATATAAAGTGGCAACGAATTCCACTCTAGGATGGCTCTGAACAAAACAGATTTCTTCATCACATTAGTGTTGGCTTTAGGCAAAGTAAACCTCCCTTCAGCAGCATGTCTTGTCGGGTAATTAAGTCGACTCCACTGATGTGAGAACAAACAATACAAAAAATGTGGAAACTTATTTACAATAATATTCCTGAGCAAGTTCAACAAAACGTAAGTTTCTTTGGGCGACAGTTAGCCAACCCAGTTGCTCATGCATAGAGTATGTGCCACATTGGTTCTGGTGGAGCACTGTAATACACAGCGTGCTACTTTATTTTGTGCCACTTGTAATTTATTTAGATCCTTCATTGAAGCCCTTGGAAAACAATCATCTAGCTGTGACAGAACTAATGCATTTGCAACTTGTTTGGCGATATCTTGTGGTATCATTTTTAACACTCTTTTTCCCATTGAGACCCCTCTTCTTATTTTATTCACAATATTATCTATATGTTTTGACCATGTTAAAAGTTGATCAACAGTTACGCCTAGAAGTTTAGTGTCATAAACTTGTTCAAAAGGAATATTATTAATTTCCAGTGCCAAGGAAGGTACATCACTCAGCAAATACCTTGACCCAATCACAATAGACTTAGTTTTTCCCACATTCAGGACCAGTTTGTTTTTAGCTACCCATTTATTTGATTGAGTTGACTGCGCTAATCGCTGTTGTTTCCCCTGCAGAGACTCCAGATGTCTACATCGTGGAGCGTCTCTTCTCCAGCAGTCTGGTCGTTGTGGTGAGCACCTCCATGCCACAGCGTATGAACATCTACCACTTTAAGAAGGGGACAGAGATCTGCAACTACAGCTACCCCAACGACATCCTTGCTGTCAAGCTGAACAGACAGGTGAGCTCATTTTCTACCCCCTGCTAATGAGCACATGCAGGATGGGGGGCAATTATTTCAGTACTTACATAGAGTGCCTTTCAACAACAAGGAAGGAGCCTGTTTGACTGAGAAGCTAACCATTAGCATTAGGTTCTGTCAGTAGGAGCCATAAGCATCATAGTGACTTGATAACACATACAGATGCAACATTATAAGAGAAATGCATGATTATAACTGTTATTTTAGTTTGGGCAGATAATCTGGACAATTTAGTGATTTACAGATATTTATTGGAACTCAGAGTTTGAAACCAGTCCAATCCCAGACAAACTGAGCAGTCTGATCATTTAAACATAACGCTGTTACACACTGGACAAGCAAGACGATGGATAGAGGTATGTTCCTGTTGGCCATTGGTATGTTTAACCCTAACTAACTGAAAAACCAGTTCAAATCTTAATGTAACGTTGTCATGGTAATGGTGGCTTGAGTGTAGGACAAGAGCAGGATGGAGGCTCTGATGTTCAACTCTCATATAGTTGTATCCAGGACTGGCTCAACATAGTGGGGTGTAGTATAAGGTGTATAATGTTAATGTAATGGCTCTGGCCTGGCTGCTCATTCTACAGCAATTACTATATATAAAGATGGACAACATGACAGCTCCCTTAAAGGGATAGTTCAACATTTTGGCAAATTGGCCCATTGCCATAATCGCTATAGTCATAGCAGTAGGTTCGTTACCTTTATTTGTCGGTGCAAGCTGTTTTTAGAACGGCGGAGCAGAGACGCGAGCTGCTACGCTATGGAGGCTAATGGGATTTATCGGTTTCCCTCATCAAACTCATCAAATACACAATCCAACAACTCCAAAACACTCTGGTGGACAAGTTGTGACCTGCACATTCACCACGCTATGAGATAATAATGGAACGTTACAAGACAGAGTTGTTTTCAAAGTCAATTCATGCAAAACCACTGATGCACACTTGTCCACGAGAGCGTTTGTTAATCGTAATACCGCGATTATTTCTCTGACAATAATCGTACAAAGAAAATCTAGTATAATCACGACATCCCTATTGTGAACAGTTTGGATGTTGTTATAACACATTTCTAATGAGTGGGTTTTCACTGACTCATGATCACCTGACACCTGTTGTGTCTTGCAGAGACTTGTGGTGTGCCTTGAAGAGTCCATTTATATCCACAATATTAAAGACATGAAGCTGCTCAAGACTCTGCTCAACACTCCGTCCAACCCCTCAGGTAAGACACACCGTGTAGTACCAGAGATAGGAGCTGTGAGAAAATGCTGATTTTCAGGGCAGTTATTCTTTATTATAGTTTATTTTCTATATGAATATTTTCTGTCCTGCAGGTCTCTGTGCTCTGTCCATCAATCATTCCAACTCCTACCTGGCATATCCCGGCAGTGCCACCATCGGGGAGATCATAGTGTACGATGCCAACAATTTGGTAAGCGACAAGTGTTGTGCTACTGTACCATCTGTCGCCCTCAGTGTATTGGCTTTTGTGTACATTTTGTGTAGCCAACAGTATGGGTTAAGCCGGTGCATATTCTCAGTATGGGTTATTACAGAAGCGTATTGCATTCACTTGAGTAATTTATTTTTTGGTTTGTTTTTCGGGTTTATTATTTCTGTTTTTCAGAGTAATTTATTTTTTGGTTCTGTTTTTTTGAATAATTTATTCAGTTTTTCGGACTAATTTTTTTTCTGTTTTTCGTGGTACTTTTTTTCTGACTTAACGAGATTTCAGAATCTCGCGAGAAGCTCCCACCTGCAAGTAATGTTTAACCCCTAACCCCTAACCAAAAAATAAATTACTCCGAAAACAGGATTTTTTTTTTTATTCAAGTGAATGCAATACGCTTCTGTAGGTTATAGAGCTAGTGTTGTAATGTCCTTAGATTCACATTGTGTATAAGATCTAACAAATGAGAAATTGAGGTTCTATTAACTAGGACATGAGATACAAGCAATGGGGTCTTTTGTGAGAAAAACCTTTGTTGCTACACACGTGTGTTATTTTCTCACAGGATCCAGCTCTCATTGTGCTGCTGTTGGCAGGTCAAACTTACAGTATAATATTCTTAACTTTCACCATGTTCAGATCATCTCAGGTTTCTTTTTTACCTGGAAATGCAGCAGTAGACCCCGGTCACACGCTGTCTGTCCATGTAAACTGAGCCAGGAAGAGAACGCCTCCCTGTGCTCTCTGTTGCTTCATCTGGCATCCAGGACTGAAACAGTTCAGCTTGTTTCTGTCACGACAGAGTATTGTTCATGGAGTCACGTGGAAATACATAGGCTGCATGCAGGCATGTTTGCACATACATCAAAAGAAAAACTACGCATTTAAAGTTCACACCCAAAGAATACATGGGAATATTTTATCTATAGTACCCAGCATCACAAATTTACACATTTGCCTAAAGATTTCTAAACATCTGGATAGTACATGACTCCGGTGTCTTAAGACCAAACTGTCAGAAAACCTTAAAAGGAGATATGTTTAAGATCAGGAATGAACTGCCACTGTTAATCCAATCCAATCCACTTTATTTATAAAGCACATTTTCAAAACTAAAAGTTTACCAAGGTGCTGGTACCAAGGAATGAATACATTAAAAAAAAGAAATAAAATAAGATTAAAAATACAATAAAATGATAATAAAAAGACAAACAAGAACAGAGATCACACTCTCACAACTCACAACTCTCATGCTATCCTGTAGTGTAATACCACTTTGTGACACTAGATGTTGTGTGAGCCAGTGTATTCTATCTATCTATCTATCTATCTATCTATCTATCTATCTATCTATCTATCTATCTATCTATCTATCTATCTATCTATCTATCTATCTATCTATCTATCTATCTATCTATCTATCTATCTAGTAACTGTCCTTCTTTCTGTGCCTTGGTCATTTCAGAGCACAGTCACGATGATCCCAGCTCACGACAGCCCTGTGGCAGCTCTCACCTTCAACACGCCGGCCACCAAACTTGCCAGCGCCTCAGAGAGAGTAAGAAAGACCCACCAGAGACCACCGTCTGTCCCAGGTCTCACACAAACTGTAGAAGAAGGAACAAGAGCTATAGTCCCACAGTGGCAGGCCATGCAGCCAACTCTGTAGTCTTTTTAATGCTGTGTATGGTTCAGAGAATGAATCGATAGGCTACATTTCCACAGATCATTCATCATTCTGCCAGTTCATGTAAACAATAGTAAATATAGATCCTCTCTGTCTACAGGGCACTGTCATCAGAGTGTTCTCCATCCCAGAAGGCCTTCGTCTGTTTGAGTTCCGCCGGGGGATGAAGAGGTCAGACTGTGTTCATATCAGACAAATCAGCATGCCTGATTATTTAGTGATCTGTGTTGGCTTAGATCCCCAATCAGTTTAAAGGGATACACCAACATTTTTTTTCGTGTCTTGCCTCACTCCCGAGTCCATGACCAGCAGATAGACACCATCCTTTCAACTGTGCGTGCAGTAACAAGGGAGATAGAGCCGTATCACCCATAATTAGCTTAGCTCAAACGCTGGAAGTTCATAGGTAGTGTTAGCCTGCCTCCTACCCGAGCCGAAATCAGCAGTCAGAAGCTGATTTCATTTTAGCTCTAAACTCTGTAAATATATCACTTTATCGACATTTCAAACATTTTTAGGTGAGAAAGTAGCCGTTTAGATCAGCAGTGTGTCGTTAATTTGTCTAAATACCAGCTGTTTACAATTTCGTTGGGACGAATTTGGCGCTACTCAAGCTAGCCGTTGTGACCAACGCACTTCTGGTTACTTTCACAAAATAAAAACACCCGTTGCCCTTTACATACAGAAAACCATGACATAGAATTTGTGCTTTCACTTTGAAATAGGAAGCTAACCTACCCTCGATGTAGCTAGCTTGAACCAAAATAAACCTTCTTTGCTCTCGATCTCGTCCCGTTACCGGCATTTGACCGCTCAAGATGCCTTACCGGAGAGTTTTGTCAGCTCTGAGACGAAGATCGGCCCGCCGGTTTCCGTTTAGAGTTGCTGAAGAGTTTCTCTGATGACTTTAGGTGAGGCAGGCTAACACTACCTATGCACTTAATTACGGGCGATACGGGCTCTCCCTTGTTACTGCACACACAGTCGAAAGGATGGTGTCTATCTGCTTATCATGGACTCGGGAGTGAGGCAAGACAGGAAAAAAATGTTGGCGTATCCCTTTAATGTCCTACTATCAGAATATAGTGACAGTTCCAGCAAATATGACTGAATAATTGTTACCAAGTGAAGCTTTAAGGCTGACAGACTGGCTTTGTGACTGATGAGGTCAGAATTCTATGATAATAGCTCACTAATGGGGAATGATAATTATCCGCGTTGTATGTATTTTTTATGTTTATGTGTGTTGTGGCTTTCTTTCTGCAGGTACGTCAACATAAGCTCTCTGTCCTTCAGCCATGACGGCCAGTTCCTCTGTGCTTCCAGCAACACAGAGACGGTGCATATCTTTAAACTGGAACAACTTGGACCAAGGTACACACACACACACACACACACACGCACCTACAGAACCTGTCAGTCAATGTCCACTGCAAGGTAATAGTTTTAAAATTTCCATTAGTTTTTATTCAGTTTTTTAGTTTGCTTCTTTTTTTTAAATTTCAGTTTAGTTTTAGTTAGTTCAACAAGTGATTAAACAGTTTTAGTTTTTCAGGTTTTAGGAGAAAGCCTCTGTCAGACCTCTGAAGATGAACTTTTCCCCTTTTAGTTGCATCCCATAATGTTCCTGTCAGTCCTCACCACATTACATCACTCTTATCTACCTGTGGGTTGTACTCCAAGTCGTCCCATATTGAGCTGTGACATTTTCTTCATGCAACTTTAGACATCTCTAAGAAAACTACAACTAAGCTGATGTTATCTGACATTCACTTTAGTTAAATTGACATTTTTATTTTTATTTCAGTTTAACTAAATTATTTTTTCACTGCTACTTTTACTTTTAGTCTTAGTTTTAGTTCATTATAATAACCCTGGTCCACTGGTGTAAATCCAGTTGGATGACGACCTACTGTAGGTTTGACATGAGCTTGTTGGCCCGTCCACAGTGGAGGCGACGAGGCTGCCACCTGGACAGCCTACATGGGGAAGATGTTCTCAGCAGCCAGCAGCTACCTCCCTGCTCAGGTATCTGGTATGATGAGCCAGGACCGAGCCTTCGCCACCGTTCACCTCGTCTCATCTGGACAGAAGAACGTCTGCACCCTGGCAATGTGAGCCTCTCTCTGCTCTTTAGAAATTAGGGGCTGCACTCTGTCAAGTTGTCATTGTTTTTTTTGTTTTTTTTTTTCCAACAAAGAACAGTGGATTACTTATTAGGAGTCACAATATGAAAACAAAACACTAAAACACTTACAATTCTAGACAACAAAGACTCAGAAACATAATTACAAATTAGACATAATGTATGTAAATAACAAAAAAAAAAACATGAATTTGGCCCAAACATAAATAGACACAGATTCCAGGATAAAAAGAGAATCATATGATAAGTCAACTAAATTGGACCACAGCAATAGCTTTAGACCAATTGAGTATAGTTTCAGGTTTAGCATTATTAATCCTGGCTGTTGACCTTGCAAGAAGACAGACATCAAAAAACAATAAGAGCCAGGTTCTCTTAAAATCTGTGATAGGTTCAAACCTATTCTTAATAATTGTAGTTTTCTTGGCAGCCGTAGAAGCTGGCTGCTGCTAGTATTATTCTTTTCTGCTGAAATGAAACTAAAATGTTGGGATTAGATCCAATAAGATATAGAATGGGACATAAGGGAAGAACTTTATCTATAATAGTGTTAATAGTATCATTTATATATTTCCAAAGAGGTTTGAAGTTGTCATTGTTTATGTGTATGTGTGTGTGTCTCAGAAAGAACCTGTTGTCTGATAAATCTGATACCAGATCCGATAGAAGGGGGGGACTGGAATAAAGTCCATGTCTGTGATCCTAAAAGCTGTAACAGAAACTCAACCTGATGTTTCAGGATCCAAAAACTTCCACGGCTGCTGGTGGCAACGACCAACGGCCAGCTGTTCATCTATAACGTGGATCCACTGGATGGAGGCGAGTGCACACTGGCCCACAAACACAGGTGAGGGTTAGGAATCATGAGCGACACATAATTCATAGATCTGTTTCTCAACAAACACTGCCTCATTCACATCCAGTGTTCTTATTTCAGTTATTATTGAAAGCATTCATAGTAGAGTTTTGCTCTCTTCCTCTTCCTCTCTCAGGCTGTTTGGTGTTGACGACGACCAAGATGAAAATACCGAGTCAGAAAGCTCAGAGGTCACAGGGCCGACACAGACCTGTCCATCCTATGCTGCAACAGCTGCCTTACCAGCGTCTGGACCTGTCACTGCGACCCTCACTGGTTAGTGGTCACCAGCACTCTGCATGAAGGCTTAAATGGGGGGGTTTGTCAGTCTGACTTGACTTCTGTGTCTTGCTGTCACTTCATTTTGGTACCATGGCCTTACAATGAACCTTAAACATCGACTTCAAACTTCACAAAATAAGGCAATAAGAATCATCCTGAATCTCTCCAAGAGAACCCACTTAGACTCTGCCCATTTTGATAGGATTGGATGGTTAAAAGTACAAGATCGAGTCTCTCTGTTACGTCCACAGGATCGTTCTTGAACATGTTCCTTACTACTTCATTAATTATTTTAATCGGGTTACTGAGGTCCATACGCACTCTACCAGGGGCGGTTTGACAGATTTTGTGGGAAAAGAGTCTTTTCTGTACGTTGGAACCATCCTGTGGAATCGCTTACCCAGAACTCTTAAGTCTTTTAGCAGTACAGAAAGGTTTAAAAAAGAACTGAAAAAATGGCTCAGACACCAATCATAGTACTTTTACAGTATGTATGTATAAATCTCTTGGACTACTGTGATTTGTGATATTGTTTGTAGGGACCACAATGGAAATAAGCCCTGTGGCTTTATTGTGTTATCCCGACCTTCTGTTTTAACTATGGTGCAGAAATGTATCATGTTTTATAAGAAAGTGTCAAATAAAATCAACCAATCAATCAATTGTCAATCTGCAACAATGGAGCTTGATGAGGAATGTGAAGATGTTTTGAAAAGCTCCCTATCCTTTAACTTCGTCTTGATGACTTACAAACATCAGGAATGTGAGGGCAAGCACAGACCAGATCAAGTCACCCACTACGGCCCTGATACCCAAGAGCTTTTATGCTGCGTTTGAGACAAGTCGGAACTCGGATCTTTCCCAGTTGAAAACTCAGAGTTCTTACTTCAAAGCGTTCGAGATGCACCAGGTCTGAATAACCAAAAACATGGCGGACCGGGACAAACGTTGAATTTAAAGGGCTTCACGTAAGGCATAAAAACATTACAAAGGGCACAAAACAATTTAAAAAAGAATGTTTTAATGTACTTTGGCATTTAAATGCATTTTATTTGATGTTTTAGCATTGACTGTGTGCCTCTGCACAGGTTAAGCATTACAGCAGCTAGAAGCCCCTAATGCATAATGTTATCTTTTCAATGTAAAGTGGCTCATGTTAAAATGCTGCACATGAATCATGAGGGTTGTTCTTATGGTCTGTTTGTCTCATGTGTTTGGATCCAGGCTTCTCTGAAGACGGTGGGGCGAAGAAAGGCGAAATCATTCCAGAACACGAGTTTGCTGCTGGACCTGTGTGTCTGGACGATGAGAATGAGTTTCCTCCCGTGAGCATCCAGAAGTCTTAACTGTCAGCTACGTATAGCTAGATCTGCTACAACAGTAATGTATTAGCATCAAATCCTCCACATTACAGACTAACTGCTTCTCTGTGGCAGACTGGTGGCAGACTAACCTTGCTCACTTTCACATCAAAATCAATCTTCACTGCTCAGGTCTGCTCAACTTTGAAAACTAAATTTTTGCATGAATGATTTGGATAATTTGCATCAGAGTCTGACGGCTGTAAATACACAAATCAGCTAAATGTGGGCTAAATGCTATCTATCTTTTATCATATCAGCATTTAGGAATGATCTGTATTCCTGAATAGATTTTTATAGGGATATTTCAACATCCAGAAGAGAAGCCGTGTGGACTGAGCTCAGAGAGCTGCTCACACCAGACATCCTATAATGTGTCTGAGGTTAAGCAGCTCTATAAGGAGGAATGGTCCAAATTCCTACTGAACATCCAGCTGTGGTCAGCAGCTACAAGAAGAGCTGGTTTCAGAGGAGGTTCAGCAAGTTATCAAAGCCAAAGTCAGGACTGTGAATGTTTAATGGCCCAGTTCAATAAAGACAAGATCAGCTTAATTGCACTGTGCCTGTCTGCATATGACCTAGATGAAGATCGGATCACACTTTATGACCAGTAAATGCAGAAATGCAAGTCATTCCAAATGGTTCACTGTCTTGTTGCTGCTGGAGTTGATCAAAGCACATGTGACAGAAATGTATCTTGCTTGGTTCCTGTATTTTCTTTTCAAGGGATATTTCAACATTTTAGCAAATTTGCCGATTGCCATAATACCTACAGTTTTAGGAGTAGGTTCATAACCTTTAATTGTCGGTGCAAGCTGTTTTTAGACCGGTGGGGCAGAGACGCAAGATGCAACTCCAAAACACTCTTGTGGACACTATGAAATAATAACGTATAATTATGTAACATAACGACATATGAAGAAAATACTCTAGTTGCGTTTGAAATCACTCCGCCCAGCTGCTGTGTCTGGGAATTTAGTTTCAGCTACACATTTGCCTTGAAAACAACTCTGTCTCGAGTGTTTTAGAGTTGTTGGATTGTGTATTTGATGGGTTTGATGAGGAAAAGACGGAAATACCATTTGCATCCGTAGCGTTAGCTGACCAGCTTGTATCTCTGCCCCGCTGATCTAAAAACAGCTTGCACTGACAATTAAAGGTAACAATACTGCTATGACTATAGGGGTTATGGCGATAGGAACATTTGCCAAAATGTTGAGATATCCCTCTTCATTTAACAAATCCTGTCGACTGAACTAACAGGTGTGTCCGTGTGTCTTGGTAGATTAACTGGTGCCGCGACGGGACTGGAGGTGGCCAGGGGAGACGCTCATGAAAGTGTAGAAGGACAGATGGACAAACGGACAGACAGGCGCCGGCAAGAGATGAACAGCAAAAAAAAGTCTTTCAGGGTGCCAAGTTAATTTTATTTTCTCTTTAAATGAAAAAAAAAGAACATTAACATTGAAGTTGACACAGCAACAAATCACTGACCAAGAAGTAGAGGTCAAGTCAGTTCAATAAGCATAAACATTTTATGAAAATATGAGGTGCATGCTGGAGCGTAAATATAACCACAATTTTTTATAGCTTCATTACTTGACAAATATTTTATTAAGTTGCATTATTGTAGCAATATTGTTATTTTTTCTCATAGATAATATCTAATACTGTATTACAAATAGTTTTTGATTTTTATTCTGTATTGTATTTTAATGCATTGACATACTGTATATTAAATGTGTCTGTGTTTGCCTTCTGCATACACGTCAGGAGGTGTGTACGTACTGTATGTTTGTTTGCACCTATTATCATTTGTAAAAGAGTAAAAGTATTTTGCTAATTGCACAAAACCAAAACAAGTCAAAGAAACAAAGAAATAAACTCAGTATGGAGGAAGAACAAGCCTATGCAATGCAAAGAATCTGTCTTGTTTCATGTCATGTTTGTTTTTCATGTGTGTATGTACCAGAGGTTAGACACATGTCACAGGTCAAACATTTCATAACATTTACAGCCTCTTAAAGATGTTCACATGTGAAAACTGCATATTAAGTTGTCCATACACTGATACACTGACCTTTAGACATTGTGTGACTGCCCACATTCAGGGAGCTGTGACAGACTAATACCTGGGTGTGGATGTTGAAACCATTAAGCCCAGGTAAGTGTGAGTAAGAAGGACATAGTGCAAAAACCTTCCACTGAGACCAAGAAACAAGCCTACCCAGTGTTCTACCCAGAGTGCTGCCTGGCCACACAACATTATTTAAGAATATGCATCATGTAAACCAGTGGTTCCCAACCTTTTTTGGCTTGTGACCCCATTTTTGACATGACAAATTTCTGGCGACCCCGCAATCATGTGACTGCACATCAATCAAGATGTGCCAGCTCATATTTTTATATGCTGCATTTTATTTGAACTCAGCCTATATTCGGGAAAGTGAAAGTATAGAAAACATTTGTTTAAGATTGTGTGTAGTGTTTTTTATCATACTTTTAAAAAAGAATAATAATTAGTTCTTTTTTCAATTAGACATTTCAGGCGATCCCATTTGAATTCCAGGCGACCCCAAGGTTGAAAAACACTGATGTAAACACAAGATGTGGCATGTGCAATGCACCTGAGCAGTGTGGAGTCTGAAAAGGCCCCCAGGTAAGAATCTGTCATTGTAGCAGTAGCCAGTCTCAAAGAGGCATGTCATAACATTGGCTATTGTTGACTAGTCATTGCTGCTGAACTTTATCTACTGTTGCATCATTAGGACATTGATTGACAGTGGAGGAGTTGGCTGGGATAGTTTTTTCTCCCGTGAGGAGCATAGGGTGTGGTTGATTACATGTATTAAGATTAAAACATTTTTTTAAAAGATTAAAGATACTCATAAAGCACAGAGCTAAGTAAATGGACTTTCACCTGGTGAAATAGGACCACACTTGGGAATGTAAGACACAGGGTGGAAGAATTATCTTTTAAACTGCGAGATTCAGCTCTATTATCCTGTGATCAGCTCCATCCAGTCTAAAGTCAACCAGCCTGACACTTTTATGACTAACATGCTCCCATTTCTGTTTTGCTTTTTTTGTTTTTTTGCAATCTGTGACGTCTTCAATCACACCAGGGCATAATTTGACCCTGCAAAGAACACGGCGTACATCAGATATCAGTGATCAGGTCATTGGTCTGGAGCTTTACAACACTTTACAATTCAGGACATAAACATTACAACCTGCTGTAACCTCACATGCACTTTGAATAGTAAAGGCAGATGAATGGACAAGTATCAGAAACCAAAGAGTTCTATTGCAATCACTCCAAGGTCTCAACCATGAGTAAGATTAGCAAGACAAATTTCTGACATAAATCCATCAGTAAGAAAATGCAAGTGGATCTAAGTGATGTACACTACTGTAAGAGCAAACATCTGGTTGTTGAACAGTTCAGCACCTATGACTCAGTCTCTTTAGTGGACACTTCAATCAGATGCAATGATTTCACCAGAACTTTGAATTCATTCAATGTAACAAGGGCTTAAAGTTGAAATTCAGATTGTAATTAATCCCAAACATTAGGCGACAGACACCTAAATGCTTTCTTGCCCAGTCCAGTCCGTACATTGGGAACTACAAATTGCAGAGTAACTGAAGATCATGAATAGGAGTGAGAGATACCCAGAATGCCGCTGGAAATAAACACATATGGATGACTGAGGCCTCGGGCAGTTTGTGTCAGGTGTCAGAATGAAAGTAGATGAACACAAAGAAGAAGAATAGCAAAGAAAAACAGTTCAAAGAATGATTATGATTGTTAGTAGTTAAGGGTTGTTACTTAACCACTTACAATCATGTTGTCTCACACACTGGACTTTGTCTGACCAGCCTTTGGAACCACCCTGTGTCTCCAGAGGAGAGCACTTCTGTCTGAGGCAGCTGAGAGGCAGGTGAGTCATTTAGAGAATTAAAATCACATGTAAGTATTTTGTGCTTTGTTTTAGGTTGAGTTTCCTTTTAGGAACAGCAGAATAGTTCAATAGCTCAATAACTTTGGATCATCATAATCATTCTGTCACAGTGACAAACTGCTGCAGCTACATGTTATTTCAAAAAGCTGATGATTGGTGGTGATGAATTTAATTGAGGCAGAGACCCCTGGGGTCAGGGGTCAGAGCCCTCTGAGGAGACAGAGGGAATAATTAGGCTACTGTTGTTGTGAACTAAACATCTTTGTCACTCCATTCTCAGCCTCATGATCACAGAGCTTAATTTTGCCTGTCCTCTTCTGCTCTTTCTCCAAAGCTCTTATACAGTATGAATGCTTGAATAGTAAATAGTAAAGTGTCATTCAGTTGTGTTCAGCAGCTGGTTCTCATGTGATCGGACAAAAGGAAGAACAATGTTGAGGAAAGCAGGAAATTATCAGGTGGTCTGCCTCCTTCCTCATTCTCCTGCATGCTATTATTGAGTTCACAGAGACGCACACACACACACACACACACACACACTTAATCTAACCTCAACCATAGCCATTCATCGGTAAACTACATGAACACTCACTCATTTACAGGGAATGACTGGAATAAAGATCCGGACACACATACTGTATGTGGAAAAAAAAACTTGATGTTGGTTTTCCTTCCTTCTTTGTGTCATATTAACCATGAGTCACTTTAAAAAAAGAAAGAAAAAAAAGTATAACACCAAAAGAAGATGTCTGTGTTAAATAGAATAGAAAATACTTTATTTTCTACCATTTGTCTACAGAAGTCGGAAGTTATATGTGCAGTCAGAAGTTATAGTGCAGAAAATTACATTGGCAAAGAATCATAAACGTAAAAACCACAATATACGTATCATCCAAACAAAATCACATTAAAAAAGAGACACAATAGAAGCTACATAAAAAAAATGAACACTGATGGAGGTGAGGGCTAAGGACTAGGAGAAAGGACTAGCTATATACTTTTTTTTGTATATATTTGATTCTGTGAGTTGTATTTGTTTTGTTTAATTGATTCTTGATGCTTTGGCAACATAGTTCTCATAACATTCATGCCAATAAAGCAAATTTGAATTGAACTGAATTGTCTAAAAGGTGCTGTCATAGTAGGTTGACTAGGGGGCAAAAATAAAATGGCAGAGACAGGATTTAATTTTCATCAAGGCAAGGGTTGTTTTTTGCTCAGTGTGTGTGTTAGAGAGAGAGAGAGAGAGAGAGAGAGAGAGAGAGAGAGAGAGAGAGAGAGAGAGAGAGAGAGAGAGGTTTTCCGCATTCCCCATTTGAAGCTGCGCGCGTTCATAAGGTTGAGAGTCGCGCGCTCGTGTCTGAATACCGGCTCGAGCCGGCAGGAAGCTGCCAAAGCAGGCAGGAACTAACTGACTGAAGACAAGGGAGGCTCGTCACATAGCGACCATGATATAGATGGTTTGATAGTTGGAGCAGAACCGAAGGCTCGAGACGTTTCACAGCGTCGACTGTTGCTGGACAGACGCGGTCCAGACGATGCTGACGACGTAGAGACTGGGCTTGTTCTCCAGCTCCAGCAGCCTCTCCTCCTCTCCTCTCCTCTCCTCTCCTCCGCTCTCCTCCTCTGGCACATCAACTCTCAGGTAAGTGTGAGTTCGGCGGCTCCAGCAGTGGGATGCTTCCTGCTCCTACCTCCCGACTCCTGCCTCCGGGGCTGCGGACTCAGAGGCTGTGCCAGGCCGAGGGATGGAGCTCAGGCTCAGCTCTGTGAGCAGTTACCGCCACACCAGGAAACTGCGTCACCTATAGACGTGTATGTTGAGTATGTTCAGTCGTCTTGGTGTGTGACTCGACTTACTGTCTGTTTTTTTTTTAACTTTATTTATCATCAAATAGTATGAACAAGTGAAAAAGGAACAAAAAAACAAAGGGACAGACATTCGAAGACATGACAAAGACACAAGAAAATTATTTAGATAAATAATAGGCTATAAGAAATATAGAAATTACAAAATAAATAAGTGAATAAATTAAATAAATAAACAGGTCTAATAAAATAAATAAATTATGAAACTTAGGAGATTTAAAAAAAAAAAAAAAAAAAGTATAGGGCGAGTTAATGTAATTTTAATAAAATTCAATAGCTGATACCAACAGACTGCCTGTGTGTGTCTGTCTGTGGGTACACTGACATCATCCCCTCCTCACTGCACTGCGGACAACACAAGCATGTGCAAGCTCTGTGATAGTCAGAAACAACCATCTAAATATCAGGATGTTTTAGACACATCAGTGATTATTAATCTCTGAGTGATCATATGTTACATCATCCCTGCACGTGATGAGTCCTAGGATGAACCTGTGGAGTGACTTGGCTCTAACACATGTTCTCCTGTTGGCTCCGGCTTCTGATGTGGATTAATGGAACTGAGGAAAAGTGTATTTCTGGCTGGTGATGAGGGGGAATGAGGACGAAAACATAGTGTCTTCTTAACACTGACCAATTATGGCAGTCTTACCATTACTACTACACCACTTAATCTATCATTTAGGCCAAAAGCATGTATTATTTTAAACTGGGCCTAGGCCTTGTATAAACGTACCTCCTTAACTAATACCAAGGCCAATTATCAACAATGTCTGTCAATTTTATGATATTACTGTTCAAATATATGTTATATAAAATAGATTCAGTTAGAATGAGAGATACTTTTTCGAGTAGTAGACATACACAGAATCATACACTTGTTTGCACTGTGAGGTTTTATACAATAGCCAGTGTCTATGAGCTCACATTTAAAGGGGATAGTTAAACATTTTTGGCAAATTGGCCCATTGCCATAATCCCTATAGCAGTAGGTTCATTGCTTTTAATTGTCAGTGCAAGCTGTTTTTAGATCGGTGGGCAGAGATGCGAGCTGCTCAGCTAACGTGACTGAGGCAAACAGCTCCAAAACACTCTCATGGACAAGTTGTGACCTGCACATTCACCACGCTATGAGATAATAACGGAACGTTACGAGACAAAGTTGTTTTAGAGGTAAATTCATGCAAAACCGCTGATGCGTGTTCCTGTCGAGGGCAGTTTTTCAGCAAACAGTCTCTGCATTTGCTTCGAAAACAACTCCGTCTCGTAATGTTCCGTTATTATCTCAGCCTGGTGAATGCGCAGGTCACAACTTGTGTGACCGATGTTGTTCTGTCACTTCTCCTTACTGGTACCCCGTGACTGTGACTATACCCGGGCCGCAGACCTCCGTTAAACTCACCCCCCTAAACTCACTCCACCAATGTGACCTGTGACCTGCCTTGAGCGAGTTTCGAACCCGGGTCTCCCGCACCACGTGCGACGATGCTAACTGTTTCGCCAAGAGGTCAATGACCACTTGGCAAGTGGGTTAGCACGTCTTTTATGTGTGAGTGAGTTTAACTTCAGTACCGCTAACCGCCACACGCTGTCACTTCTCCTTACTGGTACCTCGTGACTGTGACTATACCCGCGGACCTCCGTTACACTTGTCCATGAGAGCGTTTTGGAGTTGTTGGATTGTGTATTTGATGAGTTTTATGAGGGAAACCAAGAAAATCCCATTAGCCTCCATAGCTCTGAGTAGGTCGCGGCTCTGCTCCACCGTTCTAAAAACAGCTTGCACCGACAAATAAAGGTAACAAACCTACTGCTTTGACTATAGCGATTATGGCAATGGGCCAATTTGCCAAAATGTTTAACTATCCCTTTAAAGTAATTCAGTACCAGGTCCCATGTTTTATCAAACTCATCTCCTCTACCTTCATTGTAGAATATCAGTTTCTCCAGATGTAAAGTGTTTGACAATTCTCCCAACCATGTAGGCACATACTCCATACTCCACACTCGTATAATCATCTTTTTTTGTAATCACCATCCCAAATTGAATTGATCTTCTTTCAAATGTATTGAGAGATAACTAAACTAAAACTGAATTGGTGCCTCAAGTGTTGCACCACAGAGTTGTAGCTCCGGGGTCGTCATGTGTTTCAGGTTTCCACCACAGTGCTGGTTTCCTGTGTCTCCTGCACGATCAGCCCCTTTTTAACCTAACAAAAACATCACAGGGGGGAGTATCTAGTGTCCGAGGTGTCCGAGCTGTGACGTCTGTGCAACACTACAGAACTGTCTCCTGCCCAGCGCAGAGACATCGGCCACACCTCCGTCTGAGGGCGGAGTTGCTGTAAATATTTTGTTTTGTTCTTTGCTTTCTCGGTCGGTGTGTTGCTTCCTTCTCATCACATTTACATGTGCAGTGACGTGGTGAACCCTCTGAAAGCTGTGTTTCAACCTCAACAACCTCATTTCAGATTTCGTGGAAGAATAATTTTGTCATTTAATCTTTACTTAGAATATTTCTTTAAAAAATATGATTTTTGCCAGAGCTTATACTAAACAACATGTTCTTTAACATGTGGAGAAGATCTTTTGTAGTCCAGGTTCTGTGTGTGTGTGTAGCACCACACCAGCTTGCTTCCATTTATTGCACTTGTTCATGTCGCCATTTCAGTTCTCAACCTATGATCTGCAGGAAATGTGTGGGGGGACGGTGAGGGTTCATCACGTGTAGGGCAGCCTGGTGTGTTCAGGCTCACACAGACGTATTGTTTTCCATTATCAGCAGCTGGCAGCTTAGGTCAGAGAGGCAGAGTGGCGTTCAGGGTAACCAGGAGATACCTGTGGTAGAAGCTCCTCCTGTGTTGGGCAGACACGTGATGGTTCAGAGACTTTTCTTATTTTTCAAAAAGGAATTTCCGGTGAATGTACTGAATAAAGCCAAACAGGATCCAGAGTGCTCAGGAAGTGTTTTTTGGGGGGGGTTTTTTTGCATAAAACAAGGGTGCTCTTTGGTTAGGGACATGAAGTTACAAAGCAAAAAGGAAAGCACTCCTCTAGCAAAAATATAAAAAGTAGGGCTGTCAATCGATTAAAAAACAACAACTAATTAATCACAAAATGTTCTGTAATAAATCGCAATTAATTACAGTGATTACTCTGTGTGTGCCTCCAGGTGGTGTGTGTCGTAGCCATGAGGTCGCCCGGTGCCCAGCAGTGTTTGGGTCCTAAAGTTTACCCGGAGGTGCCTGATGGGGGCTGGGGCTGGGCCGTGGCCCTGGCCTTCTTCATGGTGGAGGTCTGCACCTACGGCACCATCAAGAGCTTGGGGGTCTTCCTCCAGGACCTGATGGAGGAGTTTCAGGAGAGCAACAGCCGAGTGTCTTGGGTCATCTCCATCTGTGTCTTCGTCTTTACCTTCACTGGTCAGTGGCAGGCTTCACGTCCCACTCTTCCTCTGTTCGTGTGGTTCTCCCCTCTGATGACTGCTGTTTTTTAATGCACTGATCGATTTTGGGCTATTTTTCTTCCATAACATGTATTCTTTCAGAAAAGTCAAAAGAAATGGTAGAAAATCCACATTAAGGTTTTTATTTTACTTCATTTTGTCTCTTTCGTCAGTAGACTTCTCCTAAATTCACCAAAAGTTAACATGCTACTGTTGTCTGACCCATGTCATGTCAGGTATCATTGTAAAGCTCTCTCTCTCCTCAACAATTATGTAGGCTCCACAGATTGTAATTTCCTCCGTATCCGCAACCAATCGTAAAAGTATGATTTACATTAACAATCTATGGAATTTTACAATACAAGTCTGTAAAATAAGGCTGTTTTCTCAAAAAGCTCTGTGCTAGAAATCTCCACTTCAGCAGCACTTACAGACACCAAACCTTCCAGTTTTATTCCTGCCTATATTCTGAAGGTTTTTACAGAGGGGATTGTTGACATATCATTCACAGCCTGATTTATACAACATTTTATTCCTAAAAACATGGAGAAATTTGATTTTTTTTAGGGCTGGTGACAGTATTTTCTCATTTACAGAGTGATAAAAAGAAAAAAAGTAAAAACTTCTGACTAATATGTCAGCAAAATAAAACAACAAATTTTGAAAGTAGCTTTATCCATTCAGATTTTGGTTCTGGAAATGTATGCATATTAGCACATATTTCATTAGATATTGCCTCATTTACATATTGAAAGTTGACAAAACTTAACTTTTTTTTCACCCTATTCACCTGTGTCTCCCCTTAACTATCACATCCAAAACCATGAGACAGATATTTTTAGAGTCCTGATCAATCAGACCGAAACAGACATGATAACACCACTGTAATGGTCCATCGATCTGATCAGAAGCCTCTCACTCAGTTCACCAATGGTTCACAACAATCAGGAACTGAAAATAGATCTGCCTTTACACTTTGTTTTTCTTTGTATCTCTTCTGTTATCAGAACAGTTGCTGCTCTACTTTCATAATCAATGACAACTTGTTGTAATGAAATAATTGCGCTGTCTTTCACCCCCTGTCCTCAGCTCCCCTGTCCACGTTGCTGAGCAACCGCTTCGGCTACCGTCCTGTGGTGATGATTGGAGGTGTCCTCATCAGTCTGGGAACCATCACCTCGGCGTTCACCAACTCCATCAATGAGATGTACATCACCATCGGCATCATCTCAGGTGTCTATCAATCAAATCTATCTATCTATCTATCTATCTATCTATCTATCTATCTATCTATCTATCTATCTATCTATCTATCTATCTATCTATCTATCTATCTATCTATCTATCTATCTATCTATCTATCTATCTATCTATCTATCTATCTATCCATCCATCCATCCATCCATCCATCCATCCATCCATCCATCCATCCATCCATCCATCCATCCATCCATCCATCCATCCATCCATCCATCCATCCATCCATCCATCCATCCATCCATCCATCCATCCATCCATCCATCCATCCATGATTTGAGAACGGACCATGATGACCTCCTCATAAGCCCATTGTGGAAAAAAGAATTGAAATGTGTGTTACTGTAATTAGCTTTGGCTCTGATCTAAATTATAAACCCAACACCCAGGTGAACTTGCCAATTTTCACACTTTCTCTGCTGTAACGTCTCTCAGAGCACACAGTGTGTAAACACGCCTTCTGATAAACCAGAAACACCCCCCTTGAGATTTGCTAAAAGTGAAGGCTTAATTACTTGTTCACTGGAAAACGATTCTTCAGTTCTTTCGGATGAGAGGCGGAACGTACGAACTGAAGAAGAAGTCCAAAAGGAAGCAGAGAGACTAAACCAGGATGAAGGAGGTTGGACAGATTTGCATTATGAACTAATTTGTTGGTTGAGTTTTGTATCAGAGCATGTTATCCAGTTTTTCTTTCCCTTGGACAGAAAGCAATGCTAGCTCTCCCATCATCACCTAACTGGATCACCCCCCTCCTCTCTCCGCTTATCTCTCTTTTTTTGTCTTTACATGCCCTTTGTCTTCCAGCAGCAGCTGTAACAAGCTGAGTCATCTCAAGCAGCCTGGAGTGGTGCGACCCACCCCCCCTACCCATGCAGTGTTCCTACATGCGGACCAGTGGCTGTCATGTCCCCCTCTCTTCTCCTCTTTGTTTACAGGCCTCGGCTACTGCCTCTCCTTCCTCCCCACCATCACCATCTTAGCCCAGTACTTCTCCAAACGCCGAGCCCTCGTCACCTCTGTTGCTTCATCCGGAGAATCCTTCGCTATATTTGCATTTGCTCCAGGTGAGTTGACCTTTACACTACAGAACTAATATTGACTTGACTTGACGTCACACCAAGGTTATTATAGTTTTGCATTTTTCATTATTTATTTTTATGTAGTTTTTCAATTTGATTTTTTATTTCACTGTAGTTTTAGTTAGTTCAACAGGTGCTTACAGTTTTTCTCAGTCGCTTCTCGAATCATCCTCGACATTTGCAAAAGAGTAAGTGCATTTCTCAAAACAATTCGTACAAATAGCAAAAAAACCATGGATTACCTGCAAAAGCCAGTCTCTTGCTCCTTAGTCCTTGTGTCACATATGGATAAGAAAGTCAAATTGCTCAGTCATGTTGTCACTAGGCTCGTTCGAGAAGAGCCAGGCCTGCGCAGAATCAATCACCAGTGACCAGCGCACAATGCATGCTGGTTAGATTTGTGTCCGACTTGATGACGTCATGCAGGTGCCTGCAACCGCAACCTCACGGGATCAAGGCGGCCGCATGATGGGAAACGCCTGGCTGTCGCCTGATCAAAGAGCTGATTGGCTCTTAGTTAGGACTGCAAAGTTGTTTCTGTGTATTGTTATATTTAATGCTAGATTATATGAATCTCATGTTGTGCAATGAAAGTTTAATTTGTTAACACGTATTTTGTGTGGTTGATAACAATAATAATGAAGGTTCTTTATTTTACACTCATCAAAACGAGCAATAAGTGATAATGGTGGCATCATTAAACAAATAAAAAGTCATGGTTGACATATTTAGACCACACTGAAAAACTCAAAAACGTGAACCTAAAAAGTATGGTACAAATAAAGGTACAAAGTATGAAAGGTACAAAGTTTGTATTCCTCTTTCGTACATTTGTGAGATTAAACAGTACACAGTGGAATTTATGTGAAAAGTGTCCATCATTCTCTGGCTACAGTATCATGGTAACTGCTTCAAAAAATGAATGAATGAATGAATGAGGTCTGTTACAGGGATGGATCTTCATAACTTCAACAGATTTCAAACACTGTTAGTGATATTAGTCCTGTAGTGTAGTAATATGTTGACTGTTAGTTTTCTTTTCCTGTTACTATTACAACGTTTTTTGTAAATCATTGATAAGAATTATCATTCATCTCTCCACAGCCTTCACTACGCTGAAACAGCACATTGGCTGGAGATACTGTCTGGTTGTCCTCGGCACCATCCAGGCTTCTGTGATTGGCTTTGGGCTTCTTCTTCGTCCAATCGTTATTGAGCCAGAACTGGTAAAGGAGGACGATGCATTGGACAAAGACTGTCTCTCTCTGAAGCAGCTGCAGTCTGTTTACGAGCTGGAGAATGAACAAACCAGAACCTCCCTCAGTTCTGGGGCCTCCCAAGGTTCAGAGGACTCAGGTGTCACTTCCCTGTCAGGCTCGAATGTAGACCTTAGGATTGCAGGAGCAGAAAGCAAAGCTCTGATGGAGTGTGAGGCGCAGGGCAAAGAGGAGCCAGAGCCAGCACTATCCACACGCTCCTCCCCAGGGAAAGAGAAGGATAAGAAGGAAGAGCTAGAACTGGCAGAGGCGGAGGAAGAGGAAGAGGCCGGTCCTCTCAAGCCCTTACGCCCTAAACTCCTGGATTTCTCTGTGCTCAGAGACTCAGCCTTCGTCTGGTACTCCCTCTTTGGCCTGTTCGCCACACTGGGCTTCTTCGCTCCACAGCTCTACATCATCGAACTGAGCAAGAGCCGGGGCGTGGAGCCCGGCATGGCCTCCTACATGCTCTCTGTGATGGCCGTGGCCGAGATCTTCGGCCGCCTGTCCATCGGAGTGGTGCTGAACAAAGTCTCCTGCAGGAAGATTCTGGTGTTGTTGGGGTGTGTGGTTCTACTGTGCCTGGTTCTGGTGGTCTTCACCTTTGTCACGGAGTTCTGGGGCCTGGTGGTCTGCTGCGCCCTCTACGGCTTCTTCATGGGGACGGTGGGCTCCACACACATCCCCATGCTGGCAGAGGAGGACGTGGTGGGCATCCAGAAGATGGCCTCCTCTGTGGGAGTGTACGTGTGTATCCAGAGCTTTGCTGGGTTGGCTGGACCCCCCCTGGGAGGTAAAAGATTCCTTTTCTTTTCTTTTCTTTTTTTACTTTTTTTGTTGGTCAAGAGCGTTAGTCCATAGGCTTTTTCCTTTCTCTATTTCCTTTATGATACCTGTATGCAGTGTTGGGGAGACTTCAACTCCATGTAGTTGAACTACATAACTTAACTACAATTTGCTGTAACCTGCTGGTAGTTAAAGTACATTCATATTTTGTGCTGCGTCAAGTATTTAATCTACTGTTTGGGTCATTTTTTGTCATTTAAAACAGAAGTAAGCGGAATGTTTGTGTTAATATAAGTCTTAAATAGTTATATCTTCCGACAGCAATCACTTATATAGAGTGTTTGGTCTGAAACACGGGTCTGTCAGTCACTCTGCTCTGCTGTAAGCCGAGGAGAAAACTTTCCTTGTATCCTACAACCTTTATCCAATGAGGAGAGAGAACGGCATAAAGGGGCGGTCCTCTCTGTGTGTGCAGCCAAGGGATGCGCGTGAATGTGGTGACGTAGGGACGAGGGCGGGGACTGCTAACTCCATCGGCTGACAGGAAGTTAGCCAAAACGACCGGATCGCTTACTTCTGCTTTAACTACTCAGTTTACAAACTACTATTTTGGCCAATAACATGAAATGTCTTTTATTAAAAACAAGACTTACATAATATACATTTTATTTTACCATTATTGTGTTCCAGAACTCTTTGAAAAAAGGCATTAATCATGTCATGACAT
Organism: Trachurus trachurus; assembly: GCF_905171665.1. Lineage (NCBI taxonomy): Eukaryota > Metazoa > Chordata > Actinopteri > Carangiformes > Carangidae > Trachurus > Trachurus trachurus. The sequence continues at coordinate 27,747,403 of NC_139905.1, forward strand.
GCCAAGCCATCGCTGTCTCTGATTGGCTGGTTTTAAACATTGTTCTAGTCACACCGATCTAGAATATGTCGACCTCTTTGTATTGTTTATTACATTTTTTGTCGACTGATTTACACTTCTGATTTACAAGTGGGTATTGGGGTAGGATTTTAATTTTCTCTTTCTATTACCCAACATGTCTATAGATTACCCAACATATATATGGTCAACCTACAGTGTGTTGACCAATAATGTCAGCTTTGTTTCTTTAAAAAAATAAAACTGAGTGTAGAAGCATATTTCTGCTGGCATGTGAATTTATTGTAGACTATTATATTTTGTCTCACCACATGTTGATTTATTTAACACGGAGTTAAATGAGCATAATGAGTAGAAGTAGTTGCTAAAGGTAGTTTTTTTTAGCTGTAGTTTTACAAACTACATTTCTCCAGGGGTAGAGATGTACGTGTTTTGTTCAAACTACTGCCAGGTTCAACTACATGGAGTTTTACAAGTTTCCCCAACACTGCCTGCATGAAAAATCACACTATACTGTGTGTGTGTTTTTCCAGCTAGTGGTGTGTGATGCGTAACGTTGTGCATTGACAGTTGTCTCATGTCTCTTCACCAGGTGTGCTGGTGGATGCCACACAGAACTACGGTGCTGCCTTCTACTCGTGTGCAGTGGGCATGGGGCTCAGTGCCGTCTGCCTGGCTCTGGTCTGCCTGCCTAAGTCCAGCGTGTGCCACAGACAGAGCAAAAACAAAGAGAAAGGCAAGAACCCAGAGGAGAAAGAGGGGAGACCGTGTCAGGACAGCGACCCAACAGACTTCTTGGAGGTGGATCTGGTCCCAGAGGACAGTCCTGTGAGACAGGCTGTGAATCGGGGCGCCTCTGTACTATGAACAAGACGTCATCTCATCACTGAGGACAAGAATATCAACAAAGCAAATACGTACACAATACTTATAAGTCCAGATGCACAGCGAGAGGTTGCAGTGTCATAGCCGGCTTTGGCTCTGAATCTCAGGTGTCACTTTCTCACTTTCTGACAAGCTTGAAGTTCTCTCCTTCCAGGGAGGACGCTGTCTCTCCTGTGAGACCAAAGAGACATCATGCTGGACACATGGTGTCGGTGTCAGCTCTTTTACAACATAACTCAAATGAAATGTTCTGTTCCTGCTGTTTTGTTTAGGAAGAGGTTTCACACTCCTTTGTGTCACTACTTTGTTTTCAGTTTGAGTCAGGGGACTGTTACCCTCAGGAAAAAGGCACCGTTGTCATGGATACTGAGGCATCGTGAGCATCCCTCAGATTAAAGTCATGATATGTATCAGAGGCCTCTGTCCTATCATGGTTGTGGATTGCTGCTCATGACTGTGTGTTTTCATCAAAGACTTGTAACTGTCTGACTCTCTGAACAGCTGCATGTAGCTGGACGCACACGACCTCACTTCTCCAGTCTCAGCCCTCAGCCCGCTTTGACGTGTTAAAGGGGAATTGCCATTTTTTTTATACACGGCTCTCGGCTGGAGCTAATTTCATCGAAACGACTTGTAATGACACCAAAGTTATCTGGGTCCAGATTGTAAAAAAACGGCAATTACCCTTTAAGTCATCAGTAGACAATCAGCCTTGATGCATGGAATAGAAAATGTAGCCATGCAGTCTGTGTCCTGTCTGTGTCTGCTGTGATCTTGCACACATTCATGCCATTGATATGATATTGATATTCAACATATAACAATAGCAATACTGCAGCAGTGGTGGTTCGTCCTGCATGAGCCTTACCCTTCTTTATGTCCTGACTTCTCTGCTGCAAAGATGTGAGGGAGACATTTGACAGGAGAGACTCCACATGAAGTCCCCTCCTCCTGCCCCTCAGATTGTCCCCACAGCCACGACCAGAGCACGTGTTCAGCTCACCAAATCTTTTCTTAATCACTGTATCCTCTTTATTTAAACTGTTTATGATGATGATTTGATCTTTTTTAATGTAACTTTTTTTCTGTTTTTTTTTTTAATTGAGTAGGAGCAGGTGACTGCCGCACTGGTTTCCTTATGTATTTTTTAAATAAAATGTCCAATCTCTGATTCCTTTGTGTGTCTAGTGTGGTGTTTGCTGGGCCAATAGGATGCAAGGGTAGAGGGCCACTCACTGTGTGTGTGTAGTAACTGGATAGAGGAATTTAAAGCTATTCCACAGACTCCTGTGAACTAATATGATTGAGCCTTGAGTCCTGAGTAGTTTTATCAGTGACTTTGAAATACAGCTTCTCCAATATTTTACACAGACTGTAGCAATGTCTCCCAGCTGTTCACACTGTGCATATAAGTGGGAAAACAGCGCCCTCTAATGCCTGTGATAGACTGGCAACATGTCCAGGGTGTAGTAGAGATTGCAGCAGTAGTAGCAATGAATGCATGTTTTATGGGCAAACACCCTCCAATATATGGCAAGCATATTTAACATTTAAAAGCTAAGTTTGACTCTCAGAAACTAACATTGTAGATATCAACAACAACACTAGTCGTAATTACATTTTGAGTAGTTGGATTTTTGATTCAAGATATCTGTAAATCAGTTTTGCCTAGTCAAAAAGAACATTTCAGATATTTGCCACTATATTCTTCCTAGGACAAATGTCACTTTTGCCATTCATGTGTATGGGGTTTGTCATTACAGATATCTACAATTCAGTTCCAGATATCCGCTATGTGAATTACGGATATCTGTAAATTATGTGAGTTACGACTATTCCTAATTCCAGTTTGAGATATCTACAACATCATTTTGACTAGTCATTATTCCATTTACAGATATCCTATCAACAACGTCATTTCGCCTAGTCAAAACTTAAAGGGACAACGAGGAGTTTTGGAAAAGCGAAGCGTTTTCACACTACATTTATGAGCCTCCGCGCGCACCGTACATTTCTTTGACCGGGCGCAAGACGGACTCATGTTTTCATTCATCAATAATTAAAGTCAGAGGTTCAAAGAGGTTCACATACCACCGTAGTTCCGACCATAAACGGCGATGCGGCTGCGTTATTCTCATGATTCGCAACGAAGGAAACGCTGGTCGGCTCGACCAGCACTTCCGCCACCACTAATAATAACAAAATAACGATAGAGACAGAACGATATATTTATCGAAAATGGGCCCATTAACAAGTGTGGGTAGCGGAGATTCATCCACATTAACGTGAGACTTTTTTATAACCGAATAGAAACTCCTCGTTGTCCCTTTAATTTAAGATATCTGAAAAGGGACATGTAGATATCTTTAATTGAGATGAATTAAATATATCTTGAACTGGAATTATGACCAGTCAGAATCAAATTGTAGATATCTCAAACTGGAAATACTACTAGTCGTAATTCAGTTACAGATATCCGTAATTCACATAGCGGATATCTGCAACTGAATTGTAGATATCTGTAATGATGACAAACCCCATGAATGGCAAAAGTAACGTCATTTGTCCTAGGAAGATCGTAGTTGTGGATATCTTAAATGACAATGGGCTTTATGCACAGCTCCACTACTTCCTGACCTCACAACAATGGTCAGGCACACCTGGATTAATCAGTTGGTCCAATAATGTAAAACAGGAAATAAACGAGCTGGCTTATTTCAGAACTGTGCATAAAGCCCATTGTGGACAGGAAGAATGTAGTTGTGGATATCTGAGATATTATTTTTTGACTAGGCAAAACTGAATTACACACACGTATCCAGTCTGGCTTTTAATTGTGAAAAATGGCTTGCCATACCAATGCACTTAAACCACAGTTTCCCTGAAAACACTGGGGCAGGGAAACATGCTCTTTAAAAATCATGATGTTCCTGAATGTATTCTTTCTATGTATTAGGAACTGATTGGGTATTTTCAATAAAAAATAACAAATAACTAAATGTTGATGAATGTGTATAATCCACTGCATTTGCCCTAAGTGAAGTTTTACTATATAATAATAGGCAGTGATTCTAGTTGGCTTCTTAGTAAAACACAATACTTTGTGAATAATGTTTTGCTGTCTTTTTTAGGGGGTTGCAAAATTCCAGGAATTTTCAAAGTTGTAAATTCCATGGGAATTAACGGGAATATATGGGAATGAATGGGAATAAAAACTGAAATTTACAAAATTTGGAAGTTTGGAACTTATAGTAATATAGTTGGGGAAAATATATTGTAGCATAATCTTGGCTAAAACAACCAGATTTAATGCAAGTACACTTGAATATCTATGCTATTCCTCAATCACATGCACACAGCTCACTGCTTACTGCAGAGCTGCTGAGGCCACGCCCCCTACATCCACTGTGCATTCCTCCATCACATGCACAGATGATTTCTTGAACTCTGGAGGCCACACTTTTGGGGGTCATTTATGTACTTTTTGATTGGGTGGGTGGGGGAGGGAGGGGGTGAGTAATATTTTACTCAACATTCACATTTTTGTTCAGTGTTCAGTAAAATAATTGATTGTTCATACAAGAATTAAAACTTGATAAAGTTCTACTCACAAATAAATCAGTTTAAATGTCATGTTTTTTAATTGTATTATTTAGCATGGATGTCTGCTCATGACAAAACAAAATTCACATTTATGTTTGGATATGATACAGTTTGTTTACATTACCCCCAATTTCCAGTTAATTCCCATAAATTCCCATAATTTCCCATTTGGAATATTTCCAAAATTCCCCAGTTTAACTTCCCATGGAAAGTTTCTGGAAATTTACTAGAAATTTTCCACCCCTTTGCAACCCTAATAGCAAGACAGGAAAGTGGAGAAGAGAGTGAGAGCACAGACAGTTTTTTTTTTTTTTTTTATAAAAACAGCTGGATTTATTCAGAGTAGAAGGTCAGACAGTATAAGTTAGACTGTACAATGAAAGCTTGACTATCTGGAAATACCACGACTGAGAAGAGAAATGTTTGTAAATGACTTAGTATGACAATGTCAGACTGTTTGGGTGACATTAAAAAAAAAACAAGACACAGTATAAAACCTTTGTTTACATGATTAGAGAGTCGAGGCAGAGTGTGGAGAAGAGGCACTAACAATCAGTATATTTGGCAGATTTTTCCTGATGTAATTACAGACACGTTTCTAACAAACACTGGCATTAACAGAATCATTAGTCAGTGAGATTGTGATTGAACCCAACATAAAACAAAGGCGTGGCTGTGGAGCAGTGCTGTTGCATAGTTTGGACTATGTACAGTGACACCGGTTTCCTCTCACAGGTATTTACAACCCAACACTTTTCAAAAAAGAAAAAGCAGCTTTTTTTTCTCAGTCCAACTGTTGATCACAACACTGATCAGGGCAGGTCCACTCAGGACGCAGTGGACGCCGGCATCACTAAACAACATACAGTAAGGCAAAGACTCTGGGGACAGGAATCAAACCAGGTGGTCGCTGTTCCCAGATCAGAAACCCCTGTGGAGGATCACAGGGTGTGAAAGCACCGAACAGCAGCAGCGTCTCAGGATCTGCTGACTCATCTAAAGTGGGAAGGTGAACATGCGAGTGAACCTACAGCACGGAGAACTGAAAGGAGACTGAGACGGACTGGTCTGAGATCTGAAGGCAGACATGTATACTGGTGTGGGCGCTGGGCATCTGCATCGGACACAATCTGAACCTTTCTGAAAAATACAATTAGGTCTTTGTAGAAGAGTTAGTTTGCTGCGTGGAGGAGCAGAGCAGAGGGAGGGGTCGAACTTCTCTCACTGCTCCAGACTTCTCTCAACTACTTGTCTCTATCAGTAAGACTGTTTAAAGACGGGCACCGTCACCCCACAACTTTCACACTACAAAGACACAGAGAAGGCACAGGCTTCTTGGGGACAGACAGAGAAGGACGTGTGCTGCACTCCAGCTCTTCAGGCAGCCGGACAATTCTTCCAGATGTTTAAAGGGGACATATTATGAAAATATCACTTTTTGAAGGCTCTTTAACATACAGTATATCTGGGTGTTTGTCTTGCCTTCCGGCCCCCAAAATGTTAGAATTGACAATAAAATATGTAATTTTCAGGCTCCCTAGATTGAAATCCATATGGTTTTACAAGTTGTTGTCCACAAATGATATAACTAGTTTTGGAATTTATATAATCCCACCCCTACCTCATTTGCATTTAAAGGGACAGACACTGAAACCAGCCGCTATGAACAGGCCTGTTTTGAGAGGATGAAAAGAGCTGATGTTTGATCCTTGGGATATTTTAACCAAAGCATGTCACAGACATGTCTTTAAGACACCTGGGAACTATTTTAATTTGTGGAAAGGGGGCAGAATATGTCTCCTTTAAAGCAGAGCTGTGATGTGAAGAGCTTCTGGCAGCCTGGGAGAACTGTCAAACATCATGATGTTGGTGTTGAGTCTGAAGACACCATCCTTTCGTGCGTGCAGTAACAAGGAAGATACAGGCAGAGCTGGCACACCGCTAATTAGCTTAGCTCACTCAAACACTGGAAGTGCATAGGCAGTGTTAGCCTGCCTCCTACCCGAGCTGAAATCAGCAGTCAGAAGCTGATTTCATTTTAGCTCGAAACTCTGTAAATATATCACTTTATCAACATTTCAAACATTTTTAGGTGAGAAAGTAGCCGTTTAGATCAGCAGTGTGTCATTCATTTGTCAAAATTCCAACTGTTTACAATTTTGTTTGGCAAATTCGGCGCTACTCAAGCTAGCCGTTGTGACCAACGCACTTCCGGTTACTTTCACAAAATAAAACACCCGTTGCCCTTTACATACAGAAAACCATGACGATAGAATTTGTGCTTTAACTTTGAAATAGGAAGCTAACCTACCCTCGATGTAGCTAGCTTGAACCAAAATAAACCGTCTTTGCTTGAACCCTCCGTTTTGACCGATCTCGTCCCGTTACCGGCATTTGACCGCTCAAGATGCCTTACCGGAGAGTTTTGTCAGCTCTGAGACCAAGATCGGCTGAAGAGTTTCTCTGATGACTTTAGGTGGAGGCAGGCTAACACTACCTATGCACTTCCAGCGTTTGAGCTAAGCTAATTACGGGCGATACGGCTCTATCTCCCTTGTTAATTAACGCACAGTCGAAAGGATGGTGTCTATCTGCTTGTCATGGACTCGGGAGTGAGGCAAGACACGAAAAAAAAAATGTTGGCGTATCCCTTTAAACTCTGACTCTTGTGAATGATCAAATGTATGATGACGGATGACACCCACGTGCTTCAGAAGGACGTCACTGCTCAGACTGTGGATCAATGTGGTGTCACAGAGGCTCCAGCATGTGGAGCGTCACCACTCAGCCATCTGCTCATCAATACACCGTCTGTGCTCCAGTCATCAAGAGCAGGTTTGTTGAGCGCTGACAAGAGGCTGTATCAGGGTCCCGGCCTCAGCTGCTATGACTTCATGCTGTGTGTGTTCGTAGGCTTTCTTCTGACCCAAAGTGATGACATGACATAAAGATCCAGACAAAGGGGCCTCTGCTGGGTTTTTACTTTGGCTGTCCCAGCAGCAGCAGAACAGACACACTGTGTTTGTGTGCGACACACACAAACACACAGATTTATCCTGGTGCACACAGGCTGACAGAGGGAGAACTGTTGTGACTGGCGCTGCACAGTTTGAGGAATTCACAGAGATTTTGTCAGGCCTGTTGGTCAACTTCCTCTTTTAGAGCTGGGAACACACACACACACACACTAAAATCAGCCATGTGACTTCATTGCTCCATGCTAGCGCACACACTGAGTGACAGCAGACTCCTGGTTGGTCTCAAAATGTTTCCTACCGTTGTAAATGATCATTTACTCAAAATAAATCAAACTGAGGAATGTGAAGAATGTGATGTAAATAGAAATGAAGATGATGCTCATGATGTTATTGCATCTTACTGATCTGACTGTACTGACAGACTGACATCCTGAAAATGGGTTGAACTGAGGGTCTAAGGACAGAGGATGTTGTTATGATGCCTTTAAGACAAACTGTTTGTCAAAATGGGCTATACAAATAAAATTGTCTTGCCTATGACATCCATCAAAGTAACTGTGGTGCCAGTAGAGTCTGATGTAAGGCTCTACGGCATCTCTTCTTCACTCTCACAGTACAGGGCTCCAGACTGCCCCTAAATCAGTGTTTTTCAACCTTGGGGTCGGGACCCCATGTGGGGTCGCCTGGAATTCAAATGGGGTCGCCTGAAATGTCTAGTAATTGATATACAGATAAAAATATTATTTTAACTAATTATTGTTCTTTTTAAAATTATCATTAAAAACACCACACACAATCTTAAACAATTGTATTCTATATTTTCACTTTCTCAACATTAAATTGAGTTCAAATAAAATGCAGCATATAAAAATATCTGAGCTGACGCATGATTGACGGCCACGATCACATGACTGCACGTGATCAGGGGTCGCCAGAGATTTGTGATGTCAAAATGGGGCCTCGAGCCAAAAAAGGTTGTAAATGGAGGCATTTTGCCTCTAAAATTTGAGACGGTGCAAGTACAATCAGTAAATTTGCCTCTCTTTTTTTTTTTCGAACACTGGTGAAACATGGAAGAGGCAACTCAAAGAATCTGTTATCTGCCATTACAGGTGTCAGGCCAGTGTGTGGGAGGATCATGAATGAAAAGGAAAGCTTTGATTTTCATCAATTTACAGAGTGCACCCCTACATTTTCTACTTGTGCCCCTAAAATTTTGAGTTCACGGCGCTCCTTGTAAAACATGTTAGTCTGGAGCCCTGCAGTAGTAAGTACAGTAAGGGTCAAAGTGTACTCTTGATTTGAGATGTAATTTGAACAGTTGAGAGCAGCAGACAGGAGATATCAACCTGTATGGAAGATTCTGCTGCTCGCCTCCATCTCTCTCAGACACCGGCCTTTCAGACTGAAACACCTCCAGTGTAGACAGAGGGCAAGACACTGTGTCTGTAACTGGGGCAAGCCCAAGCTAAGATTAGCAATAAGCTTCCATTAGCATTAAAAACAAAAATGATAAAGATAAGAGTTGGCCCTCTGCTGATCCTGTCAAGTCTCTTTAAAATGGATCTGTGAGTCAGATTGAACATCTGTAACATCTTCTACATGGAGATCATCTGCAGTGATGGTGAGTTAGCGCGGAGCAAGTTCACTGGAGGACTTTGGCGTTCAGGAAGAAGCTGATTATCCTACACCGCCTTAAGACAAACCACCAAGCACCCTCTTCTCTTTTAAATAAACAAAGTCAAAATGGAATCAAAATAACACTCGCGGTCATACATACACGTTGGTGGAGGGTTACATCAGCTGTTAGTGAGGTTGGCGTGAGGGATACAGGATGATGAATTAGAAAATGGAGTTAAGGACAATGTGAACTATATAGAACCTATACACCGCAGTGAGAGGGTCATTAGTAACAGACAGGCTGGCTTTATCCCTTTTCTTTTGAGTTAGCCGTTATGTGAGGAAGGGACTGGTGGACATGAACAGGTACCTTCAGAGAGCACAGACCAGCCTGGAAGAAAATGTTGGGATGGGATGTGATGGGGTTTCTCTGTTAATGTCACCGTTCTTAACCTGGACCACATCATCCACCAACAGCACTCTGAAGCATGAATGGGACAGTGTTATTACCACATGATGCTTCTAACTCACCTGACATCACTGTACACTCCTGGCTCTCCGCTAGCCTTTAACAGTAACAACAGGTTTCACGTGCTGCTTGCATCAGTACTTGGGCTCCTAGATGTTCTGGCCCAACTTATCTGTGGTGCTGCTTGTTGTAGTTTCCACACCGACATTAAATTAGGATTGCAAATCTTTTATTATCGATGAATCCAAGAGGACGTTCTCAAATGTCTTGTTTTGTCCCTCCAACAATGATTCTCAATTTAGTCAAGTGTAAGACGAGGAAACACCACAAAGATCAATCACGTTTGTATTTCTGCTTGATAAACTTCCTTGATGAGGAACTGATTCTTCAGATCAACTTGGAAGAACTGAGATGATGTAAGTTATTAAAGGGATATTTCAACATTTTGGCAAATTATATTGCCATAATCCCTATAGTCATAGCAGTAGGTTAATTACCTTTAACTATGGGTGCAAGCTGTTTTTAGATCGGTGGGGCAGAGACGTGAGCTGCACGCTATTTCTACGTTTCCCTCATCAAAATAAATACACAATCCAACAACTCCAAAACACTCTGGTCTGGTGGACAAGTTGTGACCTGCACATTCACCACGCTATGAAATAATAACGTATATTTATGTAACATTACGACAAATGAAGCAAATACTCGGAACTACTTGCTTTTGAAATCACTCCACCCAGCAGCCGTGTCTGGAATGTAGTTCCGGCTACGCATTTGCCTCGAAAACAACTCTGTCTGGTAACGTTCTGTTATTATCTCATAGCGTGGTGAATGTGCAGGTCACAACTTGTCCACCAGAGTGTTTTGGAGTTGTTGGATTGTGTATTTGATGAGTTTGATGAGGGAAATATGTAAATACCATATGCCTCCATAGTGTTAGCTGAGCAGCTCACGTCTCTGCCCCGCCGATCTAAAAACAGCTTGCACCGACAGTTAAAGGTAACAAACCTACTGCTATGACTATAGGGATTATGGCGATAGGCGCATTTGCCAAATGTGTTGAACTATCCCTTTAAAGGCAGGTGTAAATGCAAAGGCACGTGGGTCAGATGACACAAAACAAAACATAGCAAATAGCAGGTGGAAATGTGGCCAGAACTGAGATGGTACGATGTGGTCCAGGCTGAAGGTGGCTACAGTTCTGATTGAGAAAGACCCCACAACGTTTTGTCACATGGCTCGTTGAAGGGCGTTGGCATCAAGTGGGAGAAGTGGTTCAACAATGTGCCCTGAGAAAAAGAAAAAAACATACGATACGTTTTGTGTGCTCTCTCGCCAGCCCCGCCCCCCCTCAAACAGCTGGCGGCCGAGTAACCGAGCTCTCCACATCTCAGCGGTGCCTGCGAGAGGCTTTGGCGGCCGCTCAGTAAGACCAGTTTAAAACAAGAGCCCACACTCTGCTGCGGACAGACAGCAGAACCGTGTGTGTGGTGTGAAACGGGGCAACAAACACAGAGAAAAACGGGCCACACAGCCGAGTGTGGGCATGGGACAGAGGGCGGGGGGGGGAGTTAGGGGGTGCTGGGGGCTCTGAGCCAGAGCCAGGTATTAGAAGTCACAGTGAACAAGCTCAGTAAGGCAGAGAGCAAGCGTGGGTGGGGGGGTGGGGGTTGGGGGGGGGCTGGTAGTAGTGGTGGCTTTAATACACAGTCAAAGTTCAAAAGTGTCACTGCCTGCTCCACTAAGGGACTGGCGGTGGTGGAGGCAGAGGGGGAGGGGGAGGGGAAAGGCTCCTCCTCCTCCTCCGCGCCTCCATCTGCCTCCACCCATCCCTCCTCCTCCTCCTCCTCCTCCTCCTCCGGTCGGACCGCTCACTGCAGCATCAGCTGCTTGAGGTTGTCGTGGAGGATGGTGTCCTTGACGTCGCGGAACACCAGCCGGATGTTCTCCGTGTTGATGGCCGTGGTGAAGTGGTGGTAGAGCGGCTTCTGCTGCTGCTCGCGGCGCTTCTTGCGGAAGCACTCCACCAGGAAGCGCTGGACGTCGGCCAGGCTGCTGGGCTCGCCTGAGAACTCGGGGAAGTAGTCTTTGACGGACACCTGCTTCACCTTCTCCTCCAGCAGGTCCGTCTTGTTCAGGAACAGGATGATGGAGACGTTGCTGAAAACCCGGTTGTTGACGATGGTCTCGAAGATGTTGAGGGACTCGCTCAGCCGGTTCGTCTGCCGGTCCTCCATCAGCAGCTGGGGGGAGGAAGTAGGAGTCAAGGGTTGTTATGACAATGTCTCTCTGGAATGAGCAACAGGTTGGTTTACCAGGGCTTAGTACAGCAACAGAAGCACACATCTGCCTCCCTACACTGACATCATCTTATCCTCACTATTTATTAAAGGGGAATTGCCGTTTTTTACAATCTGGACCTTGTTTCTAGCATAAAATACGATCATTTACTCACCCAGATAACTTTGGTGTCATTACAAGTTGTTCCGATGAAATTAGCTCCAGCCGAGAGCCGTGTATATCCATATAATGTGAGTCTACAGGGCAGCGGAATGCAGCCTCTAAATAACACATTATCTGCTGCGAAACTCGTTCATTTCACCAATATTTTGTTATGATACACTAGTGCTATTCCCCTCTGAGTCCGGGGTTAGCTGTTATCAACAGCCGGGGTCTGTAGGTTGACCTACTGACCTCTGACCTGGATGATGTCATCTCTGAGCGCTGCACAGCTCATTCTGATAATAATCATTCCACTTCGACATTCGGGTCCATTTTTAGCGCAACTAGCCGGAGCTTTAGTAAGTCCAGGTTGCGCTTTGGGTTGTGAGCGCGCATGTCGCACGTCTACATTGGACGGTATTATCAGTATAATCAGAGGCAAATCATGAATGAGTTCGCCTCAGTTTCACGTCATGTCACACAGTTTGAAAAACATTTTACTGACTCGAGCCGCCACCCACAGCAGCTACCCCCCCCTTCTGAAATCCACCCGACTGCTGGGATCAGAATAATCCTGTTTTTTTGGTTCAAAGTTATCCCGATCCTACTAAAATGTTTTGAACAACAGAAACTGAGGGTTTGATCCAGATGAAAACCAAGATTGGATTACGTGATATAATCCAATCTCAGAATCCGTTTTTGGTTTTGAAACAACCCATTTTCAAGATTTGATCCAATCCATTATCCAAAATCCCATCAGATTACGTTTTGAACAACCTGCCTTTCAATGTGTCTGCTGAGGATGTGAGGACATCCCTGATGAGTCAACCCCCACAAAGCAGCAGGCCTCTGAGAACCTGGCTGAGCTACTGACAGATCATTTTAACACCTCCCTCTCTCACGCCTCAGACCTCCAGCATCATGAACCACTATTGACCCATCTGATGCAGCCTCCTCCTCTGTCATCCACTCACTGACCTGGAGAGCAGGGTTCCTGCGTTAGACTGCTCCTTCCTGGATTTATGTTCTGCCTTTAATAAACTTATTTCCCACACATTAGTCAACTAACAATCTGGAAATCCTCACTGTGCGACTTCGGGCCGACTCACCTGGTCGTATTCAGAAGAGGAGACGAGGAAAAGGATGGAAGTGACAGAGTCGAAGCATTCGAACCAGCGCCGCCGCTCGGAGCGCTGACCGCCCACGTCCACCATCTTGAAAGGCACATTCTTAATCTCAAAGTCGTACTCGTGGATCCCCTTGGTGGGCTTTCTAGCCAGGAGGATGTCCTGCTGGCTGGGGAGGTAGTCCTGCAAGCACACGGTCACATTTATGGAGACATGAACCTCTATATACAAGGTCAATAAGCTTGCTGCTAGGTTAGCTTGTGACGGGATGAGTTAAGACATAGCAACTTCAACAGCTCAGTGTCTGCTCCAGTGGTACCATGACAACTGCAGCACCTACACAGTATGTAGTTATAGTCTAGTCTAGTCTAGTCTGAAGCTTCAGTTCAGTTTAGTTTATTCAATTAGCATCTTTTTCTTTCTGCATTAAAATATGCCATTTCAAGTCTTTCCAATAGGTCAAATAAGGTTTTTACCAGTTTGCAAGAACACCCCAGATATTTGTAGCTGTGGATTCTCACACAGATTCCCTCACTACTTCTTCTCTTCAGAGCAATCTCTCTATTTTTTTTTTTTTTTAGCAGTGGCACTGACTGATCAACAGTCCTCGGCATCAAAAGGTCTGCTGAATAAACTACAAATTGCCCGGAATAAAGCTGCCAGACTTGTTTTACACTGCCCCATAAGAACAAACACAGAAAGTAGGCATTGTAAACTCTCATGGTTAAAAGTAGAAAAAATGCTTGCCGTAAGTACAGTCACATTCTTCAGCAATACTGTTTATTCCATCAAACCTGAGTTTTTACATAATCAAATTATCAGATGTAGTCAAGTTCATAGTCATTCCACTAGATTAGCAGATGATGGTCAAATTACATTACATTACCATGCCCAAAATCTAACGCTTTAAAAAAGAGACAGTTATCTTTCGTGCCATCAAGCTTTGGAATAACTGCCCCCTCCACATACGACAATCTAACAGCAAGTCCTCATTCAAATACCATCCAAGAACGCACTATTTAAAGCAGAAGTAAGCGGAATGTTTGTGTTAATATAAGTCTTAAATAGTTCTATCTTCCGACGGCAATCACTTATATAGAGTGTTTGGTCTGAAACACGGGTCTGTCAGTCACTCTGCTCTGCTGTAAGCCGAGGAGAAAACTTTCCTTGTATCCTACAACCTTTATCCAATGAGGAGAGAGAACGGCATAAAGGGGCGGCCCTCTCCGTGTGTGCAGCCAAGGGATGCGCGTGAATGTGGTGACGTAGGGACGAGGGCGGGGACTGCTAACTCCATCGGCTGACAGGAAGTTAGCCAAAACCACCGGATCGCTTACTTCTGCTTTAACAGCTGAGCAATAATCCAGTCTTGCAAGTATAATATCTTATCCCTGTTTGGTTCCTGTTAAATGAATGATTGATATTCAGACTAATACCAACTTGTTTAAATGCAATCAAATGTAAGGCGTAAAATGTAACATTTCACAGCACCAATGTGCTGTTGTTAGTATTACTGAAAACACAATGTATTAAGATGTCTATTTGACTGATGTGATATTGAAAATATGATCTGTTTTTCTCTTTTCGATGTAAGGTTCTTCTGACCCCAGGAAGACTAGTTTGTGCCATTGGCATCAGCTAATGGGGATAGTTCACCCAAAATTCAAATTTCACAAATTTTCTACTCATCCTCTTGTCGACTAAGGGTTGGGGGAAGTTCCAGAGTCATCCGTGCCTTTTTTGAGTTTTTTTGACTCTGAAACTTCTCCCAACCCTTAGTTGACAAGAGGATGAGCAGAAAATTAGTGAAATTTGAATTTTGGGTGAACTATCCCTTTAAATAAATAAATAAACAAACAAACAAACAGGAAGCTAAGGTCCTCAATAATAAAAAGGGAATTTTTGCATTGACTTTGGATTGCTTGTCATGGGCTTTAAGACCATCCCTCCTCTACATCTTCATCTGGTAATGTGTCACTTCCTGTCTCTCATTCAGACTGTTTTTGTGTTTTTTTTTACTTTACTTGTGTTTGACTTGTGAGTTGTCCAGTAGCAGCATAAAGAAATAGTGTGTTCACATCAGAACAGCCCCGCGTGGAGACATGACGAGGGACAGGAAGGCAACAGTTTCACTTCTCTTTTCATTAAACTAGCTCAGTGCTATCAACCCCCATCTGTCCGAGCATACACACTTGCCTGCTGGGAGTGGTGTGGTGTGGAGTGGGCATGACTTACCGACTGTCCAAGTTTTTCCAAATTGTCCAGGAAATACTTGACCGACTCCCCCTGAGAGAAAAAAAAGAGAAGAGAGTCACTTCATCGGAAGACGTCTGAGCTCAGTCTCCATTGTCATGTCCAGGGCCGTTGCTAGGAATTCTGGGCCCCCTTAACTCTTTCGCGACCACACTAATTCCTCAGCACATCCGCTCAGGACCACATGTTTTTGGCTATTTGTTTACCTTTTATCTCCGAACTCTGTACATCACCTAGAAACAAACGGTCTTCACGTGGTTGAAGAGTGACTTTCCAACGTGCTCCACGAAAAAACGGCGAGTTTTTCCGCCGTTTCGTTCGTGAGTACGAAGGAGAAGAAGAGAGCTGGGTTTCTCCAAAAACGGAGCTCCCGCTCTAGTTTCAGAGAAAAACGCACTTTTGTGTCAAGTGGCAATCTGCTCATTTTACCGGTACTCTGCAGTGTGGCGTCTCCCAAATCATTTCTACGGCTAAATAAATATATTTGACTTTATTTTACAGGATAGCCCCTTGAGATGTGCCATCTCATTTTCGAGGGGGTCCATATATTTGTAGGCAAATCTGGGGGGTGTGGCAGCGTGGAGAGCAGCGTGGAGAGCAGCGGTGCAGCGGTGTGGGTCTCTGGCTACAGCGCAGCAGCTCCGGGACACTGCTGTGTGACTGGCCGCCGGTGAGTGCTCTGGGGCGGGGGCGGCCGGTCACAGCACCCGCTGCTCAGCGCCCGCTCCGCTGCACCGTGAAAACAGCCGTGATAACGGGCTTTCAGATCCGAGTCTCCAAACCAGAAACGTTTGTAACAGCACCGGAAAAACTCGCCAGATTTGTCGTCGGTCACTTTTGTCAAAAGAGGGTTTGGAAAGTCGCCAGATTCAGCGAGAAAGTCGCAACACTGTAGCCGACAGCCACACAGCTCTGCACGCTGTCCCCAGAGCAGCATTCAAGGAGAACGATTACTCAAACAAAACCAAGATCACACAGTTTATAAAAAACATTATGTTTTGATTTTAGTTTAAAACAGTTTTACATATCAGAGGACTACCATATTCACACACAGGGTACCTGAGAGTGTCTATTATCGTAATCTGTAAAAAAAAACGGTTTTGACGAGTTTACTCGTCAATGGTCGTGAACGTTTGGCAGGCTGTGACGAGTTTACTCGTCAATGGTCGCTTAAAGGGATAGTTCACCCTAGAATGATATTTCGCTCATTATCTACTCACCCTCATGTTGACTAAGGGCTGGAAGAATTATCAGAGTCCACCGTCCCTTCTCTTAGTTACAGGGGGTCTCGGCGTAGCAGTGAATTTCAATGCAACGGTTGCAAAGGGACACCGGAGCTCTTCGTAAAAAAACACACACAAAAAAACATCCAAATACCTCCATGATGCTCGTATGTAATGTCCGTCTTGTGCTGAAGCCCCAAATTGCGTAATTGTCCCGAAAAAAAATTAAATAAGTCTATATTTTAAGCTTGTTTGTAGCGGAAGCTTCTCGTCTTCTTCTTCTTCTCCTCTTCCTGGTCCGTCCAAATATCGCGTGATTTGCGCCGGCGTCAGTGCGGTTACTGCGAATCACGTGAGATTTGGACGGACCAGGAAGAGGAGAAGAAGAAGAAGACGAGAAGCTTCCGCTACAAACAAGCTTAAAATATAGACTTATTAAATTTTTTTCGGGACAATTACGCAATTTGGGGCTTCAGCACAAGACGGACATTACATACGAGCATCATGGAGGTATTTGGATGTTTTTTTGTGTGTGTTTTTTTACGAAGAGCTCCGGTGTCCCTTTGCAACCGTTGCATTGAAATTCACTGCTACGCCGAGACCCCCTGTAACTAAGAGAAGGGACGGTGGACTCTGATAATTCTTCCAGCCCTTAGTCAACATGAGGGTGAGTAGATAATGAGCGAAATATCATTCTAGGGTGAACTACGTATGTATTATCGTTTTTTATTTAGCCTTCTTTGTTTTGATGCTAATGCAGCATTACACTGCAAAAACTCAGGTATCTTAGCAAGAATATTTGTCTTATTTCTAGTCAAAACAAATCTCATTATACTTAAAATAAGACACATCATTATAAAAGTAGCTTGTTTTTAGACATTTTTTACTTCTTTCAAGCAGATTTTCACTTGGAATAAGTAGAAAAAATCTGATGGTGGAGCAAGTTTTTCTTCCTTATTACAAGCACAAAAAACTTACTTTCACTGGCAGATTTTTCTATTTATTGTGAATTTAAGTGAAAATTATCTAAAATAAGTACATTTTTAGGTAATGAGTCTTATTTTAAGTGGAAAGAGATTCGTTTTGACTAGATATGAGACATTTGGACAAGAAATACGCCAAAATTCTTGGAAAGATGTTGTTGTTGTTGTTGATGTTGTTATGGGCCCCACTGGGCGCTGGGCCCCTAGAATTATCATCACCTTTCTCCCCTATACAACGGCCCTGGTCATGTCACATGATTCACCCTTATATCAATATGGAAGTGGGTCACATTAACATGAATTTTTCATGTTAGTGCCCCTAGAGTGAAAATGGTTGCTCTAAATCTGCAGAGCTGTGACAGACACCGTGATACACACTGTACATGCAGCAACATCAGCAACAACCGACAGAGACCGGTGGTGGTTTAAAGCTGCGGCCATCCCTGGTCAGCCCTGGTTCTCTTCACATTCAGGAATAAAAGCAACAACTAAAGATGTCACCACATGAAATGTATCACTTCTTTCTTATGTTTTAGAGCTGCCAGTTAATTAATTGAATTAAGAAAGTAAGCAACACTCTTTAAGAAGTTGTTAAAGACTCAGCTGTTTCACAAGCTTTTTAAACAGGATTAATTCCTCTGTGTAGTTTTTATGTTTACTGGCTTATGGTTTTTTCCCCCTCTGTAGTAAATAAATAAATCATCCTATAATGAGAAGGAATCCAACATTCCATGTACCTGTAAACTCTATATTGACAGACAGAGCTGCCGCAGCAGAGCAACAAGCATCAACATGCTGACTTCACATCAGCCCAGTTCATTCATATCTAACCATTTCATACTCTTCATTTGTTTCATCTCTTCAAGATTGCTTCAGCAGTTTCTTCACTTAATTCAGCATTGTTTCAACAACATATATATATATATATTTTTTTTTTTTCTTCAAAAATGTATTCAGCTCATTCAGCTTCCAGCTTCCAGCATTCAGCCGTATTTCCTTCAGGAAATGCATTCTCTAGTTCATATCTATCCTCACCCTTTTTCTTGACTCTGCAGCAGCATCATACATGATGATCAGTCACTGAGCTGAAACTCATTCCTCTCAGTGATTTTTTACTGTTAGGCAACAGCCGTTAGGAAACAACTGACCCAATCACTCAACTGTAATGTATCTCTGATCAAGAATGCTCCCACTCTGCACCATACTGAACACAATCTGCCTAAAATACTACACAGACAAACTAGGGCCCGACCGATTTATCGGCGAGCCGATTAAATCGGCCGATTATAGCCCGTTTGAAACTAATCGGTAATCGGCCAAAACTCGACGATTGTCGCCGATATTTTCAGGAATAAAATGCAGGGAATAAAACTTGGTTTTACTTTGAAAAGATTCCCCCGCACCGGCGCCGACCTCATGACAAACTCCATCCACTACCACCTCAGTCACAGCACACAGCAGAGTGACTGATCTGTCTCAAAACCAGTGTTGCCACTGGCTTTCTGTTTCCCTTTTTTTTTTTTTTTTACCGCGGTCGGGTTGTGAATTAATTAATTAATGCTCGTCTCCGGCCGTGTTGGGTCCGAGATTCAACAAGCCGGTCGGGGTCGGGTTTTACCGTTATATACCGGCACAGCAGTATGCTCATTTATCACCAATAAACACAGTAGATGAGGGAGGGAGTGACTGAGCTGAGGCTGTGTGACGGGTGGGGCGGGGGGTCCGCGGCGTGGAGCGGTGCGGGACTCTGACTGCAGCGGGGACTATCATGTCTCTGCTCCGTGACACTGCTGTGAGACTGACCGCCGGTGAGCGCTTTGACACGGTGCCGGGCACGGCAGCAACCGCTGATCGCTTTTGATTGAAAAGAGAGAGAGAGAGAGAGAGAGACGCCGTGCCGTGTAAAAAAAACAACAACAAAAAAGTATCACGTGTCATGACTTCCTGTATTTGGCCCTTCAAAATAAAAGCCCATATTGATTTTGACTTCATTTTGACAAGACAGGGCTTCAAATGTTTTTTTTTTTTCATGCAACCAATCGACCAATGAAATTTTAGTCGGCTAATGATTTTTTGGTCGACCAGGCAGCCCTAATTTATATATTATATAATATATATAGATATATTATTATAGTAATACAATTTTAAAACTTAATAAAAAAAAAAAAATAATCGGCCGATTAATCGGTTATCGGGTTTTTTTCCCCCTAATAATCGTAATCGGCATCGGCCCCAAAAAATCCATATCGGTCGGGCCCTAAGACAAACCTGTTCTATGTAAAGCTATGCATCCGAGGCTTCATGCATGAGACTGAATCAGAATCACTGGGATAACTTGCCCCAAAGTGATGTTGTGTTATTGCCAGCTATACTGTAGCTAGCCTTAGTACAGGACTCTATATACGTACCTGAATGAATTGTGGTTTTCAAATATTAAAATTGTCATTGAATTTGTACAAATTAGATGATTGATTTACAAAATATTTTCCCACCTTCATTTCTTGTGCCTGGTAAGTGAACATGCTGAACAGTAACACAACGTGGAAGCACAGAACACAACTACTGAACTAAAACAAGTAGAGTTTCGAATGGGCCCAAAAATAACTCCCAAGTCCATAAGACCCAAGTCCATGCACATTCTCTCTGAGTCTGGCCCATCCAATTAAGTGAATTTGTGGTTTAAACCCAACATCTTTTAATAAGTTGTCTGTTAACATTATAATTAACGTTCTCAACTACAAACTAGGCTAAAAAGTTTGAAAACCGCTGACGTTTTTAACGTTGTAAACTACCACCAGCTCAAACTGGTCTGGTTGGGCTCATGCAGTGTAAACAAGACCCTACCACTCCACACGATCCCACAAATATCACAATCTCCCACTGGCAAAGTTATCAGCGGCAAACTTAATGTTTCCATACTGTCTGTGGCATCAGCAGGAGAGAAAGAGTCTTTCAAGCATATTTACACTCTTATTTTACAATGCTCCTGTCTTCACATATACACAACAAATATAGCCTGTGTTACAGAATCTAGGATTTTTTTTTTACATAAATAGTGCTATCTGTTGGATTTGATTTACTTTTAATGTTAAAAATCAGAAATTGTTCTCTCTGATGTATTTCAAAAATTGCCCACTCATGGCTCTATGTGGTGTCTTACCAGATTCCACTAAATTATCAAAACCCCAATCTGATCTTGTTGCTTTTCTTTGTTTGATTGCTAGGCGTCTAATTTTGGGACACTGGAAATCACAACACCCGCCATCACATTCATATATTAACTCATTGAGTGCCAACCACGTAATTTCTCGTTTTTCGTTCCCATGCGTTGAGTGCCGAAAACGTAATTTTACGTTTTTTGCTTTTTTTTTAAATTATGAAAATAGACACTTTAATACACATTATATGTAAATTTGGGGACTCTACGACGAGGAGAACTGAAATAGATGACGATCAAAGTCACATGACAGCTCATGATCTGGAAGTTTTTATCATAACTCGGATTCTGCAAACGAGTTCTGCATGCAGATGCAGCGCAGCTGCTCTGCTCTCACCCGCGCTGCTGCTCCAGCTGCTCGAGCTGCTCGGAGCTGAACCAGGAAGCTCTCAGCCGACTGTCCCGCCCGGTCTTCAGCTGGAGCAACACCGTGTCCTCCCCAAAGTCCTCCCGCGGTAAAATCTGATGGTCTCTGGACCAAAGCAGACCGGCATCACCGACCCGTACCACAGAAGGACCGCGACCACCGGCGGGACCGGTCTTCCCGAGCCGCGGTGGCCGACAGACCCTCACGCTCCGCGGGGAGAAGCTGTGACACGGCACGGTGCGTCTGTGTTATTGTTGTTTAGTGGCGCCCCCCCCGCCCCCGATGGTGGTTTTGTGAATAGAACAACAACTGTTGTATATATTTATCTTATACGAGCCCTTTGATCCAGAAATGCGAGTGTCAGAAGAGCGACAGACACAAACAGCGCACCTTTCATAAAAGACGCTCTATCTCCTTTTCTAGAAAAAAAGGAGGGATTTTGGTGAAACCCAGCCATGTTTAGCTTGACTTTTCTCAGGAACAGAGGCACGTAGAAACAAACGGTTTGTGGCCACTTGAAGCATTAAGGTAAACCTTTCAATTGAGCCACAGTATGTGTTGGTGGCAATAATATAGAATACACTGTGGCTCTACATAAAAAGTCAAAAATGGTCAAAATTGCCGGTACACTTGACTAAAACTTTGGAAAGGAGCGCGGCACTCAATGAGTTAATGTTTTCAAAAGATCCGACACTTAAAGAGAGGTTCTGTATCTAAATTTAATGAAATCTGGCAGCCATTTCTTCTGCACGTAGAGAGCCTTGACTTACAACCTCCAAACTGTGTAATTTACTGTACATCTACGTACTTTGTTGCCTTTGACTGTGAACTCTGTCATGTAACTGCTCTGGTATATGCTTTGATATGTGAGATCCCCCTGGCCCCCCCAACCCTCCTTTTATTTATCTATTTTAGGGCCAGGACTTTAACGCGTTAATTAAGATTAATTAATTACACAAAAAGTAACGCGTTAAAAAAATTAACGCATTTTAATCGCACTTATTTTTGCATCGCGGAACGTTTCTCACTGGATGAGTTTCAGGCGTACCGATTATACTGGAGCACAACTATTTAAAGAGTGAAAAAGCCACAGACACTGATCACTGCCTGAGGAGTTTTAATGTGAGAGCTGAGAACAGCGGAGTTTCCTCTGCTGCAGCTGAACAGCTGACATGTGGTCAAGACATACAGTCTGTATGTCTTGACCACATGTCATGTCTGTATGATACAGACCTGTCACTGTCTCACTGTGCATTTCACCTCAGGGCTGTCTGTCTTCAGACTGTCCTGACCTGTCCCTGAACATCACACAGGGACAACATGGAGCTGCTGTGTGATTGGTTACTGAGTTTATTAATGTTTACATCAGGCTGAGTTGAAATCAGTTTATGCTTCTGTGATTTAAGTAGTTAATCATCATAGTGTAGTGGCAGGAAAGACCATTAATCTGTATTCTCACTGTTCTCAGGTCAAATATATGTATGCAATTAAAAATGAGATTAATTTTGATTAATTAATTAGCCACTAATTAATTAGATTAATTGTTTTAATCGAGTCCCAGCCCTAATCTATTTTTTTATTTTTTTATTATTGTGTTCTTTCTTGTTTGTATGTACAGTATGTGCTGTTGTCATTCTTGTAAACGGATAAATGGTTCCCTAATTGTCCGATCTTGTATCTTCTATTAATGTACGTGTAAAAAAAAAAAAAAAAAAAAAAACCTTCAATAAACAGACCATGAACAAAAAAAAATCTGAAATTGTTCTCACCCGAGTGTATAGATCTAAATAGCTTTGGAACAGTGAGTACATGCAGCTGGGTTTTCTACATAATGGTGGAGGAATTATGACCAGTGGGAAAACTTCCCCATGTGGAAAGATGATCTGGTCTCCTCCACTGTAGTATTCATCTTATCTGTTTATCTATTTCATTATTTAGATTTCTGTGTTTGCACAATTATTACCAAGTCTGTAGGCACACATCTCTAACAGATGTCAGGACACAGGCTACACTGATCTCTAGTTGAGGTGTTAGCCTATATCATACCCCTTCACTTCCCAGGGCCCTGACTAATTCATGCTGCATTTCCTGCTATAATGTCCATTATACCAGAAACACCATGGATACGCTGCACAGGGGATGGAAGTGTGAGCATGTATGTATGTAACAGACCAGTTTTACCGGTTAGCTGCTCATTCTTGCTCACCCTTGCGTGTGTGTGTGTGTGTTCAGTTACAAATCATTTTCCTGTAAGTGACACATTGTCAGACCACGAGTTCAACTTGTGGAGAGCAGAGGGAGACACGGAGGAAGGAAGGGCGTGGGGACGGCAGAGGGACAGAGAGCACAGGGAGAAGCAACCTCTCAATAGCTGCTCTGTGTGCAGCAGCTGCAGCTCAGCTCAGTCCACTGTGAGGAGGAGGAGGAGGAGGAGGAGGAGCCTTCATCTTTTACTGTCAGTGCTTCTTCAACCTACTCAACAGTATCACTGGACTTTGACAGACACAGGGAAACAGCCTGCCATGTGATCACAGTAGCTCTGAACACGACCACTGAGTTCAAACTATCATTGGGCCACACTCTGTTTTGCAACCAAGTCACACTTCTGGGTTGAGTTCCAGCAGGTTGCTAGTTCTGAGACTTTCTTTAAAGGGATAGTTCAACATTTTGGCAAATCCGCCTATCACCATAATCCCTATTGTCATAGCAGTGGGTTCACCTTTAATCATCAGTGACAGTGCATGTTGTTTTTTAGATCAGCGGGGCAGAGACGTGAGCTGCTCAGTGAACACAATGGAGGTGAATGGTACAGGTACCCGGGCCCTCATCAAACTCATCAAATACACAATCCAACCAGTGTCCTGCACAGGTCCAATTTTGGAAACCCGCGCCCGCCCCGCCCGTAGGTTTTTAAGCCCGTGCCCCCACCCGTCACCCGTTATTTCTGAGTTCAACCTGGATCTGACCCACCCGTCAATATTAAGACCCGTTGCCCGTGAAATCGCCGGTGATGACGGGGGTGTAGCCATACATACTCTTTTGCATCAATTTCCGGAACAGAAAATGAGAGTGACGTAATTCTTTTTTTTAAATGAAAGCAGGACACTTCAGCCTTTACATTGATCCCATCAGTGTGTTTGTAGCTTACCCGGAAGCCGAGCAGTCAAGCCATGGCAGGCTAAAATCCAATGGGAAAGCTGTGAGCAGTCACATGAGTGGCCAAAGATCATTTATTTACATCAAGATAGTTGCTCTGTTTGGAGTTGTTGGATTATGTATTTGATAAGTTTGATGAGGGACAGGGGACCTGTACCATTCATCTCCATTGTGTTCATTAAAGCAGATATCAGTGGAATGTTTTTGTTAATATAAGTCCTAAATAGTCCTATTTTCCGTCAGCAATCACTTACATGAAGTATTTCAGCCTAAACACGAGTCTCTCCGTCACTCTGCTCTGCTGTAACCCGAGGAGAAAATTTTCCTTGTGGGATACAAGTGTTATCCAATGAGGAGAGAGAACGGCATGAAGGGCTGTGTGTGCAGCCAAGGGATGCGCGTGAATGTGGTGACGTAGCACGAGGACCAATTGATGCCTGACAAGGGCGGGGGCTGCTAACTCATGGTGCGTTCAAAGAAACTCGTACTTTGTGTTTTTCCTTCCTGTGAAGTCATACCAGTTCGATCTGGTACGAGTTCACGGGTCGGAAGTTACGAGTGGCCGTTATAGGGAACTTTCACAGACAACAGGATGGTAAAAACACGAGCTACGGGTTACCTGGAACGCTACCAAGTCGTAGTTGTGACTTGAAGCTGTAACTTACGGTTTCAAAAGCCTGCCTTGAACGCAGCATTAGCCGAAACGGCCATGAAGCTGATATCTGCTTTAAGCTCACGTCTCTGCCCAGCGGATCCCAAAACAACATTGATACTTAAAGGTGATGAACCTACTGCTATGACTATAGGGATTATGGCAGCAAAATGTTGAACTATCCCTTTAAATAGTTAGGAGAAACAATGCCAGTTTCGGCTGCTATCCAACCCTTCAATATTAAAAAAACTACATAGCCCCAATGCTTTAGATTTGAAATTTGTTTTGCGTTTGATATTAGCTACAGTTCATCTAAATGTGTCCTCTTCCTTGGACACAAGTGACTCCCCTCTAACCCTGTCAACTTCAACAACTGTTCCAGAAAAGCAGGGATGACTGAAAGAGGACGTCTGGTCTCGTGTATGGACAGTGGGACTGGGACTGGGACCACTACTCACCAGCTGGAACTCCCTGCGGCGGTCGTAGGCGTTCTGGATCCCCTGGTCGGCCCACAGGGCCCAGATGGATGGTAGATAGTGCTGAAAAACTTTGGCCTCCACCATGCCGTGACCGTGTGCCATGGCCGACCGGGTGTCAAATGCCATCATGGTATCTCCGTGTCGCTGATTGGAGGGGTTGCCCCATGGGATGTGTAATTTCTCACGAGCGTCCACCAACACTCGGATACCTGGAGGGGAACAGAAACAAACATCAGGTTTTTGTTGTTCAAGATGATCCGTTACAGCCTACAGGGCCCAGACTAACGTTTAGACTGACTGATCTGAAGAGCTTTCTCAGTTGGTCGCATTCCTTTTTTTTTTGTATTAATAATACAAAGTCAGTTTCAAAAAGTCCTATTTGCACCATTAGAGTGTGTATGCCACTAATGTGCCAGTCTGCTGGGAGATTTAAAAAAACATATGGCATTGAAAATAACCGGAACTAAAAAAATCTAAGTTGTATTAGCACTGAAAAATAATTCAAGAAAAAAAAAACAATCTTATCAACTTTCAATGCCAATCTTTCACCACTGACAGTGTGTATTACATGTTAAAGGGACTACGAGGAGTTTTGA
Source organism: Trachurus trachurus (assembly GCF_905171665.1). NCBI lineage: Eukaryota > Metazoa > Chordata > Actinopteri > Carangiformes > Carangidae > Trachurus > Trachurus trachurus. The sequence goes on from NC_139905.1 coordinate 27,773,471, forward strand.
AATCTCTCTATGGAGGTACATTTGGGTCTTCATTTTTCAATCAAAAGTTGATTTAAACAAAAAAGATATTTTCAATCAAAAAAAAAAAGTGTTTGAATGCAAAAAAATATATATTTGAGGCCCAAAAAATTGCATTTGAACCCTTTTTTTCTTTAATTCAAAAGGTTGTTGTTTTTTTATTTTGATTGAAGTGAGTTTCTTTATTTTTAAGAACGCTCAGTTTTCCCTGAAACCGTGGTCATATCGTATCGGTATCGATATATCTGGCATAAATATCAAGATATGAAATTCTGTCCATATCGTTCAGCCCTACTCATTATGTTGTCTGAATATCCCCACCAGTACAACAGGTGAATAAATATTTGATGCAGTGGACAAGTTGTAAAGGGATAATGAGTGATGGCGTTGGAAATATGAGGGGCATAAACAGCAGCACTGTGAAGAAAACGAAGGCGGCAGCAGGACGGGACCGTGTCTGGAACCATTGTTTTATTCATCGACAAGTGCTGGCAGGCAGAGGAATGGCTGCAGATCTGGACGAGGCATGTAAGAAGTTATTCGCGTTGTGAACCTTGTTAAAAGCAGCACACTCGACAACCGGCTTTTAGACCAGATGTGCGCTGACATGGAGAGTGAAACACACACACACACACACACACACTTTGCTGTTTCACATGGAAGTGCACCGGCTCAGAAATGAAATTCATGCTCTCCTCCTCCAGAAGAAGTCGCCCCTCACCAATCCACAGGAGGCCAACGCTGAGTCACGGCATCTTTCCTACTGTGTTACAGCACACAGAAGAAAACCATATCTCTGTCACACAATTAAAACATCCGACCAAACTAAATTCAAACGAAGATATGCTGTGTGACACTGAGTAAATAAAGGGTTTTTGGGTATGTGTATTTATCCCATTAGCCTCCGTAGCGTAGCTCTGAGCAGCTCACCGCTCTGCTCTGCCGTTCTAAAAACAGCTTGCACCGACAAATAAAGGTAACGAACCTACTGCTATGACTATAGCGATTATGTTAATGAGCCAATTTGCCAAAATGTTGAACTATCTTTGTGCATCACTGGAAAAAAAATACATACAATTCAAAGTTCAATAAATACAACTTGTTTCCAAGGCTTATCGTGGTAAATAATAATCGATAATGATCAAAATAATGTGATTTAGATTTTTGTCAGAATCAAGCAGCCCTACTTCTCCGGTGCATTTAGTCAATCCTGTCCTGTAATTCAATTAAATTCAGTGCAGCTAGCACAACAACTCCAGTCATCGTGGATTTCATATCAACAATTAAGAATATAAACCTCATTTAGTATGTAAAGCCAATCTGACAGTTGTTTTCTAATAAACTTTGTTCATGTGAGGTGGTGGATCATACACCAGAGTCACATTATCCTGCTATCCACACACAGTTCCAGCAAATCTAGTGTCAGATGCACAGCGACAACCAGGCACAGAGACCAAACACTAAACATGCTCCAGACCATAAGCTAAAGCTGCTTATTACAGGATTACTCTGTGTTTCTCAATCTTCTCTGACCCATGACCCAATCTGAGGTTTCCTAGCAAGTAGAGCTCAGTAGTCATGTAACAGTTTATCTAACATCAGATTAAATAATCCAATAAAGAGAAAACATATGCACAAGAAAAGTGAGGAAATACATCATTTATAGCTACATACGGTAAATAAATCGATCACAGTGCTGACAACAGTGCAGATCAGCAACACACCGAATACTGTGTGAGCTTGCAGGATTTAGTGGCTATAAAGAAAATTACGAATGAAAATCAATCAGCCAATCAAAGTCAGCTAGAATAGAAACAATGGTGATGATTGAGAAGACTGTGTCTTCACGCTTGTGTTTTCATTCAGATCTCTCACACTGAAACAGTAATAACAGCAACATGTATCACAGGTAACATCTCTGAAGACGTTAGGTTAGGTGTTGTCCTCATCTGTCAACCATTTATTTCAGCGCTGTCCACTCAATGCTAGAAACACAACAAGGTCAATAGCAGCACAAGCTGAAGCCTCCACAGTGGCCAGGAAGTTGAATCAACACCTTTTAGCTCAAAACTGAACATTACAAACTTGATGAAGGGAGAATTACCCACATAATTCATTACCATCTATTATTCTATCCTAAACCCAACTATATTCTGTCTACTGTCACCTTAAAACCTTAAAAATGATTAATGCAATTATCACCAAAGCACCAGATTCATTTTCTGATCAATCAATTTATCAACCAACCCCATGTTATGATGGTTTGCTGGGTGGCTCTGGTATCACCGTCATTTTTTAACACCCCAGAATACATCAGCATAACATAATGTTATATTTTTCTTTCTATATTTGTTTTATTTCATTTAAAGATGGTAATGCTTCTGTGCAGTGTGATATATCTCCTTCTACATGTTGACCTTGTTGCAGGCTGAATGATGGCGTTTTGCCTTTTGATTTGTGAAGGTTTTATTGACACACACAGTAACTGATGCAACACCCCCATGTGTGTGCATGTTCTTCACTCCATAGATGAGCAAACATATGGGATGTGTTGCTGCTAGCGTGAGCAGCACCAGTAGCTCAGTGTTTACTTTGCAGACAGTCTTAGTTTGACTTTCTTCCGTTCTTACTGACTTTGTAGGTCACCCTGGATCCAACATGCTGCACACAGCAGACTGACACCATGCTGCTGGAGCTGCTCTGACTCTGGGCCTCCACCTCTTTTCCTCCTGTCATTTCCAGAACAAACACAGATAGCAGCACTCATAGGTATTAATATATCCTCTTCATTTCTCTTTCTCTTCCTAATCCAGGCAGCAGGGGCCCACAACGCATTTCAGCAACTCAACTTTCTTCAGCGTTGTTAGAGAGAAATTAAGAGGATATACAGTACCTATGAGTAGGGTTGCAAAATTCCGGGAATTTTTTTAAGTTGGAAACTTTCCATGGGAATGAACGGAAATATATGGGAATAAACGGGAATAAATCCGAAATTTACTAAATTTAAGGTTGGGTCTTAAACTTAACTTAAACATAGTTGGGGGAATATATATTGTAGCATAATCTTGGCTAAAACAACCAGATTTTTGTTGTTCAGTAAAATAATTGATTGTACAAGAATTAAAAGTTGATAAATAAATCTGTTGAAATGTCATGTTTTTTAAATTGTATTATTTTGCATGGATGTCTGCTTATGACAAAACAAAATATTTACATTTTGGATATGATGCAGTTTGTTTAAATGACCCCAATTTCCCATAAATTCCCATGGAAAGTTTCCAATTTGGAATATTTCCAATATTCCCCATCTTAAAGGTACATTGTGTAGGAATTACTCCCATCTTGCGTTGTGGTTGTATATCGCAAGCAACTCAATCGTATTTTTCTTGCTGCATTCACGTGAAATTGGGCAGACGGCAGACGGACGACAGCCGCTGCACGTAACGGCATTAACAAGCCTCTATGTAAACAAGTGGTCCGTCAGCACGAGGCAAAACAATACACGTGACAATATGTTGTCATGGCGATGTCGTATTGTTTACCTGACCCACGTTTTAGCAGCTTTCTCTGGACTACTGTGACTAAAATGACATCTGGTTTGTTACCGACGGCCGTCTGCCCGACTGCAGGTGAATGCAGCATCAGTGTAACGCTCCATTCCTCCTCACTGCGTTACCGCGGTGACTTTTCACAGATGCCACCTCGACCTGAGCCGACAGCTCCGGTGTGTCCGGTGAGTTTCCGTGGTTTCCTACCGTCACGCTGCCACTGAACGTAAAAACATGGAGACACGACATGGCAGCCAGCACCGAGCTTACCCGCTCCATGTAGATATGAATGATATGAACGGCTAATTCAGAGCTGAAAGGAACACTTCAGTTTGTTGATGGGGGGATTACTGATGAATGAAAAACATACTTTTGAACGAAATAATCGATTTTCATGAATAGATAACAGGGGAAGTTACACAATGTCCCTTTAACTTCCCAAGGAATGTTTCTGGAAATTTACCAGAAATATTCCACCCCTTTGCAACCCTACCTATGAGTGCTGGCTATCTGTGTTTTTTCTGAGCCTTTTTCTTGCCGTGCACCTGGACAATTTGGACTTTAGCCTATACTGTAAGGAGTGTGCTCTTGTCATTTCCACCACTGACCTGCTGCAGCATGCCACACTGGACCCTCCATCTCCGTGACACACACACACACACACCCAGGATTTTTGTGAATCCTAGTTATTAATATAGAATAAAACCTCAAAAATCAACACAAAACAATACTGTATCCGCACACACACAAAAGAAAGGCATTAATGGAGGACTGTCTCTGAGTGCTGTCTCTAGGATCAGACATTAAAGATTGCAGGCAATGATGTCCTCGTCTTCTGAGCCTTAGGCAATGTCCATTAAAGGTTAGGTTTTCTGTCCGTGCTCTTAACCGGCCGGGTTGGGCGGGCGACAGCGTAGAGGTCAGAAAAAATTGAGCGCATTGTTCTCATTAAGATCTCATCTGTAAATAAATCAGTTATGGGTTGGGCCGGGCCGGGCCGGGCCAGGCTTGGCTCGGGGAGGGCTGGATTTTTCGGGCCTAATCCGAGTTCTGGTGTCCATGGGCCTGTCTTCATTTCTAACACTGTCAGTCACTCTCAAGGTTTCAATAACATTATCCGGGGTCATTTTCTCTTCTGTTTCTCTCCCACTCCTGACGTACTGGTGGCTGGGCTGCAGTCGTCCAAACATCAGGCTGCTCCTCCTCTGTGCTGTCTGCATCCACCTGACCTGTCACAGCTGCATCCCAGCCACATGACTGCTTCAGTGCAGAGCTTTTCTCCCTGTCTTTGGCTGTTCATGTTGTCTGTGTCCAAACGTGAACGAGTTCTGTTGATGTATCAACTAATAGGTGTCATATTTCTGTCAAGGAGTTATGTTGGTGGCTTTATGGCAGAGCCCTGGGACCAGGTCAGAGGAGCGATTTACTGCATTAGTCTGAGAATCACATTCTTATCTGAGTAAGAGATATTGTCACTGAATCAACGCAAATCCCTGTCAATCAAAACCCAGTGGCAATACCCAGACCTAACACACACACACACACTTTAACATCATACTCTCACTCACCAACACTGTGCTCTCTTGCACAGAGAACATATTTATGCATTAGGCCTATAGCTTGCAAAATACGTATTATCTGTAACAGAGGATGTGTATGCATGTCTGGTAGTAGGCTATATGAAGATATATGAGATATATGAGAGAATAACATCATATTGAAACTAGTGGTGGGACTCAACTTTTAAAAAAATCTAATTAATTAGAGCCTTTGTAATTGATTAATCTCGATTAATCACATCAATATTTGACACGAGAAGCAACGTTTTTCAATTTAAATGGATTTTGGTATATGACTGAATCAATGAATAGATTAGACACATAAATGAGCTTAAAGCAGATATCAGCTTCACGGCCGTTTCGGCTAATGCTGCGTTCAAGGCAGGCTTTTGAAACCGTAAGTTACAGCTTCAAGTCACAACTACGACTTGGTAGCGTTCCAGGTAACCCGTAGCTCGTGTTTTTACCATCCTGTTGTCTGTGAAAGTTCCCTATAACGGCCACTCGTAACTTCCGACCCGTGAACTCGTACCAGATCGAACTGGTATGACTTCACAGGAAGGAAAAACACAAAGTACGAGTTTCTTTGAACGCACCATGAGTTAGCAGCCCCCGCCCTTGTCAGGCATCAATTGGTCCTCGTGCTACATCACCACATTCACGCGCATCCCTTGGCTGCACACACAGCCCTTCATGCCGTTCTCTCTCCTCATTGGATAACACTTGTATCCCACAAGGAAAATTTTCTCCTCGGGTTACAGCAGAGCAGAGTGACGGAGAGACTCGTGTTTAGGCTGAAAAACTTCATGTAAGTGATTGCTGACGGAAAATAGGACTATTTAGGACTTATATTAACAAAAACATTCCACTGATATCTGCTTTAAACAACATGTTCATCACTGAGTGTTAATATAACTTCCTGTCAGCCGATGGAGTTAGCAGTCCCCGCCCTCGTCATGGATCTATTGGTCCTCGTCCCTACGTCACCACATTCACGCGCATCCCTTGGCTGCACACACAGCCCTTCATGCCGTTCTCTCTCCTCATTGGATAAAGGTTGTAGGATACAAGGAAATAAAATAAATGTTTTCTCCTCGGCTTACAGCAGAGCAGAGTGACTGACAGACCAGTGTTTCAGACCAAACACTCTATGTAAGTGATTGCTGTCGGAAGATAGAACTATTTAAGACTTATATTAACACAAATACTCCGCTTACTTCTGCTTTAAAGGTCCAGTTGGTAAGCTGATGAAAGTGAAAGTAAACTCAGCGACTTGGTTGGAAATTTCAAGACAATACACCTTTATGAACCTCTGTCAAGCCCCCCTGCACACACAGACACACAGTAGCCATAAACGCACCCACAAAAGATGTATCGTTTCCATAAATGCATTAATTTTTTTTGCCACGTTATTTTTCTGTGATTAATTAATCATAATTAACGCGATAAAGTCCCAGCCCTAATTGAAACAGAATAAGACCGTATTTAAAGGGACAACGAGGAGTTTTGGAAAAGCGAAGCGTTTTCACACTACATTTATGACTCATGTTTTCATTCATCAATAATTAAAGTCAGAGGTTCGAAGACGATCACATACCGTCGTAGTTCCGACAATAAACGGCGATTCGGCGACGTTATTCTCATGACTCGCCGCGAAAACCGCAAGTAAGGAAACGCTGGTCGGCTTGCCCAGCATTTCTGCCACCACTAATAATAACAAAATAACGATAGAGACAAAACGATATATTTATCAAAAATGGGCCCATTAACAAGTGTGGGTAGCGTAGATTCATCCACTTTAATATGAGACTTTTTCATTGTCGCGGAATTTTTCGTTCTGCCGACGGAGAAACCCCTCGTTGTCCCTTTAAGAGGAAAAAATTGTACACATCCAGTAAATGCAAATAATCACGAGTATGGAACATTCATGATAGGGAATGTATGACAGAACGAGATGAGACATCTATAGACAGTTTGATTGAAACGGAAGAGAACATGATTGAGCAGGAAATAGCACTAAAAATTCTCAGTTCCTGATTGGTTATCTTATCTTATCTTTGATCAAGGCAGAAAAGAAGGAGGTGTCGGATCAGAGCTGACAGCTACACACTGACCCTTCCCCTGACACAGCCTTACATGCCATAGTAAAGCAGTGTGTGTGTGTGTGTGTGTAAGAGTACAGTAGCATGTGTGAGTGTGTGGGTGGGTGAGTGACAGAGAGAGAGTATAGTATGACTTGCCTGTCAAACAGCACTAACTGTCAACAGTGTCTTGTTCGGGCTTACATGAGGAACAGAGACTCGCTACAGTTTCATCAGTTTCACACCAATACTATGGCAACCGTGTCACCACAGCAACAAATCAATAGTTTACTGGCACCAACAGTTTCTTTTTCAGTTTAACCACATCAAGCATCAGTAACTTCCCCCTGACTGAAGCTGAGTAAGCCTTTCCAGCCCCATCACACTTCCTTCTTTGCACTTATTCACAGGGACGCACGCACACAGACACACACACAGGCGTCACACACACAATCACTGTGACATAAGTGGAAGTCAGCTTCAGCAGTGGGCTCCTGCTCATTATCATTCATCACACAGTTGAGTCAAATTGAATGTGTCTAGAAATAACATAATATAGGTACATATGGCTCTGCAATAAAACAAATATAAGTATCCGTTTTGTCTATGACTGCAGGTTAAACAGTCCTAACTCTAATGAACATCATATCTACAATAAATAAGACACACTTGACTTCACCTCAGAAAGAACCACAGGGATGGATGATGCCAACACCATGTGCTAGCCTTTCTTTATCAACAACTCTGATGACAATGAGCAGCTCCTCATTCTGCAACAACAGTGTCCTCCGACTCCCTGTGACCGTTTACCTTTTCATGTAACATATCGTGTGGCATTAAAAAGGATTATTACTTGAATGTAGCACATTGTTTTGACACTCAGACTTCACTTTGGGCGGGGCTACCAGGTGTAACTTACTAACGGTCTCCAGTAAACAACTCCATCCGCGGTCTCCTCCTGCTCTGCCCGTCCTCTAGTGTTTGGCACTATAGTTCCTCACTGTTATGTAGTACAGTTTTTCACAATGAGGTCTTTGCCTGCTCAGACTGTAACGTTACAACACAGCTTGGTTCAAACACCCTTACTCTTTTATATTCCGTACTGTGTCCTCTCAGTGGAAGACGAGGAGGAGGCATGTTTGGGTGATAACAGCGGCCATGAGGAGCCACCGGGACAATGTCAAACCATTGTGTACGATTCTGTGACTCGTCGTTAGAAAAGCTGAAAAATATCTGCGAGGCTATGAACCAACACTGATACACAAGCACACTGCCAGCTCCCCCATTCCCCACGGCAACACTAACACAAGTGACATGGGCGTTTCTGGGTCGCTTAACCAGCTAACCACACTTAGCTTTGTAGAGCACTGAAAAGTGCTTCCATCGGTAGAGCCGAAGCTAGCATGGCTACCAACTTCCCACCCGATACTCAGTTACACCACAAGTAGAGCAGCGATACAGGGCTCAAACAAACCCGCTTCCACGCGTGAAACACAAGAGAGTTACTCGGTTCAGCCTTACCTTTGATAACGTTACTAAAAATCGTGGCTTTGAATTCTTCTTTGGCCTTCTGATCGAAGTCCTGCCCATGAATAATGCGCATCTGCTTGAGGAAAGTGGACTTGCCGCTCTCGCCAGCTCCAAGTAATAGTATCTTTACTAACCGTTTCACATAAGTCTTATCTCGATGAATACACTTATCTATCTCCTTAGATTTCCGCAGTTGTTCTGCCTCGCCACTTGTGAGGAGACAGTTAGGAAAACATACAGATAAAAGTGAGCGGGACGGCAGGAAATCCGCCATCTTTGAAACAACTTCATCGATACAGACAGCGAGGAGGACTTGAGGGCCGAGCTCACCCCTGCCCACTGCTGCATTCACGTGCTGTAGGAATCCACTAAACTGGAGCGGTCGCCCCCTCGCCAGTATAGTTCAAACACCAACATCCGCACTGTGTTTTACTTTTCATTTTTTACACACTGATTGTAAATTGCATATTAGATTGCATTATTATTCCATTTCGTTTTTGATGCGTAATAACGGTAGCCTATTTGTAAAGGCTACTCTGTTGTTGGTTTTTATAAGACAAGTTTGTAGTTTTTTACCAAAGTAAACACAGTAGGCTACAGGTGTGGCTCTGCTATGTAGGAAATGCTGCTGTCCAAGAACACTGACAATGAAATATATATATAAATAAAAAACTGTTGCTGTTAAACTGATAAATAGGTGGAGGTGGTGACTGTGCTGGAGCTGATCCATAACTGAATGAACAGTTTCATAGCCTACTTAGTTGTTAACAGTGTTTTTTTTTTAAATGTTACAATTCCCAACAAAAGCAGAAATGAAGTCACCACTAAACTGCATGTTCACACTCTGACACTGGTTGAACAGGACACCTCAGAACCACCCAACTCTTTTCTCTGTGATTGCTGGGGGATAAGAGCAGAAGTTTCCCACAGCTGATTGGTGGATAAATCCATCCTTCCCACACTGTCCTGCAATCCCTACAGAGGAGTTTGTTCACACACACAGGACACCATCTCTGTCAGCCACTACAACTGGAATATTTCAGACCAGGAGTTTATCTGTTTTGTTTAGGGTTTTTTTTTTTTTTAACTTTTTACATCTGATTTGGTTTTCATCTGTCAGCAAATATGACAATAAGAACAGCCCGACCTGACCGGGTGTCACAATTCCGGCCCCGAATGCAATGCCTCAAAAAGGTGGGTGGGTAGCATAGAAATTAGTATAAATTGCTAATTATAACTTATAACAATTATTTCCATTATTCTAGACATAAATTAGACTTTACCTTCCTGGAGAACACAGACAAAGCTATGAAAATAACTTGTAGGTATTTAACATTGAAGTAGCCTATCTCATACTCCATGTCATGAATAGGTGTTTTTTTTGTTTGCTTTTATAGGGTCTCATCAAGTAGATGTGTATTTGCATTCACCTAACACATGGGTTGTTTGTTAACAGAAGACCAGAGGATTGTTAAAGATCATCACTAATTCCTTAAAGCCAATCAGCTTTGCTGCACTACTGTTGCAATATAGGCTACACATGAAGTCAGAGGGCACAAGAGACAGAAACAGAAACTGAAAAACATGAGTCTATTTGATGACAGTGCTCACCGGAGCAGGGGGGAAACAGGAAAAAAGATGTACAATGAACAAATAAAAACTGTGAAAAAGAAAAAAAGTCACTTTGAACTGAACTAATTTTGTCTTCCATACTGAACATATCACATTACACACTACAATGTCATGGTGCTGATATAAATGCTTCTGTATGTCAATGATGTAGCCTATGTGATAGAGATGGAGTATAGGGAGGATACTGTAACATTACAGTGAGTTGGATGATCAGGGTAAAGTGGTTTAAAGTGGTGTATAATAATACTATAATGATGGTGATGATTTTATCTCAGTCAGAAAAAGGCACAGACATGATATCAGAAGTTTTGACAGAATCTAAAACCAAGACACAAGTGTAAATAAAATAAAAAACCTAATAAAATCAATGAATTATTGATGTAAAAGTCACAAAACCACTGATTTCATTAGCGGCTTTATTTTTTGAGATTCAATAAAGCAATACTAACAAACAGCACAGGAGATCAGTGCTTAAATAATGTGGTATGCCCCTTTTCTTCGCTGATCGCTAGCTTACAGTTCAAATGTATCTGTGGCATCCACAGGGCTGAGATCAATGCCAAAACATTTGCTGGCACCTGTTTACTGAACACTACTAAACACCACCAGGCTGCACCACATTCTTATTAAATGAGATGCTGCTAAATGAGATGATCCGTGAATTATTTGGTCTTCCATAGTGCTTGTCTTTACTATAGTCATAGCAGTAGGTTTGTTACCTTTATTTGTCGGTGCAAGCTATTTTTAGAACGGCGGACCAGAGCCGTGAGCTGCTCAGAGCTACGCTACGGAGGCTAATGGGATTTCTCAGTTTCCCTCATCAAATACACAATTCAAAAACTCCAAAACGCTCTCGTGGACAAGTTGTGACCTGCACATTCACCACGCTATGAGATAATAACAGAACGTTACGAGACGGAGTCGTTTTCGAGGTAAATACAGAGACTTCTTGCTGAAAAAACTGCCCCCGATGGCAACGTGCATCAGTGGTTTTGCAGGTATTTACCTCTAAAACAACTCTGTCTCGTAACGTTTCGTTATTATCTCATAGCGTGGTGAATGTGCAGGTCACAACTTGTCCACCAGAGCGTTTTGGAGTTGTTGGTTTGTGTATTTGATGAGTTTGATGAGGGAAACCAAGAAATCCCATTAGCCTCTGTAGCGTAGCTCTGAGCAGGTCGTGGCTGCGCTCGGCGGTTAGCTTACACTGACAAATAAAGGTAACGAACCAACTGCTATGACCATAGCGATTATGGCAGTGGGTCAATTTGCCAAAATGTTGAACTATCCCTTTCTCTCTTGTGCCCTGTACTGAATTTGCAAAAGTTTTTTTTTTTTTTTTTTTAATAATTAGGCCTATTAGCTATTTTTGTTCACACTATACCAAACCTGTGCCATTATTTGAATCACAAACAACATGGACTTGGAAGTTGAAAGTTTACAAATACAAACAAGGTTCCTTCATAAACTGTTCTAACCTGTGAACACCTTTTAGCTGCTGATAAATAAGAGTGGTACTACTCCCATTTCAAATGATACTTAAACATTTCCTTTAAGTCTGACCCCAGCAGCTGCACCCCCAGGGGCCTTTTAAAGACAACATCACAATAACAGAGTAATAAAAACACCAACAAAACCACCCTCTCAGTTATCATGCTGTGGCTATCTGTACAGGATATGTGTGACAGCTGTGATCACTGGGTCTCATTCATGAAACGTGAGTAAATCTGTGTGTAGATTTGCACATAAAAGCTCACTCTACTAAAACTCTACTCCGGATTCATGAACGGTGCGGGAAACTCAGATTTGATCGTAAACACGTGTGTAACTTCATGAATGCCAACCCATCGTAAACTAACAACACGCCCCCGGTGATCAGCAATTAGCATAGATCTCCATACATGAATAGCCATATAAGGAGATCCTGACCACCATATTAGGAGGTAGGTGCATCCCGCTCACCTGCGGCCATGACGCAAACGAGGAAAGAGGGAGAGAGAGAAAAAAAGAGAGATCACGGATCGAAGTCATTTTGGGTGAAGTGGAGTCCAGAAAAAATATTTAATTATTTTCTGTTAGTAGTGGTGTGACTGGGACAGGTCAAAGGCTGGAGGGAAGTAACAGATTTAGTGAATTAAGTAGGCCTATCCTTGGTTGATTAAAGAACCGTTTAAGAAGTAAAGCCAGAATAGTTCGATATGAAACTTAAAAAAAAAAAAAAAAAAAAAAAACTCAACTACAGAGCTACCGCAGCGACGGGAGGAGGAGGCTCTTCACAGCCTCAGCTGTAGAGGAGCATGGTTGTATCAACACATGAAGTTATATAGGCAGGTTATATTGTTACAGAAGCACCAGCCGTCTGTCACAGCTCCATCCAAACCGGTGCCGACTGCGCTGCTGCGCAGGGTGAAGTGTGCGCCCACGAGCGTATACTGTAGCAACACAAATACGTTTTTCCGGTTTTATATCATATTATCATCATCATAAGATGGAGCCTTGACGTGTTTGTGCGTGTCCGATCCCTAAAACGTCTCTCTCTCCAAATATTTCTAATTGTTTGTCATGTTTAAATTACGTGTTTCAAAGGCATCGGCGTATTTTGAACATGAGAGAGAGTAATACGGATTAAAATTGTAATTTTCAACAGTGACAAGCAGTATTTATTTGCATTCCTACATTTACACAAGCGCTACACACAGTCCGGAGCAGGTGTAGATTTTGTGAGTAGCTACGAAAAAATCAGCACTACTAAAAGATTGATGAATGCGGAAATCCACGTAAATTTGCGCTGCTCAGGGTTTACACGCAAATCCGTGCTGCTCACGTTTCATGAATGAGACCCAGTGTGTGTGAATATTTTCTTGTTTGGTTCATAGCTGGAGGCCATTGTGGTGGAGATGCAGAGTGGAGTGAAAGGCTCAGAGCAGAAACTCAATGTCACTACAATCCCACATGTTATCGCTGGTGAGACCTACACACACACACACACACACACACACACACACACACCCTATATTTTTGGGAAACATAAACAAAAATGTTATCATCACAACACCTAACTCTAAATATATAGATATATAGATAATAGATAGATAGATGTGGTGGGGCTGTCAATTTACAGCAAGGCCCCATGAATATATAAGACACAGAAACACAGACACACACAGGTGCACACCCTCACACACACAAGGGCTGCAGCTGTGACAACTGGGTGTGCAATGTGTTATATACGACACTTCATTACTATTTTGACCAAAATGTTAAATATATAACTGTTTTGTTTTTGTCAGTTAAATTTGCATATTAATCATTTCAAGTTGAGTTGTAGTATGTGTCTTTGTCTCTGGAAGATTGAATGAGATTGATCAATATAGAAATAAATAGAAAATGTATTCAGGTATTTTGTCCATGGCACTGGTTGGATTGTATTTTGAATGACCTGTTCAGGTTTGTGATTTCTGAACTTTTATGTCCCCTTAAGAAAACATAACATCTTTTTTTTTAATTCTCTTCATAGCAAACTCACTAGCTCAGTGGTTCCCAACTTTTTTTGGCTTGTGACCCCATTTTGACATCACAAATTTCTGGCGGCCCTGTGATCGTGGCCATCAATCAAGATGCGCCAGCTCAGATATTTTATATACTGCATTTTACTTGAATTGAAATTTATTTTCGAGAAAGTGAAAGTATAGAATACAGTTGGTTAAGATTGTATGTGGTGTTTTTAATCATAATTTTCAAAAGAATAATAATTAGTTAAAAAAAATTTTTTATCAGTAATTATTTTTTTATCAGTCACTAGATATTTCAGGCGACCCCATTTGAATTCCAGGCGACCCCACATGGGGTCCCGACCCCAAGGTTGAAAAACACTGCACTAGCTAGATCCAATGCATATTTAAAATAGACTGTGACAGGGCTTGACTGTTAAAGCTGCTAATGCAAGCTAAATTAGGAAACCCACAATTGGATGAGATCTGGACTTGGGGAGCCAAAGTGGCTTTTTAATCTGGTTTAGACGAGCAAGGGAAAGGCTGATACTTGGGCTAAACCCACCATGTCTCCAGCCAACATGGCCTGAGTAATGTAGCACCTGCTATGCAGGTTCTCCCTTTAGTCATCCTTTAGTTGTACTGTTGTATCAATTGTTGTGTCAATCATCACATTAAACAACAGATTGAAAATAATAATATTAATATTCATAATATACTGTGTGTAGCTCATGCCATCTGATCTACAACTGGATGTCATCCTGAAACTATGCTTCTGTATTATTTTAATAATGACCACAAAATAGCATCATGCTTTGACATTTCACTAACTGTTTATTAGTATAACCCATTTTTTTACAAACAGTTTGTATCAAAGGTCTTCACACAGCATCATAACAACATCCTCTGCCCTTAGACCCTCACATCCACTGAGGAAAAACTCTGGGTGAGCAACAGAGGAGGGATCCCTCACTCAGGACAGGCAGACCAGGCGTGACATAGATGTTGTACAGTCAAGAAACATTTTAGTCTAGACTAAAATATGGCCATGGTTCATGACCAACAACTTATAACATTCTTGTCACCTCAAAAAAATTGCATCTGTTTGTTGTTAAGCTAATATGATAAACTAATACAATGATGCTGGTTATTTCCTGCTCAATGTGTGCATGTTGTCATTGCAGGCAGGCCTACATCAGCATGGAGCACAGGGCACATCTATAAAATAAAGAGATGTTAAAGAAACAAAACTGTGCAGTGTTTTAAGCTCTTCTTTGCTTCTACACAGGTCAGGACATAATTGCGTGGATCGCCAGCAAGATGAAGACTGAAGTAGAAGGTAGGACCTGTATCGTATGAAAATTAGAGACCGTACAGTACATGTTGGTATCTTCACTGCTTCATTTTCTTCATGTCCTTCTCCTCTGCTTCCTCCTGTGTGTGTTGTTCCAGAGGCTCATGTCTTTGGCACCATGCTGGTAGCCTATGGATACATCTACCCCCTGCAGAACCACAGGAAACTGGTCATGTGCAATGACAGCAGCCTGTACCGCTTCCAGGTGAACAAATGTGTTAATGATGTATATAATGTTGAATTAGGATTGAGGACCACTGAGGGATTTGACATTCAAAATTATGTTATGGCATTTATGTCTGACCTAAATATACCCTTACAAACACATTTACTATAGTATTTTTGTATTTATTCTAGACAGGTTTGGTTACAACCCCGTGTTATTCAGGTTTTTTGTTCAGAATTTTATTTGTGGTTTATGTCAGTGATACTGTTTTTAAATGTCCATGTTTTCAGACCCCCTACTTTTGGCCTAAAGAGAACTGGGTTGTCGATGACACAGACTATGGTGAGTATGATACAGAAACATCAAGAGTGACTCTTCACAGTGCAAATCCATCCCTGCTGAATCACAAGTAGGGGTGCACAATATGTTATCGTTCCATGCCCTGGTCTGTTAAGATTATTAAAGTAACTCCAGGTGCCACTGACTGTTGTATGATTAGGCTATATGACTTCATTAGATGACACTGAACGATCACCAACAGTAACATATTGGCTGTATATAAATGTTATTGCTGATTTCAAAGTTTTATTGTCAATTCCACAATATGTACGGGACATAAAGATAATCGAAATTGTGTTTCTCTCAGACCCTTGGTGCAGACAGTAAATGATTTCTAGACATATATATGTAACAGAGGTCCACAGGTATTGTCACAGTCAGGAGGTACCACTAAGGAGAAGTGACAGCGTGTGGCGGTTAGCGGTACTGAAGTTAAACTCACTCACCCATAAAATACGTGCTGACCCACTTCCCAAGTGGTCATTGGCCTCTTGGCGAAACGGTTAGCATCGTCGCACGCGGTGAGGGAGAGCGGGGTTCGAAACCCACTCAGGGCAGGTCACAGAATAACATTGGTCACATATTACGTACAGGGCCAGAGATAAACCCTTGCTACAGTCAATGCACTACATTTTACGGAAGACTTGTCGTTATCTACAGACAGAACTGAGAGGCAGAAACTAATTGTTTTATTGTGATTGCAGCTATTTACTTGGCAAAGAGGAACATCCGCAAGAAGGGCATGTTAGAGGCCTATGAACAGGTACCAGCCTGTGTCCATGTCTGTCCCTGTCTCCATCACTGTTTCTGTCCCTGTCCTCATCACTGTCCCTGTCACCATCACTGTCCCTGTCTCCATCACAGTTTCTGTCTCCATCACTGTCCCTGTCCCTGTCACCATCACAGTTTCTGTCCCTGTCACCATCACCATCTCTGTCCCTGTCCCCATCACCGTCTCTGTCCCTGTCTCCATCACTGTCTTTTACTGTCACCATCACCGTTTCTGTCCTTGTCACCATCACTGTCCCTTTCACCGTCACTGTCCTTTGTGTCTTTAACAGGTGGATTACAACCACCTGCATGATTGGCTGAACCATAAGTGGGACTTCATTGTGATGCAGGCCACTGAACAGTACAAGTAGGTACCTCAGATCGGTCTGGGACAGTCCAGGGTGATAGCAGATAAGACATGTGTGGAAAGAGACTAATGGGACAAAAGCTCCCGGCAGGAACTAAGAAAAAGATGTTTGATCATTTGACCATTTAAATCTTTCATTGTCTTGTGTATATTGTTTTTTATACAGTAGGCTACATAGGTAAATACAATAAACAGTATGTGAACATAATCATTTTGGAGAAGTTACACACCATAGAAACTCCATACAACATACAAACACCCCCACTTTACATTCTTTTTGCACAATACATATACATATTTATGTGTGTGTCAGGGCTGGTAAGGAGAGGAAGAAGCCGGATCGTGTGGTGTTTGACTGCCAGGAGAGGGCTTACTGGATACTGAACAGACCCCCGGTCAGTGTGTGCGTCAGTCTTTTTATAGACTGTCCAAATATACAGAGATGTTATTATAATGTGTGATAATGTTATTGACTGTACATTCATCCTGTCCTGTGTGTGTCCAGCGCCGCACTCACAGTGCTGTGGACCGTTGTCCAGACCGTCTTTTTGATCCCACTGCAGAGGAGGTAACAGGTCAGTACACACTCATGCACACACACACACACACACAAGGAGACATTTGGGACAGCTGCTCTTTTAAAAATCTTACTGGATATCGTATTTTCTTCTGCTAAATTCAAGAACACACCTCCTGTCAAGTTAGTTTTTATGTATAAGATTAGAAAGTAGAATCTGAGGATGTCCTGTATCAAATGTTTCATCCAGTGCTTTGTCCCTTGTCCTGTCTTTGTCTCCTTTCACACAGATTTCCTTACACTGATGAAGACACAGTGATGAAATGAAACAGACTCCTCCATACACCTGCACATTACAAGCAACAAAACCAGCTGCCATTCAGTTGTTATTGCCCAGTCAGATCTAGGTGTGACGTACCAACAGTGGCTCTGAGAGCTCAACACACTGAACATGCTTAAAGGAATAGTTCACCAAAAAATGCCCTCATGCTGATGAATACTCCGGAGTAGTTTTTTATTCCTCAAAGTGCATCTGGAGACCCGGGAGACCGGTTTGTAGTCCAACGAAAACTTTGTATGAGATTAATAGGGCCCGACACAAAAACGCCCATAAAACTACACAATAACCATTTAATATTCCTCCACACTGCTCGTCCACTGCAATCCAAGTGTCTTGAAGGGATATAGTCCAGAGTTTACCTGAAACAACGTCGTTTAGGACATTTTTCCAGCCTAAACAGTCCTGTATTGAATTTGCCTGGGGCGCGCTCTCACATCCACGCGACGCACGCGTGCATCGTGCCTGACACAAACAAGTCCATAAAACTACACAAAAACCATTTAATATTCCTCCACACTGCTCATCCACTGCAATCCAAGTGTCCTGAAGGGATATAGTCCAGAGTTTACTCGAACCAACGTCATTGAGGCAAGTCCGCTCACGTCCGCGTGCCTCACCTGAACGCGAGAGCGCGCACCAGGAAAATTCAATACAGGACTGTCCTAAATGATGTCGTTTTGAGTAAACTCTGGACTATATCCCTTCAGGACTCTTGGATTGCAGTGGACGAGCAGTATGGAGGAATATTAAATGGTTTTTGTGTAGTTTTATGGACGTTTTTGTGTCAGGCCCTATTACTCTCATATAAAGTTTTCGTTGGACTACGAACCGGCCTCCCAGGTCTCTGTGAGGAATAAAAAACTACTCCGGAGTATTCATCAGCACGAGGGTGAGTCGCTAATGACTGAATTTCATTTTTTGATGAACTATTCCTTTAAGCAAATGCATTGTTTAAAAATGCTTTCAGCACAATACAGATAGGTCCATCACCTTTACGAGTCCCAGGAAACACAGTTTCAAGTTGCAGTGTGTTGAGCTCTCACAGCAACAAATAGTGAACACAGTGTCATGTGACCACACTACTGATCTCATGTGTTCACAGATTTTCACCCTATTGAAAAGACTTATCTTTAGAATTATTTGTGATCAGAATCTCTTTGACCCTAATTTAAGGCCTTAGGAAACCTCAGCCTTATCAAGCAAAGTTCATTTTAATCACAAAAAACTTGCCAAACTCAAGTGACCTTTGCCCTTGAGGATCTATCAAGTTGTGTGTTTGTGTCTGCAGCAGTTCCCTGCAGATAACTAAAGCCTCTGAATGATCCCTATTCTCTGTCATACTCCCTTTTTTTCTTTTTCTGACAGAAAATCACCTTTGACGAATACAGACGTAAGGTAAGACAGAAAATAAAAAAATAAAAAAATAAACACACACATAAACACACTGATCTATGTGATTAAAGCAGTAGTAAGACTTCCTCCCAGCTCACTGTAGAAACTAGGGGAACTGATGTCAAACGTCAGTGAGCAGGATGTGGAAGTGGATAGTTTGAAATGACAAATATAGGTTTACAATGACATATTATGGTCTTTTCTTCCAGAACATCTTCTATCAACAAGCCATCATGAGGTCAAAGGTCAAATCTAGTGTGTCCCTTGGAGCGTAAGTTCCTCTGGTTCCTAACGTAGAGGACTCAACAGTTTCGTACATAGATTGATGATAATCATTGATGATTTCTCTTATTAAGAGAAATGACTGTTTAGTCTGGTGATGGAAGACTGATTCTGAGTCTCCATAAACTCTGGTCTCTGCAGCCTGGTCAAGTACGTCACAAACTACAAAACCCATGATCCGTTCCTGGCTCCATGTCTACCCAGCAACCCCTGGCTAACAGACAACAACGAATTCTGGACTCTCAACATGAGAAGGTGAGTTAAGGTATCGCTCTCTATCAACAGTAACTTTGTACTTTTACCTGACTTCTAAGCATACTTAACCCTCCTGTTGTCCTTCTGGGTTCAAATTGACCCAATCTGTTCCCTTCCTCCATCCTCCATCCTTTCTTCATCCTTTCCTTTCTCCCTTCCTTCTTTCCACAATCCTTTTTTCCCTTCCTTCTTTCCTTTCTTCCTCCCTTCCTTCCTTCCCTTCGTCCTTACTTCTTCTTCCTAGCTCTTTTGATCCGATTGACCTGATCTGTTCCCTATCCCTATTCCCCCTTTCTTTCCCTTCCCTTTTCCCTTCCTTCTTTCCCTTCTTCCTTCCTTGAACAAATCTGTTCCCTATCCCTCCATCTTTCTTTCCTTTCCTTCCTTTTCCCTTCCTTCTTTCCCTTCTTCCTTCCTTAAACAAATCTGTTCCCTCCCTGCATCTATCTTTCCCTCCTTTTCCCCTTCCTTCTTTCCTCCCATCTTTCCCTTTGTCCTTCGTTCCTTCCTTCCTTCCCTTCGTCCTTCCTTTCTTTCTTCCTTGACCCAGGAGGGTTAAGGTCTATAGGTTACCAGAGAAAAAACACATCACAGCCAACTCCTTCAGTGTCAGCCATTTATGAACATTAGTTTAAAGATTGTATTTAAAGGTTTATAAATAAAGATTAATTTGATTTAAGTGTTTTCTGTGTTCACTAGGACCAGCAAGGACTTAAAAAAAGAAGAAACAAATGGGGGAAAAAAATGAAAATGACAATTTATTGATTGCTGATTTAATGGATTCTACAGCAGTTTCTGTACATCTAACTTTTTATCCCACAGGTTCCACAGTCAGTCAGTCTTTAATTTTTAATGCTTCAGTATTTTTAAAATCATGTACTCCAATAGCATGCTTTAAAAAACAGACACAAATATTTCAAGAAGTTCACTCACCTTTCCTACTTTACTAACATCACTGAGGAGGTTTATGGACCAGCCGCCTTAACGGCTCTCTAAATTAGTACATACATGAGATACAGTGATGTTTGAAATGTTTGCTCAACTAGAAGGAAAGGAGGAAGACTGGGATTTGGAAGTTATGAAAAAATGTCTCTTGGGGTAAAATACATGTCAGAAATGTTGTTAACTCAAAGTCATGATACAAAATACCAGCATAAGGTATTTGAATATTCTCACTCAAACAGGTGGTTCAGCATATTGAATGTATCATTTAGCTGAATTCAAAACTTTATTGAGTGTAACGTGGATCATTGTGATAAATGTGAACCCTGTGTGTGTTCAGAGTCGATGTCCCCACTAAGATGCGAGTGGAGCGGTGGTCCTTCAGCCTGTTTGAGCTGCTGCGCGACCTGCGAGGCCGAGACGACTTCAAGGTCTTCCTAAAGAAGGAGTTCAGCGGTAAGTTAGGCTACCAAACTGTAAAATATATATTTGAGTCTGGGTCATGTGTCTCAGACCTGACCCCTGATTCCTGTTAACGTATGTCTGTACAGCACAAACACAAGCATCTCTGTTTATTATTTTATTTTTATTTATTATGTTCACTGTCTTTAACCAAGTTTAGCCAGTTGGCAATCGAACCTTCCTCTTGTGTTCAGGTCACCACTGACCCGTTTTTAGGTTTTGAATGCATAAAAGTACCACATAAATTTGTTTATTGCATCACGGCTTTTTGACTTTGTCAGGAACCTCTATTTAAACAAAATAAAGCAAAAAAAAAATTCTTCACAAAATTCTAAAATGCTCTTCATGGTTAAAATTATGAAATTCGTGTTGTTAGGGTTGGTTATAACGATAAGAACAATAATGAGGGTTAAAACTTAAATCATGAGTGCAAACGTAACAACGTAACCAAGAGATGAGAAACAAATGAGATGATAAATAATTGTTTTCAGTGTGTTTTACAGCTGATTTAAGACTCGGGTCACAACAGACCCTAACACAAGAGATGGTAGCAGACAGAGGAAGGTTAAATTGAAGACAAGGGGTATACTGACAAAAAAGGCTCAGGGATCCACACCAAAAAATATTAAAACCAACATTTTCATGGATAAGGAAGCCTAGCCTATGTAACCAAGAGAAGAAAAGTGAATTTTACAACTGATTCAAGACTTGGTTCAAAACCAACCCTTACACAAGATATGGTAGCAGAAAGCTAACACAAGACGAAGGCAAAGCAATTAGCATCTAATATTGCGTGTGTGTGTGTCCCAGGGGAGAACTTGGCTTTTTGGGAAGCAGCTGAGGAACTGAAATGGGGCACTGCATCTTCCATGTCAGCAAAGGCTGAGACCATCTTCAAGTAAGCCAAGCAGCTGTCGCACTTTGTTTTGTTTCCATGTGTCTGATCTCCACAAAGAATGTCGTACCACACTTCATGTAGCATTTTGTGTTTCTGTTGCTCAGAATACATAGGCTACACCTCATTAAAACTTCACATGAAAGCAGATGTTTATGTTCAGGTTTTCACACCAAGTGTGACTGAACACAGGAGCTGTGGTTCTTACATTTCAAAGCTCTCCAACTCCTTGACTTTCATTGTCATTACTACCACATTAATCTAGTGTGTATGTGTGTGTGTGTGCTCAGGACCTTCCTGGCCCCTGGAGCCCCTCGCTGGATTAACATTGACGGCAGGACGATGGGTCTGACGGTGAAAGGCCTGGACCATCCTCACCGCTACGTGCTGGAGGCAGCTCAGACACACGTCTTCCTGCTGATGAAGAAGGTTTGTAACAGCATTGCAATCAGTAGATCAGTAGCTCCCACATGTGCATTATTACTGGAATTTCTGATAGAAGTGATATTTGCACACTTTCAGGTGAAAATGAAACTTAAAGGTACACTGTGTAACTTTTCTATTCACGAAAATCGATTATTTAGTTCAAAAGTCTGTTTTTCCTTAATCAGTAATCCCCCCCATCAACAAACTGAAGTGTTCCTTTCAGCTCTGAATGAGCCGTTCATATCATTCATATCTACATGGAGCGGGTAAGCTCGGTGCTGGCTGCCATGTGGTGTCTCCATGTTTTTACGTTCAGTGGCAGCGTGACGGTAGGAAACCACGGAAACTCAGCGGAGACACCGGAGCTGTCGGCTCAGGTGGAGGTGGCGTCTGTGAAAAGTCACCGCGGTAACGCAAGTGAGGAGGAATGGAGCGTTACACTGATGCTGCATTCACCTGCTCTCGGGCAGACGGCCGTCGGTAACAAACCAGATGTCATTTTAGTCACAGAAGTCGAGAGAAAGCCGGTAAAACGTGGGTCAGGTAAACAATACCACATCGCCATGACAACATATTGTCACGTGTATTGTTTTGCCTTGTGCTGACGGACCACTTGTTTACATAGAGGCTTGTTTATGCCGTTAGGTGCAGCGGCTGTCGTCCGTCTGCTGTCTGCCCAATTTCACGTGAATGCAGCATGAAAAATACGATTGAGTTGCTTGCGATATACAACCGCAATGCTAGATGGGAGTAATTCCTACACAATGTACCTTTAAGGCATTTTGGTTCAGTGAAGCTGAGGTCATGAGCGTTCATGTCTACTCTCATTGCTACAGGACACTTTCTTCCGTTACCTCAAGTCGCCGGTGTACAAAGATATCCAGAAGAGTGCCCAGAGCCCCCAGCCTCATAACTTCAGGTCAGTGGCTAAAATTCAATTCATGTCCAATATTCTACATGTACAAACTGACTGTTGTTTCCTCCTGTGAGATTTTTTTTTAGCAGTCAGGTGCAATTCTCTACTGCAGTGGTTCCCAACCTTTTTTTGGCTCGTGACCGCATTTTGACATCACAAATTTCTGGCGACCACGCCATCACATGCAGTCACGTGATCGCAGCCGTCAATCAAGATGCGCCACCTCAGATAGTTTTATATAGATTTTATTTTAACTCGATTTATATTCGACAAAGTGAAAGTATAGAATACATTTGTTTAAGATTGTGTGTGGTTTTTATAATCATAATTTTAAAAAGAATAATAGGCTTATTAGTTTAAAAAATATTTTTATTAGTGGTTTTTTTTTTTTTTATCAATTACTAGACTTTTCAGGCGACCCCACGTGGGGTCCCGACCCCAAGGTTGAAAAACACTGCTCTACTGCCTGAGCTACAGCACTGAATAATAGCCAAAAGTATTTTTGCAGATCAAAGTCTCAAAGTCCAAATAAGTTGTTGGATTATTACGATCATTAAAACCTGGACAAATAAATCTTGAACTACATTATGTTGTATATTGAGAATCTTGTCCTCCCTCATCCCATGTCTCCCTTGTCACCTCAGTCCGGCCCAGCTGGAGCAAAACGCTCAGAACCGAAGCCTGGGCATCCATCCCATCATCCTCTGGGAGCAGGAGGAGGTGGAGAAGGCGAAGGCTGCCGCTGCCTCTGCTCCTGTCGACGTCAAGGCCATGATGAGCAAAATAGACAGGAAGAAGTAGAGAGAGACGACGGTGGCGTCCGTCAACACAGCTGCTCCTCACTGTCCACAAACTGAAAACCCTCTCATGTAGAAAGTGAGGCAGTTGATATCTATATGTTCATCAAATCTATTTCCATACTTAAATATATGGTGCTTGTAAAAAAACAGAAAACTTGTAATTATTATCATATTAACTGG
This sequence comes from Trachurus trachurus, assembly GCF_905171665.1. Taxonomy (NCBI): domain Eukaryota; kingdom Metazoa; phylum Chordata; class Actinopteri; order Carangiformes; family Carangidae; genus Trachurus; species Trachurus trachurus. The sequence goes on from NC_139905.1 coordinate 27,797,734, forward strand.
TGTTGAATGCCTGAATTTCACTAGACCCAATTAAAACAGCTTCTTCCTGTTTTTAGCTGACAGAGTACTAGCTCTATTGTCCATTTATATTACTAAGTTGGAGATAATGAAGTTTTTGTTGCTGCTGTCTGTCTGTTGGAAATAGAGCTGTGGCTGTATATATTGCTAAGATAGATTTTTACTGAACTGTCCCTTGCTGCAAATGAACCAGTTACCAAACAACACAGAACTTTAGGACTTAAACACAGCTCATTTCGATATGAATATTTATACAGAGTGTAAATTCGGTTACTTTAATAAATGAGATCAAGTTAAAGCAAACTTCAGACCACTGTGTGTGTGTGTGTGTGTGTGTGTGTGTGTGTGTGTGTGTGTGTGTGTGTGTGTGTGTGTGTGTGTGTGTGTGTGTGTGTGTGTGTGCTAAAGCTGGTGTGGCATATTTACATTGGGAGACTGGAGATCTGTTCTGTTCATTATAAAGTTGGTCCTGTCCAAACAGTCTCTAAATACCTAACAGAGACGCAACGTCCCAGTAATCCAGTGGTTCCCAACCTTTTTTGGCTTGTGACCCCATTTTAACATCACAAATTTCTGGCGACCCCAATCAAGATGCACCAGCTCAGATATTTGAATATGCTGCATTTTATTTGAACTCGATTTATATTCGAGTAAGTGAAAGTATAGATACAGTTGTTTAAGATTGGGTGTGGTGCTTTTAATCATAATTTAAAAAAATAATAGTATATCGGTTTAAAAAGAAAAATTATCAGTAATTTTTATCAATTACTAGACATTTCAGGTGACCCCATTTGAATTCCAGGCGACCCCAAATAGGGTCTCGACCCCAAGGTTGAAAAACACAGCAGTAATCAGTGTTTGTGTAATTACTCTTGTGGCCAGAAGGGGGAGACAAAGGTTCTGCATCACAGGTTTAGGAATGATCCAGTTGCTGCAGTGATTTTAGAAATGACTGTTGGACAATTTACACAGCACCTTCCAATGCAATAAGACTATAGGTCTGTTGGTTAGAGGTTAGAATGCTCCCAACAATACTAAATGCAGGTATATGATATAATGGTATAACTGAATTCAAACACAAGAGCCTTTTTCAAAAGACAAAATTATATTTATTTGTATACATATTATCTTTATAAAGTTAATGCAAAAACAAATAAAAAGTCTCAGCAATAAAGGGTTATTTGGCCATGCTGGACAGCCAGCTGAGTTTGAATAAAGACGGAGCTGCTGTGTCTTCGTCCTGATCAGCAAGTTGTCTGAACAGGCTGCCTGGCCGGAAGCTGTCCTCTCTATTTGCTGTGGAGGACAGAGGAGCCTGAGTGAGACAGGAGGAGACACGCTGTTAGATGAGGTTTTGGAAGGGTCTCAGTCATTTGAGAATACAAAGCATAGCAGCACTGTGCATCGACCCTAGTCATGCTAAGTGTCACAGTCTTCTGGAATCTGGAGGTTTCAATCAGTCCATAGTCCATTCAAAGAAGCAGACAGGTCACTTCCACTGGCGGAGGATCAGGGTCTCCACAGGACAACCTCAACCCTCTCCCACTGTCTAAGGGTCACTGCCCCGTCCATTTGAGTTACCCGCATAGTGGCTGTTAAAGATGTATCGTCTGCCTTCACAGTAAACTGAAATTAAAATAAAAAAAATTCCAAAAAAGGAGAACTAAATAAAAACTACAATGAACTATACTAAAACTAACTAAAACTCAGATAACATCAGCTTAGTTGTAGTTTTCTTAGAGATAGAGAGGAAGAAAAGGCCACAGCTCAATATGGGACGACTTGGAGTACGACCCACAGGTAGATAAAGGTGAATGGAACGTGATGAGGACTGATGGGAACATTATGGGATGCAACTAAAAGAGTAAACTAAATGACTAAATAAAAACTAGTCAATTTCTCTAAATAAAAACTAAACTAAAACTGCTTCATCACTTGTTGAACTACGGCTAAACTAAAATAAAAAAGCAAACTGAATACAAATAAAAACTAATGAACATTTTAAAACTATAATATTCTCGGCAGAGCCACAGACTCACAGGAAAGCTGAATTACTCTGCTGTAGAAATCAAGTGTATCCAGTGCAGGTGATAACTGCTAGCCTAGCGAGCTAGCCCCATAAAGCTCCATAGCAAAGTGAGGCAGGAAACAGGATTATTCCCCAAATTGCTGAGAGTCTTCAATGCAAACAAATCAAACTGGATGAATCTGAACTTGAGATACACAGAAACATCTGCTGTTTGTGTCTGTGCTCATCTGAAAACAGACTCAGTTAGATTTTGTGGATCTCAAGACAGGATTAGTCCAATGAGAGCACAGCTGCCTAAAGTAGTCTGATTTAAAAAAACAAAACTGGAGCCCAAGCAGAGTGATTAGTTTTTCCAGCCTCTAGAATGAGTTCAACAATTAATAATACACTCTCACACTGCAGGTACAGCAACGGTAAACCAACTAACAACACAATCAGCACACATATCAACCCACACTAAAGGACTTGCCTGGGTGTCCGCACTCAGAAAAGCTGGAGGGCAGAGGGTAAGAGACAGACAGGTGGAACAAAACAATGAAACGGAGAAATGAAGACACACTGAGGCTGTGAATAAAGTAAACAACAGAACTTAAATCCCCTACACAAGAACTCAGTCACACTCAGGCCAGCTTCAGAGACTGGCTCCCGAACGTGTCACTCACCAGTTGGTGGGGGGTCTCAGAGATCCTGGTCTCAGACCTGGACTTGGATGTGTTGGACATGCTGAGAGGCAGGAGGCCAAACCTGCAGAGGATACAACAGTCATGGTGTCTGATCAGCACATACAGATATTCTCTAAACATCCTTTTTTTTTAATAATTCTTTTTTATTTATATCATACACAGGCCTACACACACACAAATTATACATCAAAAGGAACCTTGTATTTTGTTTACCTGTTGTTGTTTTTTTTATGAAATCATTTTTTAAAAATTTAATCTCTCTTTTATTATTATTATCATTTTTAAAGGGATACGCCAACATTTTTTTTTTTTCGTGTCTTGCCTCACTCCCGAGTCCATGACCAGCAGATAGACACCATCCTTTCGACTGTGCGTGCAGTAATAAGGGGGATACGGGCAGAGCTGGCGCACCGCTAATTAGCTTAGCTCAAACGCTGGAAGTGCATAGGTAGTGTTAGCCTGCCTCCACCTAAAGTCATCAGAGAAACTCTTCAGCCGATCTTCGTCTCAGAGCTGACAAAACTCTCCGGTAAGGCATCTTGAGCGGTCAAATGCCGGTAACGGGACGAGATCGGTCAAAACGGAGGGTTCAAGCAAAGACGGTTTATTTTGGTTCAAGCTAGCTACATGGAGGGTAGGTTAGCTTCCTATTTCAAAGTAAAAGCACAAATTCTATCGTCATGGTTTTCTGTATGTAAAGGGCAACGGGTGTTTTATTTTGTAAAAGTAACCGGAAGTGCGTTGGTCACAGCGGCTAGCTTGAGTAGCGCCGAATTTGTTCGAACAAAATTGTAAACAGCTGGTATTTACACAAATTAACGACACACTGCTGATCTAAACGGCTACTTTCTCGCCTAAAAATGTTTGAAATGTTGATAAAGTGATATATTTACAGAGTTTAGAGCTAAAATGAAATCAGCTTCTGACTGCTGATTTCGGCTCGGGTAGGAGGCAGGCTAACACTACCTATGCACTTCCAGTGTTTGAGCTAAGCTAATTATGGGCGATATGGGCTCTATCTCCTGTGTTACTGCACGCACAGTTGAAAGGATGGTGTCTATCTGCTGGTCATGGACTCGTAGTATTGCAGTACACATTTCAGTATACATATGCATATGAATGTGTGTGTTTGTGTATCCTCTGCACATCCTAGCGTTGAGCTCTGACCTGATCTGGCTGCTGGCCAGCGGCAGGATGTTGTACAGCTCCTGGGAGTTCACGCTGCTGCTCCGTGAGGTGAACTGCTTCTCTGAGCCCGTCAGAAGCCCCAGCAGCACCTGAGAGACAACAACGTACTGTGACATGCATACATGGAGCAAAGATAGAAGGACAACCCTTGGTGTGGGGGCATGGCCAGGAGAACACATAGGGTGGATTGACTGGTGAAGGAGAAGTAGGAAGAAACCCTTTCTGTGGTCACGCCTCATCAATATGGAGGAGGAGGAGGGGGGTGGGTTGTAAGGTATTGTTGCATTGCTGTTTTTGAGTTCAATTTTTTTTTTTTTTTTTTTACAGTTTTAAGGAAGAATATAAATTCCCAGTGTTTTTTTGTTTTTTTTTTAACAGGAAAGAGGAAATGTCATCAGATAACACAGCAGCATTGTGACTTTTTTCCATCAGTTGTACAACTATACAGCTATCAATGTCTCCATGTTGATGAAGCTGCAGGTGGACTGTGATTATCTTTGTGTCATTAATGGTGGGGGGGCAGTACCGAGGTTCTCTGGGACAGACGGTTGAGGTTGGCGTTCAGTGGAGGTGTGAACACGTCCAGGTCAAAGGGATCTATGAAGCTTTCCAGCCAATCACAGACCTCATGAAATCTGGAAGACACAGCACAATGAGAACTTCTTAGTACATAAATAGTGAAGACTGACTCAAAAGTGACTTTTCCAAATCTTAGTCATGTAATAAAACAGCTTTTTGATGACTTTCTGCCTTCTGTCTGTATGTTTATGATTGATGTCATCTGCTATCTTTCAGAGTGACATCTTGTCATGTCACTTCCTTGCACACTGGTGTAGGTGGACTATTTTATGCTGCAGTCTGCTGGGACAGATTTGAGACGCAGGACATCCAACACCCTGTCCACAACATTCTGCAGCCTCAGCAGCAGCCAAACACTCATCTCACTGCGCTATGGACTGAGAGCTTCACTGTCACAACAACTCCTCAGCCAAAGGCAGTGGCTCAAGGCTGGACGCACTTCATTATGAATGTTCATTATTTATTAATGTATATCATTATTATCGGGGCGGTTTATAGCTCACTGAGTTGAGCAGGTGCCCCATATACAGAGGCTATAGCCCTCGCTGCAGCCGGCCACGGTTCATATCCCCCAGTGAGAGTGTGTCATTCCCTCTCTTTACCTCCCCATTTCCTGTCTATCTGTCCTGTCAATTAAAGGAAAAAGCACCAAAAATACTTATAAATATCATTATTATTACTACTGAGCTGCTGGACACATACAATTTCTGCTAGGGGATTTAAATATTTTTTAAAAGTACATATCTGATATTATAGAAATACAGATCCATTTGGTTTAAAATATTTGCTGTTTATCACAAGCAGACCTCATCATGACTGGAAAAGGAAATATGAATACACAGAATGGCACCTTTAGTTTATTCAGTGGTTTTTATGTCCATGTCTGTATCATACTTAAAGGGATAGTTCAACATTTTGGCAAATTGGCCCATTGCCATAATCCCTATAGTCATAGCAGTAGGTTCGTTACCTTTATTTGTCGGTGCAAGCTATTTTTAGAACGGCCGAGCCGAGCGGCGAGCTGCTCAGAGATACGCTACGGAGGCTCATGGGACTTCTTGGTTTCCCTCATCAAAGTCATCAAATACACAATCCAACAACCCCAAAACGCTCTGGTGGACAAGTTGTTGATTTAAACTGTGTCTCAAGTACTGAAGTTCTGATGACACACCAACCAGGCTGTATGTGACAGATACCTGTGGTCTTGGTGTGAGCGCAAGCTTTTCCCCTCCTCCGGTCTGCTGCCCAGAGTGGTGTTGAGGTACCGAAGGTCAAACAGCAGCTGCAGGGCTCTGTTCTGGGTCATGTGGAAAACACTGTCCTGTAGGACAGAGTGGAACAGGGAGAGATTCACAAATTAAGCTCATGGTGATCCTGATCATTTCTGCATGATTGCCTTCATCTGGGGCCTGTTGTTCCAAAGTAGAATAAAGAAATCCAGGATAAATCTCATGAATCCATCCTGGTTTAATTGGTTGTTCAAATGCCACAACAGGCTGAGGTGGAACTAATTTGTCTAAGTGCGCAGCCACGGCAATCCTTGATAGACCACAGAGATTGATCACAGATTCGCCGATGAGAGGACAGGTGTGGCTACTTTTATTTCCTCCAATGAACAGCGGATCTTAATGCTGACACACTTCTTATAAAAGGAAGCACCGCCACTGAAAAAAAGAAAAGAAAAGCAACGCCGGTGTCATAAAGCTCAGAGAGAGTGTGGCGGACAACTGCGGACTGATTGAATAATCCAAAACTGTATGGAAGTTGATTCATTGCACAGATCTCTTATAATCTAAAGTAAAGTTCATACAGCACAAATACAAGTGGCCAAAAGCACAACAGCTGAAAGTTAATCAAATATAAGAACATTATGCAGTCTGGTGCTTCAATAAATTGCTGATAAATGGTAAATGTATTTTTGTTTATTTAGAAATCAGGCCAATGTGTACTTAAAAGGGAATTGCCATTTTTTACAATCTGGACCTTATTTCTAGCATAAAATACGATCCAGCTGGCTGGATCTAATTTTGTCAGAATGACTTGTAATGACACCAAAGTTATCTTTTACCCCCTCACGAATATTGTCCCTGAAATTCAACCACGCTGCTTTTCAAAAATCATGAAAATGATTCCTGTCCTGAACATGTATTCCAGACAACAAAGAACTTTTGTGTGTGTGTGTGTGTGTGTGTGTGTGTGTGTGTGTGTGTGTGTGTGTGTGTGTGTGTGTGTGTGTGTGTGTGTGTGTGTGTGTGTGTGTGTGTGTGTGTGTGTGTGTGTGTGTGTGTGTGTGTGTGTGTGTGTGTGTGTGTGTGTGTGTGTGACCTTGCTGTGGGCCTGCTGTGACAGACTGTGGTAATGTTGCAGGGCCCGATCCAGACAAGCGTGCAGCAGCTCCTGCAGGGTGGGCTGAGGCAGGGCGTGGCTCCCCACCCTGTTCACCTCCACACACAGCTGGAACAGCAGTGACTGGACGAACCAGGACGGCTGCACAAGAAGATGCAAAAAAAAACACATATTCCCATCAGATCTCAGACTCTAGTGAGAATGAAACCAATGTGTTAAAGGGATACGCCAACTTTTTTTTTTTTTCGTGTCTTGCCTCACTCCCGAGTCCATGACCAGCAGATAGACACCATCCTTTCGACTGTGCGTGCAGTAACAAGGGAGATACGGGCAGAGCTGGCGCACCGCTAATTAGCTTAGCTCAAACGCTGGAAGTGCATAGGTAGTGTTAGCCTGCCTCCTACCCGAGCCAAAATCAGCAGTCAGAAGCTGATTTCATTTTAGCTCTAAACTCTGTAAATATATCACTTTATCAACATTTCAAACATTTTTAGGTGAGAAAGTAGCCGTTTAGATCAGCAGTGTGTCGTTACTTCGTCTAAATACCAGCTGTTTACAATTTTGTTCGGACGAATTTGGCGCTACTCAAGCTAGCCGTTGTGACCAACGCACTTCCGGTTACTTTCACAAAATAAAACACCTGTTGCCCTTTACATACAGAAAACCATGACGATAGAATTTGTGCTTTTACTTTGAAATAGGAAGCTAACCTACCCTCCATGTAGCTAGCTTGAACCAAAATAAACCGTCTTTGCTTGAACCCTCCGTTTTGACCGATCTCGTCCCGTTACCGGCATTTGACCGCTCAAGATGCCTTACCGGAGAGTTTTGTCAGCTCTGAGACGAAGATCGGCCCGCCGGTTTCCGTTTAGAGTTGCTGAAGAGTTTCTCTGATGACTTTAGGTGGAGGCAGGCTAACACTACCTATGCACTTCCAGCGTTTGAGCTAAGCTAATTACGGTGCGCCAGCTCTGCCCGTATCTCCCTTGTTACTGCACGCACAGTCGAAAGGATGGTGTCTATCTGCTTGTCATGGACTCGGGAGTGAGGCAAGAAATGAAAAAAAAAACGTTGACGTATCCCTTTAAAGATGGCACAGTATCTGACCTGGACTGGAAGACGGATTTTGGATGTGACGCTGCTCCCAGACTCCGCCTCTTCTTGGATCTCCAGATCCTCCCAGTTCGTTGCTGTTGTGAGGATGGCGCCTGCAGACCCTGCATGCAGCACTGAGCCAAACTTATCCAGCAGCGCCTGTGTCCACACAGCACATTTGATTAAACAGTGATTTCTGTTACATCTACATTCAACATAAAACCTCCTTTATGCAACATGCAGCAAATAAAACATATAAATATTTGACAGGGGCTGACTTTGGAGAGGGCGGAGCTCCAGATGCGGTACGCCTCCATGCTGCAGCCCAGAAGCTCCTCCTTCAGACCCGCCCACTTGGCCTCGGTGGGGCTGAGCTCTGCAGCGGCCCTGGCTTTGCCCAGCTTCTTGCCCTGCCTAGGGGTCCCCCTGGTCTTGGCCTCGGACCCGCTCTGTTTGCCCAGGACGCATTGCTTCAGGTTAAAGCAGAGTTCACCCATGGACTGGCACAGCCGAGCCATGAACAAGACCGAACTGAGCTGAGTGGGGCTGGAGTCGGGCGAGGCCGCAGCCAGTTTGGAGCGGATGGAGGAGAGGATGTGGCGCACACAGGCCAGGGAGCCTTCACGCAAAGCCTCCTCCACCGCCGGTGAGTCCATGTAACGGTTAAATGAGGATGGTGACGAGCCGTTGGAAGATCCAGATGAGGACACTGTGAGAGGGAGAAACATAACAGTCATCACTACTCACTACCCAATACATGGAGGTACATTAAAATAGGTTTAAAGGGGAATTGCCGTTTTTTTTTACAATCTGGACCTTATTTCTAGCATAAAATATGATCATTTACTCACCCAGATAACTTTGATTTGATTGATTGATTGATTTTTTTAATGACCACACAGCCAGGCTGGTGGAATTTGCTTCCAGTACAGCTTATTGGTACAGGTTCCAAACATATAACATATATAGACAAACATACAAAATATAGACAAACGTACAATTGGTGTCATTACAAGTCGTTCTGACGAAATTAGATCCAGCCGAGAGCCGCGTATATCCATATAATATCCATATAATGTGAGTCTACAGGGCAGCGGAATGCAGCCTCTAAATAACACATTATCTGCTGTGAAACTCGTTCATTTCACCAATATTTTGTTATGATACGCTAGTGCTATTCCCCGCTGAGTCCGGGGTTAGCTGTTATCAACATCCGGGGTCTGTAGGTTGACCTACTAACCTCTGACCTGGATAATGTCATCTCCGTAAGTAAGTAAGTAAGTAAGTCCAGGTTGCGGAGAGGAAGCCTGTGGAAGCTGAACTTCGTCCAGCTGCTCATTTTGTTCTGACAAGTCGGAAACACGCAGAAACAAACGCCACCCACCTGTGCCCTGGGAGGGAAGGTAGTGCTGCAGGTCGTCCAGCCTGCTCTTCAGCTTTGCGTCCAAGCAAGAGCAGAAGTTCTGTACACAAGGTGTCAGGGCCTGGGTCTTCATGGCCAGGCCGCTCCTCTGCTGCTGCTGCCCCCGCTGGGCCACGCCGACCCACGCCGCATCGCTCAGCAGGTCCCCTGGGGACTCCGACCACAGGAAGGAAGACACGTCCACCTCATACTGGGCCCCGCGGCTGGACCCGGAAGACCCTGAAGACGTCTGTCCCTCCAGGTCCTTCACAGCTGAGCTGAGGAGCTGGACGGAGCTGGCTGAGATGGCTTCCGTTTCTTCTTTGGTGATGGTCTGGGGGAATGACGGGAATGAGTCATTGTACTTAAACATGAACAATTATTGTTCATGTTTGCATCATTGTATTGTCTGAGTTACTTTTTTTTTAAATAAAATGCTCAAATATGTCAAATTACTTGGACTCGCCACCCTAACCCCTTAACCATCTGTTACTTCCCTCCACGCCTTTGATGTACCTGTCCCAGTTTTTTCAAATTTTTATTTTTTTGTGCAATGTGCATTTGTTAGCCTTTTTTACATACAGAGAGTCCAGGTTTTGAAAAGGGTTTAAGTTGTAGCAGTTTACCTCAGTCTAGATCTCATTTTGTCAGAAAGGTTTCAGAAGCCTGTTTTTTCTCTACTCTTTTATTTTTGCCTCTTTTATGCAGTCCAGGCTTTTGAAAGGAGAGTAAACATACAGTATATTGCTGCGGAATAAATCTTAAAAACTGACTTACATGTGATGTGTATTTTTTGGGGAAATATGGTTCCTGGAATAGTCTGTAGACAATCTTAATCATTCAACTGTTTCACTGGTGTTAAACATGCAGACTAAAAATCGCGAAAATCGGCAATATCGTAGAATCGCAATTTAAATCGAATCGGCATCCAAAAAATCGTAGAAGAATCGAATCAGGAGAAAAGCATATCGTCCCAGCCCTACTCCTTATTTGGTGGTCAGGATCTCCTTATATGGCTATTCATGGGCAGAGATCTATGCTAATTGCTGATGGACGTGCTCTTAATTTACAATGGGTTCATTCATGATCTTACACACGTGCTTACTATCAAATCTGAGTTTCCCGCACCATTCATGAATCTGGAGTAGAGTTTTAGTAGTGTGGACTTTTATGTGCAAATCTACACACAGATTTACTAACATTTCATGAATGAGACCCAATGTGTGGGAGCTTCCTCTGTTTCAGATTACTCATTACTGAACGCTGTTATTCCGAGGCCGGACCCTGAATAAGACATTCCAGACTGGCACACACATGTGGACACTGGACAGACCTATTGAGATACTGAAAACTGAAAACTACTCAAATATCATTGGAGCTAACAGAGCACCAACCTGCAGGCGCTGAAGGAAGAGCTGTTGGAGGAAGTCGTTCCAGACCGCCAGGGGGCGCTCCAGCAGCTGCTGGCACACGGAGCTCCAGTGCTGGCTGATGGAGTCAGTGGACAGGAGGTCCCACACAGCGTCTCTGATGGCCGCCAGCCCCTTCAGGCTCTTCACGTAGACCAGGAGGCTGCCGACGCCACGGCAGATGTCTTCCTTACACCTGAGAACATCCAGACAGGACGATGCAACAGGTGAGGGAGAGGGGTGGAGTTCTGGTTCTCTGCGCTTCTGCTGTAAATCAATGCCTCTACGTTTGAATCTAATATAGGGATGTCACGATTACTTGTTTTCACAATTAATCGTGGTATTAAACGCGACAATTAATTAATCGTAAAGATTCCTAAATACCATCACTTCCCAAAAAAGATTATGTTGGAACCGTATCAGCAGATGTCCGCCAAAATAAAGGTGAATGCACAGATACTGGTCCATTTATTTAACATAACATTGAATTGCTAGGAATTTAAATGTTAGCGTGTCATTTGTATTTGAAAAAAAAACACAAAATAAAACAAAAAACGGTTAAAATAAATGTAAACATTTGGTATAGATGACGAAGTTATGATCTGAATATTTCAAACGCTTCCCCTGGGGATTAATAATTGGTCATACTGTATATTAATAGATACTTGAAATATTTTGTGTAAGGCAGATGAAGCAGCTGATATAAAATAGACGAGCCATGTCCTCACATATCAATCCACTGCTGCAAGGTGTCCCGCAGCTGCTCTCTCTGGATTGGTTGAGCCAGGGTGCGCAGGGCGGGCTGGAAGTCGGTGATGGAGGGAGGCAGGTGCCTGAACCAGCTGCCTGTACTGGACTCCTCCTGCAGAACCTTCGTGACTTTAGCTGAAGAGAGAGGAGGTGATGGAGGAGACATTATTTTTCCTTAGGCAAACTGTATGTGATGAGGTTAGTGTGATAATTAAACAGCAACTACAGCCTATTCCAATATTGTGTTTATTGGCATATATCCCTGAATCACTAAGATCACTGTACATTTTTTTGCTTATGTTGGGCCGAAAGGCTATTATGACCAAATGGGTAGGAGATGAACCTCCTTCAATACATCTGTGGAAGTCTTTGATATCAGACTATATTTCTCTGGAAAGACTAAGATTTGATTTAAAGCAAAGTTTGACAAAGTGTTAAAGTACCTGGGAACTCAGAGTGCAACTGCCTGAAATGTAAGATCTAACAAGGACCTTTGAGATCATTGCTGTGGAATATATTCTGGATTTGCTACACATACTGTATCTATAATCTGTATGCACTGTACTGGACTGTTATAATTTTGAAAATGTTCAATAAAAAGAATTTTCAAAAAAAAAAAAAACATTTTCCTTAAAGGTGTTCAGAAATGGCCGTTTGTCCTGTTTGTTGCGCCTCCTTCCACGAGTTGCCGCACGAGTTTACCCGAGTAAGGAAAACAAATTTGATTGGTCGTTATCGAGCGGACAGGATATTCAATGTTTGGGGTGGGACCGAGCTCGGTGTGTGTATGTGTGTGTGTGCGAGTGTGTTTAGCTAACGTAGCTAACTGTTAGCTAGTAGACTTGCTACGTTATAGCTTGCTAACTTAGCTAGCGAGGCTAAGTGATGGACCGCAGGGAACCGGAGGAGGAGAGTTTGTGTCGGTGGTGGTGGACAAGTCTCCTCGCTTTTCTGAGACGTTTGATTGACGGATGACGGATCCAATATCATTGGCTGATGAATCGTGAGCAACGTGACGCATAAATTGTGCGTCTGCATTATCCAATGCGGAAAAAAAACGACCCCACTTTCATCCCGGATTTACTCGAAAATAGAATTTTGCACAAAGTTTGGGCTACATCGTCTGATAGATGAGTTATTACACTAATGTTAAGACCCATAGTGGGATCAAAATCAATTTTATTTTCTGAACACCTTTAACTGGTCCCACCTTTGTGCTTCGGAGTAAAGTAAAGTCAAACTATTCTGGTCAAACATCATCAAGTTAGTCCTGATGAAACAATGATTTTAAATGGGGAAACTGCCTAATTCAGTGTTTTAACAGTTTTTGTCAGTGACCAGGAGAAGTTTACAGTAGTAATAATGATAGAGTCAATCCCACACTATTTCATGACATCACTTAACGCTGCCTTTTGTTATCATTTTGACTGAGTGAGCCAGAAGTTACAGACTGTGTGTTTAGCCAACTTATTTTAACAGCCTGTTGATAAAGGGAGTGGAAACTGAACTAACAGTCTGGATCCTAAAGGGAAACATGAGCGGCTTGGTGAGGAGAACCCAACTTCCTGGACGTCCCAGCTGTTTACCTGCAGGGCTGGTTGAGGTAACGTTCTCAAGGATAGAGAAGAGCAGGCCACAGCTCAGGGCGCGCTCCCCCGGCCTCGGGCCTCCCTCTGGGGGAAGGTAGAAGACGGCGTAGGCCTGGAACAGAGTGGTGACCAGCAGCTCCACCAGGCTGCACACCTGGGCTTTGATTCCTGCACCTAAACACACACACAAACACACATCTTTATGAGGTGGTATACATTTCTTTTTTTTTTGTGATCAACTTTTTATTTATTTATTTATTACTTCATTTCTCTTCCCTTTTCCAATACCGCTACATTCATCTGTCTGGCACCATGTATTTTTGCAACTGAAATCTGGTACACATTTCTGACGACTGACACTGGCATTAAAACCCACACATCAGCAGGTGTTACAATCGGAGGATTACCGTGCTGTGGCTGGTTGAGCAGTTGATGGATAGAGGCTTTCCGGGCCAATAAGAAGTCAGCCAAGGCCTGGCGTGGAGAGCTGTCCTCCAGCAGCATGGTGGACACCAGGGATTCAGCGATAGCTTGGTCCGACACAGCCCGGCCCCGCAGCAGAGACCTGCTGTCCAGCAGGATGGTGGATCTGCAGGGGGACAGACTGCTTACTGACCTGTGACACAGCTTCCAACAAATGTCCATCTGCAATTCTTCTAGTTCTACACAAACCCCTTCTACAGCCTGTCCAGGGAAAGGCAAGGAAAGGTCAATTTATCTGTATAGCCCGATTTTACAAACAGATTGTCTCAAAGGGTTTTACATGGCATCATAACAACATCCTCTGCCCTTAGAGAGGAAAAACTCCCAAGAAAAAAAACAGGAGAAACCTCAGGGTGAGAGACAGAGGAGGGATCCCTCACCCAGGATGGACAGACGTGCAATAAATGTTGTATACAGACCAGAAAACAGTTTATAACACTATGGGAAAACATGGAAATGGTTATGGAGGGACTGTATCCTGGGAGTGGAGGCAGTCACAGAGCCAAACTGACATCTGTGTAAAAGCCCAAGCCAGCATAACAAGACAGATGCTGATGCTGTGTTAACACATCTGGACAGCAATAACAAATTACACACAGGAGCGACAACATGCTGACCTTGTCCAGGTCAGAGTTGTCAAGCAGAGGCAGCATTACATAGCCTGCTATTGCTTGTGCTTTTTTTCCCATGCTTGCCATTGCATGTCCTGTTTCTTAATTCCACCTATTGTTTGTGCTAATGTCATAGCTCTATGTGCTATTTACATGGTTTTCTAGCTGCATTTGTTTTTCCTGTCTGCATGCCAGTGTTATATGTCACCTGCAATTATGAGATGTCAATTTTTTTTTATATATGTGACCGATGTTGTCTGGCCTGTCCTGATTGGGTTTCGAATCCAGTCGTTTAACCAAGAGGTCAATGACCACTTGGCAAATGGATTAGCACGTCTTTTATGGGTGAGTGAGTTTAACTTCAGTACCACTAACCGTCACATGCCGTCACTTCTCCTTACTGGTACCTCGTGACTGTGACTATACCCGCGGACTTCCGTTACATTTACATTACCTATTTGTTATTATGAGCTTTTATCAGGTAAATTCATATGTAAGTTGTATTTTAATGCATACTTGCAGTTTCTTTTAAATACTGTCGATGAGTGTTGCATTGTCCCTGTTAAAAAATAAATAAACCAATGAACCAACAAGGGCTTAACGTTACAGCAGTATAGCAGGATCTCTGTGTAACACAATACACCGCCCCTTAAACTAGTCTCAGTGTGTGTGTAATTTCTGACCTAATTAATGGCTAAAAAGTGTTTTCTGAGGTTACTTTAACATTGATGGTGTGTTCATGTTAAAGGGATACGCCAACATTTTCTTTTTTTACGTGTCTTGCCTCACTCGCGGGTCCATGACAAGCAGATAGACACCATCCTTTCGACTGTGCGTGCAGTAAACTCTTCAGCAACTCTAAACAGAAACCGGCGGGCCGATCTTCATCTCAGAGCTGACAAAACTCTCCGGTAAGGCATCTTGAGCGGTCAAATGCCGGTAACGGGACAAGATCGGTCAAAACGGAGGGTTCAAGCAAAGACGGTTTATTTTGGTTCAAGCTAGCTACATGGAGGGTAGGTTAGCTTCCAATTTCAAAGTAAAAGCACAAATTCTATCGTCATGGTTTTCTGTATGTAAAGGGCAACGGGTGTTTTATTTTGTGAAAGTAACCGGAAGTGTGTTGGTCAAAACGGCTAGCTTGAGTAGCGTCGAATTTGTACTTTCTCGCCTAAAAATGTTTGAAATGTCGATAAAGTGATATATATTTACAGAGTTTAGAGCTAAAATGAAATTGATTCGACTGATTGACTGATTTCGGATGGGGTAGGAGGCAGGCTAACACTACTTACAGCGTTTGAGCTAAGCTAATTACGGGCGATACGGGCTCCATCTCCCTTGTTACTGCACACTAGTGTTGTCACGATACCAACATTTTGGTACCGGTATCGGTACCAACATGTTTTTCGATACTTTTCGATACTTTTCGGTACTTTTCCACATAAAAAGAGAACACAAAAAATGTCATTATTGGCTTTATTTTAATAGAAAAATTTTGGACCATAAAACAGGAAATCAGTAAACAGTTACTGCTGCTGCAGGATTAACATTCCATCTATATTAATCTGAACTCTTCCTAAATTAAAAAATGTCTGTTTAAAAATGAAGATCAACTTGTTTTCTTTGCATTATTTGAGGTCTGAAAACACTGCATCTTTTTTTGTTATTTTGACCAGTTGTAATTTTTGGGAGAAATTGTTATCAGTAGTTTATAGAATGAAACACAAATGTTCATGTTACTCAAACATCTACACCTATTGTTTCCCATATGTAGACCAAATTGATTCTGTTCCCCCCACCCCCATCAACGCAATATCGGTCCGTTAATTCATCTCTCCGTAGCGCTGCTTCGCCGTGCTCACTGAGAGAGAGAGAGAGAGAGAGAGAGAGAGAGAGAGAGAGAGAGAGAGAGAGAGAGAGAGAGAGAGAAGCCAGTGGTGATCCGCGGTAAAAACAAAACTTATTAACGAGGCTGTGGCGGCCGTCTCTCTCTCGCGCGCGGCGCACAAACACAGGCACATGGACAGGTGGCGCTGTAACGGTAATGATAAAAAGCACCTTGCTTCGTTTGTGACTCGCTCTCTCGCTCCTCGCGGCTCAAATTACAATGCGGCGACTTCACGCGGCGACGTCACCGCTGCTGGCGGCGCAGAATGAAAGTACCGGTCCCATCTAAGCGCAGTATGGTACCGTTTTAAATGCGTTAGTACCCCGGTACCAATCTAGTACCGGTATACCGTGCAACCCTACTGCACACACAGTCGAAAGGATGGTGTCTATTTGCTTGTCATGGACTCGGGAGTGAGGCAAGACCATAGACTGTAAAAAGAATGGACCCACCCATTGGTTTTGGGGAGTTGTTTTTGTGACTCAAATATGGCGGCCTGAACAGCGCCATGTTGGATTGGCCGGCCGAGAACCCGCCCACTGGCCTCGAAGCAGCTGTCCACGGAGCTGCTCGGACCTGTCACTCAACGTTTCCGCGCCCTAATTAGCCAGAGTTTTAACCTAATAACAGTAAAACGGTAGAGTTAAAAAAAAAAATCACCCCCCTCAGAGTGTGTGCGGGGGAAGAAACTATCGATTGAGACGAAAAAACGTTCTGACACCAGGCTTTTAACATGTTTACTGAGGATGTAAAGTCGGCGATTTTAACATGGGGGTCTATGGAGAATGCTGCTTTCTGACACCAGCCCCCAGAGGAAGCCCAGGGGATTGCAGTTTTTTGAACGCGGACGTGAGCTTCACTTCTCAGACTGACAACTGCCCCCTTGGGCAAGACACACAAAAAAAAATGTTGGCGTATCCCTTTAATGAACATTACACCACAGCCGGGGGCCCACTGGGGCTCTTGGCTGTCACCGGCACAGAGGCACCAACACATCCAGTACCTGAAGTGTCCCGTGGTGGCCACCTGCCGGACCAGGATGGGGTAGCGGGCCAGGATGGGGCTGTAGAGGCCACCGGCTGCAGTGTCCAGATGCAGCAGACTGTGCAGGTGGCAGCACAGCAGGTAGAGCTGGGTGGCCTGCAGGTACTGGGAAGCCTCCATAGCGCTCCAGATGCGCTCTGGGATCTCCAGTAGGAGCTTGATTTGGGCAGCCATGGTGTAAAATTTCTCCTGCCACTGCTTCTGGCTCTACAAGAAGACAACACCGACATATTTATACATGTGGCAGAAAGACAAGCAATGATGTACAGCAATACTAGCTATGATGTACTAGCAGTGTGTGAATTTCATATCCAATTGTAGAGAATCGTAGTAGGCTAGTAGCTCCCAGTGGCTGTGCGAGATGTTCTTCCATGTTTACATCATACATCCAATGGTTTACAACGCCAAACGAACATCAACAGAGCCACTGGGAGCTACTACTACAACAAGGCTAAAAACAGAGATCAAATTATTTTTTTCAGAACAACTTTTTCATGTGGCGGCTTCAGGACACTTGGGTCAGTAGGACAAGCAGTATGGAGGTATCTGGATGTTTCATAGTGTGTGTTTTGGACGATTCAAACGTGTAACCAACTGTAGCTTTAAGGGTTTTCTTGGGAGTTTTTCCTCAGTGGATGTGAGGGTCTAAGGGCAGAGGGTGTTGTCATGATGCTGTGTAAATCCCTTTGAGACAAACTGTTTGTAAAAAAAAAAAAAAAAAAGGGGGGGGGGGGGGGGGGCTCTGCCATCTATCTATCCATCTTTTCCTTTCAGTAGAAGTCTGAGTGAAGTTGTGTTGCTTTGAGTTGGTATTCTTTCATCCATGCTTTGGCTCCTGGGGACGAGCTGCTGATAGCTTGACTCATACTTTGTGACCCATTCTTTACACTACCTGCCTTCCCTCAATTTCCATTCAAAATCATTATAATTCAGCAAACAGAACCAACATCAGGCAGGTGATAGTGTGATGGTGTGCTGATTAACTGGGAATGACCATGATCCACCACAGCAGGGCCGTTGTATAGGGGAGAAAGGTGAGGTGAAAGAGCCCAGGGCCAGTAGGGCCCACAAAATACCCCGGTAGTCTAATCTTTATGACTGAATTATTCTGCATAAGACCCTGACTAATACTCATAGTAGCCTAATGCTGCATTAGCATCAAAACAAAGTTAATAAAACATACGTAGAAGAAAAAAAGTGGAGAAGTCAGGGGGCAGGGGCCCACTTTAGTGTTCTTTCAGGGGGCCCAGAATCCCTAGCAACGGCCCTGACCACAGAGCTGGATATTTGAGCTGTGACTGACAGCTCCACTGAGACGTGATGCAGACGGATGATGCAGGACCGTGGACCGTGGACAGATGGGCTCTGTGCCGGTCTGATCAGCTGATGGCTCCACATTAGGCATAAAGTCATTATGTTAACTGAGGTGAATATTCTATATCTAATATAAAGCCAATGAACTGCCTTTATAAGAGAAGTTTGCTGCTGCGCATATGACGCAGGTGTAGACGTCAGGTGACGCGCTCACCTCCGGTCTGCAGCCGCTCACACCGGCAGCGGCTCTGCCTTGCTTCAGCTGCTGGCAGTACTGGCGCATGTCCTGCATGGACCGGACCACGCTCTCCGAGCACTGCCTCATCTCCCCGATGGTGTCGGCGGCATCGATCAGGTCCCGGTAGCGCTCCCCCACCATCTGCCTCAGCTCCTCTTTCTTCTGCTCGATCTCCGCGCGCACTTTGCGCTCGATCTGGCGGATCTCCTCGGTGTTGTAGCGCTCGAACAGATCCACCGGGTTCTTGATCTCCGACACCCGGAGAGACAGCGCAGGACCCTCGGCCATCGCTCCGGCAACAACAACTTCTTCAGCCCCGGTAGCTGCTCCAACCCGGAAGACCGGGAGGGAAACTCTTCCGGCTTCCACGTAGGGAAAACTGTGACGACAGCGGAAGTTGAATGTGTTCATTGGGTCCGTCAGTGAACATTTTCGTGTTGCGTGTCATTCACCTACACTTGAATGATTCCAAAGTATAACATGATAAACCATAACTAGACATAGAAAATAAAAATAAAAATCTTTGTAAATTGACAGTGACCTCATTATTTAACACAGCGTAAACACTGACAAAATCATATTCTACTTAGAAATTATAGGCTAATAACAACAATAATGAACTAGGCCTATAAAAAAGAATAAGAGAGAAAAATAGGTAGAACACACAAATTTAAATGATAAAGCATCAGGCTATTGTTAGAAGAGAAACTAGAGGAACAGTCTTCTGGGTCCACTGGTTGTTTTGGTCCAGACTGTAGGAGCAACACCTGTGAACTATTGGGGAATTTTATTGTCTCTGTACATCTTCAGGTATTTTTTCTTTATCTTTTCCATATTTTAATGTATTTTTCAATTAAATATTTTTTTCTTTCCCTATGTGTTTTTTTCATTCTTTCTCTTTCTTTTATAAAAAATGAGAAGGAATAAACTGTATCGGTAGGCCTATGCATGTGACTAACTTGGTTCGGTATCATTTCTGAATCTCTGGCTGCCAAAAAAAGTGAAAACATGAAGAAGATAGAAACTAGAGGAACAGTCTTCACTTCAATTGGCAGAGTCAGGTGCACAGTTAGGCCTACACATTCATCCATCCACATCTATCCAAGGATAACCCCAACACCTAGTGTAATGTTTCAGGCACCAGGCTATGTGTTTTACTCTCATGGTGCTATATGGACCTGTTCTTTGGGATGTGTCTTTTAATAAAGTATATTGATCTACTTTCACCAATAAATAAATGAACAGAGGGCTGTGTGTTGGAAGCAAACCAGCCTTTACCTTTAGGAAGTCCTTGCTGAAGTGACCGTCCTGTCCCTCCTTCTAGTGCCTGGCCAACATCATTTCCATTCATTATTCACCCATTAGTTTGCATGTTCTGCATGTATGTGTGTGTGTGTGTGTGTGTGTGTGTGTGTGTGTGTGTGTGTGTGTGTGTGTGTGTGTGTGTGTGTGTGTGTGTGTGTGTGTGTGTGTGTGTGTGTGTGTGTGTGTGTGTGTGTGTGTGTGTGTGTTCTCTCCTGGTTCTCCAGCTTCCTCCCACTGTACAACAACATGGACACTGGACAGTATGTTGATGGGAGATTCTAATTTGCCCACTGGTGTGAATGTGAGTGTGTTTGAGGCAGTTCATTCTGCAATATAATTTTTCCTTTGTCTTAATGTGACTGACTTCACTTTGACCTATAACGCTGTTGTTCTTA
Organism: Trachurus trachurus; assembly: GCF_905171665.1. NCBI lineage: Eukaryota > Metazoa > Chordata > Actinopteri > Carangiformes > Carangidae > Trachurus > Trachurus trachurus. Next base: position 27,818,100 of record NC_139905.1, read on the forward strand.
CTGCTCACAGACAGAGTGCTCTGGTTTCCTTCTCATACCTAGTCATACAGTACTAGTGAAACATTAACAAAGGTAAAACAATCCCATTTACTGTCATCCTTGTCTATTTCCTTAAACCTTGATGTGCCAGGATTTGCATGGTTGGATGATGCCGCTGAATGCAGCACTGAGTCATTTGATCCAGATTTATATTAGCTATAATTCTAAAAATGACAGACTCTATCTTCAGTAAAATTGGGACATTTTATTATTAAGAGTCTTTACAGAAATTAGTTCATTTGGTGGTGTACACTGTTGTACTTCAGTACTGTAGTAGCCTACTTGATTTTCAAAATAGCCTACTTGAGTATTCCAAAGTAGCCTATACATTTTATATTTTATTGTTTTGTTGTTTGTAACAACAACACGTAACAACCTCCAGACTGACTGAATGAGAGGGGAGGTGTGGGCCTATAAGTGGCCTATAAGGGACAATTTCTAGAGACAAACAACTACACACACACACACACACACACACACACACACACACACACACACACACACACACACACACACACACACACACACACACACACACACACACACTTATACAATCAGGTTTTACTCATCAACCCACCTAGTGTGCAGGGCCTTTGGCAGTGAGCTGGAGAACCCAGGAACATACAAACTTCACCCAGAGAGACTGCAGGCCTGGGAATCGAACCCATGCCCTTTATTCTGTGAGGCAATGGTATAAGATTTTGCCTTTTGACTGTAGGCTAGTGGAATAAAAGTCAGATATAAAAACTATTGCAGTAACACTTTACAAGAAGGGTCCCTTAATTACAGTAACGTTAGTTAGTACATTATTAAGCATTAATATATAAACTAATGTGGTAATTAATGCTGAGTAATGCATACATAATGATAACTAATTACATTATTCAACTTTTATTATTAGCCTACTTAATAATTTATTAACTAACTTCCTAAATATTAACTGTTTACTAATAGGCTACATTAATTCATGTGTTTCCTAATACTAAGTAGCTAATACATAATAATGATTGTTAATATATCTGTAAACAGTTAATTAATGCTTAATAATGTACTAACTAATGTTAATTAAGGGACCCTTATTGGCTACTCCAGTAGAGTGATGATGATGATGATGATGATGATGATGATGATGATGATGATGATGATGATGATGATGATGATGATGATGTGCAGTGTAAAAACAGCTGATGACCCACTTTCTCGTGCTGCTGTGCCACTCTCTCGTGGTTTCAGTCGCCGTTCGTGTCGCAGAGCGTTTGTTTTGAATGCGGAAGGAGGAAGGCGGGGCGGTGTCAGGTGAGTTATTATTAACAGGTGCGCCTGGTAGAACTTCATACCCGGAAGGAAACAGACTAAAAATCAAACCAAGCGACGCCTGGCACTGACAGGTAAGACACCGCTGCTCCGAGTCACGGCACATAGCTACTGTAAATACTGTGGAGTTTAGTTTATACACCGGTTTAATGTGATGTGATCATTGTAATATAACTGACAACTGTTGGTTTCTTCTAATGCAGTAGCCTGTATGTTGTCAGGTTTCAGACTTGGAGCTGGTTCAGAGTGAGAGAGAGTGATTCAGTCTAATGATCTCACCCTGGTTACCTGTCAACACAGCCAATTGTTAGAAATACATAACGTGTGTGTTTGCTGTCAGAAATCTGAGATGACTGCAGTAGGTAAAGGCTCACAGTGGGACAGAGAAAATGAAGCAAGTGGCTCAGAGGAATTCAGCCACTTGACCTGTTTTTTTGTTGTTTTTTAAATACTTTGTTGAAAAAGTTTCAATTATAGTGAGAAAATTGACCTTTTGATAATACTGAACAGAGTCTGGCATCTCACATTAAGCAAATAAATACATACAAGACATATAAAGTAAACAAATAAGTAGCCTACATACTGTATGTCAGTAGCCTACAGGTAGGCTATAAAGTTTACATAATAAAAAACAAAAAAAAGGAAAGAGGAAAACAGGCAAGGCATATTACATTTCTCTAAATAGTTTTAATTATGTTTACAGTATGCAGACATTTCTTATTGTCGGTCATATTTATACATTCAAGGTAGTTCTTAAATTCAGTTTCAAACACAGGAAAGAAAGGTCGACCTTTTGAGAATTTGGCTTTATGGATGTGAAACTTTGCAATTAGAATAATCAGATTAATTTATTGTTGAATTTTTCACTCTTTATTGTTATAGTATAACATTACATCCTTGTCTTCCAAATTAATTGGAAGGTTGGATTGTAGGGTGATATAATTGCTCTTTGACCTGTTTACACCTGCAGTAGTGACATCACAGTTGGAACAGATGCTGTTTTCTTTTTTAACCTCATCTTAACAAACACAAAAAGTAATTTCACCCGAAACAACACAAAAACACCGTCCTCAGACAAACATACACACTTACCCAAAAGTTCTTAAAAGATAACACAGAGAGCAGCAGGAAGAATGTGGACTGGACTTTATCTTCAAATAAAATAACATCATGAGATAAGGGCTCCTGTCAATCGCTACTTCTTTCCCTTGACTTTTTTTCATTTCTGTATTGAGGTCAAACATCATAATATTTCCAGTCATACAGGCTGTAATTTAAAAAAAAAACTTTGTATATATTGCTGCAGCAGTAGCATGAGGACACAGTGAAGAAACTGTGCTGTGAGACAGATGCAAAGCAGCAGCAGCAGCTGACTGTCCTCACACACCTCTGATTGGCCGATTGTAGTATTCTTTTTTTTTCTTGCCTTAACACTTCGTCATAAAATCCTTATTTAAATATGAACTTCAAATTAACTTTGGAAAATAGTAGCTATTCTCATTTTTCCCAGCCCATACATGCAAAGGTGCTTTATGAAGGGAAATCTTAATGGCTAGTGTGAACAGGAGCAACACATGATAGATTTAAAAAAAAAAGATCTTTTTATTGAAGTTTCTCAGTATAACAAAAGTGCAGTGCTTTTGTTGAGATTTAATTTCTAGCCTGAAAGTTTACCAAACTGACTGAGCAGCGACAGATCAGGGGGTAGTGAGGCTGTTGGATAAGAGATAAAAAGTAACAGGTCATCAGCATAAAGTGAGACCTTATGCTCCATGTCACCTCTCCAGATACCACATCTATCCCTGCAAGAGACCTGGTTGATTTTTAAGACAGATATGTAAAGCAAAACATAACATAAGATTTTATTCCAACCCGGGTCGACATGTCTGTACTGATGATGAACCGTCTTGCAGCTCTGGCCTAAAGTCCGTCTCACTCTTTGTTGGTTCCTGACTGAGTCACAACAGTAGTACGAGCTCTTCTCCTGCTGTAAAACTTCCAGTCTCCTCTTGAAAGTCTTGAATGGACTCTGTGTCTCTGGAGTTCCTCTGCAGTGCCTCTCTCCATCTGGCTTCGTATTCATTCATCTTCGTGCTGTGTAGGACTAGTTGTTCTCTTGTTGTCCTCTAGGATAGTCAGCGTTCTGTATCAAACCAAATGTTACAACTAAACAGCAAGAAATAATAAATACATCCACTATCAAGACAGTTTCCTGATGCACTATTGTGTATTGCTCATGAACGTAGCCTCTCCCAGAATATATCTTGTAGCCTACATTTCTGCATGCACAGATGTTCATTCAGATTTAATTGAATCCCAGGGTGCTCCAGTGGCTCACCCTGTGGAGCATAGCTACGTGCACCCAGTCCCAAATGGCATCGGAACCCAACTCGTGGTCCTCTGCTACTGACTCTAAAAGTTAATTGAATCCCAATTTCCCATTTTGTCTGTGGTGTGTGTGTCCTCTGTCTGTGTGTCTGGGTGCAGACAAAGAGATGGAGCAGAGGGACATCCAACAGGAGCTGGAGGATCAGTTCAACGATGTGGTCACCAGACTGCAGTCGAAGCAGTTCTTCCAGTCGGACTGGGACATTGCTTCCTTTGCAGTTTTCTTCATCTTCATCGGTGAGTAAAGTTGAAGAAAGTGGGATCATCATACACCATCTATCACCATTCTTATCTATGATGATGACAATAACATGGTCAGCCACCAGGGGGGGCTGTGAGGTACAGTTTAGGAAGACACTAGCATTTGCACAGAAGGTTTTATGGACTTATGGTTGCTCAACATTGAACACAACACACTACCATGGTCTAAAGAGAAAGCACAACATGTGGCATTTAAGAAACAGCTAAAAACATGGTTCAGTAAAAACCAGCTCTGTGAACATGGGACTGCAGATGGAAATTAGCTCTTCTAGGTGTAATCTGCATATTTAGGCTACAACAAATTATTATTTTTTGTATGTTCTTGTAGATGTCACCTCTCCAGATACCACATATATCCCCGCAAGAGACCTGGTTGATTTTTAAGACAGATATGTAAAGCAAAACATAAGATAGATTTTATTCCAAATTGGGTCGACATGTCTGTAGCCTACTGATGATGAACTGTCTTGCAGAGTCCCATTACAAATAAACTAAATGAAATGAGATGAAATGGTGTGGGGGTGTGACAGCAGCTGGACGAGAGTCTCCTTGACCTGACCTGACCTCACTGTCTGTCTGGTCCAATTACTGTGTGTTGTCAGGTATGGTTCTGCTGCTGGTCATCCTGGTTCTCATTCGCTGCTGCTGCTGCTGTTGCTGTGACGAACAGAAGGTAACACACACACACACACACACACACACAGACACAGACACACACACACACACACACACACACACACACACACACACACACACACACACACACACACACACACACACACACACACACACACACACACACACACACATGATAGACCAGAAGGAAAAACATGGAGGTTTTTTTTCTTTATGCCAAATTGAGGAGAAAATGTATTGATTTCATGTTCACATTTTGTAATATTGTCCTCACAACCCTGGCCTAGGCCCTCCCACTCAAGTGGATGTTGTTCTGTTGTGTGCTGCTTGCACTCAGATATTTAGTTGCTTACACAGATTTCCTGCACTCAAGCCTCAGGTCTTCACTCACACTTTTTGTGTGCTCACAAATCTACTGCTCAGATTTTTGTGCAACAACCCAGTTGTAGTCCCTCAACTAGTAGAAGGCCAGGTGGACTGTTCCATCACATTATCCCTGCCTGCCCTCCCATCATGGATGCAGGTTCTCACAGTATGGAAATAAATGACCTGCATTTCTTTCTATATACAACAGATGTGTCTTATAGTATATGATAAGATCTATTTGCACTAATAACAAGCCCCCGCTGATGACATCAACAACAGCTGACAGACCTGTTCTACAGCTTCAGGTGTAACTCTGGGTCGTTTGAGTTACAGCAGTGATTCACTTGTTGCATGGGTAAAATCGCCATACTGATGCTGTACACTTGCTACAGGGTAGATCAACTTCACAGGGTGGGATAAAAACATCCTCATCAATATGACAACACATGAGGTTAGAAGAACTGACCCAGCTGGCTTCATCACTTTAGTGTTGAGCTCTCAGGGCCACCGTATGAAAACAGAGAAAAGTTCACACTAAATAACTCCATCACAGCTATTGTAGTCATCTGACCTGAACACAGGTTCTCTATAATCCAACAGGTTCCTGACAGTGATGAAGCTTTTACTCTCCTCCCAGGTAACAGGAGGAGACAGAGACTAAAAATCAAACCTCTGACATATTTAATAACAGCAGTGGAGAAAAAAAACATCTCACTCAGACTTGAACCACTTCTCTCTTTTTATCTGCATCACATGTTCATTACAGTTCATCAGACACATAGGAAAAATACTCCTCCATGCACTTGTTTATGTCCATCTGACTCAAATCACTGGAAATGACTTCTACTGCTTCACCTTGACAACATGAGTTCAGCTGATTGCACCTGCTGCAGATATATGTTTCATATCAGAGTAGTACTTTATTCATGGGTCAGTGAGGAAAAAGAAGTTCAGAGTGAATTAACATAATTCTTCATAAACTTTAGCAGAACAAATAAATAAAAAAACAGGAAACAAAGAGGAGAGTGAGAGAGAGTGTTTTTCTACTGACAACAAGGAAACAACCTGATCTGCTTTTAAAAACAATGGTGCATCCTGGGAAATTTGGGGAATTGTGGGAGTATTTTTTGACCTAACATGCTAGACCAGTTTAACATACTGGAGAACCTGTACTACCAGGCCGGTTGTTGGCAGGGCTGTTCATTCTAAACAACGTCCTCAGAACTGTGAATTAAGTAACATGATATTAAAGAAATGCTGATTCCTGCAGGCAATTTCAGTTACAGCCACACCAAGGAGTGCTATTCAACAAAATGAAATGTAAATATGGTCTCAAATTAAAAAAAAAAAAAAAAAAAAAAAAAAAAGTTATTGTAAATAGGAGTACCCTATGACATATCAATACCTTTCTAAGTATTTCCCCTGTTCTGGAGCTGAAGTTAACAGACAAAGAAAACTTATTCATGTCTGAGATTTTTAAACTTTTGTAATCATGGAAATATTGATGAGAGTGAGGATTAATGTTACATCACAGATTGACTTTTTTATTTCTAGTTCTCCTCTCAGAGTCTCCCTGTGTTATGATGAAGAGGAGTAAAATCATCATTACTGCCAGGTTTAAGAATCTATGTTAAATAAAGTGAAGCTATCATAGTGACCTTATACTGATCATTATTAATCGTCACATTTGTCAAGTCTCTTGTTCTCGTCAGGCTCCTGTAGGAATAATGACTGAATCTGATTGGTCAGTTAGTTTGGCTGTTGGTTTTGATCTGATCCTTTGAAGTTAGGAGTTCCGTGGAAGTTACCGTAGTGATTTTACCCTGTTAACCATGATAATAAACCGCCATCAGAGGGCAGAGTCAGTCCTGAGGTCGCCTTGCTTCACAGTCCAGGCCTCTGGTGACGGCTCAGAACCGTTGAGGATGTGCTGCAGCTGCACTAAGTGGCACAGAGGAGCATTAGACTCTAGAGGATCGATGCTGGATTCCCACCACTCACATCCTGTCGTTTCTGCTTCATTCACAGCCTCGCAGGCGGAAGGTTGGGATAGAGAACATGGCTCTGGAGCCGTGACGGAGCAGAGCCTCCAGGTCCGACCCTGCATGTGCCAAAGCAGCAGCTTGGATTTTTACTGTTTTACTGTCTGTAAACAAATGTGCACACATAGAATGAAAAGCTGTTCACAAGCCTTTTGCTCCCTGGAAATCTACCACTCCATGTTGTTGACTGTCACTGCTGCTAGGAAACAGAGGAGGTGGAAAATGAGCTGTCTCTGTAGAGCTGAACACAAGCCTCCAGCTTTGTTTGTCTTTTTAATTTGAAAATTTTTACTCAGCAATAAAAATATAAAAGTCATAATGTCAATGTTTCTTTGTGTTCATGTATTGTTCCTACGTGGAACACTTTGAGAGGAAACATGCACTAAGCTATTTTAATAAAAGGCACAGATCATTACACCACAGGCAGATGGGATCCAGTTGCTGTAACACACCATCATTGTTTTACCACTGAGGGAAAAGGCTTTCTCTCTGCTTCTCTCTGAATGAATGGAGGATCCTGTGCCATCAGTGATTTGACCTTCAAACTAAATCAATACCATGAGCAGATCTGCTGCAGAATAAGTGCTGTGATTTGAAACTTGAAGCTTTAATCTGCTGCTCATTAAAATGTCTCAAAACTCTTCGACTCATGTTCCATTATGTAATGTATCTTACATTATCACAAATGTTTCCTTCTAAAACCAGAGAAATCTGTGATTTTAGTCACTGGTGGACTGTTGATGACATCCCATCCTCTATGACCAGATGTTGTCCGACAAAAGCTCAGCTTTGACTTTTATCAGGTTTTAAGCGAAAGGCACTTTTTACACTTTCAACCCAGGCAGGGCCGTTGCTAGGAATTCTGGGCCCCCTGAAAGAATACTAAAGTGGGCCCCTACCCCCTGACTATTCCACTTTTTTTTTCTTAGACTACATATGTATGTATTATAATTTTTTATTTAGACTTTGTTTTGATGTCAATGCAGCATTACTATGAGTATTAGTCAGGGTCTTATGCAGAATAAATAAGTTATACAAAGATTAGACTACTGGGGTTTTTTGTGGGCCCTACTGGCCACTTTATTCATTGGTTTTAATCCTCTGTGTTTATTATCTGGATAATTCAGCTCCACTAAATGCACAGGTGATAGGGTGTGGGTTTAATACAGTACTTCTGTGGTGCTGATATTTAAACTAAGTCCACATCTGGTCACAGCTGCAGTCAGTCTGTCTTAAAGACACCTGACCTCGGTGGACCTGGGTCTTCTCACAATTGATTGCATAGCATTTCAGGAGTTACAGGTTTTGTACATCTACTCATTGGTTACAGCAAGACAGTGGTTCTCAAACCATTTCACATCAAAAACACTCAACTGACCACAGATCTGCATCTGATAAAATTTCATTTTAGATTCTAAAGCCTGGACCAAATGATTACCTTTTTGATGAAGCACCTGCTGGCACATGTCCAGGGCCCCTGGGGGACCGACCCTGCTTTTGAGAACCAGTGCTTTAAAGGGATAGGCGAACATTTTTTTTCGTGTCTTACCTCACTCCGGAGTCCATGACCAGCAGATAGACACCATCCTTTCGACTGTGCGTACAGTAACAAGGGAGATACAGGCAGAGCTGGCGCACCGCTAATTAGCTTAGCTCAAACGCTGGAAGTGCATAGGTAGTGTTAGCCTGCCTCCACCTAAAGTCATCAGAGAAACTCAAAAGCAACTCTAACTCTAACTCGATCTTCGTCTCAGAGCTGACAAAACTCTCTGGTAAGGCATCTTGAGCGGTCAAATGCCGTAACGGGACGAGATGAGGGTTCAAGCAAAGACGGTTTATTTTGGTTCAAGCTAGCTACATCGAGGGTAGGTTAGCTTCCTATTTCAAAGTAAAAGCACAAATTCTATCGTCATGGTTTTCTGTATGTAAAGGGCAACGGGTGTTTTATTTTGTGAAAGTAACCGGAAGTGCGTTGGTCACAATGGCTAGCTTGAGCGCCGAATTTGTCCGAACAAAATTGTAAACAGCTAGTATTTATACACACTGCTGATCTAAACGGCTACTTTCTCGCCTAAAAATGTTTGAAATGTTGATAAAGTGATATATTTACAGAGTTTAGAGCTAAAATGAAATCAGCTTCTGACTGCTGATTTTCGGCTCGGGTAGGAGGCAGGCTAACACTACCTATACACTTCCAGCGTTTGAGCTAAGCTAATTAGCGGTGGGCCAGCTCTGCCCGTATCTCCCTTGTTACTGCATGCACAGTTGAAAGGATGGTGTCTATCTGCTGGTCATGGACTCGGGAGTGAGGCAAGACACAGAAAAAAAAATGTTGGCGTATCCCTTTAAGACAGATTTCTCTTTATTAGGAACCACAGGGAGAATGCAAACCATTAAGAGAGAGAGCAGACTCTTAACGTGTGCAGCTTATTTCAGAATATTTTATTGCACAGATAAATAATTTCCACATTTTATATAACGGGCAGCTTTTCAAAATAGAATAACACTTACTGGAATTAAGCCATTTGTTCATGATTGGTTTAGTGTTTACAGAGAATAAACAATGTGCAAAATATGGAAAATAAATATGATCACAGAACAGACAATCAAAAATGACACCAACAGACACATTAGCTCAACAGCTCCACACATCCAGGTGGTGACACACAGGGAAGCTTCACAGTTTTCATGCAGACACAGAAGGCAAACACTTCCCAGGATGTTGAACTGTTGCTTCGAGTGGAAAACGACACTGATTGCGTTGCGTACTGATCTTTAGCCACATCCATGGATAAAGAAGAAGTTGAGTTATGAGCTGACAGTATTGAAAGCTGTTGTAACTTTGGCAGAAGGTTTAGTTTGTGTGGTTCCCTATCACTCAGGGTGAGATGCTGATTTCAACTATGCAAACACCTCCTATGTGAATGAAACATGAGCTCCTAACGCCTCCAACCCTGAGAACACAACACACAGTAACGTTTCACACGACTACACAGCTAACATGAAGCCTCTGGATGAGAACCAGTTAATACTCAGTAACTATCAAGTTTGTCGAGTGTAAAAAATAAAATAAAATAATATTTCTAATGATAAATCAACAACAATCACATTCACTCTCTCAGAGGTTCATGTCAGTGAGATGCTACACGTACAGGAGGAATGTTAATCAGGTGGGCTAACACGACCGGGAATGGCAAATATTAATATCTGTCAGCTTCTGATTGGCTCCTTGGCCTCTTCTTGCAACAGCTCGGACTAGATGACAAATACATATATAAAAAAATAAAAACCTTCCCAGGATGTCCCTTACATTTGCATGGTTAGTCTGGAGGATGGACTGGAGTTGGATCAGAAAGGTCTGTAGTTCCAGAAACTGGAAAAGACAGATATCTGCAAAGGACGGAGAAAACAGGAGCAGATGACGATCTACCCAACATCAAAGGCTAAAAAAACACCTGCATGCAAATTAAGAGAGCAAAGAGGACGTGGTGTAATACAGTTCAGATAAATAAGATGGTGCAAGTCCATTTAAAGCCTTATAAGTTAGGAGAAGAACCTTAAAATCCTACTTTTAATAGCAGAGAGAAAAGAGCATTGCAATAATCCAGTCTAGAAGATACAAGAGTGTGGAGAACAATCTCAGCATTACAGGGAGATAAAACAGGGAGGATGTTAGCTGTTCTGCAGGTGAAGAAATGCTGAGACACTGAGAAACTAATCGCACTTTTCTCTCCAGCAGATCTGGCAAGTGTAGCGCTTTTCAAACATCTAAATCAGAGGGAGAGAAAAAGGCCTAACAGCCTGACAGCTTCCATTTGAATTTTAAGATCCATTTACTTGTTTTTAAAGCGTCATGGTCTTACGGTACACTGACATACACCTCTCATATGTTGAGTGTTATTGTCACCTTTCTTGTTTAATTGTTCCGTAGTGTTCCTTTTTATTTCAGTGATCTGTGAAGCTCTGGCCTGTGTGAAAAGTGTCTTACTAATAAACAGATGGAAGATTGTTTAGTGAGTGTTGTGTGAAGATGAACCCACCTTGTCCTTGAGCTGCTGACAGAGCTGCAGGGAGATGGTGAAGAACACCAGTGTGTCGTTGAGCCACGGCACCACACACTCCACCTTGTGAACATGGCTCACCTCAAAGCGGTTGTTGTTGAGCTCACTGGAAGGGAAGTGCACCATGTAAAGGGGACATACTTCACCTCCAAAATGTAATCATATATTAAAGGGATAGTTCAACATTTTGGCAAATTGGTCCATTGCCATAATCGCTATGGTCATAGCAATAGGTTTGTTACCTTTTATTGTCGGTGCAAGCTGTTTTTAGGCCGGCCGAGCGGAGCCGTGAGCTGCTCGGAGCTATGCTATGGAGGCTAATGGGATTTCTTGGTTTCCCTCATAAAATTCACAATCCAACAAGTTGTTTTCAAGGTAAATACAGAGACTGCTGAAAAACTGTCCCTGAAGACAACACGCATCAGCGGTTTTGCATGAATTTACCTCTAAAACAACTCTGTCTCGTAACGTTCCGTTATTATCTCATAGCGTGGTGAATGTGCAGGTCACAACTTGTCCACCAGAGCGTTTTGGAGTTGTTGGATTGTGTATTTGATGAGTTTGATGAGGGAAACTGCTATGACTATAGCAATTATGACAATGGGCCAATTTGCCAAAATGTTGAACTATCCCTTTAACATTTTTCCCCAATTGTTGCTTATTTCAAGATGTATTTATCTACATTTATATATTTATTGATAAGATTTATAGGATCCATAGGTTTGTGTTGTTAGCTTTAACTTGTTCACGTATACATGAGCTCAAGAGAAGGAAGCAGGGCTTACAACATGGCTCCAGGGTTATGCAACACTGAACCTCCAGCTGGCTTGAAGTTCTGTAAAGATGAGAGAGAAAACAGCTACATCAGTCACACAGCGCTGTGTGCAACCTAATGTGTAATGATGCAGGACATCACGGGTTCAAACCTTGGTGGTGTTGGGGGGCAGCACATGGAGCTGGTAGACAGTCAGACACAGCTTGCTTAAGTTGATGTAAAAGTTCACCATCACATCTCCAGGCATGGGAGGAGAGAACATTTTCTGGCAGGGTAGAGACAGAGAGGAACATCAAACATGTACCAGAGACCAGAGGCCGATACAAATCTTAATAGAAAAAATGAGTTGTAATTATGATAGTTTAGGCTGAAATCACTGTTTTCCATAAGGAGGGTGGAGTATCGATGTTGTATATGAACTTAAAGGAGACATAATCTGCCCCTTTTCCGCAAATTAAAATAGTTCCCAGGTGTCTTAAAGACACATGCTTTGGTCAAAATCCCCCAAGGATCAAACATCACAGCTCTTTTCATCCTCTCAGAACAGCCCTGTTCAGAACGGCTGGTTTCAGTGTCTGTCCCTTTAAATGCAAATTAACCTCTGCTTGCCCCACCCCTTCTACTGGTACCAGGTAGGGTTGGGATTATGCAAATTCAAAAACTAGTTATAGAGGGTATGCGTTTACGTCACGTTGCCCTCGGCAACGCCCCGTTCGATCGGACTGAGTGGCAAAACAAGCGTCCCTCAACATGCTGGCGGATAGCGGTGGACTCATAAACCGGATAAAATATCTTATATGAAAACAAATTGATGTCAAAAGGAATCGACAACCAGCTCCCCAAAACCGTCTGCTCCACGGACACTTCCTGTAACACACAGTGTGACCGCGGTACCTGCAGAGTGACTGACAGGCTCACTGTTACTGTGCAGAGGGACGAGATTACGGCTGTTACTGTCGTCCTGACAGTGACTCCCGACACTAAAACACAAGCTGCTTTTATTCTGAAAAACTCTGACCAGTCAAACTGTAGGATGTGTTAGAGGACTAATTTATCTCAGAACTATGACACCTGAAACTGTAAACACAGCTGATCAATCGAAAAAAATGACCGCTCCAGTGAATTTACTTTCCGTCATTGTGAGACGTATCCTCAAGATTTTTAGCAGCTCTGTTAGGTCATGCATGCTTTACATGCTGGCAAAGCTAGACATGTCAGACGTGTATGGGCTCGGAGAAAATCGCTTTGTTACTTGCTCGTTTTTCAACTTTGGCGGCTCTGCCACTCGTCTTTTTGCCACTCAGTGGACGTTCCACAGCGACATCCGAGTACCATGACGTCATGTGCATACCCTCTACATCATTGGAAGACAACTGAGGGAACAGCTCGTAAAACCACATGGATTTCAACCTAGAGAGCCTGAAAATGAATTACAGATGTTTTTGTCAATTCTCACATTTTGGGGGCCAGAAGGCAAGACAAACACGTAAATATATGTTCAAAAAATTTCCATACTATGTCCCCTTTAACATCAACTGGATTCATGTGGATTGAGAAATAAAACCGCTGTGGAGTTTTAAATCCAGAAAAACTGCAGCTGCAATTTTTTCCAGATGTTTACATTGCAGTCTCGCCTGGTCAAATATGATGATGTATCACAGCAACTGGCTGAAGTCAAATTGTAGTGTCTGGCGTATGTGTCTATGTCTTTTTCTTTTTCTATGTTTGCATTCTTCAACAACCAGGAATGATGTTTGCAAGATCATAACTGAAATACAGCAAGATGATTCATCTTCACTATCAGATTAAATGAGAACGTCTTCTTCTCCTTAGTGTGTAGTGTAGTGTGTGAGAGTGGAGTGTGTGTTGCTGCTGGCCCGTACCATCAGACCGCTGGTGGCCAGCTCGGGCAGCGTCATGGAGGCCGGGGTGGTGAGACGGTTTCGTGCTCGCGTCAGCTGGAGCATCACTGCATCCATGAGCTTATTGACCTCAGCCCCCGTCTTGAAGTGGTAGCTTTCATCATGACTGTTGAGCAGCTGCAGAGCCTGGTTCACATGGTTCCTGGCATCCTGGATCTGAGGGAGGAGGGGACACAGGAACGTCATTTCCATACAATAAGCAACATTCCCCTGTGAAAGGTCTTCTATGTGACTTTCTTCAGCCATTGTTGTGTTCACAAAACGGTCATTATACATTCTGTGAGCCTCTAGTTCTTCAGATTAGAGGCTACACTGACTAAGTGTTGGAAAGAGATGAGGTGGCTAGCATGTTAGCATGCTAACGTCAGTCATAGAACAGAAAGGGTTGTCTTCCACCTCTGGAGACAGCAGCAATAATGTATTTTTCTAATGTGCAAGTAAGTTTCCACATGTAACCCATTAAATCACTTCTTTCTTCTGGGACATGGGGTGACTTTTGTCTGTGTCTGTCCGTTTCTTGGGAAATAAGGTTTTGGATCGTGATATCAGCCATGTTGTAATTAGACACTTAACAACTCAGGTAAACTTAAGGCAGTGGTTTCCAACCCTTTCTGGCTCATGACCCCATTTTGACATCACAAATTTCTGGCGACCCCGTCAATCAAGATGCGCCAGGTCAGATGTTTTTATATGCTGCATTTTATTTGAACTCGATTTAAATTCGAGAAAGTGAAAGTATAGAATACAGTTGTTTAGGATTGTGTGTGGTGTTTTTTTAAAAAGAATAATAATTAAAAGATTTTTTTGGAATCAATTACTGGATATTTCAGGCGACCCCATTTGAATTCCAGGCGACCCCACATGGGGTCCCGACCCCAAGGTTGAAAAACACTGACTTAAGGATAGAGGAGATGGAATTAGAAAGAGTATATGAAAACACCTTTTTAGGAGTAATTATAGACCACAAATTCAGTTGGAAACCACAGGTGAATCAAGTCAGATCCAAAATTTCCAGAAGCCTCGGTGTGATGAACAAAGTCAAGCACCTTCTAAACTTCAGATCTAGTATGAACCTCCTTTACTGCACCTTGATTCTGCCATATTTAACTTACTGTGTTGAGATATGGGGTAATGCCTGCAAAACTACGCTACAGACAGTATGCACAGTACAAAAATGTATGATCATACCAATTCATTATTCATAAGGTCATAAGCACTTAAATTCATGGACTTGGTAGACCAGAAAACAGCGTTAGTCATGTACAAATCCAGAAATAACCTACAATTCATGTTCAGAGAAAGAGAGGGGGGTTACGCCCTCAGAAACAAACAGCCCGTCTACAGTTCTGAAAAGCAGGTGCATTTCTGTTTGTGGCATGAAGTTATGGAATGCATTACCTGACGAACTAAAATACAGTAAGAATGTGCTAATATTTAAAAAAAGGTACGAAGACATGATAGATAAATACAGACTTGCCCCTGGGTAACCAAACAATGGAGAACATTGAGTATTATAATTACAGTATGTTCTGATGTTTGAACATTAACTAAGCACTCACCTGGAGGTACAGGATTTCATGCAGCACATGAGTGGCTGATTACATAACTGCATGAATAAGCAGATGCACAGCGGTTCCTCCTAACGTGCTGCTGGGTGTGTGCATATTTGCTGTCTGTCACTGCTGAGTGCACAAAGACGTGGAAAATAAATCACACTGTACCTGCTGCAGCTTCCACTGCTTGTCCTCTCTGAACTGAAAGTGCAGCACCTGGCTACTCTTTGCAACCTTCAGGTTTATGTCCTGTTAAAAAAAAAAGCACAAAACATTAACAGAGGACAGTGTTACCAGTGTTACCCTCAATCAAAGTTCCATTTGAATACAAAACACATAAACCCTTGAAGTTCAACTCACAGCCTGGATCAGAGCCTCTCCCTGCAGAGTCAGGACCCCCTTGACCTGATCCATGCTGCAAAACAACAAATCACATTGCTGCATTATTACTTTAACAGGACACAACAGGAAAGGCACAGTGTAGCAAAGATGGTGAGGGAGGTCAGCCTCCAAGTATCTGACATTTAAAGGAGAATTCCGGTCATTTTTGACCCCTAAATCGTTGTCCTGATGTTCACCCAGTGTTGGGGGAGCAAAAAACGATAACGAAATTGATGCAGGAAAACCAGAGTTACACCATGGCTAGACGGCGCTAGGGATAGCGACAACACTAACCTATGGGGGCAATTCTTTCAACCACAACAAACTATATCTATGGTACATGACTGGAATCCTTATGACACACCACTGAACTCATATAGTGTACAGTATAAACAGTATAAACTTTGTGATTTTGCATGTAATCACTCACCTCAGATAGCTGAACTCTGAAACGTCCTGGAAAGACATTACTATCCGATCACAGAGCGCCTGCTCTCCCCGCCACAGAAACAAACACTTTTTCCTTGTTGTGATGATTTCTTTACAAAAAGAAATGGTTGGAGATATTTTGGACATTACCACTGCTCTGCAATCGGATAGTAATGTCTTTCCAGGATGTTTCAGAGTTCGGCTGTCTGAGGTGAGTGATTGATTACATGCAAAAAAAAAAGTTTAGACTGTTTATACTGTACACTATATGAGTTCAGTGGTGTCTCGTAAGGATTCCAGTCATGTACCATAGATATTTGATTGTTTTTTGAGTGTTTGTTATGGTTGAAAGAATTGCCCCATAGGTTAGCATTTTCTGCTCCCCCCAACACTGGGTGACCATCAGGACAACGATTTAGGGGTCAAAAATGGCCGGAATTCTCCTTTAAGCACCACTTTCCCACAGAAGTCATCTTACACACATTTCAAACGTATTTCATTATCCACCATTGTATCTGTTCAGTAACTGTCCGTCAAATGAAAAACTGGAAAAGTTGTAGATATGAAGTATTACGTTGAGCTGCCGAGGATGAAGTTCTCCTGTTTGAGCTGACTCTCCAGGCCCGGGGTGGCCATTGAGAAACGCCTCGACGCCTCCTGTTGACAACAGAGCAAGCTGTCACCATGACGATTAAACTTCATAAGACAAGAGAAAAATAACACTAGACAGGAGAATCATTATCATAACCTGTAGTAGTAGTAGTAGTAGGAAGCACTGCCTTTGGCTGAGGTGTTGTACAACTGTTCTTTGTTCTGTCTCTAATTTCCTTACATCCACAACACCTAGTTGTGTAACTGAGGCAACGGCTGTGCAGCTGATGTCTGTCTATCTCTGACAGATGAAGCCTGTTCCACATGTTTTGTGAATTAGACATAGAGGTAGAAGTTTTTCCCCTGTGACTTAGGCTGTCTTTACACTACAGGCCTTGAAGCCCAATTCCGATGTGTTGCCTATATCAGACTATCTATTTACATCAGAGTTTTTCAACCTTGGGGTCGGGACCCCACGTGGGGACGCCTGAAATCCAAATGGGGTTGCCTGAAATTTTCTAGTAATTGATAAAAAAAAAAAAAACTCATAAAACTATTTTTTAACTAATTATTATTCTTTTTGAAATTAAAAACATCTGATATGCACGTGATCACGGGGTCGCCAAAATCTTGTGATGTCAAAATAGGGTCACGAGTCAAGTCAGGTTGGGAACCACTGATTTACATGTTCTATCAGAAGTGACCTATATCTGATATCTGCATTTACACCTGCTTTGCATGCGTGAAGGAAATAAGCCGGTGAACCTTTTTAAAGACGGGAGATTTCCATAATAATTATAAAGGAAGGTGAGTCTGGTGCTCAGAGTTTATATCCAACACCTCACTGTTTACAAAGTGAACATCGAGTCTGTCCTTACAAAATAAGGTTAGTGGGGTTTTTTATTGCTTTTAATTGGTAGCACAGTGGAGAGAGAGACAGGAAATGGGGAGGCAGAGAGGGGGGAATGACATGCAGGAAAGGGCCGCCTGATGCAGGATTCGAACCGGGGCCGCCTGCAGTGAGGACTGTAGCCTCAACATGGGGCGGCAGCTCTACCAAGTGAGCCAAACGCCGCCCGAAATGTTTACCTTCAAAACATCCTGGAGCTGCTTTAGGACAGCATGCACTTCTTCTTTCAGCAGCCAGTTGAATTCCTCCTCCTATCAAACAGATACAACAAAGGTGTGACTTCAAATACCAAACTAAATGTACAGAGGATTCTCTGGTGGAGGTGTCAGAGGAGATGAACATGTGTTCATTACACTCTCGGTCTCGGTTTGAAAGTCGTTTGACAAGACAGAGGTGTGAGACGATTAGACTGTGGAACCACCTAACTCAACTGCCAGAGGAGAGGTTAACAAAAGTATATTTAACTAGAACAAAGTTAAATATGGATCAGAGAGGTGTCTTCAATTTTTTTTCCACGTTTAGACTTAAATGTACATTTTATGAATAATTTGCAGTGTCATCTAAAGGTGGTTAAACAGAAACCATCACATCAACAACAATGGAAGGTGGATATTTGGAAAAAAGCAAAGCTAAGAAATTATGTTCAGATTAAAATGAGTATTCCACTGAATCCTGTTTCATTTAATTTAAAGAAAGGACAAAGGTCCCTCTGAGCTCAATTAAGAGCGGGTGTTTTACCCTTGGTAGTTGAGGTAGGTACTGTAGGTATAATGGTATCCCTGAAGAAGAGCCATTGTGTGTACTTTGTGACCTAGGAGTTGTGGATTTTTCATTTTGTGTTTCATTGTCCACTTTATCATGGTTTAGGATCTCTGAATGTTCTCTGTTATGTTGGTTGTTTAAAGAGGAGGTATTAATTTCTTGGAGAAGGCATGGCAGTTGCGCAGGAGAATTCTGTATCCTTAATTCACTTTTTGAGAATATTAATTGTATTTCCTTCTATGACTGTCTTGGATATTATTATAATGTGATTCACGTGAGTGTCTTGCTAGTTGTGCAGAACACTTTACTTACTTCTCCGTCTTTTCAGTGCTTGTAATCTGTAACTCACACTTCCAGTCATGTGCTGCCGTCATTTGGACTTTGCACCTCACTTTATTCTAAAGGTTTACACACGGTTAATAGGTACAAGTATAACACAACAGTCCTGTAGTAAATGATGCTACTCCAATGCTCAGCTAGCTAATACTAGCAACACAAAAATGAACCAGCGCCATGAAAGGTTTGCATGTCAATCGTTAATAAAAAAATGTACTGTGCTCTTGAATATCAATTGGTGAAATTAAATATTGATATTTCAGTCTATCGATATTTTTTTTTTGTCTTAATTCAAATAACTGTAACTGTTTTATAATTAAATATTCATTTCATGCTACGTCTCCACTGGAAAATACTAAGAACAAAGCAAAGGTGAAGCATAATACATCTCATAGCCTACGTTAAGAGTGACCAGTGGGATCTGTAAGAAGAGCTTGCCAGGCTTGTGTGATATCCAAAATGTATTATTTCAATAAAGTCTACATTGTTATATGATATTGCATTGTGCTGCAGTATTTTATGTTTTATGTGACAAGTTTTATTTGGTACAGTAAGCAAGGCAGTAAAAAGGGTTGGACTCAGCAGCATGGCAGCGTGTGGAAAAAAGAAAAGATTCCTTATTATGGAAAATATTCTGTGTGGTTAGAAATACTGCTGTACAGTGGAACACTTGTCCAGGCCTGGTTCCAGTGTCCTTCTGTGGACACCCAAAATAGGTCTGGACTGGTCTGGGACTAGACAACAACAACACATCTGATCATGACAACTTGGCTCTGAACTGACCAGAGCACTAATCAATTATCCAAGGATATGATCAAAAGATTAATTTATCCATAATACAGTCTAAATCAGTTACAGTCCCAGCTGCAGGAAAATATCTTTCCAGTTAACTACTTTACTTTAACATGTCTTCATGGACTGAAAATCATCAGTCTTCAAAGGCTGGGAATCTGTCTCATCCCAGAGACAGTGACATCACTGCAGCAGGAGATCTGCTGTTCATCTGCTCATATCAGCAGCCACATGGAGCTGAGCTGCAGCTGGCCGCCTATCAATTAACTGGTCAGAGTCACTGTCACTTCCTAGTGTTATCAGCTGTGACCACACACCAGTGTTGGGAATAACGGCCTTACTTTTTTTCAGCTACGGGTAATCAAAAAGTTACTGTTCCCCCAGCCAGTTATAATGCCGTTACCGTTACTGACAGTAAAATGCGCCGTTATTTGACTCAAGAAGTCTCGTTACAAAATGATACAACCCTTAACGCCTACACGTTTTTTTCAGTCCATCAAAAGCTAGTTTATCTAGAACTAACCCACTCACTCAGTATCCCTCCGCACAGGCAGGCTCCGCGACACGAGGTTATGGTTATGGTTAGGGGGCGAGTCCAAGAAATTTGACATAGGAATTGAGCATTTAAAAAATCAGGGGGGGAAAAGTAACGCAATTAGTTACTTTTCCGGGCGATTAGTTACGTTTTTTGTGTAGTAATGCAGAAACTAACTCTTTTTACTTATTGGAGAAAGTAACTAGTACTAAATTACTTTTTCAAAGTAACGTGCCCAACACTGCCACACATACACACGCACGCACGCACACCCACCCACACACACAGGCCCACTGACAACATCATAACAGAGTAACTGACAGGGCCAGCCTGGCAGCACCTGCACACCGGGATGGAGCTGTGTCTGTCGCCTAACGCTCCACATCCTCCTCCACCCAGCTCCAGCTACACTCTTTAAAATATGAACCACAGATATATAAAAAACAAACATATGTGACATTAACCGACGGGTCAGTGAGGGAAGCAGCTAGCCGCGGAGCCGCTGCCTTCCCCTGCCCCGGTGCTGGCGGTGCAGCAGCAGACGCGGTCGCAGGCTCACCAGCACGGCTCTCTCCACCTGGCTGGCAGCGGACATCTTGGGCAGCTCGGACAGAGACCTCTGTGGGTTCAGCATGGTGTGCAGGGAACAGAAGCAGAGCCGCGACAGGAACCGTAGGAAACACTGTCCTCTCCTCGGGAATCGGGATGAAGGTGTCTCAGTATTTACTAGCTTAGCGGAAGATATGCTGCCTTCAGGGGCCGTCGGAAATACTACAAGCATCCAAACGAACGATTCATTTCAGCGTTAAATACAAAAACACTAAAGAGCTTTTACATCATGCGACGAGCTGCTGACGTGTAAAATAGAAGTCTTTCGACGCATATATAAAGTAAGTTGTGT
This sequence comes from Trachurus trachurus, assembly GCF_905171665.1. NCBI lineage: Eukaryota > Metazoa > Chordata > Actinopteri > Carangiformes > Carangidae > Trachurus > Trachurus trachurus. The sequence continues at coordinate 27,839,094 of NC_139905.1, forward strand.
ATTTTTCAGCTGTGTGTCGTTTCGCATTTAATTTCAAGCTTTCATTGAGAAGCGCGCGCAGCCTCACGTCTGTTTGACACAAAAACCGTCTGCTCTCTGCAACGTGGAGGGGGGGAAAAAACCTCCCTCGTATGAAATATATCACGCTGATCAAAACATGTAGGCCTAGCACCTAATTTCGATCAAACCACCACGAAGTGAATTTGTTCAGATATTTACGAGTGGCACTGAACGCACCATTAGGCTGGTCACACATTCACTATTAAACGCAGCCCCGCCCACTCGTTCTTCAGAGGCCTTTTAATGGGAATAAAACTTCCGCCCAGCGTCACACAGGCGAGCGGGGATGCGCTGCGCTCAGGTGACATGGAAAATATTACGACAGTTAAGCATCTGTTAAATCTGAACTTTTAAATCCTTTATTCATTGCTACTTTTTCCTCTAATAATACAACTATTCTTGATGTTTAATATTATTTTTCCACAATGTGGCCCTGGTTACCTATATTATTATTGGATTAGATGATCCACCGGACCTCACAAGGCCCGACAGCAGTCAGCTCACACTTCTAAAGCAGAAATTGTTCATCCTTTCCTGTTGTGAACAAATCCCAGGAAAAGAACAAAATAAAACCCTCACACATTTTTACTCCTTTTCTATAGTTCTTGTCCAAGACTATTAAAAACATATAAGTGAGACACTGTTGCAGTCCACAATAAACACACACACACACACACACACACACACACACACATTTGGATATGAAATTATATGTAGATAGATTCAAATGTTGCTGGTAAAGAAGATCCATCCATCACTGAAAATTTCCTCTTTCTCAATTACATTTCCTTGTAAATTTAGTTGAAAAGAATAGTCTCTTATTACTAGATCGGTGTTTAAAAGCTACTGTATAATTGTGTTTGGTGTTTTTAATGTTTCTTTTCAGCAATAACCAATGGATCAGAAGCTAGGAACCACAGAGGTCAAAAAGAGGAGAAACTGATTCACACATGGTTTTTGAGTGGCACATAATAAAGATATTATCAAATCGCCATTAACTACCATCAGTCACAAAACATGCACGGGTGTCAGTAATCAGGAAAGGATTTATTAAACAGCACAAAAGTCTTGATATTTCCACATGTACACAAAATCATATGTCCCCAAAACCAAAGTTACAGCCTCCTTCCTTTAATGGGATCCAAGTCATTGTCGTTTAAATGTTATAAGACAGATTATATAAGCCACATATCAATAAACCATTTACACTTGAACTGACCAATCTACAGTATTAAGACACAAAGATGTTAGACGGTTGCTCTGTGGCGTCAAAACAAAGAGAAATTGTTTTCATTAATCCCAGTTATTGTAGATATAAAAGAAACTCTACTCAACCTAATATGCTATTTACATCTGTCTTCTAAAAACACTTGTTTAAATGTGGTGTGTAGCCTTAAGTAAAAACTGAAACGTTTGTTTGGCAGAAAAGGTGATGATGGATTCTTAACATGCAACTAAATCAGTCTGTTTTATGGTCAACTAATTAACATTCAGTGAGATCAGAACTGTAAAAGAACAACAACACAAGCAGTTACAGGTTTGGGTCTGATGGTGCACGCTCTTGTGTTTATATCGCTCAGTCTCAACCCCAGACGTTGACTGTGGGGGTTGAGCACTGACATGCTACTTCTTGAGACACATTTGTATCAGTTTAATTAAAAAGAATTACCAGGAAAGAAAAAAAAAAAAAAGTATATTTGTCATCATGACTCGTGTCTGCATGAACATTAGCACTGATGTGAATTTGGCCAAAGCTGACAGACATGGGATAAGGTCAGCCTGCAGTATGCTAACACCGACACACAGCTACTAACTCACTCTGTGGACATCAGCAGGTTTTAGTGGTAAAGTGAAAAGTGCTTCAACAGGCACCGACACATTAAAGCTGTCTTGTTTCATTTGTGCTTCTGTCTGGCCTTTGACAAGCCCTGTTTGAAGGTCTGGGTCAACAGAGGGACTGAGCACAGCAGGGCCATGTCTCTTTTCCATACATGAGGCATGTTATTATCACATTGCACTTGTTTAGGGCAGATTTTAGGCCACCTAGTAGAGGTTGTCACAGGTCAAAACTTAAGTCTCCATCCTAAATGGCCCCTACAAAACATTTGCATGATATGCATTGTGAACTCAGGAAAACCCATTAAAGGAATAGTTCACCAAAAAATGAAATTCATTAGTGATTCACCCTCACGCTGATGAATACTCCTAAGTAGTTTTTTTATTCCTCAAAGTGCATCTGGAGACCCGGGAGGCCGGTTCGTAGTCCAAGGAAAACGTTTTACCTATATGAGAGTAATAGGGGCCGACACAAAAACGCCCATAAAACTACACAAAAAACATTTAATATTCCGCCACACTGCTCGTCCACTGCAATCCAAGTGTCCTGAAGGGATATAGTCCAGAGTTTACTCACACGGACGTGACCGGACCTCAATGACATCAGTTCGGGTAAACTCTGGACTATATCCCTTCAGGACACTTGGATTGCAGTGGACAAGCAGTGTGGAGGTACATTAAATGTTTTTTGTGTAGTTTTATGGACGTTTTTGTGTCTGGGTCCTATTTTTCTCATATAAAGTTTTAATTGGACTACGAACCGGCCTCGCGGGTCTCTAGATGCACTTTGAGGAATAAAAAACTACTCCGTATTCATTAGCATGAGGGTGAGTCACTAATGACTGAATTTCATTTTTTGGTGAACTATTCCTTTAAAGCAGACCGGTGGATAATCACACATGATCCAGAACATGTGGTTCCAGCGTGACTCAACTTTACTGTCATGATTTTTCTGTGTCTGAGTCACTGAGATCCACAGAACTGAGACCTTCGGAGGCGTTAACACCATCCTGCCAGACCAGATTAGACTCATGATGCGCAGTATGGCATCAACAAGAGTGTTAAAAATGTGATCAAATATATTAAATAAATACTTTTCACTTTTCAGCAACATATAATATTTTAAATCAATTCAAATCACGACTGGGTGAACATCTGAATGACCTTGACCTGACCTCTGGTAGCTTTGCACTGACCTGGGCCAGTGTTGTGTGTGTGGGGCTGAGGATGTACCTGGTGTCTTCTCACCACTAACAACCAAAACCTGCTTCTTTAAGTTTGGATTTTAATTGTGTGTTTTATACAAGGGTCTAAACTTGGCTTCAAAACTCTGCCACAAGTTTTTAGAACTGACCAGAAAAAAAAATAAAACATGACACTGGGGCATAAATATGAATTACAGTTAAAATGCAACTCAAACAGTGGATTCATCTAGTTGCAGGTTAATATATTAAAAAAAGAAAAAACACAGTAGAAATGAGAACTCTTCCAAATAAAAGAATGAGGGGGTTTTTAAATGTGGAAATCTCAAGTCTTGATGAGAAACATCATTTGTTACTGCATTTTAAGGCCTCAACACATCTGTTGCTCTGTCCTTAACCTGTTCAAGAAAGATCATTAACACCAACGTAAAAGCATCATCATCATCGTCATAATCATCATCATCATCATCGTCATCGCCAAATACAGAAACGAGCCATGAACAAACTGCACCAAGAAGACCCTGGAAAGAAACATAAATAAATACATCTATCATCGAAGGACGAGGGGTTACAATATTAAGGCAATGCAGTTGCATGTTCTTGGTGTTTTCTCTCATGGAATTCTGGACATTTAAGATATCTAAGAAAAGCAAATATCACACTCAATTAAATAAACTCTTCATTTGAACATCAACAAAAAAAATCTTGCGGATTTTTTGCATTCACAAAACCTGACAGCAATTCATAGTCACGTGCCGAGCTGCTGAGAGCAGCACTGGCTGTGACATCCTCACAGACACCACGCTTTACTTTCTACTCTTCTTTTGACTTGTCAGAAACTGCAGCAGTGCAGAGCTGTAACCTCGTCTGGAGACCTTGTGCCTGGGACGCGGTGCCTGTGTTTTTGCCTGCATGACAGCCACCGCTCTGATCTGAGTCCACACCGCCAGAATGTCTGCTGCTGCCGCCACCAGTAATTGACCGTCCAATTCTTCTTTGTTCTAAACCTTTACTGACCTCATTCACAGCAGAAGACAGAGTGTTTGTGGGAAAAATACTAAAATACTGCTCTCCATTGGATCTCTGCTGTCTGCACATGCTGTTCCTAAAACGGTTCAGAAAATAATACTGTGTCCTTTCTATGTCTGTGACATGCAGCCTTGACGCCGACACCATAATGAAACATGTCACTTTTATGCAATGTTACTTGTATGGTGTCAATATGACAATATGTAAATCAAGAGGTCTTTTTCCTGTCTGTCTGCGCTGGTTCACATCATGCATGAAGAATACTAGAGATGTGGGTTCTGCAGATGTGGATCTCACAGGTTGTGAGGTGTTCAAATGGACAGCAGGACGAGCTGTGACTGTCATGCACATGAAACACAGGCAGCGTGTCAGGGCCCTCACAGCATACATTTCCCCGGTGAAGTCAGTACAATGGTCAAGGTTGTTGCCTCTAAAAAAGGAAATGCATCCTGCAACGTGTGGGAAAGTAACAGCTGGCGCTGCAGACAAATAAAGTAAAACAACTAGAATTTTAAAATAAAAACCAGTAAATGAGGGAGAAATAAGAATGGATTAAAGACTGTGTGGTCCAGAAGATAGGTCACACCCCTGTCTAGTGAATGTAGGCTCTGTAGACTGCAGAAATATCATTGTCTGACTGGTCCAGTGCCTTAGCCCTCTTGTAAACCTGCACAGGGACAGACAAAAGAAAACAAGTTTCAGTTGTACTATAGATTCTTGCTTCTCTCCTTTGGTTAATTCAGCATCTGTTCATATTTTGGTAAAAAGGAGAAATATACTTGTTGGATTTGATGATCCAGTCTTTAGCTGGCCGTACCACTGCCAAGTAACCTTATAGTAATGGCTCCTGTGATGAGTTTCCTCTAATGCTTTAGTTGATACTGCTATTTATCCTCAAGTATTTTTTCTCCACAGGGTGAGCCAGAGGAGCAGTGATGAGGTCATTTAAATGGTTTTTATAATAATAGTCACATTTTCTGTGATGGTGGTGCTACAACATTTTAAAATCAGACTGTCAACAATTTAATGGAATCAACAAATCCAGTCTTTGAAAAAAAACAAAAAACACAGAAGTGTGGCTTGTGTCCTTTCCTCTTCTACTTCATAGCCAACACTTGAGGGTGAGAAGTGTTCAGCATTTTACACTCTAATTTCTGAATGTTTTGAATGAATCCTCTGGGTGCTTATAGGGCGCCGTCTTGTCTTTATCTCATCTTAACAGATGTGATAATAATTCTACTGAAGCTAAATGTTGCTAGATTACATAACATACAAAAGGGGAATTGCCGTTTTTTACAATCTGGACCTTATTTCTAGCATAAAACACGATCATTTACTCACCCAGATAACTTTGGTGTCATTACAAGTTGTTCCGATGAAATTAGCTCCAGCCGAGAGCCGTGTATATCCATATAATGTGAGTCTACAGGGCAGCGGAATGCAGCCTCTAAATAACACATTATCTGCCGCGAAACTCGTTCATTTCACCAATATTTTGTTATGATACGCTAGTGCTATTCCCCTCCGAGTCCGGGGTTAGCTGTTATCAACATCCAGGGTCTGTAGGTTGACCTACTAACCTCCAGATTGTAAAAAAAAAAAACGGCAATTCCCCTTTAATTAGTATATTAATATGTGTCTCATTTGCATTGATCCTAGTGGTTGTACAGCATCAGCTGGCTTCAGTGTACACCAGAAAACATGAAGAAATAAAAACACACAGTGGTACCTCATTGGCAGCTGCAGCCATTGGGGTTGGATGGTTGGCCATGTCGCCCATGGAGATGGCTAGCCTCAGATCCTTCTGAATATGTTTCAAATAGTAGTCTGGCTTAAAGTTGCCCTGCAAAATATCTAGAAGAAAAGAGAAGGAAGGTTTCATCAGTGCACATTCACAAAATGTTGTCCATTATCTTCAGGCTGGGGTTGTAGGGGATGTAAACAGCCTAAGCAGCGGAACTTCAATCTGCTCCCATTCATCGCTGCCGTGGCGATGCGGGGACAGACACAACTACCGCAAAACAGGAGCAATTAAATTGAAAATCTTCAGATTCTTTCTTTTAGACCTAAAATGTTAGAAAAATACAGCCCTGAGTTGAATTTGCCCGGAATTGTCCTTTAACTCCCGACTCAACACTGAATTATGCAGTTGAAAATGTACGGACAGATTCTATTTGAAAGAATGAAGTGTAACCATCATGTAAGGTGTAGGTCATTCATGGACAAATGACTTACTTTGGCATTTCTGGTCCACAAAGGTGCTGGCCATCTGGCCCTGACAGAGGATGTCCAAGAAGGTCTGCTGTGATTGGCCAGTGGCCTGGGCCAGGGTCAGCCCCTCTGCAATGGTGGCCATGAAGCTGCCCTGCACCATGTTGAGGATCAGCATCATCCTTGCTGCATTCCCTGCTTCACCTAATAACACACAAACACACATTTTTATACAAACAGAGAACAACAACGATGCAACAGTCTGCCTAACAAGCCAGACGTTGTAACGACATGAACAACTTTACAACAAACTAAACAAATGAAAAGCCAGAAACCAGAGGTGAGAGAGTTGGATCTGATATCAAGGACACAAGTTGTTGTGTCTCAACTCATCATTCACTCTGGTCACACACAAACCTGAAATTTTTTCTTAGAACCAGGATGCTTTGTCCTTGTTGATGATACATTTCTTAAAGGGATAGTTCAACATTTTGGCAAATTGGCCCATTACCATAATCGCTGCAGTCATAGCAGTAGGTTCGTTACCTTTATTTGTCGGTGCAAGCTATTTTTTAGAACAGCCGAGCGGAGCGGCGAGCTGCTCAGAGCTACGTGGGATTTCTTGGTTTCCCTCATCAAACTCATCAAATACGCAATACAAAAACTCCAAAACGCTCTGGTGGACAAGTTGAGACCTGCACATTCACCACGCTATGAGATAATAATGGAACGTTACGAGACAGAATTTTTTTCGAGGTAAATACAGAGACTGTTTGCTGAAAAACTGCCCCTGAAGGCAACGCGCATCAGCGGTTTTGCATGAATTTACCTCTAAAACAACTCTGTTCTGTTCTTATCTCATAGCGTGGTGAATGTGCAGGTCACAACTTGTCCACAACAGCGTTTTGGAGTTGTTGGATTGTGTATTTGAGTTTGATGAGGGAAACCAAGAAATCCCATTAGCCACTGTAGTGTAGCTCTGAGCAGGTAACGGCTCTGCTCCGCCGTTCTAAAAATAGCTTGCACTGACAATTAAAGGTAACGAACCTACTGCTATGACTATAGGGATTGTGGCAATGGGCTATCCCTTTAAAGCTATCATCAATGCATCAATTTATCCTCTTAGAATCATGATCTAGATTCAAACCTCAAAATGTCATTTCTAAATGGCAAGGGAAGTTTATTTGTACAGCCCATTTTTACAAACATGACCCAGGCAAATAACAATGTGGCAGTACACTATGTGATACAGAGCAGAGGGGAACAGCAGGAAGGAAAATAAACCCAGTGAATGACAACATGAGAAGTTGTACAAGGACAAATGACAAATTATCACAAAGGTCATGTAAAACAAAAGGCTGATGTTGATGGTTTTGATTTTCCACTGTTTAAACACTTAACTTTATGAAGCACAAAAACAGGGGCCTTTCATTTGTGTTGTCCAAAACCAGCTCTACATCACACTGTATCTGATGAATGCATGTATTTATTAGAAATGTGTATTATGAGGGAGAAATCTCAGTGATTCTCGTGTGATCAAGAGTAATGTAGCCCCATCAGCAATGAAGCCTGATGGACATGGACTGTTAGATTTGTGCTACTCCTATAATGAGATTCTACATACCCAGGAAGAAGGAGGTCTTGCCCATGGCCTGGAAGCAGCTGCTGCAGTCCTCGTAGACGGTCCTGTCTCCAGCTGCCAGGATGACCAGCATTCCATCGTTGGAGAGCTGCTGGCTTCCTGCCACAGGAGCCTCCAGGAAGCGGCCGCCCCGCGACGTGATCACCTGGCAATTCAATAAACAATTTACAACATTAATACTATTATAACATTGTCTCAAGAATAGTTCAAGAGTTAAATCAGAGTTTATTGACATAGCTTTTACTGTTTCCAGAAAATGCATCGCATTAACCTGGAAGTCACATTCCTCCCTCTCTATATCGAAATGGATCAGAAATGATGAGAAGATCACATACACTCCTGAACAAAATCTTAAGACCGAGGGGAAAAATTACAATTACATTTTGCCCTGGTGGATCATAACCAGGTTGCAAGTTGTGCTTCAAAGTGCAAAAAGAAGAAACTGGAGCAAGAGGCAGTTGGCAATTTATTGAAAACTGCATTTTAACTCAAACAGGCTGCTCATCAGCCGATCAAAAGTTTAAGCCCTTCTCTCACAGATGCCGTCTTCTGGTTATTGGGCTGCAGTCAGCATCAGTAAGGGCCTTAATTTGGGTCCATCCTGTTTGTTCCCCTGATCTAAATCCCATTGAGAATGTTTGGGGATGAAAGGCAAGGGAGGTTTCCAGACCATGGATGCGCTTCGTGAAGCCATCTTCACCGCATGGAGCAATGTTCCCAGCAGCCTCCTGCAAACACTTGCATCAAGCATGCCTGAACACATTTTTGAAGTGATCAACAAGAATGGTGGGGTTACTCACTACTGATTCCTTTATTGGCACTTTTAATTCTGTTTTTGTTTTTTGGGGGCTTTGGTCTTAAAACTTTTGATCAGCTGATGAGCAGCCTGTTTGAGTTAAAATGCAGTTTTCAATAAATTACCAACTCTTTGTTTTTTGTCTCTTGCTCCAGTTTCTTCTTTTTGCACTTTGAAGCACAACTCACAACCTGGTTATGATCCACCAGTGCAAAATGTGAATTCTTGTAATTTTTCCCCTCGGTCTTAAGATTTTGTTCAGGATTGTATGTCATGCGAAATAGATATGACACCTTTTTAAAGATCTGGCAACCTTTTATTGAGTATATAGAAACATTATCCCTAACACTGTCTGTAAGGCTGTGTCACAATGTAATACATTTCTCTCTTTTTTTTTGTATTTATTTTATTTTCTTAAATTATTTTATTTTCTTCTCATTATTATTATTATTTATTTGTTTGTCTTTATTATTTGTACTACTTTGCCTGTGGGAATGAGTTGTACTGTTTTTGCATAACTGAAAACTTCAAAATAAAATATATTTAAAAAAAAAAAAAAAAAAGAGAGAGAGAACCGTTCAAGAGTAGTGTGTGTGTGTACAGTGCGCATACCTGTGAGAGTTCTGTGATGGTCTCTGGGTCGACAGTTGACATCTCGATGTAGCATTTGCCTGGCCTGATTCCCTGCAGCACTCCGCTGGGTCCCAGCACCACCTGACACATAGACATGAAGGAGTTTTTACCTGTGAACCTCTGATTAACACTTGAGCAGGAGGTCGTTTACTGTAGATGGGACAGTGTGATACTCACATCCCTGGCAGCCTTTGGGTCCGAGACACAGGAAAAGGTGATGTCACACATGGAAGCCACTTCTGCAGGAGTGCGGCCTAACCTGGCCCCCTCCTGGATGAACAGGTCACACTGGAACACAGAAGTTGATATTAGTTGATCTGTAAGACGTTAGAAATTCTGGATTGCCAAAATCCAAGTTTATTTAGCAAATAGCCTCGTTCTTTTTGCCTTTGTTATTTCATTGCAACATCATTACCACCAAATGTTAGTAGTAGATCACAGGAAACATGTGATACACTAAGCCCCTGCATGGACGCTACACATACCAGCTCTCTGTAGCAGCAGAGGTCACAGACTCTAGAGACAGGCTTCAACAGTCAGATTAGTGCTGATTACACTTCAGCCTACTCTAGATGCCCAAACACCTGCCACCTGTGTTGGAGCTGGTCTTTCCCTGTTTGCAGTCGGCCTTTCATTCCCTATTTTCCGAGCCAATCCACAGCATGCCGTCTGATTACAAGGCCTGAAAAAAGCCACATGGCCGGCTGTGATTTAAAATAAGCGGTGCCACCAGTCATTACATGTTGACAATGTGTAGTGAACTGTAAAAGTGGACTAAGGCGGTTAACGTAATGTGAATGTACGAATGTTGACTGGGGCTTGTGGTCTATGATAGGGTTTTTTATGGGCTCAAAGGTCTAGTTTTCTTTGTTTAGAACACACAGGGCCACTCCCTGTGTTACGGCAAGATAAGTGCAGACAGGCATGGTACTATTTTATTTCTCTTGGTGGTTTTTATTTCTGTTGTTGTTGTAGTACAGCACCTTGTAACTTGTTTTTGAAAGGTGCTATATAAATAAAGTTATTATTAACACTACACCCTTCTTAGGGTTTCGTGCACAACATACAAAGAAGCCATACAATTTTTTTTTGATTTTTTTTTTTGTATTTATAGTTGGATACTTTCCTGTTGCTTTATATTGTCCTGTTACAACTCGTTTTGCTTTTTTAGTCGTTTTGGTTTGTTTTGTGTTTGTTTCTGTTTTTCTGTCTTTCTGCCCTCCCTTATGTTTGTGATGTTGATGGGTTGTATGTTACTGCCACCTGATTATTTGTCATGTTTTCTTAAAATGAAAAAAAAAAGAAAGAAAATAAAAATAAAAAACGTAACATATGAATTGACATTTGAAGCAGAGGTTGCTGTAGTTAGGTGTGTTGTCAGTTACTTGTTTGATAGTGACCGTGTGTTGCATTACATACCTTTTCTGCTGTGCGATTCCACACTGTGACAACATGACCCATTTTCAGCAGGTTAGAAACAATACCACTACCCATCAGCCCCAGACCCAGGAAGCCTATCCTGGAAGACAAAGTCAACGGAGAACAAACAGATCAAAACATGAGCAAACACACAATGAATTGAAAAAAATACATAATTAATATACACACAAGGGATGTCACGATTACTTGTTTTCACAATTAATTGATCGTAAAGATTCCTAAATACCGTCACTTTCCGAAAAAGATTATGTTGGAACCGTATCGGCAGATATGCACCAAAGTAAAGGTAAATGCACAGATACTGGTCCATTTACCTAACGTAACACTGAATTGGTAGGAATTTAAATGTTAGAGTGTCATTTGTATTGTAAAAAAAATGATTAAAATAAACTTAAACATTTGCGTCTACGCACAGCTCTTCCAATGAAATCATGTTTTATCCATTTGAGACAGTAAACATTAAACTGCATTGAGCCTCATCAGACCATAACAGTGGATGTCAGTAGAGCACTTGGTCCTATATTGCAGCCCAGGACACATTTACTTTCACATCCTCAAAATAATGAGGCCAGATTTTGATATTCGTGATGTGAGGATCTGACAAACTAAAGTGTTAATGTGCTCTTCCTAATAAAGTACTCAGTGAAACTCTGCGGAGCTCATGAATCAGTAATAACAGTCTACTCTACTGTATGATATTTATGATCCAGTAAAATGTCCACAGTCGGTGTGATGATGATGTTCAACGCTGCTGTAGTGAGGATGTCTTAATACCTTTTATCTGTGGGTGTGATGCTGCCATTGATGGCTGTGCTGTCTGCTGCCTGGATAGATGTTGACCCTGTGTCCTGCACAAGCAAAAACAAAGTCGACATCATCATCAAGGAAACAAAAAGTCATACCCAGATTGGCAACATACATCACGTGAGGAACAAAAAATGCTTCGAAAATGTGATTAAACTCTACACTACTACTACAGATCATGCAAAAAAGATTTATTTGTATTCATGTAAAACAATTTAAGTCTGGACATTTTGACCAGTTACTTCTCTAATACCCCTTTCCCACTGGCCAAAAAACCTGTTTAAACCCGCTAACAATCGGCTTTTGGTGGCAGTGGGAAAGGCGCACCGAGCCGCGTCAAACGACTCGGCAAGCGACGCGGGTTAAAATCGCCTTTAATCGGCTCGGCTCCGAACGGCTTGCAGTGGGAACGCCAGACCCGCGTCAACCCGCTAATTTACGTGATGACACTGAACGTTACGTGACGCTACGTCATCGCGCCGGTCGCGTCTCATATCACGTACCAAAACAAAGCTCTGCTCCGCTCTGCTCCGCTCTGCTCTCATCCGAGACTGGGATCAAAACATCAGAGAACACTGACCAAAAACGATAGAAAAAAAGAAAAGAAAAGAAGCGACAGTCTGTTTAACTGACGTGTTGTGCCGCGGACGTCCGTCATCCGGCCGCAGCAGACTCTCTGTCCTCCGCGGTCCTGGTGCTCCAGGTCAGCCAGCCAGAGAGTCTGCCTCGGCGGACGGACACTCCGCGGCGGGCGGCTGTGGCATGACTGTGTGTGTCTCTTGCACCGCGGATGAGAGCGGGGCGACTGGTTTATGCTCTGTCTGATCCCTCAGCGGGGGGTCAGACTCGGCTCATTTTGGTCAATGGGAAAGGGGCCAAATGCCGATTGGCCAAATGCCGAATTTTAGTGGGAAAACGGTGTACAGTCAGTTACTTTACCTCTTCAACGATCTTCAAGCGCTTGCTAATGGGCTCCATTGATGAAGCAGGCTGTGGACAGAGAGGAAACATCAAGAGACAATAAACTCAACGTACTCAGCACATGTAGCGGTGGAACGGTTCACTAAATCCTCGGCCCAGTTTGTTGTACGGTTATGATTTTCAGTTGGTTCAGTATATACCTTGTGTTTCCCTATTTTTTTGGAATCATCATCATATATCTGTTTATTTTAAAGGACAATTCCGTGCAAATTCAACTCGGGGCTGTATTTTCCTAACATTTTAGGTCTAAAAGAAGGAATCTGAAGATTTTCAGTTTAATTGCTCCTGTTTTGCGGCAGTTGTGTCTGTCCCCGCATCGCCACAGCAGCGATGAATGGAGCAGATTGACACAGACAGCGTCAGGTGGCTACTCAAACATGCACCGAGAAGTTTGTTTACTTCAAGCAAGCCGACATGTTTGTAAAACTAGATTTAATTCAAAGTCTCACGCGAGACCCAAGTTGACGCGCTCGGTGTGTTCACGTGCAGTCGGAAGCTCCCGTTTGTGTCATAAACACAGGAATATCAACTCTTGACTTGCTTGAAGTAAACAAACTTCTCGGTGCATGTTTGAGTCGCCATCTGACGCTGCCTGTGGAAAAAAACTGCGGCTTTGAGGGATGTAAACAGCCTAAGCAGCAGAACTTCAATCCGCTCCATTCATCGCTGCCGTGGCGATGCGGGGACGGACACAACTACCACAAAACAGGAGCAATTAAACTGAAAATCTTCAGATTCCTTCTTTTAGACCTAAAATGTTAGGAAAATACAGCCCCGAGTTGAATTTGCCCGGAGTTGTCCTTTAAGTGAAGATGGTAACGCTTCTGCTACTTTGAAACGCATTAGAATGTGAATGGCATTGAATCACATTGTGATTGTTATCACATTAAAACATCACAGGAACTAACACACAGACAGCACAGCAGTGTGTGACCAGCGAACCTTTTTTTTCCCCACAAACTCTTCCATCCCTAATAACATCAGAGTCTCAGTGTCTTCAGTAAAACTTAATTTTGAGATCCCAAGTGTTTAGGAAACCTTAACATGTTGTGATTTGTGCCTTGAGTATTTAAAACTACATATTATACAACAGATCAAACCTGAACCAAGCAGACACGTGACAGACAACAGAACACTGAGAAGAACAGATGTGTGCAGCAGTGCTTCTTCATTACCTTCTCAGACTGGCTGAGTAGGAAGTGGTGGAAATGTGGGTCATCCTTCACAGGCTGCAACAGAAGAAGAGTTCAGTGGGACAGTGCTCTTCTTGGAGATGGTGGATGTGTTAACAAGACAGAAAACTAAATGCAGAAACCCTTTAACATTTTGGACTGCACAGTGCCGACACATCAGAGCTCCCATCTTGATCCACAACCCTCTACAAGTTCAGGTCACTAATTGAAGGTTGTGCCCTGAACTGTTGAGAGGTTAAAGGAGAATTCCGGTCATTTTTGACCCATAAATCATTGTCCTGATGGTCACCCAGTGTTGGGGGGAGCAAAAATCACGACTAAAATTGATGCAGGCAAACCAGAGTTACACCATGGCTAGACGGCGCTAGGGATAGCGACAACGCTAACACATGGGGGTAACCCCAACACTGGGTGACCATCAGGACAACGATTTAGGGGTCAAAAATGACCGGAATTCTCCTTTAATCAAACCAACGAGGAGCCTGTGTGTGTTCGAACAGCTGTACAATTCATCCATAGAACGACAGTTTGCTTTTCAACAGAAACCAGAGGTGCACCGACTGACACGGCTGCTGTGTGCTGTATAGTGTGAATTGAATGTCTGGTCTTTTTATATTCATTTCTACCAGCAGCACACTCATCACTGTTGGCCGTCTGGCACAAAACCTGTCTTCACAGTGTGCAGTTATCAGGTGAGAAGAGTGAAAACAAGTCATATTTTGGGAAACAAAACCAATGTGAGTGGGCCGAGGGCAAGTCTTCTGAAACCAGACAGCACTGATTCTAACACTTCGGGTACAGTGCACTTCTATCAAATGATTAGTAAGACCCACAAAGCCCGTCACTGTCTGCTCCTTCCTATGTGAGTGGAAACTTGGTACAACTCCAAAATACATGAAATCATAGATCAATTTTCTCCTTGAAACCCAGATTAAATAAACTGGATTCAGATTTTTAAGCAGCAAAATATGAGCATAATATTCTGCAGTGCCGAAGATGGAGGACGGCTGTGTTTTTGCATAATGATAACTGAAATAAGGAAATGTGCCTTCTCTGTTTACATGTGAACAGCCCATGAAAATGGGTGAGGGGCAGGAAGGAGGAAGAGTATCAACCAATTTCATTCAAAGAAATATACTATTTTTAGACTTCCTGATTATGTAAAATTTGGGCCCACAGCACATTATTTCATTAGTTTTTGGAGCTGTACAACTGCTGCACTTTAACTACAGCAGCAATCTCTCTTGTAAAAAAAAAAAAAAGGTTTCCACTGACATAAAAGGACCAGTTAATGACTCATCTCTCATCTTGCAGTGTAAAGTTTATCTGCACACACACACAAACACAAGCTCTGGTGAGCACACCGCGGTTTGTAAGCGTTTGATTCACGAGTGGTCAACAACCCTGGTCCTCGGGAGCAGGCTTGCTAATGGAAAGCAGGAAGCTAACACATTGCACATTTCTGGGTCAACTCAGCTGAAGCCTCGGGCCTCCTTTTGGGCTCCACGTACAGAGTTAGTGACCATCTCAAGAGAACAAGGCAAACACAGTTTCAGGAGTCGACAGTGAGCACCAAACAGGTCAGAAGGGAAAGGTCTGCAGTTGGTGGTGATTAAAGCCAAAGGTTAAGGTTCAGGTAGAAAAACAGCAAGGCAAGGCAGGCTTGGTGGGAGAGGAGGTGGGAGATGGGGAGTGGGAGTGGGAGTGGGGTGGGGGGTGGGGGGGGGTCACCTACACTGCTTTCCCATTTGAATCCTGAGCCAGGTCCAGCACCCAGCCTCTCAATAATGGATGGCTCGGGGTCAGAGTCAGTTAAGTCCTTAAGGAGGAGAGAGACACACATTCACCTTCTAAATCAAAGGGTGAACTTGCAGACGTCCATGTCATGGGAGACGTTTCTCTGTCGCTGATGGAGGAGCCGTCCACTGAGTAGAGGTACAAGTCTAAAACCTGGACAACACCTACCTGATCTGAATGGATACCCATCAACAGAGATGCCAGAGAACCCCTCTTTTATCATGGTACTGATATCATGTGACTGTTATTCTGACTAGGGATGGGCATTTCCAGTAATTTTAAGAGTAGAGACTGGAGTTTTGCATTTATGCCCCGGCTGCCTTGGAGGAGAATTTTTTTCCCCCAGTCATTAGCAGTGCTTATTTATTAGTCCACACTACATTTTGGTGCCTACGCTCCTCTCTGCCTCGCATCATCTCAGGAAATAACTGGGAAGGTTTCAGAATATTTGTAAACTGAAAGCCTGTTTTCTAACAGACTTGATGACACCTGTCGTCTCCATCCTGACGGTTTACCCCGAGGGAACCACCACAGATTCTTGTAAAAGGTTTGAACGTTCGAGGCTCAATCCAAAAATGCTTTTAAACAGCAAAAAATCATGTTGCTTGATCCAAAACTGTTTTACACCACGGAAAAGCCGAACTATGGCATGATTATGTAGTTTGATCCGACGCTAGACTGCGCTCTAACATGCCGTTTTTTTAATCCTAGGTTAACCGGGTAATAATTCATAACCGATTAGCAGATTGCCTACTCAGGTACTCGAGCACTCGGGTAACCGTGCACATCCCTCATTCTGACAATATGAGCTCCACAGCTTCAGGTGGACCTGTTCACTTAAAGGCAGCATTAAAACAAGGGGGAGCCGAGTAAAATCAAAAAATCAATTTGACAGCTTTATGCATATCAGCAAAAACTTCATTAATATTTGCCTTTTTTTATTTGTTCATGTCAACTGTCCTGGTCAGTGGGGATAAAGTAGCTCCTGTTGTTATGAGGATCGGAACATTAGCTGCCCATCACCATGTTGAGCCCCCTTTGTCAACATTGACTCCAGCTCTTGGGTTAAATACACGGTCTATTAACCTTTTGAGGAAAACCTTTTTTTTTAATTTGCATGGCCTATTTCTAATGTTTGTGCATCAGACTCATGAACGAATCGTGTGCATGTTTGACCTCCTAGTTAAAAGATGTGAACAGTCACAGCCTCAGTCAAATGCCTGGGTGTTATGACGTTGACCCTCCTTGCAGACAGTGAGGATCTAGCTTGATGCATTGAGGTCAGAAGCTTGAAGATCAAAAATCTAAACATCAGCAAAGGGTTGGGGTCATCATCTCTTCACTCCTGTCAACTTTTCTGTCACTTTTAAATACTGAACATTGAGTTAAGATGTATTAAAGTAATGTTTTGACTTGGCGCTGACCGACTGACCTTCTCAGAGGGATCCTTCAGCGCACTGAGATCTTCATCATCCTCCTCCAGGATTTTCAGCGGCTTGTTTGGCGTCTTCTTTCCTTTTGATTCTCCTTTGCCATCCGAGTTCTGTCAAAAGAAAACACACACTACCATTGCTTGGTGCAGCCATTTTATGCAAGTTTATTTGTATAGGCTGTTTTTACAAACAGTTTGTGTCAAAGGGCTTTACACAGCATCATGACAACATCCTCTGCCCTTAGACCCTCACATCCCCAAACTCCCAGGAAAAAACAGGAGAAAGCTCAGGGTGAGAGACAGAGGAGGGATCCCTCACCCAGGACGGACAGACATATAATAGATGTTGTATAGGCAAGACAATTACAGTACAGACAATTTTAAACATCACGAGAGCAGTTAGATACTTTTCTGAAGTCAACATGACTGAAAAAAAGAGGGAGCCGCTTCCCACAGTCCTAAATCCACTGCTTCTGGTGGACAGGAAACCTGCACAGAGTTCATGTGTCCAGCTAAATCAACTGCAGCATCTCTGCTAACAAGACTTGAGCCAACCTGCTGGGTTGCAAGAGGAGACCTTGTTTCTGGTGCACTTCAATGAGTGGATGTGCAGGCACCGTTCATTGTTGGATGACCAAGAATTCAGTTAAAAGGTACTACAAATAAGGCATGTGATGGTTGGCTTAGTTTTTGTGTACCAAGTGTGAGACCCCCATCACACAGCAACATCAGCTGGTCTGATTCCCCCTGCCATTGCTCTACACGACCATCCATGATACAGCCTGGCACACCAGAAATACACAAGTATAATAGATGGCTCCTACATGTATGTTTACTGTGAGATCCAGAGATTTTCCACAATGGAGGTCAAGAAGAGCAGACTTACTGGGAAGAGTCAAATCAATAAGTACCATATTTTCCGGACTATATGTTGCACCGGAGTAGTAGTTGCATGTGTCAAAAATTACATAATGAATAGGAAAAAAACATATATAAGTCGCACCGGTCTATAAGTCAAATTTATTTTACTATTTTACTTTTATTCATTTTATTTTACTTCCAGGACTTGTTGTTCTTCTTTATGCTGATGATAGTTCTAAATGACACTGGCTGAATGTTTGGGGTTGTTGTGAATAAATTTGGGTCCAATCAGACGCCTCACTGATGGTATTGCATGATGGATAAGCATTCTGACTTAACGGCATTTTTTCAAGCCTGCCTAAAACTTTTTCACAGTACTGTATCTATATAAGTCGCTTCTAAATATAGGTCGCATGGCCAGCCAAACTACTAAAAAAGCACAATTTATAGTCCAGTAAATACGGTAGATTAATCAGTTTCTGGGGAGGCCAATAGAACTGCAAAAATTAATGAATGAATAGATCAAAATTAAGTGGTTACTTTTTTTGCAACATTAGTCTTGCATTGCAGCTTTCTCTACCATCACACATTATCAACATCTATGATGTGAAAACACTTTGCCTAAGACATTCACCTCGCTCCTGATAATAGTTTAAATTAATTTAAATCCGCTTTTAGAGAGAGGGCTCCATCGCTTTCTATCGGATTAGAGGGATCTACAACAGACTGTCTGAAGGAATGCTTTGAAAAAGAACACAGCACTCCTCTAAAATTCCAGTATTTCAATCGCTTACTTGTCCAGCAAGCTTACAAGAGAGCTGTGGTCACAGTTCAATCAAGCTGAACTTTGAATTTTTTGACAGCCGCACGTTGTGATGAACACAACCATGTGGCCAACAGAAGCAAGGCTGTTACCCAAGGCTGTTTCTTCTTCTTCTTCTAGCAAGGCTAGTAGTACTAGCACTTGTTTCTTAGCACTGGAAAGATAGTGATCTAAAAATAGAATACACACTGCTTCGTTGTGACATATCCTGCTAGAAGTTTGGAAACTCTGTCTGTGTTCACTCTTTCCTTTGCGAGGCGAGTGCCAGTCAAGCCAGTGCACTGGAAACACTATAATGATCGAAAAGACCTTGTTGTCTTTTGCTAGCAGCTGTTGTTCAGTTAGTCTGTATTCTAATGCCACAACTGCCTTTGCTGTTCCTAATTCATAGTATTTTCTGCAACTAATCAATGGCACAAATTACAGACAACACAGAAGACAATGAGAAGAAACACAAACTCATTAGAACAAGATCCATTAGGATTGAGGAGCTGGATCAACCACTAGAAGATGACCCTCTTACCTGTTCTTTTCCCTTTGCTTTCTTTAGGAAGTCCTCCACCGCATCAACTGCCTGCTGGAAGCGCTTCCCTTTGTTTATCTTGATCATCTCTTCCTTGTGAGCATGGTAGGGCTTCAGCTGTTCTACTTTGATCCAGGCACTGGACAAACACACATAAACCCAATATATTACACTTATATATTCGCTGGTGAAGCATTGTGCAGTCAGTCAGATCAGAAACCTTACACTGCAAACTTACTGGTCTTCAGTTCCAAAGAATTTCACAAAGTGGCATTTCTTGCCCCTGGGCTTTTTCAGGTCCTTTGGGGGGCTTACTACCTGTAACGTTTAAAAAAAAAAATGTGTTGGTGCAATATTTGCATCAGATTTGTCACACAAACGGAAGTATATATTTGAACCATCTATTGATATGTCTTTACTCCTTACCTTTCCTGGCCATGGTGGGTAACGACCAAGCTTCCCCCTGAAATAGGAACGATAGGTTAACACTTGTGTTATGTCTTGTGCTGATAAAGCTACACATTTGGAACCAAATGCATCCATATAACTAAGTACTGAAAATAATCTGCTCTACAAAGTTGCAATCAATGTTTTGTTGTGGATACAGCATCCTGTGCAGCTGGGATTGGCACCTTTAGCATAACACAATGGAGATATAGCCTAGTGTTAGCTGTGAGAGGCTGTTTTGAAACTGTATTTAAATTACCGTATTATTATCCCCTGGTGTTGACTGAGTTCTACTTGATCTAATTTTCATGTTACTGATATTTGCTGATATGTCCTCATACATTAGCCTAACACTTCCTGTTGCCACATTACCAGACTATCAGAGGCCTCTGGTTGAAGAGTATCAGCCACTTCTACTGTTGTGTACTATTTAGCAGTTACCATTTGTCAGTATGGAGACGGACATGCTTAAAAACACGATACTCAAAGCAGCAGGCGTCTACAGGATGTTACAGGAAACTGCTCGGCAAAGTGACTGAAATTGGTTAGTTTATCGAAACGAATGTGCCATTGCACATTTTTGTTTTCCTAATGTACATAGAACCCTGCCCCACTTTCACTCTGGGATATTTTGTCATGATAATGATGGCACCGACATTAAACTAATGCTACGAAACAACTACAGACGACGAATTTGACGTTACAGTCGGCATAAATAAGCCGCACGTGCGAGTTAAATTGGCCCAAACTAAAAAATTAAAAAATAAAAACCATGGAAGTAACGTTAAACGAGGACAAACGCGAAAAAAGAGCGGCCACAGTTAACACGGAAGCCGAGCAGATACAGAGCCACATACAGTAGAAATCCGCTTAAGCTACAGTGCTAGCAAAGCTCGTCACAACCACTACATGTCACAATATTAGAAAAAGTATTCCGCTAAAGCTTCACGGATAAACCCGTCGTCGTGAATAACAGAAACTTATATCTAACAACAAATGTGTGCCCGAAAAAACTATGTTATATGAAGTCTAAACCTTTCCTGTAGCTTGTCCGCTAGCTAACAGCTAACGACAGCTGTTGGCTGAGTCAGCTTGGTTAGCAATTTGTTTGGGTTGACCATCAACTAACCTAGTACGCCAACACTTCACTTATTCCCCTGTGGTCAACACCGGCGAGAAACGTTAGCGTTAGGCAAGTAATACGACACAACTCCACGTAATGTAAGTTCATGTGGCGGCTGTGAAGGCGTGTAACGGTGTTTAAAGGTTATCTCACCACACTAGGTCCCCGATCCTTAGATGCACCGTCGCCATCTTACAACTTAATAAAACGTCGCACTGAATGAGGGGAAAGACAACACACACCCACTAATCACATGAGGAGGAACCCCTCCTCCCTATGTAATATCCGCTACTCTGAGAGAGCTCTCTGCTCTGTTTGATGCTGACAGTTAGTTTGTCTTTAATGCATACAAAATATTCATTCAGCACAGCGTTATAGCCTACAAAAATGAACAGAGAAAGCAATAACACACGTAGTGACGTCAAATTTGTACAAACAAATGTGTTTATAGTATGTCGTCATGATATGAGAGAGACACAATTTATAGGCCAGCTTTGACTTGCTTTAATTTTAAAGTCAAGTCAAAAAAAGTGTCTTCTCCATTTAAGTCAAATATCTAGAATAGTAGCTATAGGCACATTTCTTGTGTCTTTATTGAACAGTCATTCACATTAGCAGATCTAGTGGAAATGTAACACTTTATAATAGCCTACTGAATTCATCATTTATAACACATGAATAGACTCATTAGTATGTTTATAAACACAGTTAAAATGTTTTACTCATCATTGATAAGCACTACAAAAACTACATACTAATGAGTAGCCTATTCATGCGTTATAATGAAGAAGTAGCCTATTTATTCATGCTTAACAAATGGTTAGCCTAATAGTGTGTTTACTTATTATTAAACAGTCAGTGAACCTTTGGTAATAACTTGTGCCTCCCGTGAAAGCAGCTCCTCCTGTAGCTGATCAGAGCTCAGTGCTCAGTGTTTGGATCATTCCTCCTCACAGAGCTGATCAGCTCAGACACATTCTCAGGATGTCTGGTGTGAGTGGCTCTCTGAGCTCAGTCCACAGCTTCTCTCCTGGATTTAGGTCTGTGCTCTGACTGGCCCTCTCCAGAAGGCAGATTTACTTTGATGTCTATGGGTCACTGACCTTCACAGAATTAAACTGATTGTCTCCTATAATGCAGAGCATTCCAGGTCTGACCCAGATCATGGTGTCTGAGTCCCACAATCCATTTTTTTTTTTTTAGAACCATAAGTTGTTGTAGGTGTTTTTTGTCTGGTTCAATAGATCATCTGGAAACTGAAATGTTTGGGTGTTTTTCATTATGACTGTATAGAATTGTCCTTAAATTAAAAATGTTTTATTCTGGCAGAGGACCATCTCTCAGTATAAGAGCCTTTTTCAGCTGTTTGTTTGTTTGTTGGTTGTTTTTTGTGTATACAAACAGTTTTTTTGTGTGTGTGTGTGTATACAAACAACATCTATGTCATGTAGGCCTATGCCTGTTCTGGGTGAGGGATCCCTCCCCTGTTGCTCACCCTTTGGTTTCTCCTGTTTTTTCTTAGGAGTGCAGAGGATGTTATGATGCTATGCTCTTTGAGACAAACTGTTTGTAAAAAAAAAAAACCATGTATGTTCAGTGCTTAGTGGGAATTCATCACCAAAATATAAGGGGAAATCAGAAAGGGAAAATAAAGTTAGAAGGGCTACATTACAAGTCATTTTCCCTCTCACTTAATTGTGTTTTATTTATACTTCTTTATTTCATCCTTGGTTTTTATAAAATATACCAAGGAAAAAAAAATGTAGAAGACACATGAAATGTTCTCTGTTTGACTTTTATTAAGCTTGCAGAGCACACGTCAGATAAACCAGAAAAGACCCCACAAATAAATGAAACAAGTAGTACCCTTGTAAATGACAATGATAGTGACAAATACAAATATATTTTCCACCCTAATACCCAGTCTAAAAAATTAAAGCTCAGCTGAGCAAACGTCTCCTACCACAATTTCATGTTGTTATGTAGTTGGCTGTAATGATAGTAATATCGATCCAGGTATGCTAGTACCATAAAACTAAATAATATAAAAGTAAATAATTAGGAATCATATTCCAAATATTGCCAAGTCACCAAAGTAGCCAGAGCAGAAGTACATGAAAAAAACAAGTTGATTTGTCAGACAAAACGGATGAAACAGTTTGAAGCTTTTACAGTCAAACCAAATTTCCATTTTCTTACATTTATTGTTTCTGGCCCGACACCATTACACCAAACTCCTGGATGGAGATTTCTTTGTTTATGTACTGCTGAAGATGGCGATTTGTGATGTGTCCAACACGCAACGCATCATCGATGGAGAACTTTTTCCCTGATTTTCTGTCATGAAGGACCGAGGATTCTCCCGCGGGACCCTTCACCGTGATCTCCTCCCAGTCACACTCCTGGCTCTGCAGGTTGACAAACATCTTCCAGTCGATCAGCCCCAGCTTGTAGGCCTCCTCTGGTCGCATCTCCTTGCCCGTATCTGGATCAATAACGACGATAGACCTTCGGAGATGACTCTCCCTCTGCTCCCTCTTTATTCTCACTGCTGACAGGCTCTTTTGAAGCTTTTCAATTTCCTCATCCTTTTGATTGGTTATGGCTCTGAGTTCGGCAAGTTCCTTCTGGAGGGATTCCTGCCTCAACTCCAGATTCTTCCCATCCTCCCTTGGCGCTGACTCGGTAATAATCCGAGTCTCTTTGCTGGTGATATCAATCTCAGAGCGCAGTTTACGGATCTCATTCTGCAGCCTTTGATTTTCCTGCTGTAGACGGCTACTTTCATCACGGATGTAGTCCAGATCTTTTGTAGACTTGGTGTTCGTGAACTCCACTTCAGAAAGCTTGGTAGTGAGGGTGGACAACTCCATGTCAAGATCATGCTTTCTTCTTTTCTCTTCTTCCAGAGTCCTCCTTAGGTTCTCGATCTCAATCTCAGCCTCTGGATCCCTCTCAACCTGAACTTTCTCAGTGCGGACGACTCTTTCCTTCACATCCATCCTCTCTAGTGCGTGCTGCTGCTGGACAAGGGCACTCAACTCTTTCTCAAGCAGGGTGCGTTTGTGCTTCTCTTCATCCAGCTGTAGTCTGAGGATGGAGTGTTCCTTCTCCTGCTGGGGATCCTGCTGCAACACTACCTTCTGTTTGACTGTCACCTTTTCGCGGTTGTCTTTGTCGCGGATCTCCAGTTCACTAAGCCTGACCCGAAGCCTTTGGATCTCCAATTCCGCATCACGTCTTGACCTGCGCTCGCGCTCGAGTTCCTCCAGCTGCAGATCCAAGTCGGCCTTCTGCCTCTGCAGTTGGGTGAGCTCTGTTTTCAGGCCATCTCTGTTTCTCTGCTCTGTGCTGATGTTTAGTGAGAAGGTGTCACACTCTGACCTGAGGAGAGGGTCTTGTTCCATCTTTACCACTTCTTGCTGAACAATCTTCTCGCGAACCTGAGACAGATCTATCTTCCTCACTCTGATCTTCTCTTCTTGAGTTGACCGGTCTCTCTCAAGATCAAGCCGTTTCTTCTGTTCATCTGCGAGTTTCCGTTTGAGAACTTCAACCTCCTCCTTGGTCTTGGGATCTTCTCTGTACTGCAGAACTTCATTTACCACCTCCTTTGTCTGCACTTGGGGCTTGGTGTCCTTCCATCTTTGAATATCATCACGGAGTTGGCGGATCTCCATCTCAGATTTCTCCGTCTGGTGACTTTTGTCAACGATTTCATTGCGAAGTCTCTCCAGTTCTCTTTCAGTCGCTGGATCTGTTTTGTATTTGATGACTTCTTTGACCATCTCTTTGATCTCCACTTGAGGTCCTCTGTTCCTCAGCACGGTCAGCTCATCCTGTAGGGATCTGAGCTGGAGCTCTGAATCTTTATAGCGCCTCTGGTGCTCCACAACTTCAAGACGGAGATTGGCCACCTCATTCTCAGCCTTGGGGTCAGGCCGGACAATCTCCCGCACTTTCTCTTGAATGATCACCTTGGACTTCTCCTCCTCCAGGCTAGTAATTTTCCTATGGAGGTCAGCTTTTTCTCGCTGTGATGATCTTCGTCTGGTCTTCTCATCTTCGTACTGTCGCCTGAGGTTTTCAACCTCCCTTTCAAAGGCTACGTCTTTCTCTACTTTCAGTACCTCCTTGATGGAAATCTTCTCCTCTGCCATCGATTTTTCCTTCTCCAGCCTTCGTAGCTTCTCCTGAAGGAATTGTAGTTCATCCTCCAGCTGCTTCCTGCCATCCGATTCCTTCTGCTTCCTATCCAGGAGCACCCGGTACTCGGTTTCAAGTTGGGGGTCGTTCTGAACTTTGATCACCTCCTCTTCAGTGATCACCTCTTGTTCCCTGTTCTTCTCTTCAGCCAGGAGTGTCATTTGTTTTTGTATCTGAATTAGCTCGTTGTCTTTCATCAACTTCTGCCTTCTCAGCTCATCCAGGTCCTCCCGAAGCTTGCGCACCTCCTCTTCCTGGCCTCGGTCTCTTTCAATGCGCAGGACCTCCTTCACTGTATATTGCTGGGCCCCTTCTTTGACCTCGGTCTCAAGGCCGTGCAGCTTCAGCTTCAGTATTTCAAGGTCGTTCTCCAGGACATGGGTAGTGCGGCGTTCTTCTGAGAGTCTCTGTTGGACTTTATGAACCTCTTCATCCAGCTGGGGATCAGGAACCTTTTTGATCAGCTCCTTCTTGACAATTGTATCTTGGGGCTTCTGTCCCTCAAGGACATAGATGTCAGTTTGGATGGTCTCAAGTTCCTTTTGTAGATGCTCCCTCCTCTGGATCTCATCTTCCAGCTGTTTCCTGATTCTCCATGGTTCTTCTCCCGGGGTTGTATTCACTGACTTGACATTTGTAACCTGGACCATGGAAATCTCAGGTTGCTATAGATGGAAAATCATTATTATTAGTGCTGTTTTATAATGAGAGATGTTTTCATAATGTTGATATTATTGTGTGAAAATATTTCACCTGTTTGAGAAGACTTTCGGCGAACTCAAGATTCTGCAACCTTTGCTTATTCACAGCATTCACTTCAGTAAACTTGGCCTCGATAGCAGCTTCCTGTAAACAGTGAAATAAAGTCATATAAAGCACACAGAGTGATCATACAGTGGTTCAGAACCTTTATGGGTTTTGACCATTTAAAGACCATTTAAAGCAAAGTTCTGTCTATTTGCCATCCCTTGCCCTGGTCACATGTTGCATAATGTCTGCACTTAGTTGGTAGTTTATTAGAAAAACATCTAGAAAAAAGGCAGTCATTCAATTAATCTTCACATCGTGAAGGTTATAATGTTTAGTATTTACAAGATTGTTTCAGAGAGATGTTGAACCCAGTGGACCAAAGTGCTGACCAATACTGAGAAACAGCTCACAGAGAAGTGTTTTACGTTTAAGTTTACCAAATGCACATTTCATTGCAAGACAGGGACAGGTTGTGTGTCTTGTGTATACTTCACCTCTGCCTTGACTGCAAGAGCAGGTGATTCCAGTCTGCTCCTCTTGTATGTCTGAGGCACAAGTCCATCCTCAAGGTCAAGGATGGATCTGAACTTCTCAGATTCACCCTCGTAGTCCTACAAAGAAGAGCCAGTAACATGTTCATCAAACCTTGTCTAATTTGTTATTCTGTACATCCAAGGTAATGATGACAGTGGTGGTAAAATCAATACAGAATGTCTTACTTTGATAGCTTGTTGGTACAGCTGTGCGTTTTTGGAGACGTTGTTCAAGTCAGACTCTTTTCTTGCGATATCAGAAAGCAAGTTCTGTAGAAAACAAAGGTTAATTTAATTGTTTTTCTACACAACCACTGGCAAAATTTTGTGCTTCCCCAGGAATATTTATCACTCTCACCCTCTGATTCTTCAGTTTGGTCTCCACTTGTCGGACGTCATCAGTTTCACGGGGTTCGTAGTTAGGTACACGAGACAGCCAGCTGTTCAGGTTGTCATAATCATTGCGGTAATTGTTGTATGACATCTTGGCTCTCTGCAAACTCTGAGACCTGCAAATCACAGCACAACAGATCAGTATACAGATATTATTGTGTGTAAAATATTCATTAACTTGTTTCTTTAATTATTTTTGAATGCATTTAAAACTTTCCCTCCTTGGTCTGATCATCTCACCTGGCGTCAGTCTGCCTGCTGAGGTTGTTGTAGCGCTTGTTGAGCTTCTGGACATCAGATTCCTGTCTCTCAATGTCGGGGCAGTGCTCTTGGAATTTGACAGCCATGTTGTCACAGCTGTTTTTGGCCGAGCGCAGGTTCTGCTCTGTCTCTGAGATCACAGCCCTGTTGGACCTCAGGTCTGATGCAATATCCTTAGGGGGGGGCAAATTAGATTAAATGAATACACACAGCAGGGTGTTCTTCAGAAAAGATTAATATGCATCAATGATGGAATGAGCGTGTGGAGCTTTCTTTTTCTTACAGTGTATACCAGCATTTATCATCCAGGA
The DNA here is from genome assembly GCF_905171665.1 of Trachurus trachurus. Lineage (NCBI taxonomy): Eukaryota > Metazoa > Chordata > Actinopteri > Carangiformes > Carangidae > Trachurus > Trachurus trachurus. Next base: position 27,866,381 of record NC_139905.1, read on the forward strand.
TTTATGTTTGCAAGTGCAAAAACTCCACTGGCTATGTGCTGGTAAAGGTGTATACACAGGGGCCACACTTGTTTTGGGCCCCAGGGGCAGATATGTCAACATTTGCCTCTCCATTTACCCTCAATTACCCTCCAAACACTAACCCCCAGTGGCCTAATATAAAGCATTTTCTTTAGTCTCCTTTAAACAGGATTTTAATGTTTGTTCTGTAACTTTCAATGATTTTTTAAAATAGGTTAGTATGTGATGTTGGATGTTGTTTATGTATTTGTGTCTATTTTGGACTATATACTGTATACAGCTTTTATTCTTTTTCCTCATGATGATGAATTTTTCTTCCCACTGACTATATAAATATATGTGTGTGATTGTGTGTTTACCATAGCCTAAATTTCGTTGTCGAATAATAGTGTATGTTATTTTCTATATTGAAATTTTTTTCTACATTTAAACATTTTTCAAATTTTCCAGGCTCGCCCCCTTTTCATTCAATTGGATCACACATCAACACACCTGTGACCCATGTGGTCCATGTTTCTCTATAGATGTGAGTGTTCTATTGTTTTGATAGCACCTGAAGAAGACCATACGGTTGAAAACGTTTGTGTGCAATTAAAGTCACTGTCACTTGTATTGCCCTGCACCTCAAGACAGCCTGATGTGCGTATTAAAAAACCCTTGCTTTTCCCGAAACATTTGCCTCTATACCACCCAATCTGTTGCTTGCTTTTCTTTCTGGCAATTTGACAAATTTGACAACGCTCACACTTTAACACTCAGCCCTACGGCCAATTTGGAGTCACCAATTAACCTAATGTGCATAGACTGCTGGGGGAAGCTGGAGAACCTGGAGAGAACCAACACAGGTACAGGGAGGATGTGCAAAGAACCTGCCCAAAAGTCAGTTAGTACAGGATATTATTCTAATGTGTGCCACACAGTGCAAATGCTTACTGCAAGCTCCCGCTGGGTTTTCTCCACTGAGATGTTGTCTGCTGGAGCAACTTCCTCCCTGGCCAGCTTGTTCTCATAGGTGGACAGGAACGTTTTTCCATTCTGAATGGAATTCTCCAGCTGGTTGGAATTTTTCAGTCTAAAACAAAAGAGAGTTATTAGATGAAGAGAAATGCACCATATTCAACCATTTTGAACAACATGTTTGGTCTGAACCCATTTAAACCAGGTAACACAGAGGAACACTGAGAAACACTGAGATATCTATCAAGTCACATACTTCTCCTGAGAGCTCTGGAGAAGCTGCTCAACTTTGTTGTACTTCTTGCTGGCCTCGTCCACCTTGTTGTTCAGCTGCGGAGCACTGATGCAGTTCGGGTTTGAGACCAAGAAATTCTTTGCTTCCTGCACTTTGGAGGATTTATCTGGCTCAATCCTGGTGACAGCTGCAGCGATGTCCTGAAGGGAAACACCACACACAGGCACGTGAGTTTAAAGATGTGGGACTGTGTGTTTTCATACAGCAGAATGAAGTGAAGGCCCTACCCTCATGTCATGCAGGCGGTCAGAACTGTCCTGCAGCGGCCTGGTCTGCTCCAGCGGTGGGCGCACTCGTGCATGAATGGCCTTCTCCTGTTTGTCCAGGTCAGTGACGACTTTATCCAGACCGGCCATCAGCTGACGGCACTGCTGCTCCTGCTTGTCTGAGGTCACACAATCACACACAGCATGATGAAGTTGATTATTTGCTTTCCCCCTTCTCAGTGGTACAAACAGGTTGACAGCTACTCTGGATTATCTAAATAAAATTATTTATTTTCACTATAGGTCTATCCTTAAAGGGGAATTGCTTTTTTTTTTACAACCTGGACCTTATTTCTAGCATAAAATACGATCATTTACTCACCCAGATAACTTTGGTGTCATTACAAGTCGTTTCGATGAAATTATATCCATATAATGCGAGTCTACAGGGCAGCGGAATGCAGCCTCTAAATAACACATTATTATTATTTATTTATTATTATTATTATTATTATTATGATACGCTAGTGATATTCCCCTCTGAGTCCGGGGTTAGGTCATCCAGGTCAGGTCAGTAGGTCAACCTACGGACCCCGGATGTTGATAACAGCTAACCCCGGACTCAGAGGAGAATAGCACTAGTGTATCATAACAAAATATTGGTGAAATGAACCAGTTTCGCTGCAGATAATGTGTTATTTAGAGGCTGCATTCCGCTGCCCTGTAGACTCACATTATATGGATATACACGGCTCTCGGCTGGAGCTAATCGACTTGTAATGACACCAAAGTTATCTGGGTGAGTAAAAGATCATATTTTATGCTAGAAATAAGGTAAAAAAAAAAAAAAAACAGCAATTATCCTTTAGATAACACAGTGGCACAATGTATATAGTCTTTGGTCTAATTTGTGTCAGTTTAGGGTTCTTGAGATCCACTCACAAACCACTTTATTTACCCAAGTTGTTGAAAGAAACCTCTTATCACACAGGACAGTATCCAGGTGGTTTAATGTGGACCATCAACATTTCTTTAGAACATCTGCAGCTAATCAATGAGGCATAAATCAACTGGTGACATCAGGGTGGGTGTCACCAGTTGGAACTAGAAACTTGGAGCTCGGGGATGCTAATCCAGCCTTGTCAAAATGTTGAAATGAGGTTTCAAGTCTGTTAAGGACCTGGATTTAAAATGTGTCTCCAGCCATCCCACTTGATGATGATGATCTGCAGCTTCACTGCTTTATTATGCAAATAAACAGGCATGTGTTGTTGTTTTTAACCAATAAACTCTTGGGTTTCAGGTACATTTACACCTGAACTTAGAGCTGACCACTGAGGTGAACACCAGGTCTGCACAGGGTCAAAGATCTGTGTGTGTGTGTGTGTGTGTGTGTGTGTGTGTTGTGGTACCTGTAGCTGTGCCTGTCCCACTCTCCCTCTTCAGCTCATCAAAGCGTTTCTGCAGAGTTGACTTGCTGCTCGTCATCTTCTGTTTCACGGCCTTCTGCTGGCTGGCCAGGCTGGAAGCACACAACATGACATCCTGTTACAGCTGCAAACGTTGGAGTTGATACAATAAATGATTTTTAAGAAGTCACGTGTGTGTCCTTTATATATTTGCACACACTCACTTGTCAGAGACGGCCACAGCCTCAGGGTCGGTGGGGGGAATCATGAAGCAGACGGCGGGGGCAGAGATTTTACGTCCAGCTGCGTCCTTCACGTCCCATTTGGCGCCATTGTTCCGGAGCAGAGTGTACCTCTCCCCGCGCTGGATCTGTCCCTGTACAAGACCAACAATCTGTCATCAGCATCTCATTTGTTCAATTAACTTTCTTTTTTTTAATTTTAGATCAGAGGTTATCTGCAAAATGGCAGTCTGATTTAATTCAACTAGCTGGAATTAAATGATCTCAAGTTGATGTTGGACAAAGCCTCAAACTGAGAAATATTTTAATAAATCTGCTGCATTCTGATCCCCCAGGGTTTAAAATAACATCCTGAGTCTCAGTCTGAAGGATCTGAATACATTACATCACATAACACAGCAGGTACAGGCCTGGGATTTAGACAGTGCTTAGTTATGTGGTCTGATAGCAGGGAACGTCCTGAGATAAATACTGCCACAAGCTGAAACACAGTAAATAAAGTCTCTACAATGTGACAATTAGATTAGAAAAAGAATCTGATCAAGGAATAAGACAGAAGAGGACACAATGATGCTGAGGTATTAAAGGAGGACTCTAAAAAAAGAACAGGGATGAAAAAACAGCTGCTGACAAAAGTTAAATCAATACTATGGAACAAAAGTTTAAAGACCTTTTCTATTGATTTTAAGGTTCTTTTATTGGTTTTTAAAGCTCTTAATGGTCTTAGTCCTTCTTATCAGTCAGATTTGCTTTTAACTCATGAGCCATCCAGAACTCTCAGGTCTTCAGATAGAGGCATTTTATTAATACCTCAAGTCAGAACCAAAACTCACGGCAAAGCAGCTTTTTGTTATTACGGTCCACGACTGTGAAACAGCCTGAAGACCTGAGAGCAGCTGCCAATGTGGACATTTTTAAGAGCAAACTTAAAGTAACATTGCGGAGTTTTTCGGCCTTAAAATAATGTTTCCAGACTCATTGCAATGATAGAAAAATGGTTAATAGGATGAATGGTGCTGCCACAGCAGCCTGAGCCGGGTCGCGTCGGCTGAAACTGCACTATGTAACTTCCCTGCACGGGTACGAAACACCGCCCCCCCTCCTCCCCCCTCCCCTCTGCGTCGAGGGAGAGACGTGGTGGTATGGGTAAAAGCGAAACTTACGTTCCCCTCCGGTCGTCGTCGCCGCTGCCGCTGCCGCCGCCACCACCGCCCCCCGCCCCCCCTCACCCCCTCCTCCCCTCCCCCGACCACCCGCCACACAGTCTCCTTGCAAATATGTGGGAAATACTGTCGTTTATTAATGGGAATAAACGCTTTTTCCCCCCAGACGATAGCGCTTCTCAACCAGATGGTGGAAGCACTGAGCTGAAACTCCGCAATGTTGCTTTAAGACACACCTTTTTAGCTTGGCTTTTGATTAGATTTTACTTATAGGTTTTACTATTTGATTAGTTTTCCTATCCTTTTATTTATCGATTTTTACTGTTTATTAATTTTTGTATTATTATTTTATTTTATTTGTATTTATTTATTTATTTTTAATCTTTTTAGTCTTAGCCTATTTATTGTATAATTTTAGCTATTTGTATCATGTCCTTGCACTTATGCTAACTTTTAGTTCATTTGATTTATTTGGTTTTATCCAGTCCCTGATGTTTCCTCACAGCAAATTGTTGAGAGTAAGATAATGTAGTGCTTCAGTTGCCTTCTTTTAAGCTCTATAAAAAAAAGCAATATAAAAGTTTAATAACTTTAAACTTTATCTATTTTCTTTTATTCTACTTTTTTATTCTTCTTTGCTCCTGCTTTTAACTATGTGTTTTTGTTTTTATGCTGTTTTATGCTGTTCTTTTTAAATGTTTTGTCTTTATGTAAAGCACATTGAGCTCAGTTGCCTTGGTATGAAATGCACTATATAAATAAAGATGCCTCGCCTTGCCTTGCCTATAAATGAGTGTGGGCGTGGGTGTGTGTGTGTGTGTGTGTGTAGTTGCGTGACTTTGGGTTTTATTTTTGCTTTGTTTTGTCTGCTTTTATGGTTTAAAGCGCTTTGTGCTACATTTCATTTGTATGAAAAGTGCTCTATAAATAAAGTCTGATTGATTGATTGATTGAAAATAGGAAAGATGTGTTACATTATTTACAGAAAGTTGCAGGATTGCTGAGTCCTTTTCTCTTTCTCGTATGTACAGAACATCAGACATTGTTCCAGTGACAGGACGTACGTACCTCATCGGTGTCAAACTCACACAGAGCTTCAACAGGCAGCAGCTTCTGGGGCGTTTCTCTGCGGTACTTCAGAGGCATCACCTGCAGGCTGCGCTTCTGAAGAGCCTTGACCCGCTCATCAAAGTGCTCCATGGCTTTGGCTTGGTCCTTCACACACACACATAAATACAAACTATGTAAATATTTTCATCTGCTGAAGAAGATATCATCAGATCTCCATGTTGGGATGGAACACTCACATCCAGCTCCCTGATCAGACCTTCCATCTGATACACGTCCTTGAACTCTGGGTTGTACTTCTGGTTGACCTCTGTCTCCAGCCGCTTCTGCAGGTCCTGAGTGTCACGGGCCTCCTTGTGGTACTGGACGCACACAGATGCACACTCACATGAGACTGATGCTTTGCCAAAATGTGTGTGTGTGTGTGTGTGTGTGTGTGTGTGTGTGTGTGTGTGTGTGTGTGTGTGTGTGTGTGTGTGTGTGTGTGTGTGTGTGTGTGTGTGTGTGTGTGTGTGTGTGTGTGTGTGTTTGTCTGCCCTCAGTGTCTAACCTTATGGTACTCATCCATGTGTTTCAGGTGGTTTTCCTCACAGATGAGCAGGTTCAGGTACTCCTTCCAGTCAGCGTGAACCGCCTCCATGTGAGCCTGACAGAAAAAGTGTGTGAGGATGTGATTAGACTCAACAGTTGATGTACATTAGTTACAAAACAGCACAGAAGAATTGCAGAAGAATGTGCACCATGCTCGACTGTTGCAGCTTAAAGGGGAATTGCTGTTTTTTTTACAATCTGGACCTTATTTCTAGCATAAAATACGATCATTTACTCACCCAGATAACTTTGGTGTCATTACAAGTCGTTCCGATGAAATTAGCTCCAGCCGAGAGCCGCGTATATCCATATAATGTGAGTCTACAGGGCAGCGGAATGCAGCCTCTAAATAACACATTATCTGCTGAGAAACTCGTTCATTTCACCAATATTTTGTTATGATACGCTAGTGCTATTCCCCTCTGAGTCCGGGGATAGCTGTTATCAACATCCGGGGTCTGTAGGTTGACCTACTAAGGACTTGTAAGTAAGTCCAGGTCATTTTGTTCTGACAAGTCGGAAACACGCAGAAACGAACCGTAGCATAAGCCACGACCCTGGATGTTGATAGCAGCTAACCCCGGACTCAGAGGGGAATAGCACTAACGTATCATAACAACATATTGGTGAAATGAACGAGTTTCACAGCAGATAATGTGTTATTTAGAGGCTGCATTCCGCTGCCCTGTTGATTCACATTATACAGATATACGCGGCTCTCGGCTGTAATGTAATGACACCAAAGTTATCTGGGTGAGTAAATGATCGTATTTTATACTAGAAATAAGGTCCACATTGTAAAAAAAAAACGGCAATTCCCCTTTAAGAAAATGTACATACAGTAGAGACAACAATTGCCCCCTACACCTAAAGGTCAGAAGGTCAGGAATCCGTTTGATACTGTTTGAGTAATCAAAGTAATCATTTTCACTCTATTCTAGCACGACTGGTTGATACCAGCATATAATGAGTTGTAGTTTATGTGGCAGGAAATGTGTGGATGACCTGTCCCCACATTGAGGTGGTAGCGGAAAGAGTTAATTTTGGAGGTTATCGGCAGAGGAAACTGGGTCTAAATGGATCCCTGGGAAAGCCCACGCTCTGGACGCCCAGATGTGCAGCGATGGAGGAGTCTTTACCTCAATGACATTCTTCCCAGGATGTGAAGAGGCAATCAGCTTCTCTCCATCCTCGTTCAGCTTGGTGACAGTGGCCTCCTTAGACTCCAGACATTTGCCGATGAAGTTCTGTAGGGGTGAGACACATGTAAGGAGTAAATTGGGTATTGGACGTTGGAAGTGTAGCTGGTTGTTACGCGTTGGTGTATTGTGCACTTCTCAGCTACCTCATACTGCCTCTGGCGGGCGGGGTAGTCCAGGTTGGTGTCACTCCAGTCATAGTCGATCCTCTCTCCAGCCTGTTGGTCCATCCAGTACAGCTCGTTGGTGCAGCGCTGCATGTAGTCCCGCAGGCTCAGCAGGTTCCGCTGACGAGCGCTGGAGGCGGTCTAAGACAAGGGAACAAGACACTTCATCATGAGAAAATGGATGACTTGATGACTGGAAGTCGATGTACTAATGAAATTAATTGGAGAAAGGTTCATTTTTATGCACAAATCTGACAATGTGAGCAGCAGGAGCAGTGTTCAACAGTTTAAAATACATGTGAATAATGTGAACTGAATTATAAATTGAAGAGGTTTTAAGGGGGGACACTACAGGTGAATAGGGTAAAGACTGTTTAACTAACAGATATCACCATGAAAGTTTATCACTTACATTAAGACAAATATTTTTTGTATTACACGTTTTGTCAAATTTTATGTGAAAAATGTGCTAATTTGCATACATTTCCAGAACCAAAATCTGAACAATAAAGCCCCTTTCAAAATTCTTGTTTTATTTTGTTGACATATTAGAGTTAGAAGTTTTTACAGAGGGGATTTTGGATATCTCTTTTTATCTTTTTGAGAAAACGGCCTTTAAAGACTTAAAACTCCTAAAACTAAAATTCCATAGATTGTTAATGTAAATCATACTTTTACGATTGGTTGTGAATATGGAGGAAATTACAATTTTTGGAGCCTACATAATTGTTCAGGAGAGAGAGAGCTTTACAATGACACCTGACATGACATGGGCCAGACAACAGCATGTTAACTTTCTGTGAATTTAGGAGAAATCTACTGATGAAAGAGACAAAATGAAGTAAAATAAAAACCTTAATGTGGATTTTCTACCATTTCTTTCGACTTTTCTGAAAGAAGACATTAAGGAGGAAAATAGCCCAAAATCTCAAAATTGATCACTGCATGAAAAAACTGTGTTTTTGCCTGTAGTGTCTCACCTTAATGTCAATAACCTCAGGGTTGTTGGGTGGAAGCAGCTACAAACAAACAAGCTGAACAGTAATAAAGATCCAGTAGCTCTGTAACAGCTGCCGATCAGAACTTTAATCTCACCTTTTACTTTCAGGTTGAGGCTGATATTAGATCAGTTTTTTTTCTCATTGTCAGCAAATATGATATTAGACCAAAACCAGCATGACTGATAACAGTTTCACTCTAAAAATAAATCAATGATAAAGAAAACAGTAAATTTGTTAGGGACTATTTTTTAGTGGTGGATTAATTCACATCTGGTGGTCTAGTGAGTATTTAGAGCAGCAGAATCTTATGATGATGTAATGAGTTCATGGTGATGATGATGATGTGTTAATAACCATAGAGCTCCATGGTTTATGATCATAGGAAGTAGAAAGTTTAGGTTTCAAAGCTTTGAGCACGTGTTGCAACATTTGTTTCAGTGCAATAAAGTCAACTTTAAAGGTGGAAGTGTTTGTCTGTAAACACATAAACTGGCTGCAAAGCAAGCAGGTGGTGACAGATGGAACGGTACACAGCTCTGGGCCTAGAAAGTGAGAGTTGGAGGAGGGGAGGGGGGTTACCAGCAGTTTGTTGTACTTCATCTGGAGGCCACTGACGTACTCCTGAAACAAAGAAAAGACAAAAACACAAGTTTTTATTCATATGTAACTAAATGCTCCATGGACTAAACAGCTATGTTCGGTAGTTAGTTTCAGTTTATTTCGGACATGTTAAAAGAAATAAGAAATAATACAGTAATGGACAGGCATAACAAATAAATACTTCACAAAGACAACACATGAAAAAAATAAAATAATTGGAAATGAAGATAATTCGATTTCTCTTTTTTCACATCCGAAAAGGAGTGGGAAGAAGTAAAACTTATTTACTCCCACCCCCTATTCATAAATTAGCTGTCAAGCTTCCCGATCATTATAATACAATAAGTTAATTTATAAGTTTACCTAGCTGGATTTATTCTAATATATTATCACTAATCTTTATCATATATATATATATATATATATATATATATATATATATATATATATATATATATATTATATATTTAGTTTCCAATAGATCATTGAAATGTTGGCAAATGTTACTCCATAATTCATCTATCCATACTCTGTGAATTATTCAATAGTTCTATTCTCTGTTCAACACCTAGTGCAGTTTCCCGCTGTGCATTCTGGACCTTCAAGAAGAGTCCTGACATCATTCAGCTCTTCATACCTTGTCGCCGCCGGAGGAGATGTGAGGGGCCAGAGCCTCCACCTCACTGTGGAAGATGTTGTGTTCCTCCACCTCGTTCTCCACAGTTGGCAGGTCCTGTCCAAAGCCCTTGTTGTTCAGGTTGTCCTGGGCAGGGAGACAGAAAGAGACACTTCAGTCCACTTCGCACGGACAAGTGTGACAGTCTGGACTGGTCTGATACTGGAATTCTTAAACCCTGATTTTTCAGCCACAGAGGTGACACTTATCTAAACCTACTGTATAATTACTGAAATATTTTAATACTCTAATTCCTTCCTTTGGTTTGTCACCTGGTATCTTCATTTGTTTTTTTTGTGAATTACTTAGTATATAGGTTTTTTAAGACAGTGTGTGCATCGAATTTGATCTATTCACTGAAAACATATTAGAAATACCAGGCATGTGTACAAATAACCAGTTGAGTAAAATAAATCAAGATGTATGTTTCAGTTTGCTGGTCTGTGGAGCAGCACAGAGGTCAGAGTCGGTGAAGCTTCCTACCAGCTTCTCATCGATCATGTTGCCCCAGTTGATGCTGGGCCTTCCCTCGGTGCGGATCAGGTGGTAGATACGGTCGTGGTCTTCTCTCAGCTTCATCACTCTCTCACGCAGCTGCTTCATACTGAACACACACACACACACACACACACAATGATGATGATTAATAACTCATGTTCATTGCATTCACTCTGTGTTCACAGATTCAACTGATAACTGTGATATTCACACCTTTATATTCAATAGCAGAGATTCTCCAATATAAGCTTGCTCACTCATTAATAATTGTGGACTATTTGAATTCTATATCTATTCTATTGAATTTACAGTTTCCCCAGTCACATCAACTGTGAATTTTCTCTATTGTTGTTAAACAAAGCAGTTTACGTAAATGAAACCTGTGGATTTTCAAATTAAATGCAGGGATTGTACCCATTGGGTGACTAGAAAGCTTCCAATGTGAAACATCTGTTTATCTGTGAAGTGATGGGGCTAAGTAGAAGTGATACGAAAGACTGAGTTAAAAGAATAGTTCACCAAAAAATGAAATTCATCAATTCAATCACCCTCATGCTGATGAATACTCCAGAGTAGTTTTTTATTCCTCAAAGTGCACCTGGAGACCCGGGAGGCCGGTTCGTAGTCCAATGAAAACTTTATTTGAGAGTTATAGGGCCCAACACAAAAAGGTCCATAAAACTACACAAAAACCATTTAATATTCCTCCACACTGCTCGTCCACTGCAATCCAAGTCGAGTAAACTCTGGACTATATCCCTTCAGGACACTTGGATATATACAGTAGTATTCATATATAGTATTCATCAGCATGAGGGTGAATCACTAATGACTGAATTTAATTTTTTGGTGAACTATTCCTTTAATTCCTTTAATTGAAGACAGTAGAGATATGGCAGGATCATTTTGTTACACATTTGTGGAAATGTACATTATACTACATTTTTCTAGATAGTCAGATTGTCTACAGCAGTGGTTCTCAACGTGGGGTCCGGGGACCCCTAGGGGTCCTTGAGAAATTTGAAGGGGGTCCCCGATTCTTATTTTTTATTTAACCACTTTTTTCTAGAAGATTTTAACTTTTTTAAATTTTTTATTTAGACATTTTTTTTTACAAGAAATTTTACCACTTTTTTGGGGGAGAAAATTTTTCCTTTTTTTTTTCATTTATCTTTTTTTTTTTCTTCCTAGAAATGTTTAAATGTTTTTGGAGAAATTGGACCACTAAATTTGGTCCAATGGGGGTCCGTGGTCTAATTTGTGTCAATTTAGGGGTCCTTGACGTACAAAAGGTTGAGAACCACTGGTCTACAGTATATGTCCGTCTCAAATAAAGGCCGAACTAGTAGCTCCCATGCTACACAGCAGCACACAGTATAAACTTCAGGTGATAGAAGAAGCTCAAGTGAGCCGAGTGCCACTCACTCCTGCTCTATCATCTCAGCCTGTGGGTGCTGGAGACGCTTGGCGTTGACGGCGTCCTCGTCCAGGCCGGTGAGCAGGTCCAGAGAGTTGAGGATCCTCTTGTTGGTGTCATCCTGATACAGAGGCTGCTTCCCCTCGTTGATCTTACTCACATCCTGCAGCAAAAAAACACAGTCAGTCAGCTTCAGTCAACACCGCTGGCTACAATTAATTGTCAGAGTAAATACAAACATCAGCAGAACAAACACACAAACTCAAGTTATGTTCTTGTTGTCAGATGGCTCTCTTTCTTCCAATATGTCACCAGCAAATCCACTGGCAGGCTGCACATGGTTCAACATGGCATTTTAAAGTCACATTCAAAGGTGCTTTGTTTTCAACCTTGGATTTACTTTGAATAACACAGAATTGTGAAACATTAACATCTGTATGAGAGAGAATACTGGCACAACTCCTCTTGATCATTCTCTTTTTAGTTTTATCTCTCAGTTTTACTTTGTCAAATCAAATGACTCAGATGAAGTGATGAGTATGAGCAGATGTCTGCGGTTGCTGGGAGACACTGTGATCAGACTGCACCTTGTTGATGTTCTGCTCCACGTCGTAGATGTTCTTCTCCACCTTGTCGGCATTCTTCTGCAGCTTCTCGATCAGAGAGCTCAGCTCGGTGGATGGAGCACTGTGAGAGAGACACACACGTTTTGTATAATCTGATGATCAGAAAGTGCATAGGAAACTTTCAGTGGAAACTAAGGAAACATTGATAGAGAACGTCAACCAGACCACAGAGGTCTTCATTGTGTTCATTAGAAAGAGGCTTAAGGGGTGTGGTGACTTCTGTAATGACATCATGGGACATCAGCTTATTGTAATGGCAGCACAATTGCACTTACTTGTTTTTACATTATTATTATCTTATCGGCATGATAATCACTTAGTACTAATTCATTGGTAAGTTAAAGAGAATACATTAAAACAACGACAATAAAATAATTGGTAACACTTGACATCTATCTCTACAACGCCTTATAACCATACTTATAATGAGTTATAATGCAGTTATAGCACTGTATAACTATAGTTATAAATGTTCATAAATTATCATAATGCTTTATAGCAATAATCATAACACACTATAAAGCATTTTATCATGACTTATAAGGTCAGGTATTATAATACGTTATAAATGTTAGTAACTGGCTGACAATGCCCACATTGATAATGCATTATAAATATAGTTATAATGTGTTATAATTGGCTTATAGACGTGTATAACTATCATTATAAACACTCATAAAGTATCATAAAGCTTTATAACAATAAGCATAACACATTATAGAGCATTATAACTCTATTATAATACTTGAGCCATTATAAAATGCTCTATGATGTGGTCTGATTATTGTTATAAAGCCTCATAATAATTTATGAATGTTTATAATGATAGTTATACACGTTTATAAGCCAATTATAACACAGTATAACTATATTTATAATGCATTATCAATGTGGGCATTGTCAATTATAATGTATTATAATACCTGACCTTATAAGTCATGATAAAATGTTTTATAGTGTGTTATGATTATTGTTATAAAGCATTATGATCATTTATGAGTGTTTATAACTATAGTTATACAGTGCTATAACTGCATTATAACTCATTATATGTATGGTTTTAATGCGTTATAGAGATAGACGTCAAATAAAGTGTTACCAAATAGGTAATTCAACTATTGAAAAAAATGTAAAACATGATTCTGAATAGTGAGGTTGAACCTGTTAGGTGGATGTTGATCTGTTTGTGTTGTTGTGCTGCTTCTGGAAGCGTGATGTCATGTGATCAAAAATATACCCTTGCTCTTGTTCTGGGTTTGTTCCAAATGACTCAAAGGAAACCAAGCTGGAGCAGGTATTAATTTAATTTAATATACGTATAGTTGCACTAATGTTATTCAGCATTGAGCCGATAATAATAATGTAATGAACCATAATTACACTGCTACACACTGCTTTATTTCCTCCGGGATGGAAATATCAGGCGGATGACTCACAGCTTTTCTCTCAGAGTCAACAACAATCTGCCTTTCAGTCCAGGTCAGGACTACAGTCACTGTGACTGCTGGTGTCTCTCAGCTGAATGGACTCTCCGAGAGGGCGAGGACACTGAGACACAGACACCTCGCCTTGAAGTATAAGAGAAACTGGCCCAGCAGGCTTTTTACCTGCTATCACACAGGAGACACACCCAGTCCAATCACCGTGACAACTATCACCGACTGCAAGGTGCGTCTGAGTGACCTTGTGAATCCTGGTATATCACTCACAGTGTGTGAGGTTTTTAGTGTTATTGGGGATCACTGTCAAGGCTGTCTTTGTGTAACTCCAGAGCCTAACTGGTATTTTATTCATTCATGTTTATTTACTCTTTATACAGTCAGCAGCTCAGGATTAAAATCTCTTATCCAAGAGAGAGATGAGAAAAAGACATAATAAACTTATAATAAACATGATAAACTAAGAATTAACATTTACAAAAAACATAATGTATTTCATTTCGATGTTGCATAATCCCTGAAACCAGTTATGTTAACACCGGTGTAACCTTGAGGGTTCAACAGTTCCTGGATCAAGTTGTGTCGATACTGAATTTAAATGAGGGAAGAGACAAAAAACGACATATATTAGTACATCTCATTCTAGCTGATCAAAGATGGTGCCACGCAAATACATAACAAGAAACTGAGATTCATAACTTCAAAGCTCTGTTTCAGACCTGTATCATTACACAGTGTGTCCAGCAGGGAGTGCCGACACTTTGGACCTGGACAGTGGACACTGGTGTCCAGTCAACACATTCAAAGGGTCAGCTGTAAACTGATTGTGGCACAAACGCAAACTTGTCTATGTCTATGAATCTATGATGATGAGCTAATATTGGCTAATACTATCAGTCAGTGTGTATTTATCTGCACTGAGATGTTGTTATCTAGTTAGTGTTACTGCCATGATTGACTGCTGCATCAGCTTCAAAGGTCCAGTGTCAGTGCAGTGGACTGTTTCACATTAGCTTTCCCTTGCACTGTCCCAGTCTAATCATTAGTGATGTACTCACACAGATTCAGGGTCAGTTCTGGGTCACAAAGACGTCACACATCAACTGGTGTCCCTCAAATCAAGTGGTCACATGAAACTAGGAAATGTTCGAACATCTGTGAGCCAGTACCGAACACAGAGCCAAGGCCGTCCACCACCCAGCGCTTTAAACACACATCCACGCCCATGCACCGTTTGTTGCACAAGTTACATAATGCCTGTTGAATGCACACTGGACACTGACTTTCATTTCCCAGCCTCTTCTGGTTTTGATACGAAACAAGTTTGAACTGGTGAGTCCTGCAGAGCTCTGCACAAACTGTCACATCGCAGCACAACTCAACACAAACACTGCTCTGCTCTCACTGCAACCTTCAAACCGACAGGTCCATGTGTGAGCACAGCACTCATTCAGCCCACATCTATTACATGGACGTGACGCACACACACACACACACAGTTCACAACACAATGTTGGACCTGGAGAACACATGGTTTCTACGACAGAGTATTAGGGCCACATTGAGAAAAAAAAAAAGAAAGAATAAAGTCATAAATTTACGAGAATAAAGTCGTACATTTCCTATGAGAAAAAAGTCATAACATTATGAGAATAAAGTTGTAAATTTACAAGAATAAAGTCGTACATTTCCTACTAGAATAAAGTCGTACATTTCCGAGTATAAAGTCGTACATTTCCTATGAGAAAAAAGTCATAACATTACGAGAATAAAGTTGTAAATTTACGAGAATAAAGTCGTACATTTCCTACTAGAATAAAGTCGTAAATTTCCGAGTATAAAGTCGTACATTTCCTATGAGAAAAAAGTCATAACATTACGAGAATAAAGTCGTAAATTTATGAGAATAAAGTCGTAAATTTACGACTTTATTCTTGAAGTTTGTGATTTTTTTATTTGTCAATGTGGCCCTAATACTCTGTCGTATGGTTTCAACTCCAGAAGAGATGATAACAAACACCACCCTGAAAATCCCCTCTGTGTGTTGCAGAAAATGTTGCACAACTACAAACAGTCTTTGTCTTGATTCCCAGGGTAGGTTTTTTTTTTTGTTTTTTTTACACAATCATTAAACAACGCTACAATAGCTCTACCTGACTATATTCTGTGTCCAGACATGCTGTCTGTCTGTCGGTTCCCTGGGAAACTTGCTGGCTCAGATTCAGTGTTCCCAACAGAGGTTCTCTTGGTT
The DNA here is from genome assembly GCF_905171665.1 of Trachurus trachurus. Classification (NCBI taxonomy): domain Eukaryota; kingdom Metazoa; phylum Chordata; class Actinopteri; order Carangiformes; family Carangidae; genus Trachurus; species Trachurus trachurus. The sequence continues at coordinate 27,882,207 of NC_139905.1, forward strand.
CTGGGAAGGGAAGGAACTGGCACTGGAGCTTTTACTCAGCTCAGAGGTCTCCACAGGGAGAGGGTCAAATTAGAACCAGAACGCTCCAGCACTAAGTCATAGAGGGTGTGGAGCCTCGTGAGTGTCACAGTGAACCCAGAGCCCCACTGTGTCAGAGCAGCCCACTCCCCATCCACGTGTTTAAAGCCCAGACACATGCACAGAGTATGAGACAATAAACAAACAGGAGGGCTGCACTGTTTCTAATGGTTGTGCATTATCCATCCATGTCTAAAGAGAGGAAATATACTCTTCTACCTCTCAACCACAACATTTGAAAATGAACTGGCTTAAATTTTTATATGTCACCTATTATTTTGGATTATAAAGCTAGGAACAAATCACCATCTCCTAGGCTTTTAGTGGTGTAGCCATCTTTAGATCTTTTGCATTGTAAAAGAAGACCAGCATGTAGAAAATGGAGTGAATGCAGCAGCATTACAGAGATTCCATTACTGTTTATTATCAGGCTCATCAGGGGCTGGTTTGACCGTTGCTTAGATAGAAAGTCTAAACGCAAGCAGTTTAGCTCTTGACAATCTTGAGCTGGACTGTGGTACAATGCATTCTGGGTACATTAGTATTTTTGCAAAATTAAGCAAAGAATGAAACATACGATGGAGTATTAGGGCCACATTGACAATAAAGTGGTAAATTTACGAGAATAAAGTCGTACATTTCCTACGATAAAAAAGTCATAACATTGCGAGAATATAGTCTTCTAGGCAGGTGAAACAGCACAGTTCTATGGTAGATTGAAGATAATGGAAGATAATCTGTAAAATAGTTCTTTTGGTATTTTCTTAGCCCCCCCCCTCCAGCCTTCTTTACACCTGCTGAGTGACTGAGAGCAGTATCTCTCCACAGAGGGTGGAGCACAGCCAAGATATTAGGCTGAAATGAAAATGAACAGTCTCTGGGGAAAATGATCTCACTTAAAAAGCAACATCAAACTCCACACACACACACACACTTCTTCACTTTATTGTTTCCAAGGCAGAAAGCCTGTGTGTGTGACGGGGGACTGAGCCTGAGCCAGCTATTCTGTGGGAGAGGCTGCAGGCAGTTCCTCAGTCTGTGTCTTGTGGGGAGGAGGACAACCTCATAACTTATCAAACCAGTTACTACAACTTTACTACACGGCCTATCAGCCACACCCTCTGCTCGCTTATAGCACATTGTGCAATCGAATGCACGCTTTCCTGCGAAATTAGTCTTTAACATTCCATTCATTTGACATCCAGTCTCCATTAATATTCAACCCACAGCAGAGAGAATCAACTGTGTTCATCCAGCATAAGGCACAGCGTGTTCTCTTGTTGCATGTTCAGCTCAGCATACAAACTCAATGTGACTGATTAAAAACAACTTGACCTGGAATAAAACATGATCTGTACACGTTCTGTGAATAAATATAATACTACAACTGCGATTTTAAGATTCATTTGAATTCATTTTAAACTCTACATTTGCACTTCAACTTATTTTATGGTATGTCATTGTGCTGTATGTGTTAGTTTGTGCTCATTTGGATGAATTGCAAGTGAAGTCTGGCTGTAATCTGTTTTTTTGTGATGAGCTTCCTGACATTTGAATTTCCTTGCAGGGATGGATAAAGTTTCAAGCTACTCTAAATATAATATTGCCATAATATCATACAATAAGTGTTTATTCTTACTCATTCATGAATAATGTATAAAGTCTACTCTATACATTTCAATACTTTTTTTTTTACATTATGTGGGTGTGTGAGTGAGTGTTGCACAGAAGCAGATTGAGGTTGGTGGTGGAGGTCAGGGCCGTTGCATAGGGGAGAAAGGTGATGATAATTCTAGGGGCCCACAAAAAACCCCAGTAGTCTAATCTTTGTATGACTGATTTATTCTGCATAAGACCCTGACTAATACTCATAGTAATGCTGCATTAGCATCAAAACAAAGTAGGCTAAATAAAAAATTATAATACATACATACATAGTCTAAAAAAAAAAAAGTAGAAAAGTCAGGGGGTAGGGGCCCACTTTAGTAGCCTATTCTTTCAGGGGGCCCAGAATTCCTAGCAACGGCCCTGGTGAAGGTGTCGACGTGACTCCACCGGAACACGACGTCGCTTTAAATGAACGAGTGAAGAGAAGCGGAGCTGCTGGACAGAAGAAAAGAGAAACAAAGTGTGCTACTCACGCGGGCTTGGGCTGCGTTATCACAGTGGATTTGCTCTTCTTCTTAAACATGGTGACAGTCCACCTGTCAGCGGTTCGCGACGAAACAGTCCCAGTACAGGTGACCCTCACAGCTGTGTGTGTGTGTGTTGTGTGTGTGTTCCGTCCGCTCCGCTGCGCACACCGCTCCGAGCGTGTCGTCTGTCTGATAGGTCCACACACCCTTCAGTGTCAGAGCTTCTCCTCCCACTGTGTCCGCGCGCCACTGACTAAACCCATCACCTGCTGCTGCCTTCACTTTTACTGCTTTCGCCTCAACCCGTGAACCTGTCGGTGCAGGAGGGGCGGGGCTACTGCTACGGGGCCGCCCCGCCCCTCCCCTCACCCTGCCCTCACCTCCCAGATATTAACCAAACACACGCAAGGCAAGGCAGGGCAAGGCATCTTTATTTATATAGACCGTTTCAGAGAGTATAAACAAATACAGGTGTTACCAAGGATACTAATTAAAGCAGATATCAGTGGAATGTTTTTGTTAATATAAGTCCTAAATAGTCCTATCTTCCGTCAGCAATCACTTACATGAAGTATTTCAGCCTAAACACGAGTCTCTCCGTCACTCTGCTCTGCTGTAACCCGAGGAGAAAATTTTCCTTGTGGGATACAAGTGTTATCCAATGAGGAGAGAGAACGGCATGAAGGGCTGTGTGTGCAGCCAAGGGATGCGCGTGAATGTGGTGACGTAGCACGAGGACCAATTGATGCCTGACAAGGGCGGGGGCTGCTAACTCATGGTGCGTTCAAAGAAACTCGTACTTTGTGTTTTTCCTTCCTGTGAAGTCATACCAGTTCGATCTGGTACGAGTTCACGGGTCGGAAGTTACGAGTGGCCGTTATAGGGAACTTTCACAGACAACAGGATGGTAAAAACACGAGCTACGGGTTACCTGGAACGCTACCAAGTCGTAGTTGTGACTTGAAGCTGTAACTTACGGTTTCAAAAGCCTGCCTTGAACGCAGCATTAGCCGAAACGGCCGTGAAGCTGATATCTGCTTTAAGGCTCCATTCAATTTAGTGTACCAGAGCGTTTTCTAATGAGCCACACCTGTCTTTGTTTATACTCTCTGAAAGGGTCTATAGCGCATTTCATACCAAGGCAAATCAATGTGCTTTACATAAAGACAAAACTTTTTTTTTTTTTTTTTTTTAAGAACACCATAAAACAGCATAAAAACAAAAAACACAGAGTTAAAAGCAGCAGCAAAGAAGAATTAAAAAAGTAAAATAAAAGAAAATAGATGAAGTTTAAAGTTCTTAAAAAGAGCTCAACTATAAGCACATGAAAAGAGAAATGTTTTTAACCTGGATTTAAAAGTGCTTACAGTTGGGGCTGATCTCAGTTCTGCTGGTAGTTTGTTCCACTTGTGAGCAGCATAACAGCTAAATGCTGCTTCACCATGTCTGGTTTGAACTCTGAGCTCCACTATCTGACCTGAGTCAGATCTCAGAGCTCTACTGGGTTTATACTCTACTAACATGTCATTCATGTATTCTGGACCTAAACCATTCAGTGATTTGTAGACCAGTAGCAGAACTTTGAAATCTATTCTGTAGCCGACTGGGAGCCAGTGTAAGGTCTTAAGAACCGGGGTGATGTGATCTGATCTCTCCAGATCAGACAGCTTTGTTCTGTAAAACTCGAGCTGCAGCTGTTTGACCTGCAAAAACAACACAGAAAAACAATGCACTGTCCTGAGAGATATCATAACAGTAGTAACCAAACAGTTAGAGATGAGTTTTAAAAAATGGATGAGAAAAATGTGTGTATGTGAGAGTGTGTGTGTCTGAAGATGTGCAGTATAGGTGAGGTAATACACAGCTGAGAAGGGTGTGGCAGCCAGGGCTAACACTGGCTGAGCCCGTCTGACTGGATAGTGTCCTCCTGCGTGATTGTTGTCATTGTGTATGTGTGTGTGTGTGTGTGTGTGTGTGTGTGTGTGTGTGTGTGTGTGTGTGTGTGTGTGTGTGTGTGTGTGTGTGTCAGTGATACTACGACTCTCCACAGGAATTCCAGGTGAACTAGCAGGTAATGATTATACAGAGAGCAGGTGTAACAGAGGGTCTGGGTGCCGTCACTCACCCATAAAGGCCATGCAGGAGACCAGGGTTCGAACCTCACCTGAGGCAGTCCATACCAAACACAACGCAGAGGGCCAAATTAAAGGGATAGTTCAACATTTTTACAAATTGGCCCATTGCCATAATCCCTATAGTCATAGCAGTAGGTTTGTTACCTTTAATTGTCGGTGTAAACTATTTTTAGAACAGTGGAGCAGAGCCGCCAGCTGCTCAGAGCTACGCTATGGAGGGTAATGGGATTTCTTGGTTTCCCTCATCAAACTCATGAAATACGCAATCCAAAAACTCCAAAACGCTTTCGTGGACAAATTGTGACCTGCACATGAAATAATAATGGAACGTTACGAAACAGAGCCGTTTTCGAGGTAAATGCAAAGTCTGCTTGCTGAAAAACTGTCCCTGAAGGCAACGCGCATCAGCGGTTTTGCATGAATTTACCTCTAAAACAACTCTGCCTCGTAACGTTCTGTTACTATCTCATAGCGTGGTGAATGTGCAGATCACAATTTGTCCACGAGAGCGTTTTGGAGTTGTTGGATTGTGTATTTGATGAGTTTGATGAGGGAAACCAAGAAATCCCATTAGCCTCTGTAGCGTAGCTCTGAGAAGCTCTGGGCTCCGCTCCGCCATTCTCTTGTGTGAGAATCCTCTAAACTTGGCTTTGTGTTTGTGTATATCTTCTCACTTGTACCTGTTGCAACACGTCCACACCTCCACTGCTCCTTGTGCTGTTCTTGTTTGACGGTGTGAACATTTCCTTCTTCACTTGACATGCTGCATTCTTGATATTTAAAAGTACTCAAACATGGACTGTGTGTATGGACATTATGTCTTTACTCATGTGTAACCTCTCTGATTGGCTGTATTGAGTGGAGTCATTGCTTCCATCCCTCTGGAGAGGTGAAGCAGTGTCATTGAACATCTGTGCAGAAGGCCACCGCTACACCACTGTTATCAGCTGCAAGAAACAGAGTGTGTGTGTGTGTGTGTGTGTGTGTGTGTGTGTGTGTGTGTGTGTGTGTGTTTCCATGTTCTCATGTGTGATTGAGGAAACCAACAGAGTGGTGCTGGGTTCTGTCCTTTCCTGTGCTGCCTCTTCCTCTCCCTGTTCATTCTCTCACAAAGAAACAGTTAGCACCGACAGCCCAGCTCAGGTCTTCTTCATGTAGTTCATCTTCATCAGAGTGAGCAGTTCCCACTCTTCATATGGTTTGTTCTTAAAATTGTAAGACAGTGACCTTAGAGTTCATGACATCCTGACCTTTGACCCCAGGGAGTTCAAGTTCAAAGGAGTTTAACCACCGCTGCCGTCTGACTCACAGGTTCACTTCTCAATCTAGGTTTTCTCTGCAGCTGTGAAACATCATCAGTCTTCTTGGCCAGGTCTCTCTTGCAAAAGAGATCTTGGATCTCAATGGGACAAACCTGGTTAAAGCAGAAGTGAGTGATCCGGTCGTTTTCGCTAATGCTGCGTTCCAGGCTTTTGAAATCGTAAATTACAGCTTCAAGTCACAACTTACGACTTTGTAGCGTTCCAGGCAACCCACTCGTGTTTTTCCGACCTGTTTTACCGGTGAAAGTCACTATAATGGCCACTCGTAACTTCCGACCGGTGAACTCGTACCAGATCGAACTGGTACCACTTCACGGTCGGAAAAATACGAGTTTCCTTGAACGCACCATAACAGTCCTCGTCGCTACGTCACCACATTCACGGCGTTCCTTGGCTGCACACACAGCCCTGCATGCCGTTCTCTCTCCTCATTGGATAAAAACTGTAGGATACGATAAATGTTTTCTCTTCGGCTCAGAGCAGAGCAGAGGGACTGAGAGACCCGTGTTTCAGACCAAACACTCTATGTAAGTGATTGCTGTCGGAAGATATAACTATTTAAGACTTATATTAACACAAATATATCACTCACTTCTGCTTTAAGTTACCAGTTTGAAAAAAAGATTACACAAAGGAATGAAATATGAAGTTTATTCAACAATGTCCATTGTTAACATAAAAAAACATTTAATACACAACTTGTAACCTCCTTGTATGACGTCGGTCTGAAGGAAGTGCCGGCTGCAGACGGTGGTGCTCTTTTTTATTATAGTAAGGGCAACATATGAAAATCTGGGAACTAAATCCTTACCAAGAAATTTCTTCACAATTGTCTTTAGGAACGTGTGTAATATCATGTCTTAAAATGTTGAAATTCAACTCCTGTGGGAAACCCCCTAAAAAACTACTCAAAGTTGGGGTACCCGTAACTGGATTTTTGAACATTCCGATATGTTAAATTTGGCCTTAAGTTACTTGTGAGGGGTCAAACTAGGGGTTTTTCATGATTCTGAGTTGATCGCAAACATTAGTTTTATGCCCAAAACACTCCTTGGTGGAGAAAAAAACAGCCACACCCACTTTTCTTGTTCATCGGAACCCCCACTACCACCAATAGAATGTATTGCAGAGCCATTCCTTATCATTGCAGAGGTTGTGTTACATAATACTACTAAATACTCAATATAATGTAACTTCTATCCTTTTTTCTAAAGGACATTATACAGACCCTCCAGGATTTTATGATTATCACAATTGCAACTATTAATGCAAATTCAATCATGAATTCTTTGGCCTTGCCACTGCAACTTTTCAGCAAATTTGCTATCATAGACCGCTGTGGCTACTAGCTGTTTTCAGCTGTGGCCACAGTGTTTCCATTACCTTTTTTTTGCATGTCTGTGTTTTTATTACTAGTTATTGTTATTGATTACATGCATAAGAAACTTAAAAATTGTGGTAACACTTTATTTGATGCCTATCTCTATAATGCATTATTATCATATTTATAATGAGTTATAATACAGTTATAGCACTGTATAACTATAGTTATAAACACTCATAAATGATCATAATGCTTTATAACAATAATCATAACACACTATAAAGCATTTTATCATGACTAATAAGGTCAGGTATTATAATACGTTATAATTGTTAGTAACTCACTGATAATGCCCACATTTATGCATTATAAATATAGTTATAATGTGTTGTAATTGGCTTATAGTCATGTATAACTATCATAATAAACACTCATAAATGATCATAAGGCTTTATAACAATAAGCATAACACATCATAGAGCATTATAACTCTCTTATAATACTTTATAAAATGCTCTATAATGTGTTATGCTAAATGTTATAAAGCCTTATGATAATTTATGAGTATTTATAATGATGGTTATACATGACTATAAGCCAATTACAACACATTATAACTATATTTATAATGCATAAATGTGGGCATTATCAGTGAGTTACTAACAAATATAATGTATTATAATACCTGACCTTATAAGTCACAATAAAATGTTTTATAGTGTTATGATTATTGTTATGAAGTATTGATTATTGTTATAAAATATTATGATCATTTATGAATGTTTATAATTGTAGTTATACAATGCTATAACCACATTGAACTCATTATAAGTATGGTTATAATGCATTATAGAGATAGGCGTCAAAGTCTTACCAAAATGGTTATTAGTTGGCTAACAGTAAATAATATGGTTAGTTAGCCAACTCCAATGTGCGACTGAATCTGATGACCATCTGACCATTTTATTTACCTAAATGCTAGCTGACTGCCCCATTAGCTATCAAACTAGGATAACATGGTGTAGGGCTATTGTCTTCACAAGGATTTTTGCAGTTAGGTTTAGGCGGTGATCTACTATACTCAATAGAATACATTAGAGATACAGTAAGCTATTCCTGTGCATGACAGAGGTTTTCTTTAATGTCACAAAAAAACTTCTACTATTACTACTGAATACTTAATATAACTTATATTCTACCTTTTTACATTGTTGGACATTAATCTAGCACATACGTCAATCTCATGTCAAAAACCTGGGGGCCAGATCTGTCCTGCGATACACTTTTATATGGCCTTCAAGAAAAATATTATGTTAATAATGGCCCACCAATATAGCATTCACATTACTCACATTACAAATCCCATAATACACTACAACAGCTACCATACGGTCATGACCAAGCAATAGGCCCAAGCTGGAATGAACAAGTTTGTGACACACTGCAACATCTTTTTCCATTCTTCAAAAACGACCTCTTAGAGCCTGGATGCTCGATGGAGATTGATGCTCAGTGTGTGTGCAGATAAACATTACCATGTTTGCAATCAATGTAGCACCACTGTGTATTTTTTGTGCTTTCCCTATCTTCATTTCGAACAAACTTGTTTCAGTTGTTGCTGGTATGTGAAATCTGGTGCATGTCCACTGTCTTTTCTCTCTCGCTGCTTGCTACCGATCCGCATAATAAATTACATTTATAATAACTTTTAAAATAAATTTAGCGACACCACAAAATCCTGGAGGGTCTGTATAATGTCCTATAGAAAAAAAGGTAGAATAAATGTTACATATATTGAGTATTTAGTAATATTATAAACCTCTGCAATGATAAGGAATGGCTTCTCTGCAATACATTCTATTGGTGGTAGTGGGGGTTCCGATGAACAAGAAAAGTGGGTGTGGCTGTTTTTTTCTCCACCAAGGAGTGTTTTGGGCATAAAACTAATGTTTGCGATCAACTCAGAATCATGAAAAACCCCAAGTTTGACCCCTCACAAGTTACTTAAGGCCAAATTTAACATTTCGGAATGTTCAAAAATCCAGTTACGGGTACCCCAACTTTGAGTAGTTTTTTAGGGGGTTTCCCACAGGAGTTGAATTTCAACATTTTAAGACATGATATTACACATGTTCCTAAAGACAATTGTGAAGAAATTTCTTGGTAAGGATTTAGTTCCCAGATTGGTCAAATATCTGCTAAAATGCCCTTACTATTATTAGGTTTTTTCTTTTAATATTGTGAATCCACTTCTTTCTTTGGTCCACATAGGGCATTCAGGAACACAGAAAAAGCTGTGGTTGCTAGCACTTCACCTTCTTTTCCCTGTCTTTACTCGACATTTTTCAAACATAAAACATAAAAGCGATAAAAAACATTATACATTACATACAACATAAAAGAGACTATAACGTTATAACTACCTGTAGCAAAAGAACGCGTAGAAGTAGCTGGCTGTGGTCTGTTTGATTTGTTTTTACCGCGCGTTGTGCTTGTCAGAATCTAAGCGGAAGTGGAGTTACCCGTTTTCCGGTTTGGTCATGTGACCCTCGGCATAGAGCCTATTAATGGTGGAAATGCTGGGCGAGCCGACCAGCGTTTCCCTACTTTCGGTTTCGCTAACGCTGCCCGGCAGGTCATGAGAATAACGTCGCCGAATCACCGTTTATGGTCGGAACTACGACAGTATCTGATCGTCTTCAAACCTCTGACTTTTATTATTGATGAATGAAAACATTCTGGGCACGTCCATCTTGCGCCAGTCCAAGAATTTCACCATGCGCGCGGAGGCTCATGGTAAATGTAGTATGAAAACACTTGCCTTTCCAAAACTCCTCGTTGTCCCTTTAATCTTTGAGTTGAAACGTAAAATTTGTTGCTGCTCTCTAATCTGGGAGGAAGAAGCAGAATAAATATGTGATTTGCTGCATAATTTACCAGATGGCTAACCTCTAATGCTAGCCTCCAGTTTACATCCAATCCACCTATAGCACGCTAGTGGAAGTCTGACCCCGATGACCTTGAGCCATCTCCTTTCTCCTGGGTCAAGCCTGGTTTAGTCATCCCAGCTGACAGTAAGCCTGGTCCTGGGTCTGTTTCTAAGTGTTCTCCGGCCTGGTTTGAGCATCAATTGCTGAATCTTGTGTTCTGCTTCTGTTGTGCTTCAGCTTCCCTGTTCATGGACCCCGCCTTCAGGTTACCTCATACATACATATGATTGCAATTTGGAAATGAGGGAGTAGTGTAGTTCCTAGAGGAGATAGATGACTTCAGCCAACAACATTTAGAGATGAATGTATCAGGTTTTAGACAGTAGAGATCAATGAGAGGGACAAAACCAGAACATCCACCATAATGAAATGGATTGTTGTGTAAAGGGCTAAATGTGACTTCACTGTGCTTAGATCCATCGTATCATCATCAGAGGCCAACAGAGATATACACAATACCCCCCCCCCCACACACACACACACACACACACGTGCGCACACTAATCTCATCACCACAGCATTCCTTCTTGCATTCTTCAGTGTCCTTAACCAAATAACAGGCCATGGCTAACTAAAATCACTGATGAATCAATGACCTCTCTTGTAAACACACAGCTCGCCCAAACTACAACCTGACGCTACAGTACAGGATTAACTCATTCATGTGTCCACCGTGCAATGAACATTTTCAGCAGTTATTGATTCATTAGACATCATCAGATACCACTATAATGCTGAACTGTAAAGCAATTATCACGTGTAAAATTGTCTGAATGAATGAAACTTCAAAGTGGATCAAATCGATTGTGGGGTTTATCTTTGTCATCAAAGTTTTTGATTGCAACATCAACACCAATGTGCCAGAGCTGGGCTGCCTCTGTGATGAAAGGTGAAGCATTCCAACAGGGTGTAGCCGGTGAGGTTGGTCCAGGTTCACCACTGATGGAATGTATGGCTGGACTGTAGAACCGGTACGGCAGCATTCTGATCATCAGCGTGGGCATGAATCAGCCAACAGGAAGGGCTGAGGCACTGCCTGATGGAGACCCCGGGGGTGGTCCAGCGTGTTTATCTCTCACTATAGCTGCTGCAGGGCAGCGTGGAGCAGCATTACACTCAGGAGCAGGTTTTTATCTGCTTACATTTCAGAGGTTCTGTTCTGAACTATGACTTCTGTGAGGGAGGAGGACGCAGCTCCACATACACACACACTTTTGTGATTGTTATCCGCTCCACAACAGGACAACCAGAGCAGTTCAGACACTGTGTTCTCCTGCTGCTGGCCGGAGTTCCCCCTCCCAGGCACGCTGGGAGATGTAGCTCAGGGGGGTTCCTCCGCTGTCAGCTGCTTTGGCTGCTTTGGAAGCACAAAAGTACATTTTAGTTGCCTTTTTTTTTTTTTTTTTAAACAAAATATTATTGTAAATCATATATACTCAACTTTGTAAAGAGTTAAAGGTACATTGTGTAGGAATTACTCCCATCTAGCGTTGTGGTTGTATATCGCAAGCAACTCAATCGTATTTTTCATGCTGCATTCACATGAAATTGGGCAGACGGCAGACGGACGACAGCCGCTGCACGTAACGGCATAAACAAGCCTCTATGTAAACAAGTGGTCCGTCAGCACGAGGCAAAACAATACACGTGACAATATGTTGTCATGGCGATGTCGTATTGTTTACCTGACCCACGTTTTAGCAGCTTTCTCTCGACTTCTGTGACTAAAATGACATCTGGTTTGTTACCGACGGCCGTCTGCCCGACTGCAGGTGAATGCAGCATCAGTGTAACGCTCCATTCCTCCTCACTGCGTTACCGCGGTGACTTTTCACAGACGCCACCTCCACCTGAGCCGACAGCTCCGGTGTCTCCGCTGAGTTTCCGTGGTTTCCTACCGTCACGCTGCCACTGAACGTAAAAACATGGCGACACCACATGGCAGCCAGCACCGAGCTTACCCGCTCCATGTAGATATGAATGATATGAACGGCTAATTCAGAGCTGAAAGGAACACTTCAGTTTGTTGATGGGGGGGATTATTGATTAATGAAAAACAGACTTTTGAACCAAATAATCGACTTTCGTGAATAGATAACAGGAGAAGTTACACAATGGCCCTTTAAGATCAGTGAAATAAAGCACAAGGCCAGTAAACACATGATCAATGTGGGGATGAACATACAATTGTAAATCAATGTGTGACATTTCAGCAGCTCTAAAAGAAAAAAAAGAGGCAACATAGAAGGAGAGTGGAATCACAGGTGGACTGTGTTTAAACCCTTCCAAGTTTGTCATGTTTTGTTATGGTGCTGAATCAAAAATGAAAAAATGTTTTCCTCCTCACCAGTCAACGCTGAGCACCTCATAATGCAGTGGTTGGTTCCCAACTTATTTGGCTCGTGACCCCATTTTGACATCACAAATTTCTAGCGACCCCGCGATCATGTGCAGTCACGTGATTGCGGCTGTCAATCAAGATGCGCCAGCAGATATTTTTATATGCTGCATTTTATTTGAACTCGATTTATATTCGAGAAAGTGAAATTATAGAATACCATTGTTTAGGATTGTGTGTGGTGTTTTTAATCATAATTTTAAAAATAATAATAAATTAGTTTAAAAAATATATTTTTTATCAGTAACCTTTTCTCAATTACTAGACATTTCAGGCGACCTCATTTGGATTCCAGGCGACCCCACGTGGGGTCCCGACCCCAAGGTTGAAAAACAAGGAACAACAGTAGCAGAAGAAGCTCTGCAAGTGGAAATAAAGAATAGCTGTGGAAGCAGTGTGGAGGTAAAAGAGCTGCTTCTATTTTCGAGTGAATCTGGAGTGAAAGTGTGGTAGCCTAGTTTTTTTCTCGCATTGGATAATGCAGGCGCACAAATTATGCGTCACGTTGCTCACGATTCATCAGCCAATGATATTGGATCCGTCATCCGTCAATCAAACGTCTGAGAAAAACGAGGAGACTAGTCCACATTGAACATTGAATATCCCGCCCGTTCGATAATGCCCAATCAAATTTGTTTTCCTTACTTGGGTAAACTCGTGCGGCAACTCGTGGAAACCCGTGGAAGGAGGGTGACAAACATGGACATTTCTGAATACCTTTAAAGCTCAGCTCACTCTGAGAATGTCCAGGCTGAATGGACTGCAGTTGTGGACACTGTGTGGACAAGATCGGTGGACTCTGACAGGTTACACCTGTAGGAAGTGGATAAAAATGACACTGTGTGTTCTTCCTACAGCTACACCTTGTGCCCTGCCCCTGGCTCACTCTGTAGTTTGTGCCCAGTAGGATTCTATGTGATTGGCATCAGACATTTATTCAGGCCTATATCTTTCAACTAGTACAGAAGGAAAGCGTAGACAGGTGATACTGGGTGGTTGAATGTGTGCAGGAGTGACATGAAAAAGGGAAGTGCATACTTTCCTTGGAGTCCACATTCCTCAGGGAGGTGTGCCCTGGGTAAGTGAGAGGTGTGTCTGTGCTGTCACCAGAGCTTTATTACCTGGAGGAGGTGGGTTCGCTGCTGGAATGACAGGTATGACACCCATGGAGCTTTGGACACATTGCTGCCCAGGGTGGTGCCATGGAGTGGTGGGGTTTCTCAGGTGACTGTTGCATTGTGGAGGGCCCAGGTTTACACTCAAGTTCTGTTTATGTTGCTCTGCTGTAGTTTTAAATGTTGTTGAACTTCAGTTTGACCTGTGGAAACTGTGAGATCTGAATTTAAGGTTCCACAGGTTTGAATTCTTCCCTGCAACATAATATTGTTTGTGTGTACAAACTGTAAATGTCAAGCCAGCGGCTTTTCTGGATCATTGTCAGTGAATGGTGCAGGGTGTGGAACATGTCATTCCAGACTCACATCACTGCTCAGGTGTGGCGAACAGACGCCGATACAGACGCAGCAAATATGTTGATGGAGTTACAAACTGTAACAACATACCATTCCTTGTTCTTAGTAACACAAATCCATTATTATGTTGATACTAAAAGTCTTTATACTTGTGTTAAGGAAACTCTTGAAAACTGAAACGATCAGAATGTGAAGCCTGAACCTCTCACTGTTTACTTTCTACTACTTAAAAAAAACAACTTTATAGATTATGAATGAATGAATGAATGAATGAATGAATGAATGTATTTATTTATTTATTTATTTCGAACATGAAAAATTAATTTTAAAAACAAAAAAATACAAACAATAGAGCAGTGTCCGAGTTTATAGTAGTAGTTATATAATTCAATTAATACACCCAGCATCTTTATTTCTACCAAAAAATAATACACAACACTTTTAGTATTAACTAAACAAGCTTTGTAGGGTCACAGTACCCAGGGTTGACAGAAAACAATATTTTGTACCAAATCAACAAAGCCACTGAAAACTCACACTGTTGTAGTCACAAGGACTTAGTCACTAGAAACACCTGTCTCTCAATGTAAAGCTTGTTATGCAAAGTGTGATGTTTGAAAGGTGAAGCAAGTCCCTTTAAATTATTTGTAGCAGAGTTCTTTCATCGCTGTTGAGGCAGGGTGAAGGGTGTGTGCTCTCAATGACAGGAGTGCCCCGCTCTTCAGGTTTCAGACAAAGACATTTCTGCCATACATCCATGCAGGTGTTTCTACAAACAACACATCAAAACTATGCCCAGCCCTCGGCTGCTTTGCATTTTTAAAAAGCGTTTGTTGGCATCTAAGAGATGCCACCCTGCTCTAATGTCCTCCACTCAATCAACACTCCTGGAATTCCAAGGAAGTGCTTTGCTTCTATGTTTATTTTCAAGTTGTGCATTTCTCCACTTTCTCACCTTATTGACCTTACTCACCTTACCTTTTTTGTTGTTGTTGGATGTAACATAGCGTTTGTAAATATTGTTTCTAATCACTGTACATATTTTCTATTCATTTGCATCAGTGGTGTAGTCTAATTAGTTGTAATGGGTATACTGATTTTTAGGTGAATACCTACACTGTTCATACCTGGCTGTATCATAGACTATAACTAAATAGTTGTGTTGTAGGCAAGGCAGCTTCACTGTATCTATATAGCACATTTCATACCAAGGGGCAACTCAATGTGCTTCACATAAAAAACTTTTTTTTGTAATAGGAAACAGAAAAAACAGAACCACCAAGAACAGCCTTTGGATAAGCAGAACAACCAGTCATCTCTCACCCTTTCTGTAAAGCATATTTTGATGCATACAAACAACATTTGAAGCCTGAATTGAATATTTATTAGCAGATACTGGCCATCAGGTGTTAAAGGTACAGTCCCAGGCGGCTGGATTTAGTGGACTAACAATTTTTTTTTTTTTTTCGAATTGCACACCCGCCCCTCCATCCAATCAGGAATCACAAAAACCACGCCCCCGTTTAATCCAGAGTCTGTGGTCAGTTTATAACGCTTGTTAGGAAATTTGCTCCGATGTTTGTTTTGGGAGAAGTGCAGAGTCTGTGGGAGCAACCGGAGCGACCGGGGACCGTGGCAGCGACTGTCACAGCGGCAGCAGCCGCTCTACTGAGCTGATCTGCCGGGGCCAACCTCCATCGTCATCCCGGGGGAGAAAACGAGCCAAGTAACTTCTGACGGTCTTTCATACTTTCAATAAAAGTGTTAGGTTTTTTGGGTGGTGGTTGACTAGGAGGTGCAGTTGGAGGTCGGAAAATCGGCTGGTCCTTCGGCTGTGCCATGACGAATGCCTAGCTTGCTAGCTGCGAGCTGGCTGGCTGTGATGTGCTGTCAAACAGTGTAGCTACAATCAAAGTGCTTGCATACTAGAGCGCATGCGCAGAACAGCATGCACATTGACTGACAGACGGGCCATCCAACCAAAGTTGTCTGAGACTAATTTGATTGGTCGGCCAAATTTTAGCCCCTACTCCTTACACAGCTGACCAAATTTCGTCATTGATACGTCAAATCATCAATTACTCTCTAATACTTAACCGATATACTCAGATTTTTATATTTTGGCCACAAAATGAGCCGCCCGGGATGGTACCTTTAATTATTGGACAAATCCCAAAAGGTGACACTTTAACCCCCTCCTAATTATTGGACAGCCCTGCCCGCTCCTGCCACATAAGGAAGCCCCTGTACCAGCAGAACATAAAGCCCCCAAAACCCAGCAAAGCCACTCTGACAGGAAACTGCTGCTCTGTGTGTCCAGACCGCTAAGCCACACAGAGCCATCCCTGCTGCTGGTGGCCAAACCAACCACATACACACACACTCTCAAAATTCACTATACACTAATAATGTGAAATGTAATACAGAGTGTTGATTCTGATCCTGATTGAAACATATTTAATATTCCCTGTGTGATGTTTTTATGCATTTCATCAAGGCTTAAGATCAGAGGTTTGTTTTTGAAGAAGACGGGAAACTAATTGAAGAAATAGAAATTGAAACACTTTTTCTAAAATATGTATTTGAAGAGACTGAATTTGTATGTATGTATGTATGTATGTATGTATGTATGTATGTATGTATGTATGTATGTATGTATGTATGTATGTATGTATGTATGTATGTATGTATGTATGTATGTATGTATGTATGTGTAAGTAGGCTATTCTTCCTCTGGCCATTGAGGTTGGTCGTTTCAAAAATATTCCAGAGGAGAGTGTGAAATGTGTGAGTTGGATGAAGTGTAAAGTGAGTCTCATTTCCTTTTATATTGTACAAAGTATGATCATTTGAGAGAGGTATTAGCTATTTCATGAAATCTGTGGACAAAACCCTGAAATATTCTGGTGCTCTGATGAGCAGAAGTTGGAGTGGTTGTTTAATTTCAATGTGTTTATTTCATTTCTGGAAAAGAAGACAGGAACATTTGTTTAATTAATTTGTTATTATTTCCTTTGAACCTTGAACCGGATAATGGTTTTGAACCCATGTTTGTTTTATTATTTCTTCGTTGATGATGTGCTCTGGTCCTGGTTTGTTTTCTTGGTGTTTTATAAGCCCATGCGGGCTGGGCATACAGAAGAATGCATGACACATAAAAGTCATTCATTCATTCATTCCAGTCTTGACCTTCTCCTCTACACACATGATAAATGCTGTTCCTATTCCTCAAACTTTCACTTTTACCTGAAAATCTGTGGTTTAGCACTGCTCAGCCTGTGTGGGGTATCTGAGGACTCAAAGGCAGCATTTCACTCCTGACCCCCCTCTTGACCTTGGGAATCAAACCAGCCCCTTCCTTTCAAAGGTCAAAGACGAGAGTCAGAGCAGTTACACCATATTCCTCCACTTTCCATCCCTGAAGCCTACAGTGTGAGCAAACCGCTCCTCACACTATTATGTCACCTGAACAGTGAGTGAGTGAGTGACAGACTTAGGCTACACCTGCTGGAGTAAACCTGCTTGGTGAGGTTTAGACTAGAGGACATGATGTAGCAGACCTTTAATGTCCCAAAAATGACAAAATCTCATTTTTGACAAATGAGTTACACCCCATTTAAAAATGTTCTGCCTTAGGTTATTAAAAGGCCATTCTGAAAGGAAAATTACAAGACTGCTCTTCAGATTGCAGTTTACTACTGAGTGAGTCGAGTGGTGCTTAACCCCTCTGTTAGGTTGTCATAACATCTCTACCAAAACATTACTGGTGATTTAGCTGTCCTGGCCTTTCCTGCAGCGCCACCATCAGGCAATTTTTTTCCCCGAAACCACACAAGAATATAATATAGTTTTCAGTGAACTGAAGTCTGTCAGCATATTTGTTACTGGTTCCAGTAAAAGTGCACAGATGTGTCTGTACAGCAAGTATCCAAACACATGTGTATCTCTGTTACAATA
The DNA here is from genome assembly GCF_905171665.1 of Trachurus trachurus. Taxonomy (NCBI): domain Eukaryota; kingdom Metazoa; phylum Chordata; class Actinopteri; order Carangiformes; family Carangidae; genus Trachurus; species Trachurus trachurus. The sequence goes on from NC_139905.1 coordinate 27,900,018, forward strand.
GGCCAGAAAAACCTGCCTTCCTGACACAACACACACTGTAGTGTAGGTTACCCATGACCACTGAGAGCTCAGTAGGTCAAGAACGAGTCTCCATGTAACATTTGGCCCTTCCACCCTCTTCACTCTTTAAAGCTCTCTGTCTTATACTTTGGCTTCTCAAATAACACTCTGCAGAGATTCACTACTTGCAGCATCAGTGTAACGCTCCATTCCTCCTCACTGCATTACAGCGGTGACTTTTCACAGACGCCACCTCGACCTGAGCCGACAGCTCCGGTGTCTGAACGTAAAGACATGGCGACACGACATGGCAGCCAGCACCGAGCTTGCCCGCTCCATGTAGATATGAACGATATGAACAGCAAAGTAAGAGCTTACCAGAACACTTCAGTTTGTTGATGGGGGGATTACTGATTAATGAAAAACATACGATTGAACAAAATAATCGATCGATTTTCGTGAATAGATAACAGGTGAAGTTAAACAATGTCACTTTAAATTTAAAAAAAAAAAAAAAAAAAAAAAACTCAATTTGACTCCGCTGTGTTGTATTTGCCTCAAGCTGAAGTCACTTTGTATCAATACATTTGAAGTTTGTAAATCATATCATAGAAGTGCACACAACAACTCTTCAACAGTGTTGGCAGCATGTTGCAGTTGTGTGTTGTGACAGCAGGTCTTTCCTGAGGAAGAGTTACAGAAGTAGTCATACAGACTGTCCAGAAGAGGGCGGTGTGCTACCAGCTGTCTGAACAGACTCACTGGTCTGACTCTGTTCAGATCATTTCACAGCTGTACTACCATGTCGGACCTGCAGGAGCTTTAGTCTGGTACTGAGGTTGACTGGATCCACCTGCTGTGATCACAACTGGAGTATGACCATAGACTGTAAAAATAAGAGTATGACAGATTCAGGATCAGGTTGCACATTTGTCATATTCGACAAATAGATCACACACTCTTGCACAGTACATTCTGAAAGTCTTCAGACCCTTTCACTTGTTCACATTTCTTTATGATGCAGTTTTATAAGATTGTTTAAATTGTCTTGAAGTGAAACAGATGTGTTCTGTTCATTTTGGATCTGATGTGACGTCACACTTTTTAAACATCTGGATTATTAGCTCTTCTCTGCAGATTCTCACAAACTCTGTCAGGTTGGATGTGGACAGATGTTTTGAGGTTTCTCCAGATGCTGGATCAGGTTCAGGTCAGGACTCGGTCCGGTCCACTGAAGGACGTTCACAGAGTTGTCTCTGATCCGTCCCTGTGTCCTTCTGTCACGCCACTCTGGGACCCTGCCAACCCATCTCACAGCCAAGTTCATGATACCAATAATATTAAAGGAATAGTTCACTCAAAATTCAAATTTCACTCATTATCTGCTCACCCTCATGTGGACTAAGGGCTGGGAGAAGTTTCAGAGTTATCCGTGGCTTCTCTGAGTTACGGGGGGTCTCGGCGTAGCAGTGCATGTCCATATAACGGTTGCAAATGGATACCAACTGTCTTCGTAACAAAAAGACACACCAAAAAACATTCAAATACCTCCATGCTGCTCGTATGTAATGTCCGTCTTGTATTGAAGCCCTGAAATGCGAAATTGTTCAGAAATCGCGCGAGATTTGGACGGACCAGGAAGAGACTTATTACATTTTTTTCGGAACAATTTCGCATTTCGGGGCTTCAATACAAGACGGACATTACATACGAGCAGCATGGAGGTTTTTGGATGTTTTTTGGTGAGTTTTTTTGTTTTACGAAGACAGTTGGTATCCATTTGCAACCGTTATATTGACATGCACTGCTATGCCGAGACCCCACAGATAACTCTGAAACTTCTCCCAGCCCTTAGTCGACATGAGGGTGAGTAGATAATGAGTGCAATTTGAATTTTGGGTGAACTATTCTTTTAATGATGAGGAATAGTACAGTACAAAGTAGATTTATCATCAGGAAAAATATATGGATAAATAAACAATTAAATGGTAACCAAATGAATACCTGCCGTTACTGAATGTAGCCTACAACACACACATTGAATTGCTGAAGCCAGCTGACATCGGAGGAGAGGTATACACCCTGGATAGATGACTATATATCTCAGGTCTGACATATAGAGACAAACAAGCACTCACTTTAATACCTACAGGGGATTTAGGGCCTGCTTGTCTCTGGACTGTGGGAGGACACCGGCGGAGTACCTGGAGGAAACCCAGGAAGTGTGCACTCAGCCGGAAGAGTGCAGCCACAGTAGACCAATGCTCCTTCATATAAATGTCCACATATTTGCACATACTGCATGTATAAATATAGGACATCAAATGAGGAACAGACATTTGCAAAGTGTGGCGGAAGTGTGGTGTATGGCACAATATTAAATAAGGGGAAACTAAAGATAACTAAAGAGGGACCAACAACGCCACCTGGGGACTTGCACCCCAGGATGTAAAGAACTGAGAAATGAAACTGCTGTAATGCAGAAAATATAAGGGCACGGGTTTGAGAGAGAGACAGTAAGTAAATTAAATATTTTATTGCAATAATAATAAAATCAAGAATAAACCTAAGAAAAATTTGAGCTGTTAAGGAACAAGGAGAAACACAAGATGAGTTTAACAAAATCATTTTATTAACAGAAATAATCTAAAAGGCCGGCTAAACAAACACTCAACTAATAACAGAAACTAAAATCAGTGGGCTGGGGCCTGAGTGGGAGGCAGACTACTAGGTACGTGCCAAAAACATGCACTAAAGGTGACCCAGTGTCTATACTTGCATGCAACGGGAGCAGGGGTGCAGATCCGATGCCAGGATTGGGGGGGACACAAAAGTGATTTTTTTTTTGCCCATATGCAACTCATACCATGCCGCCATAAATCACAACTCCGCAGAGGCTCGGCATATCATTCAAAAAGTACTGCACAGGGAATCATTTATTGTGCTTACCTTTCTTGTTTATTTGTCCTAAACAGCCAACAGCGTTTATCACTGCTGTTATATTAGTAAATTATCTTTCGTTCTTATCTTTCGCCTCCCACCGACACTCCTAGATCCCCAGTTCTTCTCACCATCTTCCTTTTCTCCCAGTGTATGGAATTTTATGCATGATTAATTGATATGGATGAATATCAAAATATGAAGCCCATGATGCCCAGGCAGCACTGAAAATCAAAGAAAGAAACAAAAAAAAGGAACTCCCTGAAACAAAGAGCGAAAGAAAGTTAACAAAACCAACAACCCAATTGATAAACAAAGGACTGGGCCTTGTATACTGCATTTTATCTGAGAATGTGTTTTCAGTTTGATATACTACAGTATCTATACTATATAGTATCAATTTAACAGCAGCATCAACTGTAATACGGATCTGCCAAGTCCAACTGCCTGCGGTCACCTCACCTGTCCTATATGCTACGACTGAGGCTGTACCTATGTGAGTGTATGGTTTCAGGGTTAATAGTTAGAGTCAGTGGCTCAGGAGTTAGAGGCAGTGACATGTTGGATTAACTGGATTAGCTGATCTGGGTTTATTAACCTCAGAGCTCTCCTGTGGGATTAAGGTAACAGGGGGATTGGCGTGTACACCGCCTGATAAGAAACATGGGAGATGGAGATGGAGGTTTTACTAACTCTACCTCAGCCACCACACAGGCTTTGTGCACAGGGACGGTAAACTGATTATAGCAGATGCATTATGAAAAACACAGTTTTGTATAAACACCATTAGTATGGTTTGGTCAAACAAATGAGAGAACTGCTGACAGGATGGGACTCTGCTGGTCTCAGTCTAAGTTCAAGTTTATCAGTCTGCCTTGTGTAAAAGCACCAATCGTCGCCTGCATCACCCCACTGCTGTTAACCTTCCTCTGGTCACCAGTGACCCGTTTTCAAGTTTTAAATGCATAGAAGTACCACATAAATTTGTTTATAGAATCCAGACTTTTTGACTTTGTCAGGAACCTCAATTTAAACAAAATAAAACTTTTTTTTTTATTTTCACAAAATTCTAAAATGCTCTGGTGAAAATTGTGGTGTTTGGGTCAATTTTGACCCGGTTATAATGATAAGAACAATAATTACAGTTAAAACTGAAATCATAAGTGCAAAACCAACCTTTTCATGGATAAGGAAGCCTAACAACATAACAAAGAGATGAGAAACAAATGGGATGATAAATAATTGTTTTTAGTGTGTTTTACAGCTGATTGAAGACTCTACTATTCAAAACTGACCCGAACACCATAGATGGTAGCAGAAAGCTGACAAGAGGAAGGTTCAACTGAAGCCAAGGGTCATACTGACAAAAAAGGCCCAAGGGCCCACACCCAAAAATATTAAAACCAATATTTTCATGGATAAGGAAGCCTAACAATGTAACCAAGAGAAGAAAAACAAATTGGATGAAAAAAAAAGTATTTAGTGTATTTTACAGCTGATTTAAAATACGGGTCAAAACTGACCCAAAACACCATAGATGGCAGTAAAAAGCTAACACAAGACGAAGGTTAAACCGGCCTGCCCTCCCTTCCCATGAACTAGTCTGCCATCCAGTCGTCCCATTACGTAAGCTGGCCTGCTCTCTCTGCCTTTCCTCCCACCAGAAGCTGCCTTCATCAGCTCTTGTTAACATTTCTATTTTTTTTCATAGTCTGTGTTATAAACTGTTTTCTTGTCTGTAACAACATCTATTACACGTCTGTCCGTCCTGGGTGAGGGATCCCTCCTCTGTTGCTCTTCCTGAGGTTTCTCCAATTTTTCCCTGTTAAAGAGTTTTCTATGGAGTTTGTCCTCAGTGGATGTGAGGGTCTAACGACAGAGGATGTTGTTATGATGCCATGTAAAGCCCTTTGAGACAAACTGTTTGTAAAAACGGGCTATACAAATAAAATTGCCTTGCCTAAAAGCACTGACCTATGTGGATATTGTGCTCATGAATCTTCCAGTATTCTTAAAGGGACATTGTGTAACTTCTCCTGTTATCTATTCACGAAAATCGATTATTTGGTTCAAAAGTATGTTTTTCATTAATCATTAATCCCCCCCATCAACAAACTGAAGTGTTCCTTTCAGCTCTGAATTTGCCGTTCATATCATTCATATCTACATGGAGCGGGTAAGCTCGGTGCTGGCTGCCATGTGGTGTCTCCATGTTTTTACGTTCAGTGGCAGCGTGACGGTAGGAAACCACGGAAACTCAGCGGAGACACCGGAGCTGTCGGCTCAGGTGGAGGTGGCGTCTGTGAAAAGTCACCGCGGTAACGCAGTGAGGAGGAATGGAGCGTTACACTGATGCTGCATTCACCTGCAGTCGGGCAGACGGGAAGTCGAGAGAAATGTGGGTCAGGTAAACAATATGACATCGCCATGACAACATATTGTATTGTTTTGCCTCGTGCTGATGGACCACTTGTTTACATAGAGGCTTGTTTATGCCGTAACGTGCAGCGGCTGTTGTCCGTCTGCCGTCTGCCCAATTTCACGTGAATGCAGCATGAAAAATACGAATGAGTTGCTTGTGATATACAACCGCAACGCTAGATGGGAGTAATTTCTACACAATGTACCTTTAAGCCTTGGCATTGTTACTGTAAAAACCACTAAATACAAAGTTGTTTGATGAACTGTAAAATACTGAGGCAGAATCAGGAAATAATGAAAATCACAACATTATCTCCAAAACAATAAATAACTTGTTCTTGACTCATGTAGTTGCTGGGTGAATGTTGAGATAACAGTGATACCAAACTTCAGGGCCATGTCAAAGTCTGTGTACCTGACAACATAAGAAGGGTTGCACACTTTTAAATGTTATTTATTGATGCATAAAGTGAACTGCTCAAGTATTGATGACAGACTGGATCACAGACCCTGTCCCTATATGACTAACTTTAAAACATGAATCTATGGTAAAAATACGCAGAGGAAAGAAACATTAGACAAAAAGCATTCATCCATTGAGACCGCTAGAGCTGAAACATCTGTACAGATGTTATTTTACAGTAAGACCCTTCACATCTCACTTAAACACTCAGTCTGTCTCAGTCAAACTATTTCATTTTTTTTTTAATTACGTAATTTAATGAATGAGGACAATGCACATTAATCAGTGTATCAGCAGAAAGCATTAGCGTAAATATACCAGAATTAGCGCAATTGCTAAAGTACATCCATAGTCCTAAGGCAGGTAGCATAAATAACAGCTACTGTATACAGGACACTTCTTTAGACATTCCACGGGACATCACACAAATAACTGAACAATAACAAAAGACAGGGTTGGTTGACATCATAATTGCATTGAATGATCGGAGTTACGTAAGTTCCACCTGGTCTGTATTCCCTCTGTGTCAGTGACTATAACCATTACGTAAAAACACTGAATAAAGCAGGTAGGGGTATCTGAGATTGTTGATAACTGATAGCCTAGATGTTCAGTAGGTTTTTATAGTAAGGGCATTTTAGCAGATATTTGACCAATCTGGGAACTAAATCCTTACCAAGAAATTTCTTCACAGTTGTCTTTAGGAACATGCGTAGTATGACGTCTTAAAATGTTGAAATTCAACTCCCGTGGGAAACCCCCTAAAAAACGACTCAAAGTTGGGGTACCCGGTAACTGGATTTTTGAACATTCCGAAATGTTAAATTTGGCCTTGAGTAACTTGTGAGGGGTCAAACTAGGGGTTTTTCATGATTCTGTTGATTGCAAACATTAGTTTTACACCCAAAACACTCCTTGGTGGAGAAAAAAACAGCCACACCCACTTTTCTTGTTCATCGGAACCCCCATCACCACCACCAATAGAATGTATTGCAGAGAAGCCATTCCTTATCATTGCAGAGGTTGTGTTACATAATACTACTAAATACTCAATATAACTTTCTACCCTTTTTTCTATTTTTTTTTCTATTATATTTCTACAGACCCTCCAGGATTTTGTGGTGTCGCTAAATTTATTAAAAAAGTTATTATAGATGTAATTTATTATGCAGATCGGTAGCAAGCAGCGAGAGAGAAAAGACAGTGGACATGCACCAGATTTCACATACCAGCAACAACTGAAACAAGTTTGTTCGAAATGAAGATGGGAAAAGTACAAAAAATACACAGTGGTGCTACATTGATTGCAAACATGGTAATGTTAATCTGCACACACACTGAGCATCAATCTCCATCGAGCATCCAGGCTCTAAGAGGTCGTTTTTGAAGAATGGAAAAAGATGTTGCAGTGTGTCACAAACTTGTTCATTCCAGCTTGGGCCTATTGCTTGGTCATGGCCGTGGTAGCTGTTGTAGTGTATTATGGGATTTGTAATGTGAGTAATGTGAATGCTATATTGGTGGGCCATTATTAACATAATAGGGCCATATAAAAGTGTCGCAGGACAGATCTGGCCCCCAGGTTTTTGACATGACATTGACGTGTGTGCTAGATTAATGTCCAACAATGTAAAAAGGTAGAATATAAGTTATATTAAATATTCAGTAGTAATAGTAGAAGTTTTTTTGTGACATTAAAGAAAACCTCTGTCATACACAGGAATAGCTGATCTCTAATGTATTCTATTGAGTATAGTAGATCACCTTTATTATAATAGCCTAAACCGTTCTGCAAAAATCCTTGCGATGACAATAGGCCTACGCCATGTTTTCCTAGCTTGATAGCTAATGGGGCAGTCAGCTAGCATTTAGGAAAATAAAATGGTCAGAGATGGTCATCAGATTCAGTCGCACATAGGAGTTGGCTAACTAACCATATTATTTACTGTTATTTACCAACTAACAGCCATTTTGGTAAGACTTTGACGCCTATCTCTATAATGCATTATAACCATACTTATAATGAGTTATAATGTGGTTATAGCATTGTATAACTATAATTATAAACATTCATAAATTATCATAAGGCTTTATAACAATAATCATAACACACTATAAAACATTTTATGATGACTTATACGGTCAGGTATAATAATACGTTATAATTGTTAGTAACTGGCTGACAATGCCCACGTCGATAATACATCGTAAATATAGTTATAATGTGTTATAATTGGCTTATAAAAGTGTATAACCATCATTATAAATACTCATAAATGATCATAAGGCTTTATAACAATAAGCATAACACATAGAGCATTTTATAATGGCTTAAGGTCAAGTATTACAATAGAGTTATAATGGTCTATAATATGTTATGCTTATTGTTATAAAGCCTTACGGTAATTTATGAGTGTTTATTATGATAGTTATACACAACTATAAGACAATTGTAACACATTATAACTATATTTTAATGCATTATCAATGTGGGCATTGTCAGTGAGTTCCTAATAGTTATAATATATTAATACCTGACCTTATAAGACAAGATAAAATGCTTTATAGTGTGTTATGATTATTGTTATAAAGCATTATAATCATTTATGAGTGTTTATAACCATAGTTATACAGTGCTATAACTGCATTATAACTTTTATTATTATAACCCATTATAAGTATGACAATAATGCATTATAGAGATAGGCATCAAATAAAGTGTTACCAAAATTTTTAAGTTTCTTATGCATGTTATCAACGCAATGACATGACATATTTCAAGTTCTTATGCTCTCACATAAGGTGTAAAAAGTGTCTGTCAATGATCTAAGGTTGTATATGGCTTCAACATGTCTAGCACTAGCTAACTCCAAAATTCCTCACTTTTAATGCTAACCAACTACAACTACCACTAAACAATACTTAGGCCGATTTACCATGGCAATAAATAAAAAGTAGAAGAAAGCAACCTTTTAATGTACATGTACCCAATAGTGAGAAGTGTGTGTCTGTGTGTAGGCTATGTGTATGTTTCCGTTTTTACTTGTATGTGAAATCTGGTGTGCACCTCATGTCTTTCCTTCTCTCTCGCTCCCGATCCGCATACAACTTAATGTTATATGAAAACAATAACTAGTAATAAAAACACAGACATGCAAAAAAACGTAATGGAAACACTGTGGCCACAGCTGACCACAGCTAGTAGCCACAGCGGTCTATGATAGCAAATTTGCAGAAAAGTTGCAGTGGTAAGGCCAAAGAATTCATGATTGAATTTGCATTAAATTAACATTGCTGAGTTTTTTGGCCTTAAAATAATGTTTCCAGACTCATTGCAATGGTAGAAAAATGGTTAATAGGATGAATGGTGCTGCCGCTGCAGCCTGAGCCGGGTCGCGTCGGCTGAAACTGCACTATGGAACTTCCCTGCACCAACATTCTATTGGTGGTGGTGATGGGGGTTCCGATGAACAAGAAAAGTGGGTGTGGCTGTTTTTTTCTCCACCAAGGAGTGTTTTGGGTGTAAAACTAATGTTTGCAATCAACTCAGAATCATGAAAAACCCCTAGTTTGACCCCTCACAAGTTACTTAAGGCCAAATTTAACATTTCGGAATGTTCAAAAATCCAGTTACCGGGTACCCCAACTTTGAGTCGTTTTTTAGGGGGTTTCCCACGGGAGTTGAATTTCAACATTTTAAGACGTCATACTACGCACGTTCCTAAAGACAACTGTGAAGAAATTTCTTGGTAAGGATTTAGTTCCCAGATTTTCATATGTTGCCCTTACTATTACCAGCAGCTGTTGTATCCACAGAGGTCATGTCCCCCTTTGCATAGCGACCAGTAGAAACACTCAGAAAGCAGTTTCACTTTTTTGAGGAGCATTTTTCTTTTTACATTGACAGGAAAGTGGAGAAAGAGACTGGAAGGTGGGGAGAGAGACTGGGGGGAATGACACGCAGTACATATCAGCACAGTCGGGGATCAATCCGGTGATGACTGCATTGGGTGTTGCCACCATGGATGTGCTCTTACAGTAATCACCCAACCACTGAGCACCCCCAAATACTGTAAAACAGTTTCAGTTTCACCAGCACTCTTCAGTGGACACAGGACAGGATGGAGCTGAGCTTGAGATAGATAGATAGATAGATAGATAGATAGATAGATAGATAGATAGATAGATAGATAGATAGATAGATAGATAGATAGATAGATAGATAGATAGATAGATAGATAGATAGATAGATAGATAGATAGATAGATAGATAGATAGATAGATACTCAGCTTGTTTCTCTGACACCTTGTACAGTAGATGAAAGCCTGCCAGGATTAAATCCCTCAGATTTCCCAGGTTTGAGAATTGACAGCAACATTTATTTTAATATAACAAAGCACAACAACAGTTAGGTTAGCTTGTTTTAATGTGAAAAAGTGTATGTTGTTTTTGTTGTGGTACTTGATACTTAAATTTCTAGCATAAAATATGATAATTTACTCACCCAGATAACTTCCGTGTCATTACAAGTCGTTCCGATGAAATTAGCTCCAGCTGAGAGCCGTGTATATCCATATAATGTGAGTCTACAGGGCAGCAGAATGCAGCCTCTAAATAACACATTATCTGCTGTGAAACTCATTCAATTCACCAATATTTTTGTTATGATACGCTAGTGCTATTCCCCTCTGAGTCCGGGGTTAACTGTTATCAACATCTGGGGTCTGTAGGTTGACCTACTATAGCCTCTGACCTGGATGATGTCATCTCTGATGACATAAGGTCCAGATTGTAAATAAAAACAAAATAAATGGCAATTACCCTTTAATTAAATAAGTAATAGGTACATTTCTCGTACAGATTTCAGGCTCTCTATTCTAGGTTTCATCTATAATAATTATGTCATGTAAGGCAAATGTATTCAGCCTGTTTAAAGTCACCAACAACCACAGAGAGTCTCATCACTGGTGAGCTCCAGAGTTTTAAATACCTGATAATGTGAGCAGCGACTAGGTCTCCGCTATAATTCCAGCTCTTAATACTCTGCCTTGTTCCTGTAGACAGTGGGAGGTGAACAGCCCACAGCGGGTGTCAATTAGGTAACTGACAGCGTCCTCAGGACGCGCAGCAGGCAGCTGCCCTCAGGGTGCCAGCTCTGTCTGACAACAGGAAGGAACTTCTGTTGCTCCAGCATGAACATAACTGAGACTAAATCTAACAATGGCAAATGATAAAATGAGTGTTTTGTCATTTGCCACATATCATGTACAGGAACTGGGCTGGCAGCCTTGATGAATGGACATTAACCTGGAGTCCTGCAGGTGCTTTACTTTTACTACAAGCCTACTACAAATGCTACTACTGCTCCTGCTGTTGTTGTTCCTTTACTTTATTTTTTACTTTAGGCTCATCATCTCAGTAATTCACTGGGTAGCTACATTAAAACAAACAATAAAACAATGAGACATTTACTGTAGGAAACTCGCTACCTCTCTTGGATTAGACAGATGTTGACTATGTGGCTGCGATCCAACAAATGATCAGACTTTAGACAGACAGAAGACAGAAGAGACAGAATTATAATCCACATTTTTCTTTGCTGTTACCTATGCGCACAGCTACTAATAGTGAAGCCTACTACAGACCAGTCTGAGATATCCCTGTGCTCGGTGACATGAGTGACAGACTCATTCAGATTCAGATTCTGAATGCTTTATATTGTCACAGAACGACAAGTCAGTTCCTACAGTCACGATTTAACAAAACAAACATTTATACATAGTATACATTCTCATTAAAAAATATAATATGTAAATAAGATAGGCTAGAATAAAAACCAACTTCAAGGGAAGTGGTTCCCAACCATTTTTGGCTTGTGACCCCATTTTGACATCACAAATTTCTGGCGACCCCTGCAGTCACGTGATCGCAGCCGTCAAACAAGATGCACCACCTCAGATATTTTTATATGCTGTATTTAAACTCTATAGAATACAGTTATTTAAGATTGTGTGTGGTGTTTTAAATCATAATTTTAAAAAGAATAATAATTTGTTTAAAAAAGTAGGCTATAAGTCTTTTTTTTTTTTTTTTTATCAATTAGACATTTCAGGCGACCCCCACTTGAATTCCAGGTGACCCCACCTGGGGTCCCGACCCCAAGGTTGAGAAACAGTGAAAGTGCCTAGGTGTAGGCTACTACTGAACTAGAGTAAAGTGCCAAGTATGTTATTGTTTCACAGTTCGGTGCAGCATCAACTGTCTGTAGAAAGATTTAAGTCAGTGCGGCGACGAGACTGGACGTCATAATCCTGAATGAGGTGGATCTTTGCCCGTAGGTAGGCTGCTACTGTTGTTTCCGTTTTTGTAATTGGACTTTGAATGCAGCGTCACTACGGGAGTCGGGAGTCACACTCGGGTCCTCCCGCCGGGGCGGACAGTAGACAGACACCGTCAGGACCGAGGAGCGGCCGGACCGAGGCGGGGGCTGGTCAGACCGGAGAGCGGGATGAGAGCACACACATCCCCGCAGTCCGCCGGCTGAGGAGCGGGGTGGGGAGGGAGGGGGAGCAGGGGGAGCAGAGGAGGGATGGTCTCCGGGACTGGGGCACTCAGTTTGCACGCTCAGCAGCACACGTAGCCTGGACCAGGACCAGGACCGGGACCACGTCTGAAGAACATGTCTCTACTGAAGCAGCGGGGGAGAGAGCTCGAGAGGTTCGACGGACTGTCGCTCATCTACTGGTAGGTGCAAAGTCAACCAAGTTTAGTTTGAGACGCACGCACGCACGCACGCGCACAGTTGAATTTGACTGGCTTTTTGAGCTCGCAGATGAAAAACAATATAGCATTCAGTGTGTTGTCCTTTTGGAGCTATTTGTCTGCTGTCATGTAAAATCCTGCATGTGAAGTGAACAGTTCAGCTTTAGTTTATTCAGATGGATGAAATATTTTAAAAGTCTTTGATTCTGGGATGTTTCTTAATTAGGCTACAACACCATGCAGTGACTTATTGACATATTCTGAGAATGAATGAATGCATAAAACTGTAGCTCTAGTCTAGAAAATAAGTAATTAATGGCCCAAAACACATGATCCACATAATATAGCCTATAATGATATTAGACTTAGTTATTTTCAAAACAATGAAAAAAAGAAATCAAAATAAACTTTATTGTCCCTGGTGGGAAATTTTTCTTGAACAGTCAGTGCTGCACCCGGCTGCAGTCAACAATCATTCAACACAGCCTGTGTGTTTTATTTGCTGTTTTTGTTTTGTTTTGTTGTGGCTGTTTTTATTGTTTAGCTTGTGCATTTGTTTGTTGTGGGGATTTTGGAGTGATTTTTGAAAAAAAAAAATATATATATAATTGGAACAATCATTCAACACATACACAACAGAGAACACTTACAGACGAACCGTGCTACTAGATCAGTCAGTCTTTATTGCACTTTCCTGATTATTGCATCTTGCCCTAAATGCATCAGTCTCTATAATTCACGGTCCATGTGTGTGTAAACTGCACACATCAGTCTGGTTCAATAAAAGGTAAAGTGCCCAACAGGGATAAAATAATGACACAAATATAAAATAACACAGGGAGAAAGGATATTGATATTCTTTTTGCCACACTATTGAAACGCCATACAGGATTACATAACAGAGCGCTGAGAGCTGAGCAGGTCTGTGGTGCAGCTGTCAGGTTGATCCTGTCTATACAACTAAAGATGAGTAAAACGGCTCAAATGTGAACGAGCCCATGGGGCAGTTTGAGGAGGGTGGGTTCGTTTTGTGCTTGTGTTATGCCCCAAGGGGAGGAGTCAGTCAGCTAACTGTAGCTGCTGAGTGGATTGCTGAGGTCGGGGCCAGACAGGAACGCTTACACACACTGAGTGGGAGGTGATATAACACTCCTGGGTGGCCCCTCTCTGGATGACACCCATCTTTTTCCGCGCGTCTCTCTCTGACAAACGGAGCCGACACCAAAGCCGCCCTCATGATTCTCTCCTCCCAGAAGTTACCTGAGCTCTGGGACTACTTCCTCATCTACATCTCAGGAGCTCTAGAGTTTAATCCTGACTGTAAGGACATAGATCTGGGACTCTTTCCTCTCAGGATGAACCCCACCATTAAAAGCAGGTAGGTGAGATAGGGGGCACTTTATCTGGTGTTTTTTAGAGGAGGTGTAGCTCACCAATAAACTGCTGGAAAGACGGATGAGGAGCGATTTGTGCTGAGACGTTCTTCAGTAACTCAGTTTAGAAATTCTGTGTTTATTGTACAGCGTTGTGTGAGGCTGTTACAGACTGGTATGTTACGTTTCTACTTGTGACAGATTCTAGCTGTGTCCTCCTGGAAAGGAAACATCATCATCTTGGCTTATTTCAGATGTTTTGTTTTAATTGATGCAATGCAGCATACAGTAGGCTACAGTACAGACTTCACTGGCTTCCCTTTGGTGTCATACTGTATCTGTCACTCAAAAGAGCTAAAACCTACAGAACACATGATACTGAGGAGACGTTGTCTCTGTCCGTCTGGAGTCCTGTGTGTTGTTGTGCTCTAAAACCATCTCACAGTTAACACACACACACACACACACACACACACACACACACACACACACACACACACACACACACACACACACACACACACACACACACACACACACACACACACAGTTAAAGGGATAGTTCAACATTTTGGCAAATTGGCCCATTGCCATAATCGCTATAGTCATAGCAGTAGGTTCATTACCTTTAATTGTAGGTGTAAGCTATTTTCAGTACGGCGGAGCGCAGCAGCTGGCTGCTCAGAGCTACGCTATGGAGGCTAATGGAATTTCTTGGTTTCCCTCATTAAACTCATCAAATTCAACATCCCAAAACTCCACAGCGCTTTTGCAGACAAGTTGTGACCTGCACAACCACCACGCTATGAGATAATGACGGAACGATACGAAACGGAGCCGTTTTCGAGGTAAATACAGGGTAAATACGGAGACTGCTTGCTGAAAAACTGTCCCTGAACGCAACGCGCATCAGCGGTTTTGTATGAATTTACCTCGAAAACGGCTCCGTTTCGTATCGTTCCGTCATTATCTCATAGCGTGGTGGTTGTGCAGCTCACAACTTGTCTACAAAAGCGCTGTGGAGTTTTGGGATTTTGTATTTGATGAATTTGATGAGGGAAACCAAGAAATTCCCTTAGCCTCCATAGCGTAGCTCTGAGCAGCCTGCTGCTGCGCTCCGCTGTACTAAAAATAGCTTACACCTACAATTAAAGGTAATGAACCTACTGCTATGACTATAGCAATTATGGCAATGGGCCAATTTGCCAAAATGTTGAACTATCCCTTTAACACACACTCATCTCTGTCAGTCTCTGCACTGCAAAACACTCAGCCAGAGGAGCTGTTGGTACCGAGTAGAGCTCTGCTGGGTCTGTGCTCCCAGGTCTATGCGGGTCTGTAGTCTCAGGTCTGTGCTCTGAGGTCTGTAGTCTCAGGTCTGTACTCTGAGGTCTGTAGTCTCAGGTCTGTACTCTGAGGTCTGTAGTCTCAGGTCTGTACTCTGAGGTCTGTAGTCTCAGGTCTGTGGTGGTCTATAGTCTCAGGTCTGTAGTCTAAGGTCTATCCTGTCAGGTCTGTAGTCTCAGGTCTGTAGTTTCAGGTCTGTGGTGTCAGGTCTGTACAGTTTCATATGGTCTCAGGTCTGTGTAGTGTCAGGTCTGTTGTTTCAGGTCTGTTGTTTCAGGTCTGTAGTTTCGGGTCTGTGGTCTGTGAAGACAGTTGAGATGAGCAGATGTAACGTCACTGTCCAGTCATGAAATGACCTGGATCATGTGTGGATGTCAGCATATTTGAAAGGCACCTTTGCTGGGTCTCTGCTCTCTGGTCCTCACAGTTTAAAGAGAATTCTAATAGGTCATTTAGTAGATGACAGTATATATTTCATACTACATATTCTGGTAGTTTTGTATTGTGAACACTGAAGCAACGTGTGGTTGTGTAACCGCTGTTCCCGTGGTGACAGGTTTACATAGACGAGTCAAGGTAAATCATGATCACAACACGACGTAGCGTCACACAAACATCCAGCTCAGTAAAATGTAGAAGGTTTCTGGTTCTAAACTGTTCCTGTTCATCCTAAAACATCTGAGCAGTCCTACATGGAGCATGAATCACAGTGAGGCTGCCAACACAGATCATGCTGGAGGTTAAGACAGTGAGACAGATGGTGAATTGCTTAGTCCAAACTCTCTTCTTTTTCTGTCTCTGTCTCTGTCTCTTCCACTTGCATTTCACATTTTGCTGTAGGAACTTGATGCGTGGCTACTGGCTACACAGACGGATCAGGCCAATCCTGGCCTTTTGTTGAAATTCAGCCTTTATAATGGAAGGAGCAACTATTGCATTATTCTTTTATCAGGTGACTCATGTAACTTATGTAAAATGTGTTTTGTTGAAGGATTTTACTTGGCAGTGATACATGGGATGAAATTCATCTCACAAAGAAGTGTGTCTAGTTTTTACTTTTCCTGAATGGTAGAGAGTCTGGGGATGTGGTGAGGAGGTGGTGAGGGACGACGGAGGGGACTGTTGATTGGAGGACTGACTGATGGGGAGGACGGGTGATGGAGGTGGTGGATGATGGTACTGTAGAACTATGGGACCAGGAGGCTTAAGCTGCAGTCACCAGAACTCCTCTGGTAAAATATAGTGTGACTAAGAGCAGGTGGTAGGGGCAGGACTTAAAGGGATAGTTCAACATTTTGGAAAATTCGCCTATTGCCATAATCCCTACAGGTTCATTACCTTTAATTGTCGGTGCAAGCTGTTTTTAGATCGGCAGAGCAGAGTCGTGAGCTCTGCACGGGGGTGCAGTATTTCCGCCTTTCCCTCATCAAACTCATCAAATACACAATCCAACAACTCCAAAACACTCTGGTGGACAAGTTGTGACCTGCACATTCACCACGCTATGAGATAATAGTGGAACATTACGAGATGGCGTTGTTTTTCAGACACGGCTGCTCGGCAGAGAGACTTCAAAAGCGTAAGTAGTTCCGAGTGTTTGCTTCATGTGTCGCAATGTTACATAATTATACATTATTATTTCATAGCGTAGTGAATGTGCAGGTCACAACTTGTCCGCCTGAGTGTTTTGGAGTTGTTAGATTGTGTATTTAGTTTGATGAGGAAATACCGTGCGACTCCGTCTCTGCCCCACTGATCTAAAAACAGCTTGCACTGACAATTAAAGGAAATTAACCTTCTGCTATGACTATAGGGATGATGGTGATAGGAGAATTTGCCAAAATGTTGAACTATCCTTTTGAGGCATGAAGTGCAGGACCTGACATGGCTGATGTGGTGGCAGCAGATAACTTCACCTTTGATCAAAGCAGCAGGCATTAGAGATTCTCTCTCTAGTACTCTTGGCCTTTCAAACTTTGACATGAGGCAGGGAGGTAGAAAGAGGTTGGACAGAGTGGAGTTTCAGAGCAGTCATGGACTGATGGTCCATACAAGAAGCACCAACGGATAACCTGAACTTGAGCCAAGACAGAAGACACTACGTATACCCCAGTGATCTGGAGAGGACTGGAGAGCTGAGTCAGGCCTTTAACAGGTGAGGGAGGAAATGACTTTCTCAGCTGATTGACAGCAGATGTGTTAAAGGCAACAAGGAGAAACTCCAGCTCCACTCAGCTCCAGACCAACCTCCAACAAAACACACCAGACAGGAGAAAAGACAAACAAGACGGCCACTCTGACAAAAAGGAGGGAGGGAGCAAAGTAAATTAACAAAAAAAATCCATCTAGATTGACCTTTATGGTGCACAGGTTGCTTTTTTTTTCAGAGCCTGTTGAGATGGATTTATTTGTCACTGGTTTAAATGATGACATTATTATTTAGATCAGCTGGAGCTGGAGGTTCAAGTAGAAATGTTGTAAATTAACTACTATTAACCCTAACCCCTGATCACCAGCCAATGTGAAGAAGAATTTCCATTAGCTAATTTTTTTCCAGTGAAAATAAGAGAGATTTTTTACGTTCATAAAACAAAACTGTGTTTCCCACTCTTTGTGAAAATAGCATGTTTTTAGCCTCTATCATAGCCTACTGACAACTGAAATAGTTATTGTCAGGTGTTGTCCCTCCTCTATATGAAAGGAGGCTGAAAATCACAGAACATGTCTGTTCTGATGATGCAAATCATTGGTCCTGAAATGTGTGTTTCTCTTCTATAAAAAATATATTCTACATCTGGGGGCAGAGCTCTGTGGGAAACAGTAGGGGAGGAACAGCTGGACAGGGAATTTGTCCAGATTTGACACAACACTGACAAGCACTGAGAGCCAGGTAGCACGTCGCTGCAGGAGAAGCAGGTCTGTGTGGAATCAATTATAGTACGGTGAATTCACGGTAAATACAGTATGTGTGTCTTTCTGTTTGATGGAGGGGCAGTCTGTTTTAAAGGGATAGTTCACCCAGAATTCAAATTTACAGTTAGTTACAGCGGGGCTCCGTGCAGCACTGCATGTCCATATAACGGTTCAGAACGGGGCTCACTTTTCTTCGTCCAAAAAGACAGGCCAAAAAACATCCAAATACCTCCATAGTGCTCGTCTGTAATGTCCCTCTTGTATTGAAGCCCCAAATGAGAAATTGTTCCGAAAAAAATTCAATAAGTCTGTATTTTAAGCTTGTTTGTAGCGGAAGCTCCCAGCACTGCTCTTCCTGGTCCGTCCAAATCTTGCACAATTTGCGCCGGCGTCAGTGCAAATCGCGTGAGATTTGGACGTTACAGACGAGCACTGTGGAGGTATTTGGATGTTTTTTGGTGTGTCTTTTTGGACGAAGAAAAGTGAGCCCCGTTCTCAACCGTCATATGGACATGCACTGCTACACAGAGCCCCCCCCCCACCCCCCCCGTAACTCAGAGAAGGCACAGAGGACTCTGAAACTTCTCCCAGCCCTTAGTCGACATGAAGGTGAGTAAATAATGAGTGAAATTTGAATTTTGGGTGAACTATCCCTTTAATGAGTTGTCACACACTGAGAAATGCACCAATAAAATTAGCAAAATTTGTGAAGAAGTGTAAGACCTGCATCAAGAGTTGTCAGAGTAATGTTTCTGATGAGAATTGTATCAAAGAGGAACTTTAATTCAGATAGAAATGTTCATCAGAACGGTGCTGCACACTTTAGTTCCATAACATATACATGCATAATAATACATGCATATTTTTAGCCTGTCACAGGTTGAAACCTCACAGAGCACGTTGTTTTACTTGGTGTCCTTGGCTTGATTTTGATAGTGAGACTGGCCACAGACAGTGACAGCTGTGGCAGGTGTGACTGGATGCACTCTGACAGATTATTTACTCAACTCCTGTCCGGTGGAATTCAGGCCTCTGGTGGCAACAAACATCACTTTGCTTCTGCTGTGACAGAGGAAAACAATGTGCTCTCATTGAGTCACCTATCCTCAGCATCTCTCACCTCCTCATCTGGGACACTGCCGTGACATTCCTTTTGTTCCTTTCCTGTTAATCCAAGGTCAGTGGTGAATAAATGTAATATTATAAGATACGGCTGCATAATTATGGCAGAAATATTAACATCACAATTATTTAACAAGGTCACTCATTGACTTTGGGGGCACCATACAATGAAAAAAAGCGTTGAATGTTGAATAATGGGGAAGACAAATCAAAGAATACTTTTTATTGAGCTAATAAGATTAAAAAACAGACCATATTAAGAACAGTTTGACACCCAGTCATGATCATTACAAAGCGTTTCTGTTGAATGCTTTAGAAATCATGTGCGTATCTTCCACACCTTTGACGAGACAGGCCCAAACCAGGCTTCTGCCACCTAAGGTGTAGGTGAGACATGCTCAGGCAAATCGTCAGTCATTTACCAATTGTCAGAACAAAATAATAAGAAAAGTAATCATTCTTTATTTATATAGCACTTTTCACAGTCACAAAGTACTTTACAAACAATTTAAAAGAAACAGCAAATGCAGAACAAGCAGAACAAAACACCATACTGTACATATGTGCGACAGTGGGAAAAACAACACTGACATAATGATTAAATATCCCGCTATTCAAATGCTTGTCGAAAGAGGTAAGTCTTCAGCTGCGCCTTGAAGATATCTGCCGAGTCTGGGGAGAGCGCATTCCAGAATTAAAATAAAATATCTGTACCAACTATCTGTTCGGTCAAACCCCGAAACAGAGTCCAAACTCAATCCATAACAGAAACACTGCCCCACCAAGATGTGCACAGTTTATTTTTTAAGATACTTGGTCTACAGAACAGACACACCAACACCGGTAGCATGATACTTCTCCAATAATGAGGTTCAGTAGTGGAAACGAGCAGTGGTACAGAGGTCAGTTTCTCTGCACATCACAGTTCTAGTGTTTTCGGTAGTAACCACCATGGACTTCCATGGCTGGAGACCGGACATGTCTTGGATGATCTGGTTGAGTCTACCCAGTCAGTCTAAAGGCCCCCACAGGGTGGGGCATACTGTGAGCGGACAGCACTCAGTGTCGACATCCATATTGACAGAACTATGGTCAGTGGGCTGTAATTTTCACTGTGGCAAAGATGATTCTCGTGAATCTAAATAAAGTATGGCATCATTATATATACGTACAGACTTGGACAAATTTATTGGTAGCCTTAAAGGAGAATTCCAGCCATTTTTGAATCCTAAATCGATGTCCTGATGGTCACCCAGTGTTGGGGGGAGCAAAAAACGCAACTAAAATTGATGCAGGTAAATCGGAGTTACACCATGGCTACCCGGCGCTAGGGATAGCCACAACGCTAACCTCCCCCCCAACACTGGGTGATCATCAGGAAAACGATTTAGTGGTCAAAAATGGCCGGAATTCTCCTTTAAAGGGACAGTATGTGAGATTTACCCCCATCTAGCGGTGCGGTTGCATGTCGGCACGTATTCTTGCTGTTGCGTTTACGTAAACTCGGGCAGAAGCCAGAAAAACAACACAAGCTGCATGTATCAGGATAAACAAGCCTCTATGTAAACAAACGGTCCGCCAGCACGAGGCAAAACAATACAGGCGTGACAATATGTTGTCATGGTGATGTCGTATTGTTTACCTGACCCACGTTTTACCGGCTTTCTCTCGTCGAGTAAAATAACATCCAATTGGTTTGCCGACGGCGTCACTCACGGCGTCATTCAGGTGTCTGACTGCACCTGAAGGCAACACCAGTGCCTCCGTCCTTCCTCACACTAGCTACACGGTGGTGACAGTTTTAACAGGCGCTGTCTGGAAAACTTTCTCCCCGAGCCGAGAAACTCCGGCGGCCCGAGTTTGAGGTTACTTACAGCCACGGTGACACTGAACGTAAAACATGGCGATTCAACATGGCAGAGAAGGTTCGGTGAACCCCCCCCTGTATGTTTGTAACGACTTGTAACATCTCATTCTAAGGTACGAGAAAGCGCTCGTTTGTATGCGGGCGCGATTCCACTTCAGTGAAATACGTATTTATGAAAGCGATATTTGATTTTTGTCAATAAAAAGCCAATAAAGTCCCATACTGTCCCTTTAAAGAAAGAAAAACCCACAATTGTCAGCTCGAAACTGATTATTTTACTATTTTATAATAATTTAGCGAAAATTTTCAAACAAAAGTCAGACATTGCTTTTGAATTGTGGTCCAACAGAATTGTTTTAAAAAACAAACTAATAAAACTGGCCTTGACAAAAATGATGGTACCATGAACTTAATATTTTGTAGACTGGTATTTTGTCCCACTCCTCGTGAGCAAACTGCTCCAGCTCCTTTCACAGATGATTTAGGAGTCATAGAAGGCCACTTTAGAACAAACCAGTTATTTGTTCCTAGCCATTCTTCTTGGTGTGTTGGTTGGACGACCCCTGTGACCTGTGTAAGCGTAATTTCAATTTAGTCTCCAAACTAACTTATATAGACGTATAAGGGGGGGGGGGGGATTTTATTCTGAAAGACACGCGCATCTGCGATTCTGCTCCCCCGAAGCCTGCATCGCATTCATGTGAATAGCGCTGTTTGGTCGACTGGTCTGCAGCTTCTTACTGGCTTTGGGTGGAGGGCTCCAACTGTTTTCGACTAGTCAGACCAACAGCTGGCTCCTAGATTTCCCATTTTTCCAGGGGGGGTGGGGGCTCGCGCTGGCGCGGAGGGCCGCCCTGCTAACAGAACGGTAGGGGAAACACTGGTGTCCTTTCTTTGTATGCTTCATTTTTGCATCCGTGTACGATGAGCTGATGGGACTTGCCGAAAAGCTTCAGTTTTGGATCAAAAAGCTCTAGTTTCGTCTCATCTGTCCACGGAGCTTCTAGGAGAACATCCTTTGGTCCTTTACTTTTGTCAGCTTCAAGTTATTTCCGTGACAATTGTGGGTTTTTCTTTCTTAAACAAATGGGTACCAACAATTTTGTCCATGTCTGTAAATGGCTACAGCTCCCAGTCTTGGCCTCTACCAGTGGTGCACACCTGGAAACAGCCTCTGTAATGCCGATCCTCTTACCTAATGCCAGACTGGATTAGGATCACTGGGGAACTGTTGTTTACAGGTCTCGCCACATCAGTTGGGTTCAAGTCAGGTCTGTGGTTAGGGCCACTCCGGGACATCCAAAAGCCTGTCCCAAAGCCGATTGACTTTCTGTTTTGGATCACCTTGTTGAAAGGTGAAGCTTCGTTCCAGTCTTTGTTTTGTAGTGTTTTTATTCTTCAGATATTTCTCCTTGTTTGTTAATGTTTCTTCTGTCCAGATCTACTGTTACTTAATACTTTCATATATATACTGTATATCATGATGTGCCCTCAACTACTAAAGGATCAGCAGTATCTGCACTTGGTTGCACATGTTGCCTGGCCATGAATGTTTGGCAACCGGTTCAAGTTCACTTTTGTCCTGTGTCTCATTTTTATTATTGCTGGAGACTAGTGGACATCTGGATTTAGTCTCATTCTCATTCTTCCACATCCTCCTGAGATGTTCAGGTCTCACCACAGATCTTGGGTTTTGACTGGACTTACTTGTCTTGGCTGTTTGCTGTAGGTCATTGTTGTGTTAAGGTGAACCATTGCCCATCGCATTGACTGAGCAGGTTTTCTTTGTGTTTGTCTACATACATCATTCCCTTGTTTCTGATTTGTCTCCTATGCTGCTGGGAAACCCCTCACAGCCTGATGCTGTCACCAGGGATTTCCAAACAGACAGTGATATCAGTGATCAATGTTAATCAGATCATTCTCTTATGAGCTATGTAGATCATGTATATACAAATTTCAAAACAGTATTTGACTTGATTTTGTGTATATTTGTGTAGTCTTGTCTGTCATAAACAAGAGATTACGGGTTACGGGGCGCGTTTGTGTGGCGGTGCCGCAGAGACGAGAGCTGGGACACCGGGACGGAGGCTCTGGTCTTACAAGGTTGGTTTTCAGCCAAGAGACGCTAGGTGGAGGGCAGAGAGCCTCCATTCTCCCTGGAACAAGTTACAAGTCATTGATTTAACCATTACAGTTACTACAAAGCTGTTTAATTAAAGGGATAGTTCACCCAAAATTCAAATTTCACTCATTTTCTACTCCTCCGTGCCATTTTGAAGTTACAGCGGGTGTCCGCGCAGCACTGCATGTCCATATGACGGTCGCAAGCGGGTCTCACTTTTCTTCGTCCAAAAACCATCCAAATACCTCCATACTGCTCGTCTGTAATGTCCCTCTTGTATTGAAGCCCCGACATGAGAAATTGTTCCAAAAAAAATTAAATAAGTCTATATCTTAAGCTTGTTTGTAGTGGGTTAGGGTTAGGGTTAGTTAGTTACAATTTCTCATGTCGGGGCTTCAATACAAGAGGGACATTACAGATGAGCAGTATGGAGGTATTTGGATGTTTCTTGGTGTGTCTTTTTGGACGAAAAAAAGTTAGCCCCGTTCGCTACTGTCATATGGACATTCAGTCCCTATATTTTTGCTCATCTAAATTGCAACACCATTCACCACCATAAAAAGCAGCAGGATGAGGAAAGGAACGATGTCATGTGTTGTGTGTGTTGGTCTCCTCTCTACTCTTTATTACAGTCAACGGATTGTGGTGTGTCCATTCAAATCATAGTTCTGGATATACGTATATATTAAACGTAAATTAAATTCTCTATTAATTTAATGCTACACACGGGGTTCTAACCCTAACTGATATCAAGCCAGCCAGATGAACATGCCTGCCCTTTATGTCCAGCTCTGTTTTTAAAACCAGACTGGATGGAAATGACGATGCTCCTCAGAGCTGACCACCTACGTTCTCTGCTCCTGGAGCTGTCTTTTAACTTGGACATACACTGTGAGAATCAGCACCATTCCTCCCTGTCAGGTAAAATCAATGATCAGTAATGGGATTTCAATTCACCCCCTTGCCAACTGCTCCTGTTCCTATTCCCCGGGGTGATGATCGATTTTGTGCGGACGACTTCATTGTATTTGATTTTCTATCCACATAGGACGTGGATCCTGGAGCAGAATGCTGACTGGTTTTTACCTCCAAGGGAAAATTGCTTGTTGCTGAATGCTCCATCTTGAACTATTGATGTTTCTTTACATCTGACTGGTCTCTTGTGTCTGTTTAGAAGTCTCAAAGGTGAAAGACACTGCTCTGTTTCTTCATTACAAGAGCAGATAAGTGGGCTGCTGCTGTGTGCCCTAACAGCTGTAATTAGCTGAAACAAGCTCAGTGCCTTTCATGCAGCTGAAGGCTAATTAAGTGATGTCGAGATTTTCCCCATCAGTGGTGCCCTTCTTCAAGAAAAAAAATCCCTCTCAATGTATGGACAAGCTCTTTCTTGCTGCATTTTCTCCTTAGAGTAGTAGTGTCTCCAGCTACACAACTGTTTTATCTTTGTATTAGAAATCATCTCCATCCACACTATCACACAACCATATCTAGCTCCATGTAAACAGGAGGCAGTTTGTTAAGTTTGCAACTGATTTCTTTCACAAATCACCCAAAGACACAAGGTCACCACACTTATTCTTTATTGAAAACAAATATCCCTATGGGACAATAAAGGCTATCCATCTTTTACATTTACAAAATATGTATACTTGATTTATATATATGTATACTGTATATATCCTCCCTCCTCCCTTCTCGTTGTCAGGTAAAACTGAGTACAACGCGTCATTTCCTGTGAGCCAACTACACCAAATACAAAAAGAACAAATACTGAAAAATACCGCGAGGCGTTAGAGGAGCCAAACGGCTTAATCAGCATTGTATCATCTCCTCTTGCACTATAGCTTTAAATATGAAAGGAGGCTTACAAAATCCCAGGCCATGTCTGTTCTGATGATACAGGTCAGTGGTCCTGAGATGTGTGTTTTCTATAAGAGGTGACATCCAGAGTACAACCACAGAGTTTTCAAAATAAAACAGGTCCAGCAGTGTTTCTGAATATTTCTGTTTTCGGGGCTGTAAACGTAGCAGTGTAGGTGCACTTTCAGAAGAGGCTAAAACCTGTTTTGTGGACGGCCCTGCTCCCATCAGCTCATCACTCAGCAGCTCAGCCTCTGTACCACTGCTCCTGCTGCTTCTCTAAACCAACCTGGATCTACTGCAGAAATGCACTGACTATCAAAGTACCTCCATCCATGTTAACACGCACTTTAACATGGTTAAAGGTGTTTTATTATGAACACAAAGTTTCACCAGAACTCACTGTTCATGACTTTGAGGTCTGCAGACCCTTTTTTTTAAAGTTTGAAACTTGTTTTGTTCACCTTCATGTTTTCCTTGTTACTGTTCTACCCTCTGCCTCTCTGCTGTTGCAGAGCTGTGTGTATCAGTGGAAGAGTCTGACACTTTCTGATAATGCACCAGAACAAGCAAATTCGTACTTCCTTAGAATAAATGTTGGTGTTTAACAAGACAAGCCTAAAAACTAGTGTCAAATATTCTAACTGAAGATGAGTGTACTTCAGCAACAGAGACGAGTCATTTGAATACTGCAGCACAAGTGATGAACTGTGTGACAGGTTGTGAGGAGGACTGGGTTGATTCTTGTGTGTCCACCCTGTGCAAACAGTATGTCTGTGTGCTGATCTGAAAAAGTTAAAGTCTAAGCGTGAAATCAAAGCAACTCCTCTGAGTGTATAGTTTTCCTGGTCATGACTTTGCCTCTGCCTCTGATCGGCTTATATGGTTGTTCAAAAAACATGTGCAGGTCATCACAGGAAATGAAATGAAGCAGAGCCAATCTTTAATGCATGTTACCTCCTCTTATCCTCTATCAAAATCAAATCAAACTTTATTGTCACTTTGTTCTTACTAAAGAAAGAACAAAACGAGAAAATCTTTCTTGGAGATTAGTAAAAACCTTTTTTTTATCACAAACATCTTTTTTTCTATCTGTCGGGCTGTTTATTAAACTTCTTCTTGTTCTAAATGTCCTTTGGAGAAACTACAGCTTCTCAAAGCTTGAAGATCTGATTATTTAATCCCTTCTGTTATTAGATACAGGTAAACCATGGTGTGGCTGTTTGTTATCTCGTGGGATGGCTCTGTTGTCCTCTCATACAGCATAAATAATAATCATTTTAGTAAGAGACTTGTGTAGTAATGGCTTGGTCTTTAATTAATGCTAGAATGGTCTATAGCCACACAGTGGTGCATTTTAATCTGTGAAATATGAAATATGCAGAAGCAAAAACAGACTCGTTAGTACTTTTTTAAATGAATATTTTATAGGAGGGAGAAGCCTTTGATATGTTTTCATCCTGTCTTACACAGGTTGATTTTTTTTCTCCAGATCACAGAATAGATGTCAACATCATCATTACAGCAAACTGTTACCTTTGAATAAACTCATGATATGTCAAGGAAAATGTCCCAGTATGACAGAGATAATGTTGCACTTTCACAATAAGAAGTCATCATATCATTTCTTCTTGAA
Organism: Trachurus trachurus; assembly: GCF_905171665.1. Classification (NCBI taxonomy): domain Eukaryota; kingdom Metazoa; phylum Chordata; class Actinopteri; order Carangiformes; family Carangidae; genus Trachurus; species Trachurus trachurus. The sequence continues at coordinate 27,926,848 of NC_139905.1, forward strand.
TGGCATTACATTACATTTCTACATGGATGCTGAATGAGTGGTTTGTGCAGCTGTTTCAGTCAGTTCAGCACTGATACTTCCACCTCAGAGCCTGGTGGAGGGTCCGGAGTGTGTGACCCAGGCTGCAGCTTGTCCTCTCATCTATAGAGGGCAGCCTTGTAACTGTGATCACTCATCTCCGGAGTTGTTTTGTCTTCTGTTCGTATTGCTCTCCATCACACTGGAGCGTGTGTGTGTGTGTGTGTGAGAGACAGAGAGACAGCATGTGTGCCTGTGTGTCTCTCTGTGATTGAGTCGGGGCCTGTTTGATTTCTCCGTGTGGATTGGATAATCCCATAATCTGATAACAACCCACTGTGCAGATTTAGTGATTAAAGTTCTGAGGCAAATGGTCGTTGCCATGGCTGCCAAATAGAGGAAGAACAAATCTGTGTGTGTGTGTGGGGTTTTGGGGGTAATGTCGGTGCTGCCGATGTATAGTGTAGTAGTGCGTGTTACACTACACACACTGTGGCAAATGGACATTATTAAGATATTTATCAGAGTGAATTACTTGAGTGTTTGCGTGTTGATCTGTGCTGGTTTGTTCAGAGGTCAAACAGTAAACAGACGTCATCAACAGGCTTCACAGGCTCACGTCTCCTCAGCCTTCACTTCTCTGCTGCTCACAAGACACAGACTGTGTCAACAAGCACTGGCTGATTCAACTATGAGCATCTCAATAAAGACTATTCAAAGATGGGACCAGAGAACCAGTTCCAACTCGTTTGATCCATCAACATCATTTTTTTTGTGATCAAATTCGTTATTTCATTTCAATGAAAAGTATCCTACGGTTATGCACAAATACAAAAATAGACCAAGATACATATGAAGAGTTAATTTGCAAAAGCAGATAACTCCGTTTTTAAAAAATATATATTTGAAATGTTTTAATTATTATTTACACCAGGTGACATCAGTCAAACCAAAGTTGAGTGGCTTTGACCAATGTACAAAAACAGATGTAACTCAAAAAAATAAAGCTTTATTGAAAACAACACTATGTAAAGAATAATTAAAAAGCATCAGCTTTTTCAAAATGACACTTATCTGCTTTTGCAAATGAACTCTTCATATATAAATTCACATATATTATATTATCCGGCACCAGCTGGCATGTAGAAGAAGCATTTAGTTGCTGTGCACGGGACTTTGTCTATACATATGCTTATATACAGATACATACTCATGAATAAACAGCTAAAATTAAATAATAGTAACAAAATATATATATATATATATATATATATATATTAAAATAATAATAAAATATATATGAAAATAAATAAATATAAATATATAAATATATAAAATCAGAGCGAGAATCACAACCCCAAATATAAATCGACATCATTTGCCTTTTTGCTACTTATTCCCTTATCGATATCTACTTCGTTTCACAAGCCTCACAAAACAATGATGTTACACCTCTTTCTACACAGATGACAATGAAGGAGTCAAACAGTGGTCATAGTGCCAGCAGACAGAAGTGTCCAAACTGAGGCTTATTATTTCAATCAAAGGTGGAGACAGCAGCTTCCACTCTCACTTCTCTGTCAGTGGCTCCTTCACTACAGCAGGATTTCATCAACCACTTCAAACATTTCCAACATAACGTTGGGTGTTGCTTGTCAATGAGAGAGTGAAGTCTGAGTTGTGGTCAGAGCACCTGAATGAATGTAGAGGAAACACTGGGTCCAGTCATCATTACATTCTAAAAGTTCTGGGTTTATATTTCTGAGTTAGTGACAGAGACAGAGACAGAGACAGAGACAGAGACAGAGGGGGGAGGGAAGAGAGGAAGTGACACCGGAGAAAGAAGAAGACAACTGTCAGCATGCAGTAACAACAGTTTTTGTGCCAGCAGTGATCTGTCTTGTTCAGTGTTCAGCTCTACCTTCTTCTGCAGAAAATCCACAGGAATCCGACTGCATTGGTATCAGTTCCCATCCCTACTTACAACTGCCCCGAGCTTACTTAAGTTTCAGATGATTTTGACATAATTATTAAAGGTATTCAGAAAAGAAAATTGATTTTGAGTCCAATGGGTCTTAACATTAGTGTAACCACTCATCTATCAGACGATGGAGACCAAACTTTGTGCAAAATTCTATTTTCAAGTAAATCCGGGGTGAAAGTGGGGTACTTTTTATTTTGCATTGGATAATGCAGGCGCACAAATTATGCGTCATATTGCTCACGATTCATCACTGATATTGGATCCGTCACCCGTCAATCAAACGTCTGAGTAAAACGAGGAGACTCGTCCACCACCACCGACACAAACTCTCCTCCTCCAGATCCCTGCGGTCCATCACTTAGCCTCACTAGCTAAGTTAGCAAGCTATAACGTCAAAGGTCAAATGTTTTTATTCGTCATTTCTTGTACGGTGTACAAAGAGATGAAATTGTGTGCTCCTAGATTAAAAGCAGTGCAAAAACCAGAACATTCAAATAGAATAAAAACATATGAAATAAAGATCCTAGATTATTAAAAAGATAATAAATAAATAGTGTTAGTAATAAAAAAAAATAAAACGTAGCTAGTCTACTAGCTATCAGTTAGCTACGTTAGCTAAACACACTCGCACGCACACACATACACACACTGAGCTCGGTCCCGCCCCAAACATTGAACATCCTGCCGGCTCGATAACGACCACTCAAATTCGTTTTCCTTACTCGGGTTGTGTGGAAACTCGTGGAAGGAGGCGCGACAAACAGGACAAACGGCCATTTCTGAACACATTTAAGTAGTTATGGATATGGATAATGGATGTGGCTGTGTAGCACAATAGCATCTCTGTTTCAGTGAACCATTCCAACCAAGTGTGTGATCAAGCGCTTCAACGTTGACCATGGTCCATGATCTGTTCTACATACTATTAATCTAACTTTTTAGCTCACAGTTCTCATTAAGCAGTAGACGGCTGTTTTCAGTGTAGAAAAACCCATGAACCTACTCTGCAGCAGACAACAGATCAGTGTAGTTTGAGACAAGCTGGTGAACACAGAAACATAAATCAGCTACATTTTTCACAGTGTTTGGTGGAGACCATAAACAGAGCTAGGGGAGAATAAATACTGGGAGTGGAAACAAACACCATTTTAAATGAATGATAATGTTGCTCTGCTGCAACTGGTCCAAAGATAATGCAACAATAAATCTTCACTTTTCACTGAATTTAAATTGACACTATTCTGTGCACCAGCTTCAAAGCAAAAAGGCAAAACCCACTACCTAAACACTGGCTGCTTGACCTTCACAGTAAAGTCTGAATATACAGCACCCAAACACCCTTCCGCCTTTGTGGTTCAGGTTTAAAGCACCCATCAGTTCTTCAAAGCATCTTGCAAAGATGCTTTGAAAGGCCACTAAGCTTCTTTAGGTATTAGAGTAAAAAAAAAAATGCAGGATTTGGTATATTATGTAATCCAGTGGCTGATCAAAGTAAACACAAGTCACCCAAATCAAATGCTCACTGAATGAATTTACGTGGCTTACCCCAAATGTTGGATTGCCATTGGAAAACCGCGTAAACAAACTCAACTATTGAAACATGAATAGCAGCGGAAGGAAGCTGCTGATGAATGTGAGGCTTAAGGTCCTGAGCGAGCGAGTCACTTTAGTCTGAGAGGCTGCCAGCATGATGACACAACAACAAACTCAAAGTCTTCCTCAGTTTTCTCATATAATCTACACCATAAATGTGAATGTGTTTTTGTTCCACATAGTTCAGGTTTTACCATGTGGGACAGAAATGTTCCTCTGATCACAGTGGCAGAAAACCCATTTAAAAGCACCGTCTGTTGTGTTTTCACCTTTGTGTGTTGGTTGGTGTTTTTGTCAGTAGGATTAGTCCTGAACTGATGTACTACACCAAAACTTGGTTGAAGGATGCTTCAGGAAATTCAATTTTGATGCAGACTCAGTTCAAGGTCCTGGGTGAAGGAATTTTATTAATGTATCCGGCAATCTTAAAAAATGGATGGGAAAAAAGCAGTTATATTAATATTGATGCTTTTTCCCATCCAAAATATTTTTTTTCTCCTAAATCCATGTTTTCCTCGCGTTTTTGTCTTGTTGATATGGAAACAGTCCCAAGCTCGACAGTCGACTAGTAAGTCCCAGGAAGCTAGAGTAAACAGAGGTACAGTGATAAAAACACACGTTAACACTGCTCTCTGATATTCACACTAGTGTTTTGTGGTAAGGAACTGGTGGATGTTGTAAAGCATTTGTAGTGATATTTTATATATATTATATATATATATATTTCATATAGAGGCCAAAGTCGCGGTTAGAAGAACTGCCCCCATTACTTCGCTGTTTAACTGCAGTGTAGCGCAGCTAGCAGGAGGAAAGCTAGGTCCGGTCTGCACAGATTTTTCTCAGATTTTTTCCTATGGTCACACTCTGGGACCTAGAGCTGTAGAGCATTACTTAGAAAATGACAAATGTGGTGGTGAGATAAATGAGTTTGTCTCTAACAGATGCGTAAGATTGCATGACTGACTGCATGACTGCATCAAGCTTTTTATTGCCAATGTAGAAATGCAATATTGCCATATTGTAATGCAATGAATGTATATCTTAGAAATGTCCACTACTTTTTGAAAAGACATCAAAAAGTCTACATTTGTATAGCATAAGAAAACCTCAAGGAAGGCTCAAGCTCTTCACATTTGTCTTCATAAATAAAAGGTCTCCCAAATTTCATGTGTCATTACATTGTTTCTTAGTTCCACCCATTGTGGTTCTGGATGCACTCAATTTGATTTGAGGTTGAGATTGGAAAAGCAACACAAAAATGAAAACCACACCACAAACAGTCGTCTCTGTATCAGGCTTGAGGAGGAAACTTTTTATGATTAAGAGAAAAAAAATGAGTCTCTTTTGCATACCAGGAATGATCACTTCCATTTAGCCAGGATTATTTGTCTAAACCACAGCCTTTTAATACCGGCAACACATTGGATTAAAAAATCAGTTGTTAGGATTAGGGAAATATTGATTGTTTTATTTGCTGCAGCTTTGAGCCCAATAATGTATTATACTTAAAGGAATAATTCAACATTTTTGCAAATTCGCGGATATTTTCGGATATATTCGGATATTATCTCCATTCTGTAATTCAAGGGTTAGGGTTGGTTCAACCTAACTAGTTGAGTCAATAAGAACAATTATGGTACCAATAGAAGTAGTAGTTCCATTGAAATCTTAACAACAACCATCCCTTGTTAGGATCATTCCATAATATAGAGATACAGCACCCTGATATTTTATATTTAATACAACATCTTACACAAAATATGTCTCACAGAATAAACAAGGTTAATGGTGGAGTCGTTACAGGATGTCAGACAGGAATTCACACACTCTGGAAATACATTATAGGAACAGCCTCTGAAATTCTCTTATTGAAATTCTGCTTATGTCAATATACTTAAAATATATAAATATACTTTTTAAAGAAAGAAAGAAAAAGATGCACACAATCTGCCACACACAAGTAGACTGTTATTAAAGGTGTACAGAAATGGCCGTTTGTCCTGTTTGTCGCGCCGAGTTGTCACGAGCTGCAACACGAGTTTACCCGAGTGAGGAAAACTAATTTGACTGGTCGTTATCGAGCGGGCGGGATATTCAAAGCTTGGGGCGAGCCCGAGCTCCGTGTGTGTGTGCGTGTCTCAGACGTTTGAATGACGGATTACGGATCCAATATCAGTGGCTGGTGAATTGTGTACAGGCTGACGTATAATCCGTGCGCCTGCATTATCCAATGCGAAAAAAAAAAACACACTTTCATCCCGGATTTACTCAAAAATAGAATTTTGCACAAAGTTTGGCCTACATCGTCTGAAAGATGAGTTATCACATTAATTTTATGATCCAGAGTGGGCTCAAATTCAATTTTCATTTCTGTACACCTTTAAAGAAAAAGGATTCAATTGTTAATCAAATAGATCGGTTTTGACTTTGTCAAGGGAAAGTGTTTTTGCTTTTACAAGGTTCTCCCTTGTATGATCTTAGCTAACAGTCCCATCTCATACCCATAAGCAGCAGTAATATCACTTAATGCTGAGAAAGCCTTTGATAGTGCTGAATGGAACTTTTCCATACTCCTAGGTTTGGATTTTGACCTAATTTTATTGAAGTAATTAAGCATATTTACGAGTGGGAAATGGATGATGGCAGGAAGCAAGGATCTGGAATGAGAGGAGAGGTTAATCAAACATCTGACTAGGGCCGATACTGATTCCAATTATTAGTAATCAAAGAAACTGATATTTAGAACCAATAGGCTTTATGCACAGCTCCACTACTTCTGTTTCCTGTCTTACATTATTGGACAAACTGATTAATCCAGGTGTGTCTGACCATTGTGACTACTCAGACACATCTGGATTAATCAGTTTGTCCAATAGTGTAAGACAGAAAATAAAGGAGCTTATTTAAGTCCAGGAAGTAGTGGAGCTGTGCATAAAGCCCATATTAATTTGCTGTGAATAAAAAAAATCCAAATTTGGAATAATACACCTGGGATTAGACTGAATACAGTATTTTGTTGGTTTGGTTGGTTGGTTTTTACTGTGAAAATCTGTGATAAAAAAGTTTGTATAGAAACTCCAACATGGATCTTGTTCAGTGGGGGCTGTGGGCAGGACAGTATAAAAACGATTAAATCAAGGCAGCAAAGCATAACCTAATGACGGCACGCTCACTCTGTCTGACATAGGGTTTTCAACATTGCTAACTTTTCTGGTTGCATTGGTTCTAATAAGAGCATGTGATGAGAGTGGAGCAGACGGGGGCTTGGCAGCTTGAGCGTGGGATGTTTCTGCTAGTGCAAGGATTTAATTGGTCTTAAAAATTGCACACATTAAAGCTGCACATGTGACGTGATGTGAATACCAAAGACAATGCTGTCAGAATCTATGGCCAGAGAAGAGAAAGACAACACTGTTACTGTGGCGTGTGGCCAGATTGTGTGGATGTCACTGTATTTATTCCCCCACATCTTCCACCCTCTCTCACCCTCTCTCTCTCTCGTCCTCCTCTTCTCATTTTTTCACATGCGTTCTGAAGCTGGAGATAATTGGTAATCAGCAGGGAGGAAAAGGCAGGAGGAAGGGTCCATCAGAGGCTCCCATTAGGTGCAGCATTGTCCCTGGTTTTTCTTCTATTTGACCATCCACTTGACTGTGCTTTATTATCTTATATAATCACGTTTCAGAATAAACATGATTCACTGGCCCTTCTTGTGGCATCCTGTATATTCTACAGACACATGTGAGCCTTGGTTTTTGAATTGATGAAGCCATAACAGATAGATATCGGCTCCTGCATTTAGAGTGATTTACAGCACAACATCAGAACTGATACATTGATGAGCTGCTGGGGGAGTTCACTTTCTATTATCATCCACTCTGTTCTGTTTAATTACCTCACAGAGGGATTGACATGTTGATGTGCAAGTGTTACATCATACTGTAGATATGATGAGATTGTCGTAAAATCTGTCCATCTACACACACACACATACATACAGTACACACACCCCTTTTGCCTTTTTGTAGTAATCAGATGTTCTATGTACTGTAAATAAGATGATAGCAGTGACACCAAGTTGGCCACCACAGCAGCCAAGTGTTAGCCAAGCTTACATCTGTGTTCTCAAAGCCTGTCTCTGGATTCAGTACAAGACTGGGTTAGGTAAGAGGCTGGATGGCCAACAGCTTCTTCTAATCTCAACATCTCGGTAAACCTCACAAACCTTGGAATCTACATAAATTATTTGCGTGTATATGTAACGGAGGTCTGCAGGTATAGTCACAGTCAGGAGGTACCAGTAAGGAGAAGTGACAACGTGTGGCGGTTAGTGGTACTGACGTTGAACTCACTCACTCACCCATAAAAGACGTGCTAACCCACTTGCCAGGTGGTCATTGGCCTCTTGGCGAAACAGTTAGCATCGTCGCCCACGGTGCGGGAGACCCGGGTTCGAAACCCACTCAGGGCAGGTCAGAACAACGGCCCTGGGTTTGAGTCCACCCAGCGGCCCATTGCTGTGTGTCATTTAGGGCTGCAACTAACGATAATTTTGGTTGTCGACTAATCTATCTATTTTTCGATTAGTCACGATTATTTCTCGGAGCAAATTAAAAACCCATGAAACATGTTTTAGTAACATAACTGTTTTTAAATTGTTATTGTAATGAAACACAAATTAATGAAATAATACAATAAAGTCAGGGTTTCCCCCAGAAAACGTGTTTTTTTGTGCCGGGGTCTCACCCTAACAACTCTAACCCTAACCATTGACTGATGGCAGGGCCCTACTGTATAGGTAACAGATTCATGAATGGAGCAATAGAATTTAGAAGGTGTTATTCCATAACACCTTGCATTAGATCAATGCTAAAAGTTAACTGGAAGGGGCAGTGTTTAGCTCAGTTGGTAGAGCACCCGCCCCATGTGTTGAGACTATAGTCCTCACTGCAGGCGGCCCCGGTTCGAATCCTGCGTTGAGTGGCCCTATCCTGCATGTCATTCCCCCCCTCCCTGCCTCCCATTTCCTGTCTCTCTCAACTCTGCTGTGAAAAAGCCCCCAAAAATATTTTTAGGGAAAAAATAGTTTTATTATCATAACCATGTGTTATCATAAGACACTTATTCTACATATTTAAACACCAGCTATTACAAAAAGGCACAAGCTTGAAATTCTGTTTAAGAAAAAAAAAAAAATTTGAAATAAATAATATCAACTGTTTGCACTTAAAACTGATTTTTGGATCTGGAGTCACGTAAACATGACATATCTCTCATCTTCTTCCGGTCAGTCGTCATGGAAACATGACACTCATCTACTGTTTGGACCCAAGTGAAAACACACGTGTTTGAACACAAACCATATGAGTTGAAAAATGAAACAATGGGTAATTTTCAGATGTGTGACAGCGCTGCTCCTCTGGTTGGGTCTCCAGCAGCTTTGACGCTGTAGGAGGGAATCCCTTCAAATATGGTGACGTGATTAGTGAGGCAGGCAGAAGAGGAGGTTCCTCTGCTCTCTGGGAACATGAAGGCTTATGTTGCTTTGTTTGAAAGGTGATTTCAGTGTTGAGTTAAAAAGTTTGATATTCAGCCAAAGCAACAAAAGACAAAGACAAACTAAACATTAACTGCAGCTTGTGTCATGAATAAATGGAGCTACTAAAAAATTTAGCACAAGTAAGAATAAAGTGTAAAACACTGAATATCCTACTAATAATAGAACTCTGTGTACAGTTTGAAGAATAGTGGAATAATCTGTGCTTAGTGTTTGCTGTAATTGAGTAGCCCTCTTATAAAGGCCTATATTTAGCACATTGTGGTGCCATATGGATTTGTGTGTATTATCCTTTTGCCATAAGCTTATCATCGCTTCATCAATTGGCACTCTTCACATGTGCTCGCCGCAGTGCATCATGACGGGGAATCTGGGGAGCCACTGTTAACAGCGACAATCAGGCATCCAAGCTTTTCCACAAAAACAGAGACATGTTCCAAAGGCTGAAAGTGCCTCTAGGGTTTGCCTTTGCCAGGTACGTTCTCAGCTGTTTCCTAGTCAGTTAGGCCGAATGGACTCACGGACGTTTCCTGTGCCTACATGTCAGGGATTAATGAGGCCACGCTGAGTTGATGTAGGCCGGTAGTCTGGGACGTTTTCACACGTATTACACTTTGTAGTAAATGTATTGTTTGTACCAAGTGAATAGTAGTTGTGCATGCACCTACACGTGCATCCAGAGGTGTTGTATTGTGAGTTCAAATGTTTTTGAGTAATGTTTTTGAGTGATGTTAGACTGAGGAGTTTGTTTCTGAATTCACAGTATCATATAACAATAAACTCAATTCAATACTTAACATGTCTGCAGGCTCAGGACGGGTGAGCAACACATGCAATATTTAATAGGAGGGACACATTACAGTGGCATAGACCTGCACTTTATCAGCTCTGTAAGGCTTTACTTGCTGCTGTGTTCATGTGTTTGTTGGCCTGTGATGGGATGGATGTGTGCTTACTGTACTTGGAAACACGTGAGGTTCCCTATGCAAACAAGTGATTCTTGGGGAAAAGGAAATACTTAATTTATTTATTTATTTTTTTACTTTATTTAAGTCACCATGTGTTTGTACATTTGCATGTACACATAAAAAAAGATCACATAATAACAACATGGACAACATAACAGTAACAACATCATACACATGGAAGAAAAAAAAAGAAATACTTTTAACTAAAAAGATAAAATAGTAAAACAAAAGCAAGTCCTTCAGATTGTCTGTCACCTCATCATATTACAGGTCAGAAGTCACCCTACAGACTAAGTAATATTCCAGCAAACCTATATTTATATCCTTTATTATAAATGGCTCCCTTCTATTTTGGGATGTCACTCCTTAAAGATCCATGTTGTCCTCTTTTCCCGTTTTCATCCATGAGAAGATATTTATAGTTTTAAGAACCAAAACCATTTTAGTGTATAGCCGCTTTGCTTCTTCTTCTTCATCCATCCATCCATCCATCCATCCATCCATCCATCCATCCATCCATCCATCCATCCATCCATCCGTCCATCCATCCATCCGTCCATCCATCCATCCGTCCATCCATCCATCCATCCGTCCATCCAAAATCACATAAGTCCTGAAGGCTGCCTGCTATTAAGCTTCAGTGTCTTAAAGGACAATTCCGGGCAAATTCAACTCAGGGCTGTATTTTCCTAACATTTTAGGTCTAAAAGAAGGAATCTGAAGATTTTCAGTTTAATTGCTCCTGTTTTGTGGTAGTTGTATCTGTTCCCGCATCGCCACGGCAGCGATGAATGGAGTGGATTGAAGTTCCTTAGATGATAAATTAGCAGAAAAAATCTGCTAATACAAACTATTTTTATTTTTCATATCTACCTTTTTTCTTATATTGACGTATTCATGCCTCAAAATAAAACAAATATCTATCTATGAACAACAGTAATACAGAATGCAGGGATGAAGCCTCACAAGTAGACTTTGCATTATTCTAAATATAGTAAATTTTTTTGTGTGTGGTTAGGAAGCAGCTCTAGGTCCTATATCAATACTGTGAGAGTATCAAAGCATCAGTCCACAGAGAAATGCACACAGCCTATATTAAAGAACAATTCCGGGCAAATTCAACTCTGGGCTGTATTTTCCTAACATTTTAGAAAGCAAGTCAAGAGTTGATATTCCTCTGTTTATGACACAAACGGTAGCTCTGACTGCACGTGAACACACCGAGCGCGTCAACTTGGGACTTGCGCGAGACTTTGAATTAGATCTAGTTTTACAAACATGTCGGCTTGCTTGAAGTAAATTAACTTCTCGGTGCATGTTTGAGTAGCCATCTGACGCGGTTTTGAGGGATGTAACAGCCTAAGTAGCGGAACTTCAATCCGCTCCCATTCATCGCTGCCGTGGTGATGTGGGGACAGACACAACTACCGCAAAACAGGAGCAATTAAACTGAAAATCTTCCATTCCCTCTTTTAGACCTAAAATGTTAGGAAAATACAGCCCTCAGTTGAATTTGCCTGGAATTGTCCTTTAATATAGGCTATGTGCATTTCTCTGTGGACTGATGCTTTGATACTCTCACAGTATTGATATAGGACCTTGAGCTGCTTTCTAACCACACACAATTTAGAATAATGCAAAGTCTACTTGTGAGGCTTCATCCCTGCATTCTGTATTACTGTTGTTCATAGATAGATATTTGTTTTTATTTTGAGGCATGAATACATAAATATAAGAAAAAAGGTAGATTTGAAAAATAAAAATAGTTTGTAGGCCTATTAGCAGATTTTTTCTGCTTTTTTATCATCTAAGATAACAACTTTACATCTAAGGCAACATAAAGAATGGCGAAAATGGACCTAAATGGGAAATACATTTTAAAATATATATCTTTAGCATAACAATATCTTCATTCATTTGTCAAAAATAATCAATATTGTATTGAATGGTCTACAAATCACAAGCTGCAGCCTGAATGGGCAGCAGTGAAACAGATGCTCACGGGCTTGAATGACAAATGACAATTCCATGTAATGGATGACAACTGAGGATTAAGTTCTGTTTCTAAATGGAGAGTGGGGCACTTATGCATTAATGTGTTTAAAGGCATCTAAGCCCCTCCTGCTGTTTCTATTCTCTTTGGCACAATAAGCAGTTGTAGTTGTAGCAGAGGAAATATTTCAACCCCAGACCTTTCCTGTTGTGTAGCCTGTTAGTGTTTGTTATGGACTATATTCATAAAGCTGTGTGGATGAGAAGGAGTCTCATAAAACATCAAGTTCAGTCTGTTATCTAGGACCGAAGTTGTTTTTTCTTGTTAAAATACGATTGATGTGACCAGTGTTGTTGGACACGTTACTTTTGACTACTCGTTACTTTCCCCAAAAAGTAACTGAGTTCGTAACTGAATTAGGCTACTACATTACTAAAGTAATTACCAAGAAAAGTAACTATTGCGTTCCTTTTTAAAATAAAATGCTCAAATATGTCAAATTACTTGGACTCGCCCCCCCACTTACCCTCTAACCATAACCCTTACCTCCCCTTTAAAACTAACCAATCTGTTGAGTTGGTTAGTTCCAGATAAACACATTTTTTCTGACTGGTTGATGGACTGAAATTTAACGGATGTAGTCTTTTGTTACGGGACCTCTTGAGTCAAATAATGGCGAGTAACGGCACATTTTATTGTCAGTAACGTAACGTTGTTATAATACGGAAGCGTATTGCATTCACGTTTTTCTGAGTAATTTATTTATTTTTGGTCTGTTTTTCAAGGTAATTATTTCTGTTTTTCTGAGTTATTTATTTATTTAGCCTATCTATTTTTTAAATAATCGTTTCTGTTTTTCTGACTAATTATTTTCTGTTTTTCGTGGTAATTTTTTTCCTCCTGTTTTTCGGGGTAATTTTTTTCTGACTTAGCTTCGAGATTTCAAAATCCCGTGAGAAGCTCCCACCTGCAAGTAAAGTAAGGACTGATTTCAAAATAAAGTTGCTATATCAGACTGTTCTGAGTGACATTCTCTGAGGAGGTATTCTGTAATAACAGGGAGTTTCCTTTCAATATAAATCTGAATTTACTTGGAACACAGTGAAAATAAGACTGTATTTTTTTGTGGAGCATATCCATGGATGTAGCGCAATAAAATAAATATAATAATAATACATTACTCAATTGAATGCAATAGCCTACGCTTCTATAACGGGGGAAACCGTAACTTTTTTTTTTTATTACTCGTTACTTTAGAAGCGCCGTTAGTAACGCCGTTATTCCCATCCCTGGATGTGAGTAAATAACCAGAAGCAACAATCTTGCAGGGAGGAAAGATTGTGCTGCGCGTGCAACTCCAGCTTGTGTTCGCAGCGACACACGCGCACTCCAGCAGCAGCAGCAGCAGGCAGGTGTCAGGTGAAGAGTCAGACCCGTCCTGGTCCCGGTCCCAGTCCCGCTCGGTTCCGGTCTTTCTGCTGCTCTCTGTTGCCTTTTTTGAATTTTTTTTTTTTCGGCGGCTGTGCTTATGTAAGAGATTAAACGTGTGGGTGAAGGTGGAGATGTCTGGGCGGACAGCAGCGCGCTTCAACTGGAATTAGAGGCGGACTGTAGCCGACTACACACAGACCATCATGTGGTCGAGAGCTGAGGACTGAAGGCTGGGGAAGCTCCGACTGACCGTCACCGTCCGGAGAACCGACCCGGGCTCCGTGTCAAGATGCCAACCTTCTCAGTCATGTATAAAGGAGCTGTCATCATTAGCAGGTAAAGAAAAAGAAAAAAACACACACACAACGGGGACCGGCGGGTGTTCGAGCCCCGGGGTCGACGCGGCTCTGTGCTACTTGTTTAGTGGAGTGTGTGTTGTTGTAGCGGTGGCCTGGACCGACGGGGACTAACGGAGCGCAGGTGGAATGGAGAGGTGACTGCACGCGGGGAGAACTGGGTTTGTAAAAATGGGCTCGCGCGCCAATCTGTGCCGGCGAAGCAAGCACTACACTAAAACACTATTGTGTTTACCGTGTGTGTGTAGCTACTGTATGTGTATGTGTGTGTGGGGGGAGACCTAGTCCATCAGCAGAACTGTGTCCATCTGTCGCCTGGCGCGCGAGGCGTCCACGTCCATTCTACGGACATGGACGTGAAGGCTGTGTGTGTTGACGGTCCGACAGAGAAGTTGTGATGATAATGAACGACTGTATAGGCGACTGTGAAAAAATCAAACGGAATCAATCCAGACCAGAAGTCAGTGAACAGAGTCATAGTAATAGTGGTGTAGGGTTAGGGTCAGCCTGGGATTCATCTGTCATTTAAGAGCAAAAACATCTCACTTTAAATCCTGTGCTCACTTAATTTATACACTTTTATGTCCTCTAAGCTTTTATTTTGACTGTACACTTCACTTCCTCTTCCTGTCTATCTACTCTACTACCCAGCTTACTGTTGTAACAAACAGAAAGACCATGTGGTTTAGTTTTTATTGTGGATTAGAATAAATAAATAAATAAATAAACCATAGTCATTTTAGAGATTTAAAGATGTGCTAAAAACCCCAAAACAGACAATTTTAGATTTTTTTTTGGCAGTAGGCCTATTCTTCTTACCATGTCAAAGTGAGATGGAACTCAGGTTTGTTTAGAAAAGCAAGAAACTTTATTCAAGTCAGTTCAGACGACATCGTTTATCCTATTCTACAATCTGCCAGACCATGTTCAGAATAAACACGCAGAATCGAACAGTAAACAGTAGTGGACTGCTCAGGTTGCACACAGAGGAACGCCCCGGAAGAGGTCACGGTTTCCCAGGTTTGGCTCCTCTTTGTGTTTACAACTCTGATGCCAAATTATCCTGATTAAAGGGAGTGGATATACAGGCTCATCCCCTCAGGCAGGACTAGAACCACCAGATGAGGGTCAGACCGTCTCTGGTTTAACTAAAGAAAAGATCCTGTCTTTCTCAGTAGAATGTGGCCCATAGCTTATAGCTGTATCCAATCAAACACTGAGTCTCATTAGCCTGTGAGATGTGAAGTGGTCTCAGCGACTCAGTGCATCAGGTGTCTACTGTTTAATGTAGGGCTGCAACTGATGATTATTGCAACTAATGATTATTTTCATTATCGATAAAACTGTCGAATGTTGAAAAATGTCAATCAGTGTTTCCCAAACCACAAGATGATGTCCTCAAATGTCTTGTTTTGTCCACAAACCAAAGAGATACTCAGTTTATTGTCATAAAGGAATCAGAAATATTCACATTTAAAGGAACATTGTGTAACTTCTCCTGTTATCTATTCACGAAAATCGATAATTTGGTTCAAAAGTATGTTTTTCATTAATCAGTAATCCCCCCCATCAACAAACTGAAGTGTTCCTTTCAGCTCTGAATTAGCCGTTCATATCATTCATATCTACATGGAGCGGGTAAGCTCGGTGCTGGCTGCCATGTCGTGTCTCCATGTTTTTACGTTCAGTGGCAGCGTGACGGTAGGAAACCACGGAAACTCAGCGGAGACACCGGAGCTGTCGGCTCAGGTCGAGGTGGCGTCTGTGAAAAGTCACCGCGGTAACGCAGTGAGGAGGAATGGAGCGTTACACTGATGCTGCATTCACGTGCAGTCAGGCAGACGGCCGTCGGTAACAAACCAGATGTCATTTTAGTCACAGAATTCCAGAGAAAGCCGGTAAAACGTGGGTTAGGTAAACAATACGACATCGCCATGACAAGATATTGTCTTACCGTTTTGCCTCGTGCTGACGGACCACTTGTTTACATAGAGGCTTGTTTATGCCGTTAGGTGCAGCGGCTGTCGTCCGTCTGCTGTCTGCCCAATTTCACGTGAATGCAGCAAGAAAAATACTATTGAGTTGCTTGTGATATACAACTGCAACGCTAGATGGGAGTAATTCCTACACAATGTACCTTTAGTCTAGAAACGAGCAGGAACTTTTTGAGTCTCGAACACCGTTTGTGTTCACCAATCACAGCGCTCTATCAGTTTAGAGAGTCGTTGGGTGGGCTTAACGCTATGACGACATACATTTTAATTGGCTTGTCAGGCTAACGTCATACTGCTTTTTGCTCTGATTAGTCGTAGCGCTACCCTATTGCGTGCAGAGGCAGTTTGAAAGACATCCTTCATCCCGCCCCCTAGATTGAGCCGAGGTCTACCGGTTGTTGCCAGACTAGACATTTTAATGATATAGTCAATGAAGTCAATTAAGAAGCTTTTTCTTTAAAAAACTAATCAAACTGATTATTCGATTATCAAAATAGTTGATGATTAATCCAATAATCAATTATTGTTCTTTTAATCCATTAATTGTTGCAGCTCTAGTTTAATGTACAGAAGTGTACACAAGGAGATTAAGGCTTCTATATCAGCGTGTGTGTGTGTTAGAGAGAGTTGCCTTGTTTACAATTAAGTGGTGATTCACACGGTCAGGGGAACTATGAAGATTTAACATGTCAGGGCGCAGAAAAATAATTCAGTTCACTCTGTCTTTTTCACAAGGACAGTGTTTTCATTTGAATTTCAGTGCGTCCTCAATTAGCCTCATTGTTTCAGTGACAGGAGGGGACTGTCAGCTCTTTGTGCTAAACCCTCTGGACATGAAATATTGATAACCCCTCTTCTCATTTGGGCTCCAACCAAACAGGGACCTGTGACTGTCACTGACGCAAGACATTGTTCCAGATTCCCAAAATACCTGGCTGCAACAGCCTCTTCCATTTACTAAAAAGTGCGTATAAGCTGGTAATAATGACTTCTTACCTGTATGCACTGCTTCCTCATGCTAATCTTCAGGGCAATATAGTATCTTTTGAAGTGCACAGGCTGAGCACATGGATGTTCTTTAATTGCTACTTGAGCCAGTGCTAGATGGATTAGGAAAATGGAGCGAAACCAGAGAGGTCGTTGCTAGTGCAGTGCTCTTATATAAGACTACTATAATTTCAGCCAACCTCATCTACTGGAGATTACTGTACAGACTGTGAACTCTCACCAAGATGAGCTCTAGTTATTTGTATTTCATCTCGTCTCATTTAAAGGACCCATGTTGTACAAAGTGAGGAGTCCAGTTGTTTTTGATAATAACAGAATATATTGACATAAATAAGATGAAAAGAGGATAAACATACAGAATGCACTAATGAGGCTTCACAGGTAGTTTTGTACAAGTACAGTGTATGAAAACTCACTGACCACTTTATTAGGTGCACCTAATTGCTAATGCTAATCTGACAGGCCAATCATCCTTGTAGGGGAAGCTGGTGTTATTTGTAGCTTTTGGTTCGTTGCATGGCGTGTGGTCACATGTGGGGATGTACGACACGTGGTGCTGGTGGTACGGCAGCAGGTGGCTGTAATATCAGCTGTTCTTCACCTGGCATTTTTGAACGAATGAACTGAAAGGGGGAGGGGGAAGTCCTACTTTGCTGAAGACTCATTGACCTCTTGGCACAGGGTTCGAACCCCACCTGGGGCAGTCCGTACCGAAACACAACGCAGAGGGCCAGATTAACATCAGCTGCTACACTTACAATCATGGTAGCAACTCAGTGCATTTAGGAACGTAAACATATTGGAGACAACCTGCCGATACTGCTGATTTTGATGCACAACCGTCTCTAGGTTTTACGGAGGATGGCCCACAAAAGAGAGCATATCCAGTGATCTTTGCGAAAATGCAATGTTGATCCCAGAGGAGAACCATGGCTAGACTGGTTGGAGGTGATAGAAAGGCAACAGCAGCCATGTTTCTATCCAAAGTGATTCGAATCAGTGGGAAATGAGCATTAAAAAGAAATTCGAAATTCGTTTCCATTAAAAGTACAGACTTTGGTTAAAACTACAAACTCGTGCAGGTTTTCTAAGTCGCATTAGTTTTAGTAGGTTGGCATGGCAACCAGCCTGTAAACGCTTTCCTGCCTTCCCGACCCGGAGTGTGGATGTCACCATGGAGAGAGGACCTCAAGCTTTAGTGACATGGGGGCAAGTGGATAGCAGTGATGTTTTCTCCTTTATTGATGTTCTAAAAAGTTACTACGGTATGTCATATTTCGTAACCGCAAACACCGGAAGCAGTTGGGGTGAAAGTGCGCTACGTCACACTTAATTCTAACAGAACTGTTTCCATCGCCTTCCAATCAACCAAAACCCGGCTCTAGCAAGCGTATTTTAGTTTGTGCGAATCAGGGGATTTTAGTTTGAATTACGGCATTTCCATCATAATTTTCAGACGCGTTACTTCTAGATGCTAAACATGCTGATGGAAACATGGCTAGTAACTAAGTAACCACTCGTCCAAGGTCTGCAGAAGAACATCCCTTTATGATGGTGTGTGCTTATCTTCTGATGGCTACTCCCTGCTGGATAACATGCCCCCCCCCCCCCCCCCCGTCACACAGCTCAAGTCTTCTCAAACTAGTTCCTTGAACGTGACAATGTGACACTGTGTGTCATCTATGCCCCGAAGAACTTAGAGTGCTACTGTATATACATGACATTTCCAGTCCAATCACACACACACCGATGATACATCATGGGCAATTCAGTATCTAGCCCAAAGACACTTTAACATATGAACTTGAACCACAGCTGTTGTGCTAATGCTAACTCTGTCTCTTAACTGACAAGGTTTCAGGCTGATTAAGCTCCGCCTCCAGTCTGTGCGAGTTGACAGGATTGGTTCCTTAGATTTGTAACATGAAACTCTGTCTGTTTGAATCTATTTTTATGAGGCTGTCATTAGTGAGTATAACACACTATCAGTACCACCAAGTAGTAGTAAGTATCTCAACTAAGCCTAATATTTAGATCAAGGTTAAGGTCAAGGTAATCTATATTATCCCTGTAGGGCAACTTGTTGTACAGCCAGCAGCAAACAGTCTTAAAGAAACAATATATTAACACACAACATATGAATACAAAAGGCACCACAACACAACAATGAGAAACATTTGTCGAGCAGAAACTGATGGATTTTTACATCTATTAGTCCTGTAGCTGCGGCCTGACGGAAGCAGCTTATACGGTGGCTGTGGTCTGTTATCACTGCCTTGGCCTTCTTTAAAAGCCTCAGCTTATGAACTTGGGAAAATCTACGTCATGGTTGTGCCTGTGCAACCGTTGTCTGCGTTGTGTTGTTTTTTGGAAGAAGGGCTGACACTCTTTCAGCTTTAGTACTTGACTTTTATTGCCTGCATAACGATATGGAAACCGACTGGTCAGCTCACGGTCAAGCACAGCACTTGTTCGGCACAGCATGGGCTCAATCCGCGCATACTGGCCTTGTTTGTGTACATCAACAATTAAAAATAAATGTATAAACTAGGGCTGTCAAACGATTAATTTTTAAAATCTTGATTAATCGCATTTTTTCGATAGTTAACTCGCGATTAATCTCTATATTAAAAATAGAAAGCAATTCTTATCAAAGTGTCTTGGTTAGAAAATCATATAAACACAAAGATAAAATGTCTTTTATTTCTTCTTTCAAATACAAAAGTGCTATAAAGACCCACTTAACATGTCTATTTCAAAAATACAGCTCATAAAATGCCACAACAATGTGGTCTTAAAACTGGAGAGGTAATAGACAACTTCACAGTGTTTTGCATACACTAATTCTGTCCATAACCAATTCTGTTAACAGAAATATAGTGCTTATTCTGAGAGAAGCAATATTTGGGGGAAGCTGTACCACACTGAGAAATATGAAGAGTTGCATGTACAAAATGTACAGCACATTGCAATAAAACAACAAGTAAGAGTAGATCGCTGTCTCTTATGCTACTATAAAAACTGGTCTGCTCACGGTCAAGCACAGCACTCGTTCGGCACAGCTTCATGGGAGAAAGTTAGCAAGTTTTGCTTAGCCTTCGAGCTAAGATCGCTAACAATAAACATTAAAGCAGAAGTAAGTGATATATTTGTGTTAATATAAGTCTTAAATAGTTATATCTTCCGACAGCAATCACTTACATAGAGTGTTTGGACCGAAACACGGGTCTGTCAGTCACTCTGCTCTGCTCTGAGCCGAGGAGAAAACATTTATCGTATCCTACAGTTTTTATCCAATGAGGAGAGAGAACGGCATGCAGGGCTGTGTGTGCAGCCAAGGGATGCGCGTGAATGTGGTGACGTAGGGACGAGGACTGTTGTGGTGCGTTCAAGGCAGCCCGTAACTCGTGTTTTTCCGACCTGTGAAGTTGTACCAGTTCTATCTGGTACGAGTTCACGGGTCAGAAGTTACGAGTGGCCGTTATAGTGACTTTCACCGGTAAAACAGGTCGGAAAAACACGAGTGGGTTGCCTGGAACACTACAAAGTCGTAAGTTGTGACTTGAAGCTGTAATTTACGGTTTCAAAAGCCTGCCTGGAACGCAGCATTAGCCAAAACGACCGGATCGCTTACTTCTGCTTTAAACACATTTTTTTTTTTTAACACTTAGTTATGCATTGCTGTCGCCAGCTTCCTGATCATAATATACTGCTAACTGTATTACATTATTGTTTACACAGTTTCAGTATAACGCTGTGCTTTGTGTAATGGGCTCAATCCTCATGTACTGGCGCTGTGTTTACGTCACAGCCCATATTATGTGCTAAGGAGAGCCTGCCAACCAGTGAGCGTCCGTGATAGGCCTACATGAATAAAGCTAAATGTGATTGTCTGTCACTGTGGAAGTGGAATCAACAGAACCAAACCGTTACACCTGCAACACAACTTTAACTACACTTGTAGTCTATTTTTGTTCTATGTAGTCCATAGCAGCTAACACGTAAATGATTTGTAAAAGATTTGATAAAACAAAACAGCAATAGAATATTAAAGAACAAAGCTTGTGATAAACATACAAGGCAAGGTGGGCTTCAAAGGTCAGCTTCTCATCAATGATAGTGCTGATGTACTTCTGTACACACTCTACTGTCTACTCTACTTAATTCCTGAAGCACTATGTGATCCTTCTTTC
Source organism: Trachurus trachurus (assembly GCF_905171665.1). Lineage (NCBI taxonomy): Eukaryota > Metazoa > Chordata > Actinopteri > Carangiformes > Carangidae > Trachurus > Trachurus trachurus. The sequence goes on from NC_139905.1 coordinate 27,947,943, forward strand.
AAAGGGCGCACTTTGAGGCTGTCAGATGTGGATTTTTGCTTCTGCAGCCTTAATATTTACTTTTTTTTTTTTTTACTTTAATTCATTTTTTTTTTTTGAAAAAGTGTAAGAAGAGTTGTTTTTTTGCCTCTGCATCCTGATATTTACATTAGCCTACATGCAGAGGGAAGCATTTTTCAGCATCATCTGAAGGACACAGCTACATTCTGTCTATTCCACAGACAGCATCCGTTTTTATGTGAAACATCTTTGTATAGCATTGAGGTCACATCACATCACAAAACAACCATGAAAATATTTCACACAAATTTTTCATCACTACGTGGTAGATAAAACTAAGATAAAGGAATCATCCAACATTTTAGCAGCGATGCTCCAGATTTGATTCGAAGAGATCTGATCGGATCTATTTTAGATATGGAGGCTGGTGTTGCCTCTGCTGCTGACACTGTTTGAAATATGGATGGTTGGTTGTGGTGGATGGTGGATTGTGATGGGGTGGCAGCAGCTGCATACACAGACAGCACTGACATTCCTTTTCAACACAGCTACAAACTGAATTTATTTCCTCAGTGCTGAGTCACCCCTGTGTTAAAAATGTATCTTGAAGTCACATGTTGTGAATCTCTCTCCTCCAGTCTTGCTTCAGGAGTGTTTACAACATTTCCAACTCCCCGGAAGTGATGGCGGGTGTGTAAACAGAACAGTACACTGCAAAAACTCAAAATCTTTCCAAGAATATTTGTCTTATTTCTTGTCAAAATGTCTAATTTTTAGTCAAAACTAAACCTAAAAATTCACTTGTTTTTTTTTTTAGATAATTTTCACTTGTTGCAAACAAATTTTCACTTGAAATGAGTAGAAAAAAATCTGCCAGTGAAAGCAGGTTTTTTGTGCTTGTAATAAGGATTGCTTCACGATCAGATTTTTCTACTTATTTCAAGTGAAAATATCCTTGAAAGAAGTCAAAAGTGTCTAAAAACAAGCTACTTTTTTATGTGATAAGTCTTATTTTAAGTATAATGAGATTTGTTTTGACTAGAAATTACATTTTGAATAGAAATAAGACAAATATTCTTGGTAAGATATTTGAGTTTTTGCAGTGTAGTCCCACCAGAGAGATTTACTGTATTTGTCCAGGGATTATAGCAGCTATTTCACCATTTACTCCTCATGGGCACAACAAAAACTGTCAAGAGGATTGTATCTTGTCACTTAGTATGTTGTGTTGTCTGGGTTTTGGACCGGCCGTTGCCAGATGCACATATATAAATGAATAAGGACTAAATATATTCAAAGCTAAAATGCTGCACATCTGCCACCCCCAGACTTTCTGTCAGCTGTTTACACAAAAAGGGGAAACAACTGCTTCAGCATTGTCCTGTACTGTCATGACATGACACAGTGATGAATGTGGAACATAACCTGTCAAGGTTAAAAGATGAGTTCTGGACACATGTGTTCATGTATACACGTTTGCCTGTGTTCTGTAGCTGAAATATTGAAATGCTCTGTTATATTAAGTCAGTGCCATCAATCCCCGACCCTATACTGCTGCAGGACAAACTGAGGCTCAGTATTCATCATCAAGTCAAACTGCAGTGAATGGAACAGTGTGAAGCTTTATGACCAAAGGGCCTTGTCTGAAAAAAAAAATGAAAGGCTTGTATAGTCAAGTTTATGTTGCACTCATTTTTTGTCTGTTTTGTCTCTTTCTCTCGCTCTTTCTATCTCTAACAGGACACTAATGGGTCCATATGGAGTAGACCGAGCTGTTCATTCCATGGAGTTTACTGACTGCGAGAATGGCCTGGGTAAGTCTCAGTTTTCTCTTTGAACAGCAGAATAAAGGGTGAACATTTGTTCCTGAAAGCACCATGCCATCTCCATCCCTTTCACTATAACCAAAGATACTCCAAGATACCCCATGAGAGGCTGCTCCAATGATATGAAATGGTTACACCTCCTGTCTCCTAAATGGACGTGGTCACCCGTCCCCCCACCTCATGTTGTGAACGTGTGGGGATTTATAAAAGTTGTAGTGAGATGAAAGTGAGCTATTTATATTTTCTTATGATAACATTTTCGCATGACGAAAATTTTAATTCTTTGACGTTGCCTAGGAGAGCTGTGCCAAATCTCACGAGAGTGTGTAGTTGAGATAGAGACAGGTCTTGAACAAAGTCATGATCCTATAAAATGATGTTTTTATTCTGAAGGGCAGAGTCAGGGTAAGTGAGGTTTTATTTTTCTTGAGTAAAGTATCTACAGATTACAGGTTACTTTCCCATCATCAGCTATTAATGTGTCATGAAAGTAAAGTCCTGTCCATATCTTGACTTCCACATACCATAGTGGACAAATGGATCGTTGTTGTTGGTACTGTAACTCCTAATTCCTTCTACTACCACTTGTTGGGGACGAGGGGTGTGGCGCTTTGGCTTATCCCTCACAGGTAAACATCCACTGTCATTCAGCAAAACATTTCACTTACTCAAATTACTCAGTTATACTAACAACACTGTATAGGCACACTCCATCATCATCCACTATCAGGGAATGGAGTGTGATTTGGAATAGCTGAAATAATGTAAGTCCTACTTTAAAGGGATTGTCTCTACAGAGTAGGTATCCTTGCTAAGTATCTGTGTTTTTGCCTGAGAGGGGAAGTAGGTCATGTGGCGAAAGCCCTAACCCACTTAACTCAGCGAGGTTAAGAATGCAGGAGCTGCTGTTGTTTTTATCCTTACTTCACTCCCACACCATCGCTCTGGTGGAGCCCATGCCTACACAAGGACAAATGGCTCATATGCATAAATGCAAATTCAGTCTAAACTAAAATATTCTACTGTAGTGGATGTGCTGTGTCTTTTCTAATCCCACAAATCTGCTCCAAAGCTTTGTGAACGTATTCAGAATCATGTTTGAGATGACTGATCTACATGAGATGCATCATTTCACAAATATTTTTTTCCTTTGATTCAATGGGGTTTTATTTTTGTACCAGATGTATTTTTATCTGGACTGGCCCCAGGCCAGTGCTGCATCCATGACTGCTTAAGTGAATGAGTGAGTGAGTGACAGAGTTGCATTAAGGATGGAATTATACCAATGGTTGGCCGAATGTCAGACTTTTCCCGTTGGCCATTGTTCTTTCACATAATCAGGGGGCATTGACAGTGGATCAACAACAATTTAATTCTGTTCATTTAATCTCAAACCTCAGAAGGTAACAGGTGTTTATGTGCAGCTGATTGGTCATACTCATATTTTAATATGTAACGTAGCTTTGTTGATGTTTGCTGTGTTAAATTCACTGTATTACAGGTTAAAACTAACTCAACATTTCCTCTAACATTTTCAAATTAAAAGCCTTTTACTGTAGCTTTTCAGTTGACAACATCCCTTTATTTCTTCACGTGTTTTTCTTAAAGGGATAGTTCAACATTTTGGCAAATTGGCCCATTGCCATAATCCCTATAGTCATAGAGCCGCGAGCTGTTCAGAACTACGCTACGGAGGCTAATGGGATTTCTTGGTTTCCCTCATCAAACTCATCAAATACACAATCCAACAACTCCAAAACGCTCTGGTGGACAAGTTGTGACCTGTACATTCACCACGCTATGAGATAATAATGAAACGTTACGAGACAGAGTTGTTTTCTAGGCAAATACAGAGACTACTTGCCGGAAAACTGCCCCCGACAGGAACGTGCATCAGCAGTTTTGCATGAATTTACCTTGAAAACAACTCTGTCCCGTAACGTTATTATCTCATAGCGTGGTGAATGTGCAGGTCACAACTTGTCCACCAGAGCGTTTTGGAGTTGTTGGATTGTGTATTTGATGAGTTTGATGAGAGAAACCAAGAAATCCCACTAGCCTCCGTAGCGTAGCTCTGAGCAGCTCGCAGCTCTGCTCCGCCATTCTAAAAATAGCTTGCACCGACAATTAAAGGTACCTACTGCTATGACTATAGGGATTATGGCAATGGGCCAATTTGCCAAAATGTTGAACTATCCCTTTAACTGTCCTTCAGATGAACAGTGAGGAGTGATTTCACTAGCTGCGTTTCCATTACAGATTTTCGCAAAATAAAAGCGATATTTCTGTAATTTCGAAAAAGTATTGCTGTTTGCAGGTATTTCCATTGAAAAGTGTTTGGCGAATGAGCCGTAATCTAGTCTTGTGATATCCCATAATTCTCGCCCCGCGAGACTTCACTTTGAGGAAGCTGGACGTAAGCGTCTTAAGTTTCCATGGTGACGGTACAGCGAGCTGCTGCTGTTATTGTTTTTAACAAAGAAAGCGCTTGATTGCTGAAAGGCAAAGCCCGTGTGGCGCTGGCAGCGGCCACAAAGAAGAGACACCAGCGTTGATGAGGTACAACAATATACGGTGGTCGTGTCCACAGCCGGGTTGGTTTATGTGACATGGAGGGGACCTTTCGGTGCAGGAGGGAGTGGAGCGTGGATGTGATGCACGGAAAAGGGGAATGATAGGAAAAGTTTTTCTAATTTATTGAGAAACAATGTCCAGGTCAGCAATGCATTCCAAAAAACATGTGGTTCATTCGTCCCCTCCAGTCACATAAACCAACACAGCTGTGGACACACACAACTCTGGTGACGCTGGTGAAAAAAAGTGTTCCCACTACACTTGTGCGATACACGTTTATATCGATACGTCTGAAAAACCACCTCATGAGAGTGATATTTGAGAGTTTTTTCGAAATGTATGTTTCCATTACCAGTTTTTTATTTCGATATTTAGGTTTTGTGCATTTCTAGGGGTAATGGAAACGCACTTCTGTCTCTGCCCAGTGTGTTTTAAGCTAAGTTGTTAGTATTTCTCCATAGAATTTTTTTGCCCTGTTCTTATCCAGTCCAGTGAGTCCAGTACTCACCACCTTATTCACTAACGCAATTCTAATTATACAGAATGAGGCTCTGGGAGGATTTGGATGCACTCTTTCATTAGTGATATTAATGAGCACATGAAATTTCAGCGAAGGCATCAATAATCTACCCATGGCTGCATCCCATACATAAAACAATCTTTTTTGGCCTGGTGAGGGATACCATTTTGTAAAATGGTAGGGGAAGCACTGTCAGATGTTCCTCTACCTGGCATGTTCTGGCATGGGAGGCAAAGTGGCACTTCCTATGGTACTGTAATAGGACTTAATCCCAGCATAGATCACTAGAATTTAACCTTTCGTTTTGTCCCCAGCACAAGGACAAGGACAAGGACAAAGGACATGATCAACCCCCCAGCCATACACAAGGCTTAGACCTATTCTTGTTGTTTGATCCCTTTGTAATAGCATAAGAGATACACACTTCCAGGAATTGACCTACAATGAAATTAGCATTTTACATTGCTCTGCATTAAGAAGCCCACATCACATCTTTCTTTAGGGATTTAAGTGTTGACCCTGACGTTGTCAAGTGTTGACAGTTTGATCCCCAGCTCTTCTTGTGCACCACAGTTTATCTTTATGTTTTTTAGCTTCCTTGCAGGGTTGTGGAGGAGTGTCCTAAACTATCAACATCCTCTTTATAAGTAAATTAGCTCAATTTAAATCTTATTAGACCCACATGCTGTAGATGTAGAGCATATTTGTATACAGAATTATTTTACAGATGTGCAGCATATTGTTAATGGACCCAATATTTAAACACTTGCAAGCTGTGAACAGGTGCTGTGGTTCAGTGTAAAAGCAGCTGGAGTGGATGTGCACAGACTTTAGTGAATATGATACTATAGTCTCTCTCATAAACTATGTCTTGATAGTGATACGACACAAACACTGTATCAGTTTCCACTGTGTGTAGGTTTACAACTAGGGATGTCACGATTATACATTTTCTTGGTACGATTATTGTCAGAGAAATAATCAAGGTATTACGATAATCACAATTATTATGCATTAATTCATTTCACAACACTATGAATGTGTAAAATGATCAAATATAGTCAAAATATAATGACATGAATCATTGTTTACACAAAATATTTCCAGTATCTATTAATATAGGACCAATTATAAATCCCCCAGGGGAAGTGTTTGAAATATTCAGGTCATAAATTGTCATCTATACCAAGTGTTTAAAGGTACATTGTGTAGGAATTACTCCCATCTAGCGTTACGGTTGTATATCACAAGGAACTCAATCGTATTTTTCATGCTGCATTCACGTGAAATTGGGCAGACGGCAGACGGACGACAGCCGCTGCAGGTAACGGCATAAACAAGCCTCTATGTAAACAAGTGGTCCGTCAGCACGAGGCAAAACAATACACGTGACAATATGTTGTCATGGCGATGTCGTATTGTTTACCTGACCCACGTTTTACCGGCTTTCTCTCGACTTCTGTGACTAAAATGACATCTGGTTTGTTAGCTTCCGTGGTTTCCTACCGTCACGCTGCCACTGAACGTAAAAACATGGCGACACCACATGGCAGCCAGCACCGAGCTTACCCGCTCCATGTAGATATGAATGATATGAACGGCTAATTCAGAGCTGAAAGGAACACTTCAGTTTGTTGATGGAGGTGATTACTGATTAATGAAAAACATAGTTTTGAACAAAATAATCTTTTTTCGTGAATAGATAACAGGAGAAGTTACACAATGCCCCTTTAAGTTTATTTTAATCTTTTTTTTGTTTTGCTTTTTTAATTACAAATGACACGCTAACATCAAAATTCCTACCAATTCAATATTATGTTAAGTAAATGGACCAGTATCTGTGAATTTATCTGCCAATATGGTTCCAACATTATCTTTTTTGGAAAGTAACGGTATTTAGGAATCTTTACGATTAATTAATTGTGGCGTTTAATACCACGATTAATTGTGAAAACAAGTAATCGCGACATCACTACTTACAACCCACATCTGCATCACAGCTACATGGACACCTGACGTGTGACGACGAAGACGTCACAAAAAAACAACAGCGAGGTGTAACACATGTGAGGAGAGAGCTGGAGGACAGGTGGAACGTGTGTGTGTATGTACTGAGACGCAAATCAGCTTATTGTCGACCAACTTGAGCACGTTCAAGTTGCACACACTGTTCTGATACATAAAGCCTTCGCAGTAAGACCCCCGCCGGCTGCTGCAGTATCTGGGGAAGTGTACGCTGTGAACACTGTAAGGGTGCACGCTGTTGGATCTTCAAGTCCCCTCCCCCTCATTGTGAGCAAAAACATATTCTTTACGTCTATATAATGCTGAGATTCAGTCTAGGTGTAAAGGATGCAGTCTTTAGTGACTGCCTCTTGTTCTCAGGAAAGCTATTTGAATCTCAATGAGACTGCCTGATTAAAGATGATCAAATACATTTCTCTACAGTCTTCACTATGAGCAAAAAAAAAAAACTAATTCTAATTGATCATGTTTTCTATCATCTGGGGTATTGAACCATTTTTAGAGAGAGATTGCTCTTTGAATTCCTCCATCTTTACAAGGTCTGCTGGAACATTTAATCCTTGGGTAACGAATGTGGTCTTGACACATGGAAATGATTTGTACAACAAAATGTTGAGCTGAATAAGAGGCAGAGAGAGGCTTGTCTTTTATATTAGCTGCTGCCGCTTGTGCCTGTGCATTAGACTGATGTTTTTTCTTATCTGATGATGGGCACAGGGAGGAGAGCGCTTTGAGGCTGAACAAAAGAACAAGAGTCTGTTTTCCTCTGAGAAGAGTCAGAGGGAAGGGATGAGAGGAGGAACTTTATAACCTCCATCTTCCAACAGGCAATAATTAACATGCACCCCTTCGCTCCAGACCCAATTAGTGTTACCATTTTGTCTCTGCGGTTACAGGCCGTCAGCAGCCCTAAGCTAAAGAAGCCTGATCTAATAGTTAAATAAGGCCGACTGTACTGTAGCAGTCACACTTAAGTGATTTCACTGTATAGTGCAGCAAAGGAGCGAATGTGAAGGACTGTGAAGATGTAGAGGCTCTTTAGAGGGTTGAGTGTGTGCAGTGTGAGGAGGAATATTTCAGAATGCTCTGAAACAGTTTGTCTGTTGCTGAATCTGCTCATTTTTACACTACTTGAAGTTCATCAGCAGAATGTTGCAGGAGCCACAGCAGCTGCAGGATAGTGTACTGCAGACCTGACAGTCCGTTGACTAACGGAGTGTATTTCCGCAGCTATTCAACAGTTAAAGGGATAGTTCAACATTTTGGCAAATTGGCCCATTGCCATAATCCCTATAGTCATATAGCAGTAGGTTCATTACCTTTAATTGTCGGTGCAAGCTATTTTTAGAACGGTGGAGCAGAGCCGCGAGCTGCTCAGAGCTATGCTATGGAGGCGAATGGGATTTTCTTGGTTTCCTTCATCAAACTCATCAAATACACAATCCAACATAACTCCAAAACACTCTGGTGGACAAGTTGTGACCTGCACATTCACCACGCTGTGAGATAATAATGGAACGTTATGAGACACAGTTGTTTTCGAGGTAAATTCATGCAAATCCGCTGATGCGTGTTCCCTTCAGGGGCAGTTTTTCAGCAAGCAGTCTGTATTTGCCTCGAAAATAACTTTCCGTTAGCTTACACCGACAAATAAAGGTAACAAACCTACTACTATCACTATAGTGATTATGGCAATGGGCCGATTTGCCAAAATGTTGAACTATCCCTTTAAACATACAGTATATCAATATTTAAGTAGCTGTAAAGTAAATGTGCGCTTATAAAGCTTGAACCACACATCTATCATGAATATGTTATTTATAATTTGAATTTTCCCTCTTCATATTAGAGTTGTTATAGACTGGTCTGTAGTGTTGGTCTGAATAGCAGACCAGACTGGTGTTACTTCACAAGAATAGAATCAGACTCGTGTTAAGTCAGAAACATTTGATGCGTCTTTCGGAGGCAGAATGTTATTGGTTTGTATTGATTATTGTGCACACAGCTCACAGGCTTTGCCAACTTTTGAGGAGATGTACATCATCAGCAGAGCTTTGACCAGCGACTACTTCAAACTAAATGAAGATAAAACTAAAATTGTTGTGGTTGGCGATCTACTCTGATGTGAACTTGGAGATCTGACCCCATTAAACACACACACAGTTAACATGTCATTGGCATTAATGTGAATTTTTTCTGAGATTTTTTCCTTTACACATAAAAAACATCAACTATTCATAATTATGCTGATTTCTTTTCTGCATTAAAGCAGATATCAGTGGAATGTTTTTGTTAATATAAGTCCTAAATAGTCCTATTTTCCGTCAGCAATCACTTACATTAAGTATTTCAGCCTAAACACGAGTCTCTCCGTCACTCTGCTCTGCTGTAACCCGAGGAGAAAATTTTCCTTGTGGGATACAAGTGTTATCCAATGAGGAGAGAGAACGGCATGAAGGGCTGTGTGTGCAGCCAAGGGATGCGCGTGAATGTGGTGACGTAGCACGAGGACCAATTGATGCCTGACAAGGGCGGGGGCTGCTAACTCATGGTGCGTTCAAAGAAACTCGTACTTTGTGTTTTTCCTTCCTGTGAAGTCATACCAGTTCGATCTGGTACGAGTTCACGGGTCGGAAGTTACGAGTGGCCGTTATAGGGAACTTTCACAGACAACAGGATGGTAAAAACACGAGCTACGGGTTACCTGGAACGCTACCAAGTCGTAGTTGTGACTTGAAGCTGTAACTTACGGTTTCAAAAGCCTGCCTTGAACGCAGCATTAGCCGAAACGGCCGTGAAGCTGATATCTGCTTTAATGCCTTTATTTCAAACAGATATGGTAACTTATTGCAGTGATTTACTGCTCCCCCAAAAGCAGTCAACTAAAATAGCCCAGTTTATTAAAAACTGTACTACTGGGTTTTAAACTAAATCAGGAGGGGAGCTGATGCTACACAGACACACACACACATGAATACCAAACACTATCTAAATGACACTAAGCTCTTGGCCTGTCACCAGCCACTATAGATGTTATGACCCTAATTTTCTATCCAGCAGTTAATCATGAAACGTCATCTCTGTCATTTCCAACATGGCCTCACATCAGTGCTGGTACAGTATGAACCCAGTCCTCGGTAGTCATACATAGAATTGGTGTTACCATCTGGTCACTGCTATAAACCCAACTGATGGTGGCTGTACCCAGCATGCTTCACTCTATACTCTGTATCACCAGTCTTTGGCTGTGTTCGAAACCGCATACTTCTCCTACTACTCGTACTACTCATACTAACGATTTGAGTATGCAGTATGTTCACACTGCGCAGTATGCGATTTGCAGTAGGCGAGAAGTTCCCGGATGCATACTAGATTCGGCCGATATGTTGAGTATACATCATGAGGTCACTACTCATACTCAAACTACCCAAGATGCAACGCAACGTGACATCAAGGACCGCCTCTTCCTTGCTTTTTTTTTTTTTTTCTTTATTTAAGTGTTCAAAGTGTACAAAAAGTGTCAAACACTGACACATAACACAACACGAGAGCTGTTTCATATTCAGAAAGACAATGGATAAAATAAATAAATACAGCAAGGATCTCATTCAAATAAGTAGAAAATGAAGAAAATTAGACAAACAGAAACAAACCAAAAATAAATAAATATTGTCATGTCAATACATAGGTGTGTAATAATCACTGTTAACAAATTCCATTAAATGTCAGGAAGTACAATAAATACCTTCTCATAGTTTTCTAAAAAAGTTGTGTTCTTCTTATTTTTAACTAAGGCTAGGGATTTATAGAGAGAATTGAATTCAATTAAAAAATGAGAAAAGGTTGGTTTGGAGGTTGCAAACTTTTGCTTATGAATAAAGTATTTACCAAATAAAATGAAAAAATTAACTAAATACTGAAGACTCCTGTTCTTCTTATTTTCATAATAACATATAACATCTTTAAGGGAGAAGCAGTATGACATGTTTACATGGGAGAAAATATAAGAACACAAGTCTGACCAAAATTTCATTGTTACATTACATTCAAAAAACAGATGATTTAAAGTTTCTTCAGTATGGCCACAGAAAACACAGGAGCTGTCCAAATCTATAAATTTTAAAATAATCCCCAGTCCAGAGCAAGTATGATGTAGCGAAGACGGCGGGCGGATCTTCGTCTCAGAGCAGGCAAAACTCTCCGGTAAGGCATTTTGAACGGGCAAATTCCGTTAACGGCACGAGGTCGGTCCAAACGGCGTTTCCAAGCTAGCCACAGTGGGGACAGGTTCACTTCCTGTTTATAAAGTAAGAGCACTGACGTCATTGTAACGGCTTTCTTTATGGTCAATTGCAACGGGTGCTTTATTTTGACACAGAAACCGGAAGTACAGTGCTCACTACGGCTGGTTTTACTAACGCCAGAGAAGTCCGACTTCGTCCGACTAAAATTGTAAATAGGTGTTATTTTGTCATTTTTTCAACACCATGGGGATACGAAGTAGTACTTTCTCGCCTGAAAATGTTTCAAATGTTGCTGAAGTTATATATTTACAGAGTTTAGAGCTTAAGTGAAATCAGCTTCAGGGCGGCTGATTTCGGCTCGGGCAGGAGCGAAATGCATTGTGGGTTATCATAGTACGCAGCAGTGTGAACGCTCTGCATACTGTATGATCGATTAGTATGTAGTATGGAGTATAGAAGTATGCAGTATGGAAGTATGTAGTATGGAGTATGTGGTTTCGAACACAGCTTTTACCTCTCTATGGTTTGGTCCGCGTCCATGTTAGAAGATCTCATTCATCCTCACAGACATCTATTCTTCCACAACAGTGGTTCTCAACGCGGGGTCCGGGGACCCCCAGGGGTCCTTGAGAGGGTTCAAGGGGGTCCCCAACTTTTTCTAGAAATTTTACCACTTTTTTTTTTTTTTCATTTTCATTATTATTATGTTTTGTTTTTTATTATTATTTGTTTGTTTGATTGGTTTTTAGAATTTTACCACTTTTTCTAGAACATTTTAAACTTTTTTTTAACCACGTCTTCCTACAAATATTTAAATGTTTTTGGAGAAATTGTACCACTTTTTTCCATAAATTTCTCTATAATATTTCCACAAGGAAAAGGGTCTCCCGCACACTGTCATATCACTTGCAAAAAACTTTATTATAAAAGAAACAACGTTTCGGTCCACAGGACCTTTTTCAAGCAGAGATTTTTATAATGTAATATAATATTTCTATAATATTTCAAAAAAATTCACGCCATTGGCCCCAATCTGAATGTACAAAAAAAGGAACGTTATTCAGTCTCAGAACAAACATTTGTGTATTTCTGGTGTTTGCTTGAAAGTTTTGTCCAATGGGGGTCCGTGGTCTAATTTGTGTCAATTTAGGGGTCCTTAGGTAGAGAAGCACTGTTATACAACATGCATGAACTGATGTCAGTTCACCTCTTCATCTGCAGCCAGGGAGAAACACCACATGAAGTGAACTGGATGTTTAGAAATAAAAGCAATGTTGAATATTTATTAGCATTTTGGAGATTACCTTCTTTTTACAATGGAAATACGATGAATGTGAAACACAAAGTTTAGCGATGTCACTGAGATCTGAGTGATGAGGATGTGGTAAGTTGAACCATGAGGTTGCATTGACCCATTCCATCAGGTCAGAGACAAAGTGGAAATGTACCTCAAATGTGTAATTATGTTGTTGTGTGGCCAAGAGCAGGGAGAACCTATAATTTACAATGTGATATTGTTGCTCTGTCAGGGAGTTTATTGAAGAATTAAATGAATCACCTTCTGTTGGACATCCTGATCAGAGTGTGATCTCTCTTCTCCCACCAGGAATCAAAGTGATCGGAGGAGTGAAAGAGGTAACTGGAGAAGAGTTTGGAGTCTACGTCAAGCGCATTTTACCAGGTGGCCTTGCTTCAAACGATGGTGAGTATCATGTGGTCTGAGGGGACATTTTTACTAAAAACAAGAAAGACTTTCCAGGAACGGAGGTGTGCTGAAAAAATAAAAGTCGATCCTCGTCCACCCTTGTCTCAGAGCACTGTGTCCTGTGAGTTGTCTCGATAACTGCTCACCCTAATGAAAATACCGCTCCCATCTATTCCAAGTAAAATGTCTCACAGTAAAACTTGAGACTAAGTAGACGGCAACAGCGATGGCAGCTGTGATGGCTCAAACTCCCACTGCTGCCGACAAAACACTGTTGAAGTCTTGTAGTTTTGATTCTCATTCTGTCATATTCTGCTGAACAGAGTGGGTGTAGTATGTGGTATATTGTTACTGGTGTTATTAATAACCAGAAAAATAGAAATGAATTACATTTTTTTTAATAAAGTATATAACTGTCTCTGGTTCTTGACGTTACAGTGTGGGGATGATAATGATGAGCCTTTCTAAGCTGTTTTAAATAACACAAGAAAAAAAACTTCTTAATATTTGAGATGCTGCACCAATGCATTTCAAACTGTCAAACTCAGATCCAGACTTTCTAAATAATGAGTCAAAAAAAAAAAAAAAAACGTAACCTACCTTAGTGATGACAGCTCTTTGAGGATGAACTTCTCCAACACACTCATTTTCAAACCCCCGTCATTAATTCAGGAGCAGGTGGTGGAGCAGATGAGAGTCAGTAGAGACCTTGACATTGAGACAGAGCTGCGACCTCATCTCTTCTGTGTACAAGAAAGTTCAGCAGCAGAGGACACACAGGCGTTTTACTGTCAGGAAATACTCACCCCAACACCAGTGTGCAAGTCAGGGAGTCAGTGCTCATGTTCAACACCTCATCTCGGTGCAAGTACAGTACATATTAATTGTGTGGCGGCCTGGGAAAACCCGTCGGAAGTTGCTGACGTTCTATTGTGGCAAATGAGCCAAAATAGGTGGAAAAGTAGGCTACTATTTCCACCATTTTGATATTTAGTGTGATTCTGGTACTTTCAACTCCCTACTACATCGTGGTGAATAAATATTTTAAATAAAACAAAACAGAAAGTACTTAATTTTATGTTTTTGTGGCGAATAAAACGTTTCATTTTCAGCTGTGAGCTGCAGCAGCAGCGCTAGAGGAGAGGAGGTCCGTTGTTATTGTAGAGGTAACATTCAAGGACCTTCGGAAAGCAGAGCATCCCGCGATTCAGATGCTTTTTTACAGCTGATCTTTATCATAAACAGTTCGGACGTTACAATATGTTGTTGATGTTTTGTAAAACATGAGCAAGCGTTGATGCTACGTTCAGTTTAGCATCGATGCTACGTTCCGTTTAGCGTCTGTTACCGTACCATGTGATTACACGCACTCTATATGGTCCCTTCTTGTCATAGAGAAAGCAGAACGTCACACGATTCAGATACAGGTTACAGCTCGTCTTTATCATAAACGGCTCAGAAGTTGTTTAATGTTTTGTAAAACACTCGTCTTTGGAGTGTTAAAACAGCAACGTTCTAGTTAAAGCCATTTTTCTCACTTTTCAGTTTTTTGGTCATAATAGATTAAAATGCCCATAACCTTTTATCTCAGTTATTCAAACAGTTATAAATAGCTGAAAATCAATGGAAATATCAAAAAATGAAAATGTCAAAATCCCACCATGTGAAGGGTTTCCCCAGGCCACCACACAATTGTATGTATGTATGTACATAATGTGTAGCATACTGTATATGCTACACATATTTGTTCATAAGTGAAACAACACCCTGACTCTGGATGTCACTGTCTTTTGCCTGACTGTCATTTTTACATCTGTGGACATGATCATCTGACATTTATTTGATCTCTTGACAGGAAACCTGTTGCCAGGGGACCAGATCCTGGAGGTGAACGGGGACAGTCTAGTCGGAGTCACGAGTGAAAGGTGAAGTCCTGGTAAAATCTCAGCGGTCTCTGTTTTCAGCCTGCGATGATGTAACAATGATGTGAACATGCATTTGTGTTTGTTTCACAGAGCTGTGGATATCCTGAGAGCAGCCTCTGCAACCAATCACATGCGCCTTCTCATAGCCAGAGATGAGGAAGCAAAGTAAGTCGATGTCTCCAGCTCTGGTTATTGTTAAACTACTGTGAACTTAAATATATTTATACTCAAAGGTGTTTGAATATCTAAATTGATAATTCTCACCAGGGTGTTATTGGCTTTTCTACTTTACAGTTCATGTGATAATGCTCAGATATGTCACTCACTATCTATATCTTGTTAGATCAGTTATTTTCTGATAACACAGCTTTGATTTGTACATGAGGGAGCTGATCAGCAGACCTATGTGTGACCGAAACACAGCACACGTCTGTTCACAGAAATGTGTGAGACACCATGGCCAGCTCATTTTTTGTATCTCGCTTTCTTATATCTGATCAACCGAGTACAAGATCATATCAACCCAAATGCAGTTCATTTATAATAGCAACAGAATTATTAAGCAAAGAGACAAGTGTTTCAAGTGAGAGTCTGAGAAAAGAGATACAGTATGTGTTGAGACAGAGACAGGTCTCTAAAGTTAATTTTCTCTTGATCTGTCTTAAAGATGATTTAAAGGGATAGTTCAACATTTTGACAAATTGGCCCATTGTCATAATACCTATAGTTTTAGGAGTAGGTTCGTTACCTTTAATTGTCAGTGCAAGTTATTTTTAGAACGGTGGAGCAGAGCCGCAAGCTGCTCAGAGCTACACTACTACTACTGCTACTATACACACTTTCTTGGTTTCCCTCATCAAACTCATCAAATACACAATCCAACTGCAAAACGCTCTGGTGGACAAGTTGTGACCTGCACATTCACCACGCTATGAGATAATAACTGAACATTACGAGACGGAGTTGTTGACAGCCTCCGGTGGGTGCTCCTACCACCTATGTATTTGTAAACAACTTATTCTAAGCTACGAGACAGCTTTCATTTGTATGCGGTTGTGATTAGACTTCGGTAAATAAGTATCTATGAAAGCAATAATTGATTTTTGCTAATAAAAAGCCAAATAAGCTACATACTGTCCCTTTAAGCGTGGTTGGTGCTTTTTTTCGTGGTCTTTTTTTACAAAGACTGAGTCAAATTTTTAGACAAGGCTTACAAACATAGACATAGGCTTAGTTGGTGCAACTGGTCTTCCATAAGGAATCCAGGACAAATAGCTTTGATAACCAGTAAATACCATTGAGAAGCTTGCCTGACTGATGCCAGAGGCTCATAATATCAGTGTTCAGCTTTCTAATCGCACCACAACCAGTCTGGGTGGAAACCAGGTCAGAGCCAGCTGTCAACATCAGGCCCCGTCTCCCCTTTTAAATCCACTTTAGACAACATCAAGCTGTAACAGTAAGTTGACAATGATGGTGGTGGATCTGCATTTTAAATGAGCAGGTCGTCTCACACCTGTAAATCCTCAGCGAGAAGGCACAGACAGGATTTCCACCTCAGCTGTTACAGAGGAGGCCTGAAGTCAGAGCCAGTGACCGTGATGTGAACAGACTGGGATTACTGGGCAGATCCCAGTATGAACACATGTAGTGTCATTTCTTTTTTTTTCTTTTTTTTTTTATCAGGGAGAAACATAGAAAGTCATTTCAGCACCATTACACACATACAGAGCTAAACAAAAACATGTATTTGGACAATTGTGCTAACATATTCTCCAAGCTATTACTCTCCCTTTCATTTGACAATGTATAAAATAGGAACATTTGAACAAAGGAAGTCACATTTACAAATTTTTCCATCAAGATTAATAAACTGGTACTTCAAGCCATGTAATGGAGGTACTTTCAGGTCTCCGTGATCTTATATATCTGATCCATTTTGACCACCAACTCTTAAATTCCTCCGAATGTAATGCCATGGTACAAAAATACATTGAGCTGACATCAAATTGTATAGTCATTTGAAACATATATTCCAGACAATCCGTGTTGTGTCATTTCAATTGGTGAATATTCCTCTCATGTATAGTTGTGTCAGAACAGTGTGAATGCTGAGGTATCCTGAGCCCACCCTCGCTGCCATTGTGCTGCATGCGGCGCAGTGACAGCAGACTTGGGGAGGGGAAAGAGCTTAACCTAGGGCAGCGCTCCTGACGAGATGAGCGTGTGTGTTAATCTGTGCTCCGTGTATTAACTACCCCGCAGCCCAGAGCAGATGAACTGGAGGGTGGGGGGGTGGACGACGGCAGGAGGGGTTATGTCTGTCTGCCTGTCTGTTAAAACAAGTAAAAACTAGCTCACCAGCTGTAAGAGCCTTGGAGAATATCAGAGCAGGATGACATCACAGAGCACACAGACAGAAAACAACAACATTCATGACTGCACACGACAACAAGGGATCTTCGTGTTGTCAGTTCAAAGTTTCCCTCGGTATATCTGCCACAGTGACAGATGTTACATCTTAATTGACGGTTTCCTGACAGGGTTTCCAGTTGTACAACCATCATTTTATTCCACTGTAATTCTACAAACTGTCTTTCTGTCAGGACCACTATGTCAAAATAATATTTATTTACTTGCACAGTTTAATTTGGCGGTATGGTACTGTTCTGGGACCCCCTGCTCTTCCACGCGCTTGCGTGGAAAGCCTGAGGCAGGAAGAGCACCTTCCTGCCCTTCACGAGCCATCATGAACGGCATAAGCAGGGAGCGCAGCAGCAAAGAAAACCCAGACAGAGCAGAGCAACCACAAGATACAATGACAGGAGGAGCTGGGGTGGAGGTGGGTTGCAAAAAAGCCGGCAGCAGCAGCAGCAGCAAGGGAGGTGACGTCGGACTAGAGCAGTTTAAATAGCGCGCTCTGAATGCAGTTCCCCAATAGGAAGCAGCCACGGGGAGTCAGCTGAGCCATCAGCTGAGCTGCACAGGTGAAGACAGTTACGCTTTGCTGATTAAGAGCTTGACGTCATGGCCTGCCAGAACTAACGCTATACGCTTAATTTCTGTCAGGACCACTATGTCAAAATAATATTTATTTACTTGCACAGTTTAATTTGGCGGTATGGTACTGTTCTGGGACCCCCTGCTCTTCCACGCGCTTGCGTGGAAAGCCTGAGGCAGGAAGAGCACCTTCCTGCCCTTCACGAGCCATCATGAACGGCATAAGCAGGGAGCGCAGCAGCAAAGAAAACCCCCCAAAACAACCACACCGGCAAATCCTGGAACCTCTGCTAAGAGATGCCAGGAGGCTATCTAGGATGGAATTAATTTTTGCCTATAAAATTTAATAGGAAATAAGCCACACGCTACCTCTTAACAATAATAATAATTATTAACAATAATAATTATTAATAATAACAATAATAATATTAAATCAATTATTTACAATGAGAGGCTCATGGCTTTTTGTGCATCTAGAATGGCTCTATTGCCAGGCGCAGTAGCAAAGAAAATCCCCCAAAACGACCACACCGGCAAATCCTGGAACCTCTGTTACAAGAGAAGCCAGGAAGCTATCTAGGATGGAATAAATTTTCTTATATGATTTAATAGGGAATAAGCCACACGCTGCCTCTTAATAATATCGACGATAATATAATATAGTAATAACAATATGATAATATAATAATATAGACCTAACCAATCATGCCTATGAATGAATATTAAATCAATTTA
Organism: Trachurus trachurus; assembly: GCF_905171665.1. NCBI lineage: Eukaryota > Metazoa > Chordata > Actinopteri > Carangiformes > Carangidae > Trachurus > Trachurus trachurus. The sequence continues at coordinate 27,966,497 of NC_139905.1, forward strand.
CAATGAGAGGCTCATGGCTTTGAGCATCTAGGATGGCTCTATTGCCAGGCGCAGTAGCAAAGAAAATCCCCCAAAACGACCACGCCGGCAAATCCCTGACCCTCTAGCAATAAGAGATGTCAGGAGGCTATTTAAGTTGGAAATAAATGTAGCCCCTTAAAAAGGAAATGGACAAAGAACCCCCCCAAAACCAACGAAAGGAGCTGCATAGGTGAATAATTCAATGCAAAATATGATTCTGTATGATCGCTATGGAGGTCGAAACCCAGCGCAAATTAGGCAAGGCAAGGCAATTTTAGTCTCAAAGGGCTTTACATCCCATCATAACAACATCCTCTGTCCTTAGACCCTCACATCGACTGAGGAAAAACTCCATGGAAAACCCTTTTAACAGGGAAAAATCGGAGAAACCTCAGGGTGAGCAACAGAGGAGGGATCCCTCACCCAGGACGGACAGACGTGCAATAGATGCTGTTACAGACAACAGACAAATTAAGAATAAAGCAAACCGTTCCTTGTGTGACGCTCCGACCGCGTGGCAGCAACGCTGCAAACAGAAACTCCACAGCCCCGGAATCAGCCGTCGCCGGTCAATGAACAGCTGTGTGTGACGCCGCCCCCCGCCCCGCCTGCCAGGTGAGAGCCCCGACGGAGAAAATGAGCCCCCCTCCCCCGTCGTCGCAGACGGCGTCCTCCGCTCGAGAGCTTCGCTGAAGCCCCATGACACGTCACCGCGCCAGCCGCAGCGGGTCCGCATCGTGGACGGGGGCGACGACATCGGGAGCAGCGGGGCGAGCACGAACACGAGCGGCGATCCTTCCCTCATGCGGGAGCCCGTCTTGCAAAAAAGCCGGCAGCAGCAGCAAGGGAGGTGACGTCGGACTAGAGCAGTTTAAATAGCGCGCTCTGAATGCAGTTCCCCAATAGGAAGCAGCCACGGGGAGTCAGCTGAGCCATCAGCTGAGCTGCACAGGTGAAGACAGTTACGCTTTGCTGATTAAGAGCTTGACGTCATGGCCTGCCAGAACTAACGCTATACGCTTAATATGTCATCGTTTCACTTGTGTCCATTAGCTTGTTGAAGATACTCACAAATTTAAATGTCTTAGATGCAGCTGCCTGTGAAAGGGTCATCAGAAAATTCATAACACCTTTGTAATTTAAAAACATAAATCAGTTTGTTTTAAAATCAAAATGGAAAAACTTTTTTTCGGTGTCAGAATTAAAAAATATATAGATTTTTGGCTTGTTTTTTGGCTTTTTCGCCAATCCTTTTTTTTTTTGCAACTGAAAGCCAAATTCATATGGATTTATAAAACAGAAACTAAATCATATGGTCTGTTCAGTTTTTCTTTTCAACCAAAAAAGCTAGAATATCTCACTTAAAAATGTGTCCAATTAAGTAATGTTTTATACTTAAAATGCATGTTCTCAAATTAACAATGGTTTATGATTTCTCTCAATATCTCACTCACAATGTCCTGTTGCTATTGGTTATGAACCACGTGTAGCCTGTTTTTGAGCTGATGAAGACCAATTTGTGTCCTTGTTTATGGAGGAGCTAATGTCAGCGCGCGTCTTAATCTGCTTAGAAACACCACATCCGAATCACCAACCACAGCAGATCATAATCACACTGCTGTGTGTGGATGATACAGTAACACTGTAGCAGGAGAAACAGGAGGCAGACATCCCATCTCCACCCAGATACTGAAATATAACTATACATTTACTCTTTTTATCTGATAGAGGGGTCGGTCACTTTTAACTTTTTTCTTTTTATGTCTATAACTTGAATCTAAAATCCACTGTTAAACTAAATCAAACTGAAAGAATTAGAAAGAAAAGAATTGTGATGTGAAAGAGGGTAGAAACAAAAGTCATATGAGACAAATCATTCACTGCATAAAAGACAAACAAGATGAGACAGTAACTTATCTATGAGTTAAGTTAAGTTAAGTTTACTTTATTGTCACATATAATTACAAGTAATTACAGTGAAATTCTTATGTACAGTACCTTTGGTCATTGCATAACATGAATAAAGATACAAGAAAAAATCAAATACGAAACACATTTTTATGTTATTAAAATCAAAGTCTCTGGATGTTTGTATATTATTTAAATGGTTTATATGGTTTAGAAATGTTCTAAGTCTCATTAAGTTTGTTAGCAGAGGGAGTTCTGTTAAGGTGAGGTGAGGAGGTGAAGTCATCATTCCACTGTTTGGATGGGGCAGTGTAAATCTGGTGTGCCAATCTTTTTGTTTTCTTGTAAATGATCAATGCAAGCACACATTGTCCTTAAATAAATAATAAAGATAAATAAATAAAATCAGAGCAGTTAGAAACGACCATGTCATTAGTGCAACAATATTCTGAACATGTCTCATTTTATTTCTTTGAAAAGGAGAGAGTTTGCTGAGCTGCTGGAGAAATATGGGTCCAATGGCAGCACAGGATCAACGCGCAACTCTCCCATCCAGCAAGGTAGGCATACCACTGCTCAAGCCTGTGTGCACTACATTACATATTCATAATTATTTCTGCAAGTTGTGGTTTAATGTTGGCTGACTCTCACGATCCTGTTCTTATAAACAGTGCATCGCAAATTTTTCGGCGGTTGCACTGATCCTCTGCCAAGAGGATTGCAAGAATTGTCATGTGCGGTACGATAAAGTTAGAATATGACGAAATCAGGATGACAAAATTAGGGATTGTAAACGTGTACGCATGATGCGGGGGGACATCAAGGAACATCCTGCTGCTGCCAAACAGCTTCCTGTGGTTGACAGAGGGCTAAGCCTGCAGGGTAATGGAATAAGTCAGCCTTTAAAAATGGCTTATGACAATGCACTCGTCCATTACACAATTACCAACATCTGTTTGAGTCGGGAAGGAGGCAGCCAGCTGGTACACATTTGTAAAAACTGAGTTTCAGCACATGGGCAGTCTTGTGTGCTCTGAGCATTGGATGGTGTTGATACATCAGAGTCCAAGTCCAGAGTCAGGAGACATGGATTTAAAGGGGAAGTGTCGTTTTTTACAATTATTTCTAGCATAAAATACGATCATTTACTCACCCAGATAACTTTGGTGTCATTACAAGTCGTTCCGATGAAATTAGCTCCAGCCGAGAGCCGCGTATATCCATATAATGTGAGTCTACAGGGCAGCGGAATGCAGCCTCTAAATAACACATTATCTGCTGAGAAACTCGTTCATTTCACCAATATTTTGTTATGATACGCTAGTGCTATTCCCCTCTGAGTCCGGGGTTAGCTGTTATCAACATCCGGGGTCTGTAGGTTGACCTACTAACCTCTCACCTGGATGATGTCATCTCTGAGCACTGCACGTCTCATTCTGATAATAATCATTCCACTTCGGCGTTCGAGTCAATTTTTAGTGCAACTAGCCAGAGCTTTAGTAAGTCCAGGTTGTGGAGAGGAAGCCTGTGGAAGCTGAACTTCGTCCAGCTGCTCATTTTGTTCTGACAAGTCAGAAACACGCAGAAACAAACCATAGCATTAGCAGTAGCAACAAGCCGCGCCACGCGGCGCTCAGAGATGACATCATCCAGGTCAGAGGTTAGTAGGTCAACCTACAGACCCCGGATGTTGATAACAGCTAACCCCGGACTCAGAGGGGAATAGCACTAGCGTATCATAACAAAATATTGGTGAACTGAACGAGTTTCGCGGCGGATAATGTGTTATTTAGAGGCTGCATTCCGCTGCCCTGTAGACTCACATTATATGGATATACGCGGCTCTCGACTGGATCTAATTTCATCGGAACGACTTGTAATGACACCAAAGTTATCTGGGTGAGTAAATGATCGTATTTTATGCTAGAAGGTCCAGATTGTAAACAGCAATTCCCCTTTAAGGCCCTCCTCCTGATGCAGTATGTTACACCACAGGTACTGCCTCTGGCACTGTACACACAAACACAAGTACAAGTATAATGTGTGTATGCATGTGTCAGCTTTACACACTCAAAGTCAGCTCTCTGCAGATATGACCTTCATCATCATCATCATCATCATCATCATCGTGAAGAAAACAGGCTACACTCTGTTCACTCAGAAGCAGGAATACGGTGCTGCAGCTCTTTTTCAGCCTTTTCAACTCCCTCTATGAAAGAATCCATGACCCCCCCTCCACACACACACACACACAAAATCAGAGATACCTTTGATTCTAAGGACAGGGTGGAAGCTGTGGGTAAAAAAAAAAGTCTGGAGGATATGTGTGCAGCTCTGCAGTTGGTTTGGTCAGCATGTTGGGTATTAGAGTCAGTCAGGCTTAAGAAACATTTGACAAGGCGATGCATGTTTTCCAGTGGAGAGGCTCTGTGCTGCTGCAGCTGCAGGGAACTGATGAGAGCCTCTATTTTAATGTCTGAAATGTTAATTCTCTACACGTCACCTCCTATAAAACACATTGTGTTTTCTCACCATAACTCATTGAATAACTGCGTCATCTGGGAGCGTCCGAGGTTGTCTTGGTTTAAACCAGGGGCCTCGAGGTTCCTTTATGTTCCCTGTCCTGTATGCCTTTTAATCAGCATAATACAAGCTCATATCCACAGTCAGCAGTAGTATGACTCAAGAAAAGGCACTGAGGGTGGTGTACAGCAGTATGCCCTAGGGCTGACACACACAAGACAGTGAACCATTAGTTACCTAAAAAGTGATATTTCAACATTTTGGCAAATTGGCCTATTGCCATAATCCCTATAGTCATAGCAGTAGGTTCATTTTGGTGTTGCAAGCTGTTTTTCGATCGGTGGGACAGAGACATGAGGCGCACAGTACTACGCCTTTCCCTCATCAAACTCACCAAATACACAATCCAACAACTCCAAAACACTCTGGTGGACAAGTTGTGACCTGCACATTCACCACGCTGTGAGATAATAATGGAACGTTACGAGACGGAGTAGTTTTCGCGTAGCCGGAACTACATTCCAGACACAGCTGCTCGGTGGAGTGATTTCGAGTGAGTTTGCTTCACATACATTATTCTTATTGTATTCTTCACATATTATTATTATTATTATTTCATAGCGTGGCTAATGTGCAGGTCATAACGTCTTCACTTTGGCATTGTTGGATTGTGTATTTGATAAGTTTTGAGGGGAACAGCTCACGTCTCTGTCCCGCCGATCTAAAAAGAGCTTGCACTGACAATTAAAGGTAATCAATTTACTGCTATGATTAAAGGAATTATGGTAATGGGCAAATTTACCAAAATGTTAAACTATCCCTCCACTCACATCTCTACTCACACTGTTTTGTGTGTCATGTTCTGTTTTACAATCCAAGGTGGTCGCTACCTGGACAGTACATCATCCGGCTCCTCATCTCGCTCCCAGAGTCCTTTGCTGTTGAGCCCAGCAGGATCTCAGAACATGTACAACAACAGTGGGCCCATGCTGCGCTCCCTCAGGTAAGAGTTCACCCACCGACCAGCACACTGCTCTCCTGTAGTGGTGCTGCGACAAGTCTCATCCAGCAAATACTCACTCAAAGCACAGATTTACAAACTCTCCACTTGTGTGGATTTTCATCCTCACGGCTCTTTCCAGCTGAGACGACACATTTCAAATAATCCTAAAACCCAGACACTGTGGCCGGCTGAAGCATAGGCGTGCAGTAACAGAATTATAAAGTGCATCTACAATCAAAGTTAAAGTCAGTCAGGCCAGACTCATGGTGTGAAACTCATTGTTATAGTCCGAGAGCCTGAACAGTGATGACTGCAGCTGCTAATGTTGTGAACAACCTCATGTTATGAACTGTTGGCTAGCCTAAACAAGCTCATGTTGATAGTATACTAATATCTGCAAACTAAGGTTAGCTAACATGAGCCTCTGTTGGTCTTCTGTGTGCATCAACCTCTGAGAAAAAATTAAACCAGTGTCAAACAGTGCAGTTCCTCAAATGACCACTAGAGTCTGGCTCAGTGAGTCAGTCCCCTTGACTCCATGTTTACAGTCTGGTACAGAAACAGTTTTGCTGTCTACAGCTAATTTCCTCCTGCATGACAGTTACACAGGCATGGGGGTGAATTTTATTTATAGGTATTCAGAAAAGAAAATTGATTTTGATCCCACTATGGGTCTTAACTCATTGAGTGCCAACCACGTAATTTCTCGTTTTTCGTTCCCATGCGTTGAGTGCCAAAAACGAGATTTTTCGTTTTTTGCTTTTTTTTTAAATTATGAAAATAGACACTTTAATACACATTATATGTAAATTTGGGGACTCTACGACGAGGAGAACTGAAATAGATGACGATCAAAGTCACATGACAGCTCATGATCTAGAAGTTTTTATCATAACTCGGCTTTTGCAAACGGGGTTCTGCATGTGGATGCAGCGCAGATGCAGCGCAGCTGCTCAGCAGCTGCTCCGCTCTCACCCGCGAGGCTGCAGCAGCTCGGAGCTGAAACAGGAAGCTCCCAGCCCACAGTCCCGCCCGGTCTTCATCTGGAGCAACACCGTGTCCTCCCCCAAGGTCCTCCCGCGGTAAAATCTGATGGTCTCTGGGCCAAAGCAGACCGGCATCACCGACCCGTACCACAGAAGGACCGCGACCACCGGTGGGACCGGTGTTCCGGAGCCGCTGTGGCCGACAGACCCTCACGTTCCGCGGCGAGAGGCTGTGACACGGCGCGGTGCGTCTGTGTTATTGTTGTTTAGTGGCGCCCCCCCGCCCCCGATGGTGGTTTTGTGAATAGAACAACAATTGTTGTATATATTTATCTTATACGAGCCCTTTGATCCAGAAATGCGAGTGTGAGAAGAGCGACAGACACAAACAGAGCACCTTTCATAAAAGACGCTCTATCTCCTTTTCTAGAAAAAAAGGAGGGATTTTGGTGAAACCCAGCCATGTTTAGCTTGACTTTTCTCAGGAACGGAGGCACGTAGAAACAAACGGTTTGTGGTCATTTGAAGCATAAAGTTAAACCTTTCAATTGAGCTACAGTATGTGTTGGTGGCAATAATATAGAATACACTATGGCTCTACATAAAAAGTCAAAAAATGGTCTAAATTGCCGGTACACTTGACTAAAACTTTGGAAAGGAGCGTGGCACTCAATTAGTTAAAATTAGTGTATCACTCATCTATCAGACGATGTAGCCCAAACTTTGTGCAAAATTCTATTTTCGAGTAAATCCGGGATGAAAGTGGGGTATTTTTTTTTTTTTTTAAGTATAATTTTTGGCTTTTTTTGCCTTTATTTGATAGCACAGTGAGATAGACAGGAAAGGGGGAGGCAGAGAGAGGGGGAATGACATGCAGGAAAGGTCTGCCCGACGCGGGACTCGAACCGGGGACGCCTGCGTTGAGGACTGTATAGCCTCTACATGGGGCGGCCGCTTTAACCACTACGTCACTCACCGCCCCACGCCACACACCGCCCCGGGTATTTTTTTTTCACATTGGATAATGGAGGCGCACAAATTATGCGGCACGTTGCTCACGATTCATCAGCCAATGATATTGGATCCGTCATCCATCAATCAAACGTCAATCAAACATTCAGGACATCAACACGTTGGCATTTTGTTGACATGATGTGAACAACTGAAACCGATCTGGACCATGTACCATGAGCTGCACCTGTAGGTTACCTGCTGCTTTCATTCATGTTGTTATTGTTTCCTGCTCTCTTCTTCTCCAAGTTCAATGTCAGACAAGGACACTTACACACAGTGTTATTATTACACTGCTCTGTCCTGGACCAATAACATCTCTAGTAGCCATAATACATGTACAAAAACAAATACAGAATTCAGAATTTGGCATCCTCTTGGTAGCAAAGTAGATGTTGGCATGAATCTTTACACTGCATCAGCTACCTGTTCAGAGGAGGCCAACAGTGCAGCACTAACACTGTCACTGTGAGTGACCCAGTTAAGTGAGACAAATACAGTACAGTATAAACTTGGCATCGCTCTCCAGTAACACAACATGGAACTGAAAAAGTTTGTCAAAGACCTCAAATATGTCTCTAGTAAATCTGCACTGCAGTTTCTGCTTATTTAGTAACTGGTGTATATGCTGATGCAGTTAGACCTGTGATAAGCCAATGTCATCATGTAAACTGTGCACGGTACTGACAGTAGATGTTGATGGTGTCAGTCATCCAGGTGAAGGGGTGATCCAGCTCCTCTCAGTGACGCGCTCCAGCAGTCTAGGCATCACCATCGGAGGAGGCTCCAACCGGCCGGAGGGCCCCGCGGTCTTCATCCAGGAGGTTCTGTCTGGAGGGGACTGTCACCGGGTGAGCACCTTCACACACACAGTCACATAAAAGCTGCAGATACCAGAGGTGATAAAGGATAAAGTAAGAGGAGATGTTTCCAATCTTATCATTTTATTTGCAGTTATTTTTTTGATTGTCTTGGTGCCAATAGCCAGTAGTAGTATAAGTATAGGCACATAGGATACATGATCAAGCTAATACTGCACCAACATCATCACTGTGTCCCACCGTGACTCTGTTTGACACAGCTTACAGCTTTTGTTGTTATTGTGCAAGAAATTTTGACACTCACACATTTTAGGTAAAAAACTGAACCCACATGCACACACATACAAATTGGATTAGTGTAAAGTGGCCTTCTAATAACAAAAAGTGACGTAGTTACAAATTCAAAACCCAAAATTGAGACAAAACTGAAACATGAGGGAAACTAATCAGGAGAGAAGCAGCAAAGGACGAAGATGCAATCACACTGGTGGAAAATGGGACCAAGACAAAAAGTAAAATAACCACAAGACAAACAAGTCAGGATCAAAGGTCCACATATAAAGAGTCAGAATCAAACTCTACAGATGTAAAGGAACATGTTTGTTTGGTAGAAGACCCAACAGAATGTATTCTCTCATCTTCATTATTTACATTTTTAAATTCAATTTATTGAGGGATAACCCCTTGAGATGTATCATCTCGTCTTCCAAGGGGTCCTATACAGAGAAACAATCAGACAATACAGCATGAACACAACACAAAACACACATTTAAAGTGTGCACAGCGGCTCCCAAATCCCTCCACAAACTCCATCAGCCCCTAACCCCATCACAAGGGTCAAATACAAGATACATAAAAATAAATAAATGGAAAATAATAATAAAATAAAATAAAAAAAATAAAAAGAATAATTAAAAATAAATAAATAAATAAAAAAGCTAATAACAACAGCAGGGGGTCTGTAACAAGGACATTAGTGAGGTCTTGAACAGATGGAAGGAGGTGACAGATCTACAGTAATGGATGGCGGTAACTTATTCCAGTCAGAGGGAGCTTTGTGTTTGAAAGCACGTCTACCAATTTCTTTTGAAGTTCTTGGGACAGAAAAAAACAGTTGATGTGAATGAATGTCTGACAGAGTAAGATCAATCCTAAATTTACTGCAAAAATGACCAAAGTAGCCTACAATATCTGCCAAAATAACCACAACATTATGTAGGATTATACCAGGTAAAGGTGATAATACAGTAGTTGGAGGAGTTTTCTCGTTGAGGGATTCTCCAAAGGATGAAAGCAACAATGTTGAATACCATAAAAACTAACAGTTAAATGATGCTGCGGAAAAACACGCTGTGGTCCGTCATCCAGGTGCAGACGAGGTGCAAAGAGTAGATACTGAGCAAGATAGTTATCTGTAGTTTACCATAGTACTCGCGAGTACCCGACCCATTGCAGGACTCTGCTGTGAAGGTGGAGACGTGCGGCGGTGGTGTAAACAGACCTCTATGTTTCTCCTAAACACAGAGTATGTACAGAGAGTCTCTGTTATCTGTGGAGTCACCTTGACTGCCTGGAGGAAATTAGCATAAAGTGGCAAACACAGTCCTGTCATCTCATTAAACTCTGTTGAATATTTAGGAGTTCATGCTGGATTAAAGAATATTAAACACTGCTTCAGTATCTGCTGGCGTTTGTGTTGCGCTGGCGTCAGAAATCCCAGAGTCCCCGGACACACAAACTACACCAAGTGTGAAGGTCAGTCGTCAAGCGAGGACTCTGCCAGGGGGCATCACCCTGCTGCTGCTCCACCCCCCCACCCCCCGTCCCCCCGTCCCCTCCTGCATGCTGTTAGATACGGACGGAGTACAGGAGCAGTGGCAGGCCCTGTCTAAAGTGCAGCTTTCAGACTCCTACTGAGGACATCATTAGAGTTTATAGTTTACTGAGTATTTACTTTGCACATTGTGTAGGAATTACTCCCATCTAGCGCTGCGGTTGTATATCGCAAGCAACGCAATCGTATTTTTCATGCTGCATTCACGTGAAATTGGGCAGACAGCAGACGGACGACAGCCGCTGCACGTAACGGCATAAACAAGCCTCTATGTAAACAAGTGGTCCGTCAGCACGAGGCAAAACAATACACGTGACAATATGTTGTCATGGTGATGTCGTATTGTTTACCTGACCCATGTTTTACCGGCTTTCTCTCCACTTCTGTGACTAAAATGACATCTGGTTTGTTACCGACGGCTGTCTGCCCGACTGCAGGTGAATGCAGCATCAGTGTAACGCTCCATTCCTCCTCACTGCGTTACCACGGTGACTTTTCACAGACGCCACCTCCACCTGAGCCGACAGCTCCGGTGTCTCCGCTGAGTTTCCGTGGTTTCCTGCCGTCACGCTGCCACTGAACGTAAAAACATGGCGACACGACATGGCAGCCAGCACCGAGCTTACCCGCTCCATGTAGATATGGATGATATGAACGGCTCATTCAGAGCTGAAAGGAACACTTCAGTTTGTTGATGGGGGGGATTACTCATTAATGAAAAACAGACTTTTGAACGAAATAATTGATTTTCGTGAATAGATAACAGGAGAAGTTATACAATGTCCCTTTAATTAGGACCATGTTCTTTAGCACACCTCACTTATATACGGAGGTCCAGCATTTTTGGATCCTATTTTCAGATGCAGTTTAATCCACATTTGATGCTCTAGTGAACATGTCTGGGAGTGGGACAGTGTGTGTGGGGGGTTGAATCAAACTAAACTACACTGTATATGTGTGTTCATGATTTAGTTTAATACCTCCTGGACAATAGAGATCAGTGCATGGAGAAATAAGCTAAACAAGATCAGTTTATTGTTGGTTTTGTTCTTTTTGTTGCATTAGTTTAAACAAAAGTATACATTACCATACGTTAGATTAAATCACAGTGTCCAGTTTATTATCCTGAGAGCAGCTGTTTGTTCTGTGGCCACTCTAGCCTGGTGCTGAGCCTACTGAAGCATGTGAGGGTTGAAAAAAAGAAAAGGAGTATATCCGGACAGGAAGCTACTGGTAAGCATGATGGATGAGCTCTGCGGCCTGGCTGAGTGTCAGGTATCAGCTGTTTCTGCTGAAAAAACAGGCATTAAGTGGTGGAACCTGCAGCCTCAACCCTCACGTCTGATCAGATCAGGCTTTTTTGTTGTCCTGTTCAAGGAAAACTCTGATTCATTGCATTGTGTATTTCAGTTGTCGTGTCATTTATGCGCTGATGTCCGTCCCATTCTTGTGAACCTGACATCTCAGTAACTCCTTGAGGGAACTCTTTCAAATTAAACATAAGGATGAGATGAGATGTGACGCATTGACGCATTTGCACAGAGGCTAGCAGTTTACTGTGTGTGTGTGTGTGTGTGTGTGTGTGTGTGTGTGTGTGTGTGTGTGTGTGTGTGTGTGTGTGTGTGTGTGTGTGTGTGTGTGTGTGTGTGTGTGTGTGTGTGTGTGTGTGTGTGTGTCCACAGTCCACACAGAAGGCAAACTGGCTTTGTGGGGGGAAAGGGGTCATTTTATATATAAATGGTCAAAGGTCAACGTTAGAGGGATACAACATCAACCAGGTAGTGATTCTAGTTCCTTTCAGTCCAGCCCCAGTCAACTACATGCAGTGTAGGAAGTGTATATTGTGGTAGTCACATATCATCATGAATATTAAAGAGGAAGGGGAATTGCTGTTTTTTACAATCTGGACCTTATTTCTAGCATAAAATACAATAATTTACTCACCCAGATAACTTTGGTGTCATTACAAGTCGTTCCGACGAAATTAGCTCCAGCCAAGAGCCGCGTATATCCATATAATGTGAGTCCGGGGTTAGCTGTTATCAACATCCGGGGTCTGTAGGTTGACCTACTTACCTCTGACCTGGATGATGTCATCTCTGAGCGCCATGCGGCGCGGCTTGTTGCTACTGCTAATGCTACGGTCCGTTTCTGCGTGTTTCTGACTTGCCAGAACAAAATGAGCAGCTGGACGAAGTTTAGCTTCCACAGGCTTCCTCTCCACAACCTGGAGCCTAAAAATGGACCCAAATGCCGAAGTGGAATGATTATTATCAGAATGAACCGAGCAGCGCTCAGAGATGACATCATCCAGGTCAGAGGTTAGTAGGTCAACCTACAGACCCCGGATGTTGATAACAGCTAACCCCGGACTCAGAGGGGAACAGCACTAGCGTATCATAACTAAATATTGGTGAAATGAATGAGTTTCACAGCAGATAATGTGTTATTTAGAAGCTGCATTCCGCTGCCCTGTAGACTCACATTATATGGATATACGTGGCTCTCGGCTGGATCTTATTTTGTCGGAACGACTTGTAATGACACCAAAGTTATCTGGGTGAGTAAATGATCATATTTTATGCTAGAAATAAGGTCCAGATTGTAAAAAAAAACAGCAATTCCCCTTTAATGAGCCATACGAAACAGTAGCAGGAAGTCTACACAAGAAACACTGTAGGAGCGTGTAGAAAGTTTTTCAGGCTCCATCAGGCTGTGATTATTGTGAGCCAAAACTACAAAAACTTGTAGTCTTTAAAGTCAGCCTTAGTACAGACGACCACTCTCTGTCTCATGGTGTGAAAGCCTGTTATCCTCTCACAGAGGGGCAGTCAGAATGATGTTCCTACATAAAGATGCTCCAACAGTCACCAGCAAGCCGTCCTGTTTGCACACGGCGCTGCCTTTCCTCCAGCTCCTCCAGCTTCCCTCTCCACAATCCCATCCTCCTCGCCTCTCTGTCCGCCTACTCACTGTCAACCGTGGCAACGTGACAGGGAGGGAGAGGAGGAGAGTGAAGGGGAGAGACACATGAAAGGAATATGCTCTTGTATTTTGTGCGTTTGAATTAAGCTGTTTCTAAGTACAGCATTTGCATTGCAAGATAGTAGCGAGTGGATCACAGAGAGTTCTTGAGACCAGCGTGGCCCGGGGCTGAGAACATATCCTCTGATCCCTGTGGTGAGGTCTGTGTTGCTGTGGCTTGTACCTTTTGAAGCATGTTCAGTATAGATTCCCTCTCTCTCTCTTCACAATGACAAATGAAAACAGACTAAATCCATCAGACATTGTCTATTAACCTTCTTAATTAAAACAATCTTTTTGTCATTTTGTCTGCTTAGAGAGAGAACCTTATAAATAATAAAACCCTAACCCTTGTAATATATTGTGTGATTGAAAGAATTTCTAAAACACTGCAGCTCATTTAAAGCTCTATGATAATATTAATTTTGTAAGATTGTTTTTAGTTGTTGAAATACAAAAAAGGATAGAAATAGGATGGGTGGACAATCTGAAAACAGTATGCACCTGGCACTGCCTGTCACTGGCATAAAAACTCCTCATGAGTAACTTCAAATTGATTTTAAAGTTTTCCTGATTCTGAATCTGACATAGACAGGGATCTCTACATGGCTGAACTACCATTTAAAATTGACGCCTAGATCATGGGACCATATTTCCCTCAGAAGAGAGAGCAAACAACTGTATCAGGTGTTTATTTGCAGTGTTGGTAGGGTTACTTTTAAAATGTATTCCTCTACAGATTACTGATTAAATGTCCTAAAATGTAAATCTGTAATGTATTTGGATTACTCAAGTAAAGTAATGTATTCTGAATACTTTCTGGATTACTTTTAGATTACTTCAAAATCGCCTGCCTTAGCGCCTTTAACTGGGAGACTGGATTTGCTTGTTTAGAGAATGATCTTACACATGAACTTATAGGCTACCGTGGCTCCTTTAAAAAAAGCATTAATAAATATGTGTTTGAATTTGTCGAACCACATTTAAATTTGTTATTGATCATCCAGCCATATTTAAATGACTTTTTTAAATCGCCAATCACATTAAATTAGTAGGCTTAGGCTATATTAAAACTGAGCAGTTCTCTCTGCTCTACAGTCCAGACTACAGCCTCTGAACCTCTCATACTTATGCAGAATACCTTCGAAAAAAATACACCATTTAAAACAGGTTTTGTTTGTGAGTAGGGAAAGCAACATGATGATATTTTGAAAATAAAGTAATGACAGGAGCTACTGTTAAATCTGTAGGCTAACACTAAAACTGTACTTAAATTCACTTCTCTGCTGAAGTCGGTTTTGTTTTTGAACTTTGCCACAGTGCAACAAGCGTTCGCACAGTCAGTGTAGTGCGGTAGGCTAAAGTAATCCAAGTAATCCGTCTTTTTTAAAAGAAAGTAACTGTATTCAGAATACACCGATTTAAACTGTAACTATAACGGAATACAGTAATCCTCAACGCAGTCTCCGGTTCGAATCCCGCGTCGGGCAGACCTTTCCTGCATGTCATTCCCCCTCTCTCTGCCTCCCCCTTTCCTGTCTATCTCACTATGTACTATCAAATATAATCACAGAAGTTGTGATGGATGTCTGAACACAGGCTGTGTGCATTTCTCTGTGGACTGAGGCTTTGATACTTTCACAGTAATAATATAGAACCTAGAGCTGCTTTCTAATCACACTACACATGGACATCTACCCTTATATTCCAGTATATGGGACTTTCAATGCGGCAAAATAAACAGAACACACAATAAATACTCACACCATTCCCTCTTCACGTAATAAAAATGTCTGCATATATATATACAGTTCATGTATGTATATGTGTATATACTGTATATATTTGTAAATTTCCCAGCCGTCTCTCTACCAGCTGCATTAATCCAGCATCAGCGCTGGAGGAATGTCTGAGGGATGGAGCTACAGCAGCAGACATGTTGATTTCATTTGGCCCATTTATTTTTCACTGACTTACAGACTCAATCCTCAATAACAGATGGTGACTGGTTCATAGCAGGAGACTACACGCAACTGTGTTTGACACAGGGCAGAGCTGCACTGCCATACTGTCATTAAGTCTCTGTGACTCGCTCCTCACTGTACACTAATGCCTGGCTCTATTACAACAGCAGCTGACACTGACCCTCAGTCTTCCGCTTATAGAAGCAGTTTGTCCATTTCACCCAAAACTCAACTCTTAATCCCCCTATGTTATAGACTATAGGAAGCAGCAGGCAAGCATCCATGCTGTGTGAGTCTGTGAGTCAGCAGGAGGATTATGCAGCAGCTTTAAGGTGACAAACCATGCAGGAGAGATTTGTGTAGAAATGAGTGAGGATGATGCTCAGGGGCTGTTATTCACCTGTGGAGGTCATCAGTGGGCGACAGTCTCCTCTTGAGGAGCAGTGATCTGAGCTTGACCCCTGCTGACACTGCTGAAGGTTCATTACCATTTCCTCATGTTTCCTCCTTTACTGTAACATCAACATGTTCCTTTTTACACTTGATTGGACAGATGAAGTATTTTCTGGGGTGTTATTAACAAAGCCAGAGTTGCACCATCAGGAGGGGGCAAACAAATGCCAGGAACCCCTAGAGAGAAAAGATGGCCACAATACCCCCATAAACATGTCATAGTGTACTGCACCAATGCCCTGTGGTCCATACATTTATGATTACGGAAATCCTGTTTAACCCCTTAAGGTTAAGGGGGGACACTACAGGTGAATAGGGTAACATTTTAAAATAACAGATACAGTATCACTATGAAACTTCCCAAGTTTATCACTTAAATTAAGACAAATATTTTTTTTATTACAAGTTTTGTCTAATTTTATGTTTAAATATGGAAATCAGGCAATATATGATGAAATGTGCTAATTTGCATACATTTCCAGAACTGAAATCTGAACAGTGGATAAAGCTACTTTCAAAATTCTCATTTTATTTTGTTGACATATAAGACTCAGAAGTTTTTACAGAGCGGATTTTGGATATCTCTTTGTATCACTCTGTAAATGAGAAAATACTGTCACCAGCCCTAAAAAAAATCTAATTTTGCCCTGTTTTTAGGAACAAAACATTGTATAAATCAGGCTGTGAATGATATATCATCAATCCCCTCTGTAAAAACCTTCAGAATATAGACAGGAATAAAACTGGAAGGTTTGGTGTCTGTAGGTGCTGCTGAAGTGGAGATTTCTAGCTCAGAGTCTGAGGGAAAACTCACTGACAAAAAGGCCTTTAAAGACTTGTACTGTAAAATTCCATAGATTGTTAATGTAAATGATTGGTTTTTGGAGCCTACATAATTGTTCAGGAGAGAGAGAGCTTTACAATGATACCTGAGAGACACAGCACAGTATGTCACAGTAGCATGTTAACCTTTAGTGAATTTAGGAGAAATCTACTGACAAAAGAGACAAAGTGAAGTAAAACATCCACCTTAATGTGGATTTTCTACCATTACTTTCAATTTTTCTGAAAAATAGCCCTAAATCTCAAAATTGATCAGTGCATGAAAAAAAGTGTCTCGCCAATCATGTTTAATTTTCATTGTGAGTTAAGGCTCTGTGTCTTTGTTGTTCAGGATGGACGTCTGAGGCCCGGAGATCAGCTGATTGCCATTAACAAAGAGTCTCTGATAGGAGTGACCCACGAGGAGGCCAAGAGCATGCTGAACAAAGTCAAGATCAGGTGGGTGGTGTTGGGATTAGGTCTGAATTGATTACTTTGATTAAAGCAGAAGTAAGCGGAATGTTTGTGTTAATATAAATCTTAAATAGTTTCCGACAGCAATCACTTATATAGAGTGTTTGGTCTGAAACACGGGTCTGTCAGTCACTCTGCTCTGCTGTAAGCCGAGGAGAAAACTTTCCTTGTATCCTACAACCTTTATCCAATGAGGAGAGAGAACGGCATAAAGGGACGGTCCTCTCTGTGTGTGCAGCCAAGGGATGCGTGTGAATGTGATGACGTAGGGACTAGGGCGGGGACTGCTAACTCCATCTGCTGACAGGAAGTTAGCCAAAACCACCGGATCGCTTACTTCTGCTTTAATTCTTGGCCATAACTTTCACTGTATGACTTGAAATGGCATGATTCTTTCCTAATAAGCTTTTTTTTTTGTAACGTTCCAAAATTTGTTTGAAAATTTTTCTAAGGTCAATAATTCAAAAGTTGCCAAAATAATCACACTTATGACATTCGAGGACAAAAACGTCCTCTATAAACAACTGCTCTAAAAATGTGTCAGATAAATATTTTTTTCAAATTTTTTTTTACACATTTTCAGTCAACTTCTGTTCTTTCCAAAAATACTAAATATTGTATGTTCTTTTTGGTTTGTAATATTTTTATTAGCTATTGAATGAAGCGTGCGCTGGATTTTTGAAAAAAACTGACCGAAAATTGCTGATTTTCACTATAAAAAATGATCGGAGGTGAACGATTTTTTACGTGATATCAGACCCTTGGATATGTCAAAAGATTAGTAACAAAACTGATTTTGATGCATTATTAGTTTTTTTGTAGGTTCAGTTTTTCCAAAATTGCACCCCCTAGAGGCCATTGACTTCCATTGAAACCACATTTTTCATCGCAGGGAGTTGCAGGGCTGTAAAAGTAAAAAAATAAATACAAAATTTGCAATCTCAGTGGCTTCTCCTCTTCAGAAGAGGTCAAATTTGAAGATTTTACTGTCCATCACCAGATGGCGCCATTTACCTAGTAACCAGGCTATGGAAACAGAGCATATATTTCTAGGCTTTTTTCAATGGGATTTTACATAGAGGATATGGATTTGTTCAGTACTGGGTGTGTGTGTGCGTACAAACACACACACACACCCACACGCTCATGCAGACACGTGTGGGTGTGTGTGTGTGTGTTTGTACGCGCACACACACCCAGAACTGAACAAATCCATATCCTCTATGTAAAATCCCATTGAAAAAGCCTAGAAATATATGCTCTGTTTCCATAGGCCTGGTTACTAGGTAATGGCGCCATTTGGTGATGGACAGTAAAATCTTCAAATTTGACCTCTTCTGAAGAGAAGAAGCCACTGAGATTGCAGAATGCATGTTTTTATGCTGTTATAGCCCTGCAATCAAAAAATGTGGTTTTAATGGAAGTCAATGGGACAAAAACGTCCACGAATGTTACAAGTGTGATTCTTTTGGAAAAACTGAACCTACAAAAAAACTAATAATGCATCAAAATCAGTTTTGTTACTAATCTTTGACATATCCAAGGGTCTGATACCACGTAAAAAATCGTTCACCTCCAATCATTTTTTATATTGAAAATCAGCAATTTTCGGTCATTTTTTTCAAAAATCCAGCGCACGCTTCATTCAATAGCTAATAAAAATATTAAAAACCAAAAAGAACATACAATATTTAGTATTTTTGGAAAGAACAGAAGTTGACTGAAAGATTTGTAAAAAAAAATTTGAAAAAAAATATTTATCTGATACATTTTAGAGCAGTTGTTTATAGGGGACGTTTTTGTCCCCGAATGTCATAAGTGTGATTCTAAACGAGCGATACCAGAGGGTCGAGTTGTCACAATAAGAACATCCCAAACTAATTTAATGTCAAGTTGTCATAATCAAGACAACCCAAACAATGTCAAGTTGTCATTACAAAAACTGAATGACACTTAATGACAACAGTCATAAACCTTTATGACATTGACATAACGTTTATGACACGTTCATGACGATACCTTCAAGTAAAGTGTTAACAGTGAGTGTAGTCAGCTTCTAACAACATCACTGTGTCTTTGTGTTCTTACGGTTCTCCAGTCAAGAGACCACAGTGGAGATTGCCTTCATCCCAGGTAAAGGACTGTTTCCTAGCAGCACATCCCTCCACAACGGAGTCCAGCGAGCAGCCGGGACCAACTACAGCTCTGGACGATTAAAAGTCCACATCAGATCACCTGAGGTCAGCTCACCAATACACAGGCTCTGGACATTTTGTCAGTCGATTCACAGATTTAGTGGCAATTTATTAGTGTTGCAAGTAACAGAACAAATGTAGAGAAAGGGCAGCAGAATCTCTGACTGAATAAAATAATCAGGTTTCTGTCTCCACACATCTTTAGACTTGTTATCAGCTCAGAACCGCTTTTTGGGATTTTTTTTTATTCTAAATTAATGAGAATTATATAAAAATGATACTGTTATCTCTGCTTTTGCATTGGTTCAGTAAAACTCTCTGCTGTGTGAGAGAAGATCTGAACAAGGCTGGATGGATCTATATGGACGTCTTTTCCTGCTATTCTATTTTATCAGTGAAGCCTCTGGAAAAATGATATACTGTATATTCAAGTTTGAGATGATCAGTGAATACGCTGAGAAACTTTAATTTAATTTAATTTACTTGATTTAATTTTGTTCAACTGTATATTCATCTTTCCTGTAAAATGCATTTATCAATGCAGTTTTTTCATTAGGCCTAATACTTCTATTTTAAGATTCAAAACAAGACCAAATGATTATTATTTAATTTTGTTTTATTTCAAAAGTCAATTAATGATTAATCATTGAGAGACAAAGTTAGGAAATTTATTAAATTTGCAAAACAGAAAAAAGTTTGTTTTAATCTCTTTTATTTCTCTTGCAACACTACACATTTTTTTCCACAGTCAAATGTATTTGTGTGTTTTCTGTGCAGATTTGTACAGAGGAGCCGGCTCCAGTGTGTTCACCTTCTCCTTCTCCTGACATCTGCCCACCAGATATTCAGATTTCAGGTACAACACCACACACACACAGACACACACACACATAAATAAATCCTTGTTAACAGGTGGCACCTGTCGTCGGGCGGAACAGCATCATGTTTTTGAATAATATGATCTAGTATCAGAAGCTAGTATCAGAAGCGGGCGGCACGGTGGTGCAGTGGTTAGCACTGTTCAAACCTGCCGGCCGGCTGGGGCCCTTCTGTGTGGAGTTTGCATGTTCTCCCCGTGCATGCGTGGGTTCTCTCCGGGTACTCCGGCTTCCTCCCACAGACCAAAGACATGCAGGTTATATGCACTGTGATATGATCTACTTACACAGCTGGAATAAAATTTAAAAAATGAAATGCGGGATCAGGGTTCGAACCCCGGTACAAACCTCGTGTTTTGACTTCACTCCTCCATTTCCCCTGCCCCGTTAACGCGCACCACCGTTACTTAGCAACGCGGTGGCGGTGGGCGGGCGCGAGTCATGACGCATTTGCATACTCATGGATATTCATAGAATCTGGATTTTTGAAAACCCTAACCCTGTGGGAAAGCAATTTTAAACAAAAAATAGTCATAACAGAGCATTTTTACAAATTTTAAAATGACTCTTTAGGGGGACTTTAAAATATCCATCCATCCATTAGACATACTGCTTATCTATGCAGGCTGACAGGGATCTTGGAATTTTTTGGGCCATTTTTTTATGTTAGCAGACTTGTTGATGTGAGTTGATCCTCTGAGGTACTGGTGCTTGTGTTCCACTGACACACACCAGCAACCAACCACTGTCCAGCTGCTGTTGGTAGACAAAAACCCCCCTCACCATCTGTACCATGGCTTTTTACAAAGCAGCTCTGCCATCAAATAACCTTTAAAGGACTGGTAAACACCTGCCAAATCAGAGCTGAGACTTTCTGTGATTTGTCCCAGAAGTACCTCGTATCAGATGTATGAGATAAACCCTGCTGATCAAGAATGAAAAACGGGGAACATTTGCTCCCTTACAGAGATTGGGGATTAGGTAGAGAGGGGAGGAGAGGATGGGATTTAAATGAAACCACTGCACAGTAGGGGACCTACGAGTGCACAGGAATATGAGGGATCACAGCAGAGCCCTGTCTTAATAACGTTGGGTGTAATGCGTCATTGTTTTCAGCAGCAGTGACTCTATGTTGTGGACAGAGAATCAAGAAACAAGAAGAACACAGGGGGCAGAGAAAAACTATGAAGCCAAGTCGTTAAATTAGTTTGTCGACACATTCTTTTACTACATTTTTAACCACTCTGTTAAAATGTGGAAATAGCCTATACACACAACACTGAGCAGAGTTTGAAACAACCACAAACTCACCTGAAAACTCTCAGCGGTATTTACAGTAGTTTGGTGTCCAGCCACAGTGACATTACACATGATGACATGCTGCTGCCCCAGCAGACAGCAGCATCAAACAGTTCATGGCCAGTGCCCATCACTAACTGATAAAACATGTGTAGGATTTTACTGCAGGAATCAAAGGACCTGAGCATCCTCAGGAAAAATCCAGCTCTGCCAATTCCAGTAGAAGATAGAGACCAGTCCAGTTCACTATCCAGGTGCACACCTAGTAGGGGGGTGGGAATCTTTTACTATCTCACAATTAGATTTGATTCTGATTTTTGGGGCTATGATTCCATTCAAAATCGATTTTCAATTCAAAACGATTTGATTCATAATGATTTCTGCTTCAGTCTCTCAGTGTGCAAAGGATCCTCATGATCTACTCCAGTCTGCTTTGCAAGACAGAATGACTAAAGTGTCTTTTTCACATTTATTGATTTCTTAAACATTTATCCATGCTTAGATGGAATTGTTGAAACTGTTGCATAAAAGTAATATCACATATTGCTTAAGTAACAAAATTAAAAGTGCCTCTTTATTAAAAAAAATACTGCAGTTAAACAGCTGCCTTTTAAATTCTAAGGAAATGGAGGCCGACAGCCAGCAGATTTGTTTCATTTTTTTATTTTTTTAAATCGATTTTGGGACATTTTATATAAATTCTGAATCGTATTAAATGAGAATTGTGATTCTTATGTGAATCGATTTTTTAACACACCCCTAACACCTATTTATAATAAGGCTACACACCATCTCAGTGTCCATCCCTCATATGTTGACTGGCTGGAGGGTGAAGACCTGTGTCATCCCAGTATTTCTGGTTGTGGTAAGATAAGAGCTTTATTCAAAGTCTGGTGTATACGGAGTGAACAGGAACAGAGCCAGAGCTCTACTCTGAATAGTTCGAGTGAAGCAGAAGGGGTCGTCGTGGTGCTGAGGTAAAAACATAATCAACATCAGGCAGCTCAGCCCATCCATCAGCACCCTGCACAAGCACATGGCAGACTGTACACGTTCCAAAAGGCCTTCATTAAATAAAGAGAGAGCTGGAGATAGGGAGTTCATCATTATGCACATGAGACTCATTAACATAGTCAGAGGAGAGAAATGAAAGGAATCGGATAACAAATGATGAGGATGGAGCCTGGCTACACGCCCTCCTATCTCCAGGACTGGCCAAAGTTTCACACTAGGTATTCATACCTCCAGAGTATGGAGGAGTGCATGACTGTCACCTGACAGCTGACACTTTATAATTTAAGCCCGGGGACTCTGTTTCTTTGTATAGGCTGGAGAGATGGAGGTGTGCTGTCTATTCTGAAAACACAAGAGACAGCATTGAAAGTGTGTACTGCTCAGAACACCCGCTACAGCTTTGTATTCAATTCAGCTCTATAAAAGCAGACTGGTACATGCCACCTCTTTAAAACGGTACATTGCAGGGGACTTACAGTTTTTCTCCATTGGTTTGGCTCATTTCTCTAAACAGAAATTACATTCTCAAAACTCTCAGATCATTTGGCAAATAATAAAATAATAATCCTCATTTTGGGGGCACTAATCCTCAGTGCCCCCAAAATGCATCGTCCCTTTGGCATTGTGTGAGCACTGCAAGTCAAAATGTTTTGTCACTGTGGCAGAGGAGCATTCTGAGCCCAGTGCTTCATTGATAATAGTTACTGTACTAGTTTTGTTGTTGTTGTTTTGTCTAGCTAACAGAATACAATTGTGTATAAAACTGAAGAAAACATTTTTAGGGTAAGAGTAGCCTATAAGGTTTGACATCACACATTGCACTCATACTGTCAAGGAAAGGTATTCACACATAAAGTAAGTTCCATTCATCAGAGTAAAAAGAAAATGTATACAGTATACAGTAGCCTACTGTAATATAAACACATAAAATCAAGGGAAATTATGATTAGCCTACAGTGCTGTAAATAAATATATGGTATTCATGGTATTATGTTCTTGACTAATTTTGACAAGTGAATAACAGACCATTGTGCATGTGATGATGACTTATAGTATGAAATGATGCTGACATGTTTTGGAGAGAACAACCATTAGACTGAGAATCAACAATCAGTTTAGATCAACGAGATCTATTCACTTGGAAATTGTGCAGCTACCTGTACTTATGTAATCATTTGCAAAGATGTGCGAAGACATTCACAATTTGATGAAATGAATGAGAAATACAATTCTGTTGTGAACATTTGCCAAGTGGTTTGGAGGTTTGTCCATGTTGTTTTGAGAATGTAATTTCTGTTTCGAAAAATGAGCCAAACCAATGGTGAAAAACTAATTGGAGTGGTGGCTAACTCATGATTGTCATGACATTGTCTCTGATGCTGCTGCTGCCTCGTGTTAGTGTGAACGACCCTGCTGGACACCATGTGGTGCAGAACACTTAGTCAATATGACTGACCATGTCTGATTGAAATATCCTGGTGTCAGTTCAGATGGAGGACTTGCAGTTGACTGGTTGAGAGGTAATGAAGAATAAATGCCAGAACCTCAATGAAGCTGTTGACCAAACAATATAAAACAATCAATTCATAGTCAAAGAAAAAGTCCTGATGTGAATGAGAGCAGCAGCTCTGATGATTAGGGTCGTCAGAGCCGGCCCCAATCCTATTTGCCTGGATTAGACCAGCTAAGGTTATATCCTGGGTGCTGTGGCCACTTATCTCACCTTCAGGCTCTTACTGCTTAGCCAGGTCCAGGTCCAGGTCCAGGTGGTGTCAGGGTCAGCGGTCTGTGGTGAGGTGAGCAGACCCCATTCCCCCCCCCCAACACCAGTGATACTGCTCAGGCACACAAATGCTTTTTCACACCATGGCAACAGTGGAGGACACAGGTTTCAGAAGTTAAAGGGATATTTCAACATTTTGGCAAATTGGCCTATTGCCATAATCCCTATAGTCATAGTAGTAGGTTCATTACCTTTAATTGTCGGTGCAAGCTGTTTTTAGAACGGCGGAGCAGAGGTGTGAGCTGCGCGGTATTTCCACATTTTCCTCATCAAACTAAATACACAATCCAACAACTCCAAAACACTCTGGTGGACAAGTTGTGACCTGCACATTAAATAATAATGGAACATTATGAGACAGAGTTGTTTTCGAGGCAAATGCGTAGCCGGAACTACATTTCAGATATGGCTGCTGGGCGGAGTGACTTCAAAAGCACAAGTAGTTCCGAGTATTTATTCATGTGTCGTAATGTTACATAATTATACGTTATTATTTCATAACGTAGTGAATGTGCAGGTCACAACTTGTCCACCAGAGCGTTTTGGAGTTGTTGGATTGTGTATTTAGTTTGATGAGGGAAACGTGGAAATACCATGCAGCTCACGTCTCTGCCCCGCCGATCGAAAAACAGCTTGCACCGACAATTAAAGGTAATGAACCTACTGCTATGACTATAGGGATTATGGCAATAGGCCAATTTGCCCCGCAAAAAAATGGAAATATCCCTTTAAACAAAGTCATTATCAAACTGAGATGATTTGAGTACAGGAAGGCACAGAGACACAGACACCCACCCACACACCAGACATCCGAGACATAAGCAGACAGGAACCGGATTGTCAGATTGAGTCGGGGTCATCACAGCTTCTCGTGTGGTGGGTCAGCCGTGAGCTCCCCTCCAGAGATCATCAGAGGTGTTCAATCCTGTTAGTCAGATGAACTGACGCGTGTCATTATGTGTAAAACCTGTTTGCACGCACACCTGTCGTCACCTGAGAATAAACGGCCTCGCTCCTGCTAATCAAACACATCACATCAAGAAGCTGCGAAGGAGCTTTTAAGCATCATCACATGGTCGCTATCCATCCCAGCTGCTGATGAACGAGAGGTGGGATTCTTTCATCAGCTGCTGTTTCCAGGAAAGAAGCACCAACACCAGGCGCAGGTTACAGACCTTTACTCCGCTGCGCCGTGCGCGCGTGTGCGTTTAAAGCATGGCTGTTGTCACGACAGCAGGTCTGTCAATCAGAGGGGTAAATCCTTTGGGTAGGACGAGGAGGAGCCCTAGCAACAGAGGGTGTGCAGACACACACACTTGCCGCAGCGAACACACACACACACACAAATCTGGGACATACAAACTCATCAAATTAATATTAGGCCTGGGCTCTGTGCCACACACACACACACACACACACACACACACACACACACTGTTCTCCCTCACTCCCATCCATATAATCATCAACCTCTCTCTCCCACTCCTCTTTTTAATCATCTGCTTTCCATCCCCACCCCCACTCACACACCTCCCCTATCACTACACCTCCCACTTCCACCAAATCCAAAGAGAATGTTGGTCCATCCACTCTGATAATACAGATTATCCAATGATATCTCTCCTTGTGTTGTTTACCAGGTGTCCAGTGGCCTCACAGACAGACAGTCTCCTCACCACAGACAGACACTGTATTGTTGATGACACTGTTTTTTTTCCTGCTGTCCAGATTCCTCATATTTTTCTTTTTTCATTCTCCCTCCACTCTCCTCACGTTTTGTTTTTTTCTGTGTCTTTCTCTAGGTTCATCCAGCCAGAGGTCGCCCACAGGGGCCAAACCTAAGATAACGCTGGACCCGTACATACGCCTCAAATCAGACAAGTTAGACTTGGTGAGTCTTGTCAGACAAGTTGTTTGTGGTCACGATGCTCCTTGCGTGTGGTGTTTGCAGCGGTTTATTCAAGCCGTGAGCTGTTGCTCCTGCTTCAGGTTTATTTGCCCAGACAGCCACATGAATCCTCCTCTGCTTCTCTCTCTCTCTCTCTCTGACTCCACTCTGTCTCTCTAGCTGTGTTGTAAATCGCCCCCTATCATGGATGTAGCGCACTATATATTGTGTTCACCATTTTGTAGTGTTGTTCGAATTCTCAGTGGCCGATTTCATAATGTAGTGGACGACAAAACACCCACAATGCACCGCAAAATTGAGTGAACAAGCGATGTACACTACTTTCTACTCCCGTATCCCACAATGCAATGTGATCGTGTTTTGCCAGAGAAGACGAGCAAGATAATTAGCATGTTAGCTACGATTTCTTTAGGTTATTATTTACAAATAAACTCCCCAGACGTATTTGCCTTCGCTCCGTTTGCCTCGCCTGAGGAGCAGGAGTTGGGCGAGCAGCATCCGAATAATAAGAGGCAGCATTAAATCAATCTAATAAAGAAACTGTAGTAGAATATGTAGTAAATACGAGCTAAGCTAATAGCCACAGAACCGTTACGGCTCCCAGTCGGGACACACAACAGTAGTCCCAGTAGTAGACCAAACGATAAAAACGATTAGAAACGATTTCGATATTTCAACAGTTTATTGTCCGAGAAACACAACCACGCAGAATCACATCCTCAAATGTTCCTGCAAGTGTCTGTTTTTTCTTATTTTATTTCTATGTGTCGGGTTTGTTTACATGATTCTCGGCGCCTCTGCTTACGTCACAGCAACACCTGGCGCATCTGCTGATGGTCAGAAAATGACCGTGTAGTGTCCGAATTCTCCTCCTGTCGTTGCCTACATGGTGTAAATGATGTAGTGCACTATATCATATGTAGGGGATAGGGAGTGAGTGGATGAGTGGATGATTTCGAACACAGTTTCTGTCTCGCCTTCAACCTCCTGATGCACACTCACTAACAGTCCACTCTCTTCATACTGTGACTGTGTCACTGACTGACTTTCATATTGCTGCATAACACAAGGTGATAATCAATAACCATCGTGTTTATGTTTTTACACATGGCTGCTCTGATGTCAGTCATTTCAAAGCTCGTTATCCCAAGATAATGAGATATTATCAGGAGATTTTTTTTGTTATCCAGATAAAGAGGTGATTATCCCGTCATCTCCAGATAACAAAGCTTGTTTCTTCATAATAGTGACTTTGTTCATGAGAGATCAGATGTGCCGAGTCAGTATGCAGATGGCAGCTTGTAGTGCTGTAAGTGAAACTCTCAGGACGACACACCGAACAAGTCATCAGAGTATTTAATTTCAATCAGTGTTCAGTCACAATCAGTCAAAATCCTTTTTGATGCAGAAAAAACATCATGTATTACCAGTCTGATGGATTCCAATGTACAAAATAACACATATCTGGATAAGTTACCCTCTTTATTTAAAATTAAACTAAAATACACCTTTGTGTCAACTTTAGTGCTTGTACCTACATTTGAAAGATTTCCCTGAAATATTCAGTGAACAGCTTCACTGGATGGTTTTATTGATATCAGAAATTAAATTCAATTAAATCTAAAAATCTGTTTCAGTTAATCACTGTAAATCTAGTGAGAGTGTGAGAGATAAACAGCTGAGATGATGATGGTGGTTGAGGGCTCAGTCTAATACAGGAATCAGGAAGTATTTGATGTGATTAACTCAGTTACAACTTTTTCACAGCTCTAGTGCCATTTCACCCGTATCCCGGAGCGCTCCCTTCATCTAATTATTGATCTCTCTCTGCTCTCCCTATCACGCTCACAGTATTCATTAGTTTTTCTCCTATCAGCACATTCTCCAGCCGCCCAGCTTCCCACCCCTCTGCCTTGTTCCCTGGCCTCTCTATGGTTTTTGTTTCCATTATTCAGCTTTGATTTTAATTTAGTCCGGATCCTGCTCAGCCATAGGTTGACCCTCTAATCTACCAATTCATTAATAGGATTAGAGAGACAGAGAGACTCAATGTTGAATACAGTTCTCTCTTGATCTGTTGGCTCCTTTACAAATGCAAAATAGAGAGAGGGAGAGGTGGATTATGGGTATTTTTAGCTTTGAGAGACACTGTAATAGGTGAGGAAATGTCACAAAGGACAAAATAACAATGAAAGATTAAACAAAAAAAACTGTGTTATTGAGTTGTCACTGAACACAATACAGTATTTGGATGCACATTGATACACATTTCTGCATATCACTGATTATGAGCCCTATGAGGTCCAGAGTCCAGACCACTGATGGCTGTGACAGGGGTTGAATGTTGTATCCAACATAGTGTAAAAATGCTTTGGTTTATTGTGACTTCATTCACAAAGTCCATGTTTCTTGTCGTTATTAAAGGGATAGTTCAACATTTTGGCAAATTGGCCCATTGCCATAATCTCTATAGCAATCGGTTTGTTACCTTTATTTGTTGGTATAAGCTATTTTTAGAATGGCGGAGCAGAGCCGTGAGCTGCTCAGAGCTACACTACGGAGGCTAATGGGATTTTCTTGGTTTCCCTCATCAAATCAAATTTGCCAAAATGTTGAACTATCTCTTTAACAAACCCCCTGAGAAGCCTCAACATGTGCAACATGTGGAATGTTCTTCCTCAGCGCTTTCAGATTGGATTGACAGTGGATCAAACTCACTTTGCTTTTACTGCTGCAGAGCGCTGTATGAATTTGCATTTTAGCTGAATATTTAGTCTCAGTTTAGTTTTCCTTAGCCAAGGTCTTTATTGGTATTTCAAGTCCTACAGAAACCAAAGGCCAAAAGTCACAGTGACCTCCTCAAGGGGAGTTCTTCAAATTTGGCCCAAATTCACCAGTTCACCATTACATCTAAAATTCATTTAGATGTAATGGTGAACTGATTTCCATTTTGGTGCTTAAAAGTGAAAGGTCAAGGTCATGGTGACAAAAAACCAGCTTTGGCCTTGTAAACACAGTCTGACTCTCTGCTAACTTGTGTTGTGTAACACTAATCCAATACCAAAAACTGTCAGCAGGTAGTTTGCTGCAGTTTGGCTCCAAAATATCTCCATGTCTTCATTTCCTTTGTCTCTGTCTGTCTGTCTCTCAGGCCTTGTCCTTCCTGGGGTTAGACGTCACAGAAGAAAAGAAGAAGAAGTTGAGACAGAATCTGACCGCAGACCCACAGGGCACTGTGGCCTATGGAGGTGAAGCACACTCACAACACACACACACACACACACACACACACACACACACACACACACACACACACACACACACACACACACACACACACACACACACATAACGAGTCACAACAACAACAAGTCACACACCTATCCAGTTTAGTCCACAGCAAGGTGAAAGATCTGTGTTGAAATCCTGTCAAATCACAGGCTCTGTTACTGACTGACTGTGTCACATGGTGTAACCAAGAAGCAGCAGTGTGTTTTTGTGCAGCATGTCTGGGATCAGCCCCCCGCATGACGGATGACTACAGTCAGACTTGTTGTCATGATTCATTGAGTTTAGAATGAATAGTGGTCATACCAAGAGGCTGTTTAGTAATCAGGCTTCATATGATCTGTCTGAATTTGTAATTCACTTCAAACTACACAGGTTATATCCAATCAGCTGCTGGTCTGAAACTGCTGATTTAACCCTCCTGTTGTCCTCCTGGGTCAAACTGACCCAATCTGTTCCCTTCCTCCATCCTTTTCTCTCTTCCTTCTTCCACAATCCCTTTTCCCTTCCTTTCTTCCTTCCTTCCCTTTGTCCTTTCTTCTTCTTCCTTCCTCTTTTGATCCAATTGACCCCCCATCTTTCTTTCCTTCCTTTTTCCCTTCCTTCTTTCCACAATCCTTCCCCCCCCTTCCTTCCTTCCTTCTTGACCCAATCTGTTCCCTCCCTCCATCTATCTTTCCTTCCTTTTTCCCTTCCTTCTTTCCTCCCATCTTTCCCTTTGTCCTTCCTTCCCTCCTTCCTTCCTTACTTCTTTCCCTTCGTCCTTCCTGCCTTCCTTCCTTCCTTCCTTCCCTCCATCCTTCCTTACTTCTTTCCCTTCGTCCTTCCTGCCTTCCTTCCTTCCCTCCATCCTTCCTTACTTCTTTCCCTTCGTCCTTCCTGCCTTCCTTCCTTCCTTCCTTCCTTCCTTCCTTCCTTCCTGCCTTCCTTCCTTCCTTCCTTCCTTCCTTCCTTCTTTCCCTTTGTCCTTCATGCCTTCCTGCCTTCCTTCCTTCCTTCCTTCTTTCCCTTCATCCTTCCTTCCTGCCTTCCTTCCTTCCTTGACCCAGGTGGACAACAGGAGGGTTAAAGGTGTCAACCTTAACAATTACAGGTCTGTCTCTAAATGATCATCTAACAGATCTATTCTGTAGTAGAATCTGTTGTAAATATTCATCCGACACGGTTCTTTTTAGCCCACTCTATTGTATTACAAAGTAAAGTGCAGCAGAGTCACTGTTATTTTAGATCTATGTCATCATCTACATAATTTCAACATGTGATAATATGAAACACCATTCAGCTCTTTTATTCATCTTTCAAAGGCACTCGATACAAACTAACTTTTAAATATCTCATTATCTCTATTAAAAATGGTTCAAATAGTTAGGTGTTTATAACACCTCTTTAAATTCTCTGAATCACTGAGACTTTGCATTTGAACCATTTCTGACCATAGATTGTTTTAATTGTCCCCTTGGTTACCATGGGAACTTTGGCTTTCCCATAGAAAACATTGTCCTTTCTGTGTTTGTCCACTGACTCTCAGACTTTGTGGAGGCCATACGCAGCGTCCTGCAGGAGGACCTGGAGGAGCTGGGTCTAGGGTCGGGTCCCTTCATGTTCTCCTACCATGAAGCAGCCAGCCTGATGGACACATCGGCCTTCCACTCACCTGTAAGCTGCAGCCACAGCTTCTCACAGCTTCTCTCAATCTGCACAGCCTCTGGC
Source organism: Trachurus trachurus (assembly GCF_905171665.1). Lineage (NCBI taxonomy): Eukaryota > Metazoa > Chordata > Actinopteri > Carangiformes > Carangidae > Trachurus > Trachurus trachurus. Next base: position 27,997,418 of record NC_139905.1, read on the forward strand.
AACGAGCAACACAACACAACAAGCAATGCTTTAATGATCTAAAGACAGAAGACAGTCCACTATCTGTAAAACTTTGAATATTTACAGCACCAACAATTGCCTCTTAAACTGAACAGAAGTTGTTTGAGTCAGAGAGAGCCCGTATGAACATGCACACTTTAAATACCAAGGTTTTTATCTGTAAATATTGGTGTCTACCTCAGAAAAAAAAGAAAATCAGTCTGTTTTTGCCTTTTACTGTTCCTGTTTTCTCTGCCTTGGTGGTCTGTAGTGAGAATGTAACGTGATAGAACTGAACAGGGACATGTTGTTTCTGTGTGTGTGTGTGTGCAGACATATGAATCAGAGTGCAGCTACAGCAGTGAGGAGATGGAGCAGTTTCAGACGGAGGTGAAGCAGCTGCAGACCCAGATGAAACAGCTCAAGGTGAACTCACACTCACACACAGAAACACACACTCACACAAAGTGATGATAGTAAATTAGGCGATATCATCATAACAGACAGGACCTCTGTACCTCTCTATCAAACATTTGATAACATTGGATGATCGTAAGCACGTGTGTAAGATCATGAACCCATTGCAAATTAACAGCACGCCCCCAGTGATCAGCAATTAACATGAATAGCCATATAAGGATATTGAGGTGGCACTCAGCTTGTTGATTTATCGACATCCACCATGTTGAAGAGGTCAGAGGGGGTTGATCTGTTATGTAGTCTGGTTTCCCAGCTGTAAAACCCTGCTGGTCTCCATCTACTACAGGTGATGCTGAAGGACATGGAGCACAGCAAGAAATCTCTGGAGGATGAACTGCAGAAGACTTCAGAGGTGAGACATGAGCGTCCACAGTGGTCCTCTCAACATGGTGGACATACTGTATGTTTTACATTCCATGGCTGAGGTTGATTTTTGGAAACATTCACCACAGAGAATTCTCTTGTCTTCAGAAAGCATGTTTGACCGTGGAGGAAAACTCTCGTCTGAAGAGTCGTCTGCAGGCGGCCGAGGCCGAGGCGGTGCAGCGGCAGACCAGCAGCGCTGAGCAGGACTACGAGGAGGTGATCCAGCTGCTGGAGGCCGAGATCAGAGACCTGAAGAACCAGCTGTCCAGCAAGAGGCAAGCACGAGGACTGGAGCCCGGCAAGGTGTGTTTCACACAGGAGTCAGCCTGACTCTGTTCCACATAACATCATGTCATGCAGGAAAGACAGGTGAGAGTCTTTGGTCATCAGACTCCAGGAGGTCACAGCCATTCACCTGGATTCACCTGAAGTATGACAGGGACGATGTGATTGGCTGATTGTAGCGAGATCTGATTAGTGGAGTGGCGTGACAGAAAAGGAGAGTCCCTAACATATGAACTAGTTTAAAGGGGAATTGCCACTTTTTACAATCTGGACCTCATTTCTAGCATAAAATATGATCATTTACTCACCCAGATAACGTTGGTGTCATTACAAGTGTCTTACAAATGATCGTATTTTATGCTAGAAATAAGGTCCAGATTGTAAAAAAAAAAACGGCAATTCCTCTTTAACTCTGGAACAACTAAGTCCAACATTAAATAGCTGATCACATGTCAATGCATGAATAATAAATATACTGTAATATACATGATTGTATATTACAATCTCTCATTGTAGTCTCATTGTACACTGTGATAGTTTCGATAAGTTCATGTTTTGCTAATGATACAGGTTTGAACAGGATTTGAAAAGTTCAATTGGAGGATTTAATTTGTAGGTAAGGTTGCTCAGTTAGGGTTAGAGGGGTCAAAGATCAAGGTTACCAACCCAGTTTAGTCCATAACTAATATAATCTCTCCCAAATGTGTAAGAGGAGTTGATGGTTGTGAGTTCATGTCCAGCAGTAAACCTTGTTCTGAGGCTCTTCTGTCTTTCACAGTCTTGTGTATACATTTCTATACAGACAGTCCAGTGGTCTGCTAATACACTTCTTTTTCTGTGGCTGCAAACTCTGCTGCAGTGTATGTCTGAATATGTTTTTTAAGTAAGTCAGGTTTTTATCAAAAAACAAACATTTGCTGTTTGGGCTTTGAAGCTCTGGTGAAAAGGTTTAATTGACATTGATTGACTGACTTAGCAGCTTTCAACACATTAACAAGGTTTTGGTTGTTTCAGAGGCTTTTCACAGGTGAGATTATGAGAATTACATGAACTGTTCTGAGAGCTGTGAGAGTGATGTTTCTGATGGTGGGAGGTAGAGAAGAACAAAGCCAAATAAACAACTGGATCTGAAGTTCACTCTGATCCAGTCTCTCTTACCTCAAAAGGTCATCAACAAAATCAATGGTGTACGAGTGCTGACACAGTGGTGATGTGTGTGTGTGTGTTTGTCAGGAGGATGTGCTGGTGCTCAACAAGAGGCTGACGACCGTCGACTGTCAGCTGAGGAAGTCTGAGCTGAGCAGGAAACACCTGGAGATCTCCAACAAGAAACTGCTGTGCTTCGCTCAGGTTAGGCTCCTGCAGTCAGTCTGTTCCTGCATTGAGTCACAGATTGCGTCTAATAGGGCATTTTTTTGAACGCGCGTTTGTGTGTGTGGCTGTGGAAAAGAATTTCCCCTCGGAGACGATAAAGTCTCACTAACTAACTCCCAGTTTCAAATGAAGCAGCTTGTTTTTTGTTTTCAGTAGTATTAATATATATTATATTTATTTTCAAATAAATGAATAATTAAATAAATTGAGATAGCAAAAGATAAATAATTTAAAAAAAACAATCAATCAATAAAAACCGCATTAGTCAACAAATTACTGTGCAATGAGTAGCCTATTAAATGGAAAAAATAAAAATAATAGTAAAAAAATATATATATATTCTTAATGTAGGTTACAGTACATTCCCAACAACAAATTAAATATTTTTCATTATCTCCTTCTCCCACTGCCTCCTTCACATCTCCTTTTCTCAACAGTTCCAGAAATATCTTCCACATGTTGTAAATCAGAGTCCTCTTCTTTCTAACAATATAGGTCGGTTTCTCAAGAGCCAAACATGAAGCAGCTTGTTGATGATTGATTACATCAGCACCTTCATCAGGCCTTAAGATTTGTGGTAAATGGGAATTCCCTCCATAATGATCAGTGTGTCCTGCCTCTGCCTGTGCTGCAGACCGCTGGGCACTCAGCAGATTGAGCCAATCACTAGACAGCTATGGAGCCAGTCTGCCCCCTACTGGCTGAAGGGCTCACTGCAGTTTGATAAACCAGCACAGACAAACACAAGGTTGTACTGACTTCTGAGCTCATGCATGGAACCTGTTAGTGGTGCAGGTCTCTTTCTCCTCAGCTCCATCTGAAAACACCTCATCTCTCTCTCTCTCTCTCTCTCTCTCTCATGACACTGATAAATCCCTGGCTGTGTCACATAACGTTGTTAAACTGACACATTATCTCTCTCCTCAGAACGTCCACAAAGTGCTGACAACACCGAGCCTGTTTGGAGGAGAAGGCGGGTAAGAGACCCTGAACGTCACATTATCAGCCCCCACCTCTGCAGTATGAGCGCTGTTGTAATCCTTCCTCCTGTGTGTGTGTTGTCAGGAGCAACAGGTCGTCTCCAGCCACCGACAGCCCCGACACCCCGTCACCACTTCCTGACCCTGCGTTCCAGCTGGCTGTGGAGGCCAAGGAGCTGGTGGAGGGAGTCAGCAGCGTCACCGCTGACAGCAAAGGTCAGAGAGGAGACATGGAGCTGTGCTCAGTAACAAGAAAACACATCAGCTTCTCAAAGCTTGAACTGATCACACTGTGTATGTGGGACGTCGACTGAAGTCAGACAACATATTTTTTTTTTTATCAAGATCAATTACTACTCATTAAAGGGATATTCCGGCATAATATTAAGCCATGGTCCAACACACCGTGACACCAAGTTAGATCCCCCCTCGAGAGATGAAGTCTGCTAACGGCTAGCTTCTCTAGTTGTAGCAACTTAAACAATGACCGCACCATAACAAACAGCGCAGTCTATTTATCCATGCGCAAACGATCAAAAAGCCACTTATAGCCACAAATAATGTTCAGAACAGCACCAAACGTCATTAACAGTACAATCAGGGTCCCAGCACATAATACGAGGCATCAAACATCTGTTAGCTTAGCCTGGTTTCTATTGAAAAGAGACAAAAACAACTCATCCACTCTGCTCCAGTTATACGCTATGCAGCAACTTTCGGCGTCCAGCATAACGTCGAGGCACTGACAACACGCTGTGACCTGCATAAACTCAGCCGTGTTGTCCCTTCTGTTATGACTGATTATATTATTGTAGTTCAGGTTTCAGGTCTAAGCAATGTGGCCGCCAAACATTGGTTCAGTTTTAGTTGTCACATCACATGATGCAGGAAGCAAGGCAGAGGAGAGTCAGACTCACCAAAACTGGAAAAAAAAAAAAGATTTAATATTAAACAGGAAATGTCAAAAATCACACTTTAGCCCAGAATGTAGTTTTCTGTTCCCTGGCAGCAGCTTCCTTCCTCCATAGAAAAAGACACAACAATGAAAGGCTACTCCTTTACCTATCCACAAAAACAAACAACTGATGTTGAAATAAGATAACAGGAAAATTTTAGTGCTTCTAACAATGGAGGAAATATGTACAGGTGTAACAGAGGTCCGCGGGTATAGCCACAGTCAGGAGGTACCAGTAAGGAGAAGTGACAGCGTGTGGCGGTTAGCGGTACTGAAGTTAAACTCACTCACCCATTAAAGACGTGCTAACCCACTTGCCAAGTGGTCATTGAACTCTTGGCGAAACGGTTAGCATCGTCGCCCACGGTTACAGTCTGAAATACTGTATGTGTGTATGGATTTGGGCTTCAGTTGTGGATCATGGCACAAACAGAAAACAGCAGCAGTGACCACGACGCTGGTTTCACTCAGTCAGAACCTTCTTTAGCAACAGAGTCTTCTGATTTATCCACCCTTTTCCCAACTTCACAAACGGAAGCCAGTTTTGCTCTTCCGATGGAATTGTATGTTTAGATTTCCACGGTCCAAAAGCCCAGGGTTAATAGATCTATGCGTTACATACAATTCCGGTGGTAGAGCAAAACCGTTTGTGAAGTCTGGAAAAGGTGGATTCATCTGTGCCTGTGCTCCTGTTCCAGAAACCACCAAATGCATTGTGTTGATTAAAGATGATGATCAGTGCTGTGTGTTTCTGACCTGCAGCAGCAGACAACGCGTCAGAGGCAGCGGCGCTCCCAGATGTCGGCCCTCCTCAGATGTGAGCAGCAGAGAGCCAGAGGGGACGGCGGGAGGCCAGGGCAACGCTGGAGAGGCCCCCGACCCATGACCGAGCAACACCACAGCCAGACGTGACGCCATCCGACACCACTTCAACCAAATCCAATAAACCGTCGGCTCACGGCCACTGATTGAACACAGCGCAGCCAACGTTTTGATGCCAAAGCTTCCTCACACACACACACATCAAATCAGTGTGTTGCGTCCCTGTGTGGGCTCCCAGCGGTGGGGTGTGTTGAACTCAGCCATGACCCATGGACTCACTCACATGTACAGAAGTCTCTATGACTAGTGCTCTGCCAAAATACGTCTGCTGGAATCCTCTCTGTGTTGGTCTGAGAGCAGGTGGTTGTTGGAGGATCTGCATGACCCAGTCCTCCACACACACACACACACATGTTGCTGTACACCTTGTTAATATTCCTGCCTGACTTCTTTTCTAACCACACACGTAGATTCGCTCCGTGGATTTGCATGTAAAGGACTTGTTTTGCTTGGAGAGGACAATCCTGAGCCGGTTCCGTCGTAATAACTGGCTGCCAGCCATCTGCCTCCTCACACTGTCACGGGTTTAGCTGTGCCACAGAGCCAGAACCAGCTGTTAGGAAGACAACAACAGTCCCTCTCCCATCATGCTCTCTTCTCCTTGTGCCCTTACTCATTATTAAAGGCAAAGAATGGCGTTTTGCGAAAGCTACTGGACTCGAGCAGCTTCATGTCACTGCATGGTTCATGTTGACGAGTGGCTTTACTGTGGCTGTAGCTCCAGCTGTGTAACTTGTGTTTGTTAGTCACAGAGTCTAGACAGACATCAGTCGTAGGCTGCACTGGTTTTATTTCTACAGACAGATGCAAACGCTTTCAAAGACTCGTCCTGTAGTTCGACCAGACTGCATCTTTGGTGTGGCCTCATGTTATTTCTGTTACTGTTTTATATTAAAGGAATAACTGACTGGACCGGCTCCTTGTTTATTTCCAACATGGTATTTCTCTGTATTTCACAGGAGCAGAGGGAATGACAGGTTTAAAGAACCATGGATGTTACAGGGATTCAATATAAAGACTGTAAAAAGAAAGTGGTTAGCTCTCCATGACCATTTACTTGAGCCTAGCTTAAAAGTAATGAACCTACACCTACAGTGTATGACTATAGGGATTATGGCAGTAGGCGAATTTGCCAAAATGTTGAACTATCCCTTTAATTATCTGTGCATGTTGTTTTGAGATTGAAATAATAATGTAACACTACAACACATGAAGCAAATACTTGGAACTACTTGCGCTTTTGAAATCACTCCGCCCAGCAGCCGTGTCTGGAATGTAGTTCCGGATACGCATTTTCCTCTAAAACAACTCTTGTCACATAACGTTCCATTATTATCTCATATGTGGTGAATGTGCCGGTCACAACTTGTCCACCAGAGCGTTGTGGAGTTGTTGGGTTGTGTATTTGATGAGTTTGATGAGCTACAGGGGACCTGTACCATTCACCTCCATTGTGTTCACTGAGCAGCTCACGTCTCTGTCCCACTGATCTAAAAAACAACATGCACCGAGAACTAAAGGTGATGACCTACTGCTATGACTATAGGGATTATGGTGATAGGCGAATTTGGCAAAAATGTTATGTTGTGTATGTATGTTATGTAATTAAAGGAATAGTTCCCTTTAATAGAAAAAGGTCCAGTCATTGGACAAGTCACCTGTCCTGTCCTGTGTATGGCTGTCACAATCATGAAATGTAGTTGTTGATTAATTGCCATTAACTATGTAATTGTCTTTTTCTAATCATTTTATGCCACTAATATAAGATAAGACGTAACATAGTTTATTAATACACACAAGAAGAGCTATTTATTGGCTTTGCAACTAAATCCATGATGCTAATGAGAGGATGATAGAGGATGTTGTCATGATGCTGTGTAAAGCCCTTTAAGACAAACTGTAAAAATGGGCTATACAAATAAACTTACCTTGCCTAATGTCAATAGATGCTCATGGAAATGCAGTCCAGATAAACCGTCTGTGGCTCCACTCGTGACATTAAAGAAGAGGCCGCAACGTGATGATGTCATTAAAAGAGGACCAGTCAAACCTCAAATGGTGGAAAACGACGAGGAAAGAGCGATCAAATCTGACATCTGTTAGTTTCATACAGACTAATGGAAACCTTTTTAACCATTAAGCAAAATGATCGTCAGCTCGAATGATCTTGATCAGGCCTTGGTGTACCCTGTGTTGACTAGAATTTGTTCCAACCCCCCACACACATACATGGTGTTCCGCTGAGAACAACCCAACAGAAGGTATTTTATTGTAGCAGAGCCACAGTGAAGGATGTGACTACATCCCACACTCACAGAGATCTGGTCAACAGACGTAAATAGATGAACACAAGAACAACTGTACAGTAACAGTAACATCGCACAGGACATTTATTCAAGTCTATGCGAGACCAACAACATTGCTGTCCTCATTGTCCTCTGTCCTCGTCCTGTACAAAAATATTCAGCTGAAGTTGAACTTTCAGCTGTTTTAGAAAACTATCCTGTAATATTAAGATCAGATTTCCTGACTACATTTCCCATCACCACCTCCTACTCTCTTCTCATCTCTTTTATATATTAAACACCTTTCAGATGCATGAACTTTCCACAGTAGAAAACAAAAACAGACACAGTTGAGTCCTGTGTCACTTTAACATATTGGATATCTGTGTGTGTAGAGTTCATAGTTATTTCAAACAGTTTGTCTCTTGTTAGTGAAGTCATGATGTGGTGGTCTGCTCCTCTGTCTCCATGTCAAGTCTTTGTCTGAGTTTATAAGTTAAACATGAAGTGTGTGATGAGCTGGAGGCAGAGCAGCTTCCTGTCCAGCATGATGAGGGACTAGAGCGCTCTCTGGAAGCCGAAGGGCGGCGAACCGATGCTGCACGGGCTGTGGAGGGTGGATTCATAGGAGCTGGGAGTCATTCCCACAATGCCGTCTGTTTTGGGCGTCTCTTCAGTCAGGAAGTCGTCCTCGTCCTCCTTCGCGCCCTGACGGACACAGAGTGGACAACCTCAGCCAACAGTCAACAGGAAGGACACAACACACCCTACACCAGGCTCCTTTACTTTACACACATATACTACCTGTACCTGTCACTCACTTAGTCGCTTAAAGGTACAGTGCAGCACTTTCACACAGGTGAGACAATGATTCCTGTGGTGACCTGCTGGAGTTCTCCTCTCACCTGTTTGCCTGTCTTTGCAGGAAGTGTCTCCACGTCCGACAGCTCCTCCCACACCTGGTAGAGTGGCTCGATCAGCTGACCGGACCTGTGTGGACACATTTAACATGAGGAGTCAGGACTCACACCATAATAGTAATTCTCTATATGTGTAGGCGATGTTGCGTGGGGTTCGAACCCTGGTCTCCCACACGGTGCTATACAAATAAAGTTTATTATAAGTGGTCAAAATATAAGGATAGGTCATTTCAGACAGTCAATATTTATTAATGTGTTTTCTTTATTTAAGCAAGTACTGAAGTATGGAATATAAATCTGAGTGTCAAAGGATGGCCATTAGATTTTCCTCTGTGTTTTGTTTATTCAGGGAGTTTTCCTGTATAAATGTATGTTGTTACGGACCTGTTGAGCAGGTAGGGGTCGAAGGGGAAGAAGCTGTCCAGAGGGTTGGTGTTGGTGCTCACGCCGTCTCCTCCTGCAGAGCTGCGCACCACCGGCAGCACGTGGCGGTTGTTCCTCTCTATGATGGTGTAGCAGAACACCACCTGGTACTTCCTGCAACACACACACACACACACACACACCTGCTGCTGAGGATGTCTGTGGGGGGGGGGGGGGGGGGGTGATGACTCAGATCCACCTCTGCCTGCCTCTGTCACTGCTGCTCTACGTCCAACAGCTCAGAGTGTGTGTTGTGATGTTTGCAGACTTACAGGGTGACACACTCTGAGACACAGTTCTGAGGTGGAGGCACAACAACCAGTATGGAGGTTTAAAGGTACATTGTGTAGGAATTACTCCCATCTAGCGTTGCGGTATTTTTCATGCTGCATTCACGTGAAATTGGGCAGACGGACGGCAGCCGCCGCACATAACCGCATAAACAATCCGGAGACACCGTGTGTGAGGAGGAATGGAGCGTTACACTGATGCTGCATTCACGTGCCGGCGGGCAGACGACCGTCGGTAACAAACCAGATGTCATTTTAGTCACAGAGAAAGTCGGTAAAACGTGGGTCAGGTAAACAATACCACATCGCCATGACAACATATTGTCACGTGTATTGTTTTGCCTCGTGCTGACGGACCACTTGTTTACATAGAGGCTTGTTTATGCCGTTATGTGCAGCGGCTGTCGTCCGTCTGCCGTCTGCCCAATTCCATGTGAATGCAGCATGAAAAATACCATTGAGTTGCTTGCGATATACAACCGCAACGCTAGATGGGAGTAATTCCTACACAATGTACCTTGAAGGTGAATACACGCAGAAGAAAATCGTTTTCCAATCACATTATCTGAGTGTCTTAGTCGGATACGGAGAACTCTGATATTAGTCGGATTAATGCGTTTACATGAACTTCAGTCGTCCAGTTATTCAAACCTTTATTTATTCTCGAAAGGACATTGAGGTTTTACCCTCATTTGCAATGTCGTAGAGATCACAGCAACATTCAAAGCAAAACACAATGCACAGCATAGGATAAAACACAGTTACAAAAGTTAAATACAGCTGATTCATTACAAAATTTAAAAACAGTTACAGACTGTGGTAAAGAGGTTTGAGATGATATTTTCATAATGTTGATAGGATGGAGGGGCATCAATTTTAAGTGTGAGTTGAAGGTCGTTCCAGGAGGAACTTTCATAGCAAAATGCAGATTTACCAAGTTCAGTTTGTACCCGGGGGACTTTAAAAGTAAGCCAGTCATTGGAGCGAGTTGAATATGAACCTTGATTTAAATCTAACAGTGTTGTAATGTATGGTGGGAGTTTTTCAGTAATGGCTTTAAAGATGAAGAGATGCCAGTGATTGTTGCGTCTTTCTGACATGGAAGACCATAGTCGGATTAAGGCCAGAATTCAGTTTTCTCAACTATAATGTAAATGTACAGACTGAGACATTTGACCTTCACTTTGAGCAGTGTCAGGTGTGTGTGTGTGTGTGTGTGTGTGTACCTGGTGATGGCAGCAAACATGTTGGTGACAGACGGCAGGCAGACTTTGAGAGGGTTCAGTTGACTCATCACGATCCGCTCCAGGTTCAGGCCCTGCAGGTACTCCAGACCTGAAACACACACACACACAGAGAAGAGTGTTTTGGTGTTTTTCATGTGGGGTTGTGGGCAGTGAGTGGAATGGGAGGTGGTTGAGGATCCAGACCTTTCTTCATGTTGCCCCCCAGCATGGCCCGGTGCCTGAAGATGAGTGTGTAGAAGACGGCCTGGCAGGCCGAGTAGAAGGGCCCGTGCAGGCTGATGTCACAGCAGGCCTGTCTGCCGCTGCTGTCCTGGCTGTCCATGTAGCCGTGGACCCAGGAGACCAGCAGGTCCAGACACGCGCGCACCGTGCTGTTGGGTCGGAGGGAGAAGGAGAGGATGGGGGGGGGGGGGGGTTAGAACAGCTGATGGAGGTGTGTTGCAGCTGCCTGTGTGTAGAGACTACAGGTGGACTGACTCACAGCACGGGGATGAACTTGGCTCGGGCCAGGAAGCTTCCCAGGTAGCCGGCGGCCGTCTGGCGGAGGACGGCGGGCTGAGAGGGGCTCTGCAGGATCTTCCACAGGTGGTCCAGGAAGGCCTCGGCCAGGGCCTGAACACACAACAGAAGACACACACACCATTAGAGTTTCATCTGAGGGGGGGGGGCAGCATTCATCTGGATTTGTGGTTGTGTGTGTCTGTCTCCACCTGTTGACTGGACTTCATACGTTCACCTGTTATACAGTGGGGGAAAGAAGTATTTGATCCCCAGGGCCCAGTTGTTCAAAAGTAATCTGATGGGATTTTGGATAATGGATTAGATCAAATCTTGAAAATGGGTTGTTTCAAAACCAAAAACGGATTCTCAGATCGGATTAGATCATGTAATCCAATCTTGGTTTTCATCTGGATCAAACCCTCACCTTGTGTTGTTCAAAACCTTTTAGTAGGATCGGGATAACTTTGATCCAAAAAAACAGGATTATTCTGATCCCAGCAGTCGGGTGAATTCAGGGAGGATTTCAGGAACAAATTGTGATTTAAATTATATTCAAACTGGTCAAATAAACAATATTTATAATGTAGAAGCCGAAAAATACATTTATCGATTTACATGTTGCACCTCATTTTTAAACCATAACAGTGATTAGTAAATAAAATTAACTTTTGAATATTCTACAACTGAAAAACTTTTCCCCAACTACTTTTCCCCAAACTGAAATGAAATTTGAAGTTTGAATTTTAAAATTTGAAGTTTGAATTTTAAAATTTGAAGTTTGAATTTGAAACACTTTCACTAATGTACTGTATATTTGCCTTTTAAAATTTATTTTAACAGCACAACCAGATGGGGGGTCTGACCCTATGCTGCTGTTCTACCTGTTGTTTACAGACCAATTCAGTTTGTTGATGGGGGTGATTACTGATTACTGAAAAACATACTTTTGAACAAAATAATCGATTTTCGTGAATAGATAACGGGAGAAGTTACACAATGTCCCTTTAAAATTGTATAAAATGTGTGAAGATATGAGAAAATGGTGAGTTGTTGTGGAATTGTGTCTAAGCAAATGAGAAAAACTGTAATATGAAAACAGAGGCTGTTGTGACCCTGAACACACACACACACACACACACACACAACTACTAAGTGATCCTGTCTGCGACAGCTTACTGACCAGTCTGAAGCTGCACAGGTAGAACAGTGTGTACTGGACGTGGCAGGACGCGTGCGTTGGCAGAATGAGTTTGTCAAACACGCTCAACAGATCTCTGTACAGTTCCTTGGTCCTGTCCACGTGCAGGGAGCCTGGAGACACAAAGCAGCGAAGGTCACAGCTCAGCTCACAGACAGACACACAAACACGGCGGACAGATGTGCAGCCGGTGTGCCGTACCTGTGTCGTGGCAGATGTCCTTGATGTAAGACATCATCACAGACATGAGGACGTCCAGCTTCTCAGCCTCTGGATGAGCCATGGCAGACGTCCTGGAGGACTCGTCTGCTGCCTCGTCCTCGTCCTGACACAATACACAGTCACACAAACACAGCAGCCTCTTCACATCATGTTCACACTGACTCACTTCTTCTACTCTGATACATTCACATTATTCTCTCTCTTTGTGGATTTCATTTGTTTTGAACACTGTATTTTACTACTGACATACAACAACCGTCATCAGATAGAAATGATGATTGACAACAGTCCAGTCATTTTATGAAAAAAGGTTGAACAGACTGCAACAGAAGCAAACTCAACTGATTTTGTATCCTCAGCATGTCCTGAGTGAGGGAAAAAAAGCCCCGAAGAATCCCATTAGGGGAAAGTTAAAAAAAAAAAAAAAACATAGTCCATTCATACGCCTTATTTTTCTCTCGTGAATAGGATAACATTTTTAACCTTTAGATATCATCATGAAAATTACAGTACCCGGTTGATACTTACATTAAGACTAACAAAAAATGTATTACAAGTTTTTTTTTAATTGTTTGTTAACATGAGCAACTTTGCATATATTTGCATAAATCACACCGTTTTGACAGCACGGGTATATATAAAGGTGCTGTGGTGGTACCAGCATGAAAATTGGGATGAGTTGACTCCATCAGTCACTCGACAAGAACCCACTTGAAATTTGAAGATGGCTGCAATTTTTCAAGATGACCGCCACCTTAGTGGAGCAGGTATGGCATGGGCTATATTTTGGTCTTTTTTGAAACTTTCCCCTAATGGGATTCTTCTGGGCTTTTTTTCCCTCACTCAGGACATGTTGAGGATACAAAATCAGTTGAGTTTGCTTCTGTTGCAATTTGTTCAAGGTTGACCCCCATTTTGGCTTAAAATTACTGGACTACAATGTTTCATGTCTTTTTTTTCCTTCCATATTTTCAATTTAGCTTCAAAAACTTGTGGTAGAACAAGTCTTTTACCTGCAAATGTAAAAGATACATTGATATTTTCTCCACAAACATTTGTTCTAGTTGCTCAATAGGGTGTCTCACATTGTAATACTTGTATTGGTTTCCTTATAGCAAGTAAGTGGTTCTTTTCATACCTTGACGTGGTGAAGAAGACGGAAGAACACCGTCAAAACATGTCAAGGGATGAAAACAATCACTTGTCTGCTGTCAGAAAAACATATATATTATAATAATATTCATTCATGTATGTATTTTTCCTTTCTTTCCTATATGTACTGTATAATCACTTACTTTTCTACTTATTTTTCGTTATCATTTAATTATTCCCTATTTTCTTGTCTTTACTTGTAACAAATTTGGTTTCTGTATAATGTTCTTCTTGGGTGAGGTTTTATATATATATATATATATATATATATATACCGTATATATATATATATATATATAGTGTATATATATATATATATATATATATATATATATATATATATATATATACACATATAAATAAAAGCCCTTTTGGGTTTCATACCTCCCCTTTGCACATCCCAATCATAATGATTATTCATACTATTTCAAATTATATGTTCTTGCAAAATAAAAAAAAACAAAAAAACAAACGGTTTCATTAATCTGTGATAAACTTAAACATAACTATTGTTGACTGCTGTGTCAGTTGGTTACCATGTGGAAGAGCCCCTCCTCACTCTGCTCCTCTGGCTTCCGGCTCTGCTCCATCTTCTCCTCAGCCTCCTCGATGTCCGCCCGGGACGCACTCACCTGAGACACACAACTCAACACATTACAACCCTGGACTGACCACCAACCTGGCAAATCCACTCACCTGATTCTTCAAACATCTTGCAGTAGAAAATAATGAAGGCACAGTAATGAATTTGCATTGTCCATTAAAGGAGAAGTGCCGTTTTTTTTTACAACCTGGACCTTATTTCTGACATAGAATCTGGTGGTTTACTCACCTAGAGAACATTGGTGTCATTAGGATCCTTCAGACAATATTTAGATCTATTCCTGAGCCGTGTATATTCATATAGTGGGAGTGATCAGGGATGTTGCTGAAATGAACCAGTTTCACGGCAGATAATGTGTTATTTAGAGGCATTCCAGTGCCCTGGTCACTCCCACTATATGGATATACACAGCTCTGGAATGGATCTAAATATCGTCGGAAGGACTCCTAATGACACTAAGTTATATGGGTGAGTAAATCGCCAGATTTTATGGCGAGATAAGGTCCAGGTTATAAAAAAACGGCACTTCTCCTTTAACAAATTCGTTCACAGTTAAATATCAAACGGAGACTTCCCCTCTCCTGCTGTGTCGTTTTCAACACTCACATCCAGTTTGAGCATCTTCCCCATGATCAGCTCCAGGACGTCCCGTCTGATGGATGGGATGTACACCGTCACCCTCAGGAGGTTGTGAACGTAGCACTCCTGTAGAGAGCAACAAGCTGTCAATCACCACAACACCACAGTTCTCATTAGTCTGTAACACAGTGAGTGAGTTCAGACAGAAAACAATCCCCATGTATAACGGCACCATCAAGTGGGAGTGGCCATTCTACCACTTCCACGGCCTGATCAGTGTGATATTGATTTTAGATTATTGGATATGAATAGATTATTGCCAACATGAGATGACTATCAGACTCCCCTCCACCTCTTTGCTCTCCACAGGCTAACAAATCTGCTTTTCCTTCTGTGGCCATGTTTGACAGTGGTCATGTGACCGGACCTGCTGCATGGTCTGTGCTCTCTTACCAGGGTTCTGGAGGATTTCTGGATGAAGGGGAAGTTCTCCTGCAAAATGGGCATCAGGAAGCGGCTTGTGCTGGAAGGAGGAAGCAGATGTGAGCAGCTCAAAACACAAACATTAAAGCAGCATGTGAAGATCTGAAGAAGATCATAGGAGGAGGTTTGGACTATGTAAGGACAAGAGCCAGAGGTGGGATCATCACTGGAATGACTGGCTGCTGGATGTCCTGAACAATCATAAGTTCAATGTGAAGGGAACTGGTCAGAAAACCTCATTGAGGAGTTTAATGTAGAACTACAGCAGGTTCTTTCTGGTCTGGATCACAGTCTAGATGAAATCTAGACCTTCACAAACACATGATCCTCCCATATGTCAACATGATGATCACTCACATGGATGATGCAACTAAAGGTAAATAAACTCTTCTGATAGAAAATCATGATGAATTTCATTTTATGTTCACACATGATCAGAAAATGCGATGTAATGATGATGTTTTACCACATCCATCAGCAGCAGCCCCCTGCCCCTGCCCCTGCCCCCTCACATGTCAAACAAAAGGAACTGATCAGAGTCCCCAAGAGTCTCAAACAGCTCTGTCCCTAAAGGAGGGACTACATTAAGGTCTAGGCTTAAGACCTTCCTTTATGACAGAGCTTTTAGTTAGGGCTGGTTCAGGTAGCTCCGAGTCCTTTTTTATAGCTACGCTGCTATAGGCTTAGACTGCTGGGGGACACATCTGGTTACATGGAGCCCTCTCCTCTCTTCTCTTCTCTTCTCTTCTCTTCTCTTCTCTTCTCTTCTCTTCTCTTCTCTTCTCTTCTCTTCTCTTCTCTTCTCTTCTCAGCACATTTTGAACTGTCATTATCTTTATCTGTTGCACTTTGTAGTTTGGCCTTAAACTGGCCTGCCCTCCCTTCCCATGAACCAGTCTGTCATCCAGTCCTCCCTTTAAGCTGGCCTGCTCTCCCTGCCTTTCCTCCCACCAGAAGTTTCCTCCATCAGCTCTTGTTAACATGTCTATGTTTTCCATATTCTGTGTTATAAACTGTTTTCTTGTCTGTAACAACATCTATTGCACGTCTGTCCGTCCTGGGTGAGGGATCCCTCCTCTGTTTCTCACCCTGAGGTTTCTCCAATTTCTCCCTGTTAAAAGGGTTTTCTATGGAGTTTTTCCTCAGTGGATGTGAGGGTCTAAGGACAGAGAATGTTGTTATGATGCCATGTAAAGCCCTTTGAGACAAACTGTTTGTAAAAACGGGCTATACAAATAAAATTGCCTTGCCTTGCCTAAAACCTCCTCTTATGATCTCACAGAGATAAAGTGGCAGAGCTCCTCATCAGGTGACTTACGATGGGACGTATCTGGTGATGAGCTGCAGCGCCTGGTGGCTCTGGTTGAAGGTCCTGGGGAGGTCTGAACAAACAGAGGGAACGCTTCAGTTCAGGATGAAAGCTGCGCTGCTTCACATTCACACCGCACACGTCCTGCTGCTCTTTCCTCTTTCTCTTTCCATAAACTTGATAAACAGAGCCATGATCACACGTGTCTGACGTGTAAAACAACCACATGGTAGAAGCCACCTGCATCAGAAATAACAAAGACAGCACTTACTGTCATCTTCGTCGTCTGAGTCAGAGATATCCACCCCTCCTTCACAGATGGTCACTCTCTCTGAAAACACACACAGTGTACAACATGAGGTGACCGTTCGTCTTTTACCTTTCAGTGGTAACACACACAAAACATGCACAAGGCTGTCAGAATCAGACATTTTAGGTTACCATTAATTGTACAAATAGTTGAAATTAACGATGTTATTGTCTTTTTCTGATCATATTATGTCACTATTATGGTATAAGCCTGAACATAGTTAAATATACACATACACCTTATAAAGAAGAAGAGCAAACTGGAACATATAGATATATATATTTAAAAAACTGCATTTCTGTTTATCTTTAGACTTTGCAACTAAATCTATGTATGTGTGACCGATGTTGTCTGACCTGCCCTAAGCGGGTTTAGAACCCGGGTCTCCCGCACCATGGGCGACAAATGCTAACCGTTTCACCAAGAGGTCAATGACCACTTGGCAAGTGGGTCAGCACGTCTTTTATGGGTGAGTGAGTTTAACTTCAGAACCACTAACCGCCACACACTGTCACTTCTCCTTACTGGTACCTCGTGACTGTGACTATAACCGCGGACCTCCGTTACATGTGTTCATCAAAATGCAGCTGTTGAATATAAGAAATGAAGCTACAGATGAACAGCTTGTGGCACTAATTCTCCACTCGTGTCATTAAACCATGAGGATGCAACATGATGTCATTAAGTCAAAACTAAAACAGTGGAGGAGGAAATAGTGATGAAATCTGACACTTCTGTTAGTTTCATCCAGCTGTTTTTATAAATTTGAATGGAAACCATTATGATGACCGCAGTCAGCTCAAATGATTGTGATCAGGCGATTATGTAAATAATTGTGAAAAGCCGAAACTTTCACTGATCACAATGCAGCTCTAATATTGACTCAGCTCACAGCTCTGACATCACTGTGAGGGAAACGTACTGGGAGTGAAGTGGGACACCACCATCCTGAGGCAGGAGCACAGGTAGACCGTCTGCGCTGACACCAGGTTACTGAGGAAGGCCATGTACTCGTCCACCACCGCCTGGCTCCGCCCCGCCCATGGAAGCCTCTACAACAGAGTATTATGGGAAATGGTCAATGGACTCACATCGCACTTTTCTAGTCTCTAGGACAGTGTTTTTCAACCTTGGGGTCAGGACCCCACGTGGGGTCGCCTGGAATTCAAATGGGGTCGCCTGAAATGTCTAGTAACTGATAAAAAAAATTACTGATAAAAATATTTTTTTTAATTAATTTTGATTATTTTTAAAAGTATAATTAAAAACACCACACACAATCTTTAACAACTGTATTCTATACTTTCACTTTCTCGAATATAAATAGAGTTCAAATAAAACGCAGCATATAAAAATATCTGAGCTGACGCATCTTGATTGACAGCCGCCAGAGATTTGTGATGTCAAAACGGGGTCACGAGCCAAAAAAGGTTGGGAACCACTGCTCTAGGACCACTCAGCGCTTTACACTGTTTGTCTTTGGACTTTGGTGTTTAAAAAGTAAATGTGGCGACTTTTCAATAATTGCCTGTCGATCAAATTCTATTCAATTCAAAAGACTTTATTTATCCCCAGGGGGGCGATTAAAAGCACATAGGCAGCAGCATCAATATCAAGAGGTGTACTAATTACAAAAAGTACAATAAATGATATAAAACTATGCAGAAAAAATAATACAAACTAGATGATGATGATCAGTGTAACCATAGGATATATCCTTATGTTCAAAATGTGCAATTTTAATGAATAAAAACACTTAGGTTATGATACAGAAAATTGAATTCTTTTTATGCGAGTAAGAATATTTTGGATCCAGTCTATCAGGATCTTGTAGAAAGCGTGCTGTGTTACAATAATATGTACATGGTGTGGTCACCTGGGGGTTAAAAACAGAGCCAAACTGGCAAAAATTATAAAAATGGCCAGTAAAATCATAGGGAGGGAGGAGAAACAGCTGGGATGTAGGCTAGTTATGACGTTAGAGTTGAACGGAAAGCACACAGGATTTTGGCTGATCCCAGTCACCTCCCGGCCAATGAATTTCAAAAACTCTCCTCAGGAAGGCGCTATAGAGCTGCCAAAACAATGAAAAATATTCATAAGGAGTCATTCATACCGAATGCAATCACAATATTAAATTCATGAACACATTCAAGGACATTTCAGAGCTATGTACAACACCTCTCTCTCTTTGTGTATTGAATGTTATTTATTCAATGTGTGTTATCATGTGGTTTTATGTGGTGAAGCCAAAGACAAATTTCCACATTGTGGACAATCAAGAAAGATTAATATGACTTAGCCCCCACCCTCCAATCACTGCCCCCCACTCACCAGGATAGCGTAGATGAGTTGCTCATGATCTTTAGTCAGCTGGGTGATACAACCCCGAAATTCTTGCAGCCAGTTGATGATCTGAGCATCCTGTCAGAGGAGAAACAGCAGCAGCTCCTGTTACTTCACTGTTCCAACAACAGACAGTCTCTCAAACACAATGGAAGAGTTTTCTTTTTCATCTAAAACAAGGATTTGATCCAACTTTTGAGTCACTGGAACTGGTGAATGTCTGTATTATCAAGGGTTTGCAATGGTCTTTCCATAGGAAATGTGTTGTAGATCTAGGAGACTGACTTTTCAAATAATAAAACAATTTTCCTGCTCGGATGGTATATATACCCACCAGTGCAAGAAATAATAACAGAAAAATAATTATAAAAGTGGATGTTGTTATTGTTGTGGGTCTATGGCCTGTTTTAAAAGTTCTTTCTAAATCAGTTTATTTCATTTGACACTTGCACACTGTTTTCCATGACTTCAGTAAACCAGTCGCCTGTGTTGATGTCATGCTTGACTAGTTGCTGGTGGTTGAATAAATCAGGGTCTCCTCACACGTGACGTCAGAGCTCTACTCTACCTTGATGTCGGGGTCCGCCAGCTGGTGCTTCAGCAGCTCGTAGTCGCTGTAGTCTCCCTAGACAAGACAAGAGAAACACAGTTACACGGTGACCGAGCGGCACCTGAACTCACCACACCGCCTGACGTCAGCAGCACTCACCTGTTTGTGCTTCATTAACATGTCCGCCACACTGCTGCCGAACCGGACCGTCTTGACGGGGGGGCTGTTCATGAAGTCCCGGCCGTCTATCTCCATGTCGACCACCGCCTCTGCTAACTGCTAACTGCTAACTGTTTGTCCCGCCAAAGGAAAAGACGGACAGCTCACATTATTCTGTCTCTGTCCTCACAGCTCGACGTCCGCGTGATTATAGGGTTTATTATATGCTGCTTTGGCAGTAAATTAATATCCTGCGTAGTAAACAACTGAGCACATGGGAAGTTTCTTCTCTAGAGGAGGAAATGTGTATTTACGGAAGTGACGTCAGAACACCGGTGTTATAGTCAAAATGTTCCCAGCTGCTCCACTTCCGGAATGATGAGTTCCGCTTGGCTTTCCTTACCTTACACTTTGTAGCGTTGACTCTTGAGTTCGAAACACAGAACAAAACATTTCTGTTTGAAGTTATACTTGTAGTTTCACCGGACACCAGCTTTAATGTTACTAGTGAACATGTAGAAAAGAGGAAATCCTAGTGTAATCTGAAGTGTGTGTCTGTCTCCTGCTAATCTAATACATCCATGGTCTCCTGTCTGGTCTTCTATGTCCTCTTTGTCCTACACCTCTTCCTTCTTTCCCTCCTGTCTCACTCCTTCCATGTTTCAAAGTTCTCACTGAAATCCATGGTGTTTAGTGTTCACAGTGTTCCTAAAAGAAGTCATATGTTTTTATGTCCTGCTTTTACATACCATGACCTTATGAATTATCAACCAGCAGGTCCGTGAACAGAGGGTTTTATAATAATCTATTTCTAAATGGAATTTGGTTCAGATGCTCTGCAGCTGATTTCCTGAGCAGAGTGTGTGAATCAGGATGCTGCCTGTTGCTTCAGTCTCCTATTCATAAGCTGTCTTTCAAATGCATTCTTTGTGTAGGCTATTATATTCATCCTAGTATAAAATCTGAAATCTAGATCAGTGATCAAATAGACCAGTGCAGAGACAAAAAGACAAACTGATTCTGAATGTAATTATGTAATCAACTTTGTAGTGACTGAACAGACTTGTTTGAACTGTAGCCTACCTACTGGTAGAATTGATAATGGAAGCACAGGTACAGTTGGAGGAAAAAGAGGAATAATAAAGTGAAGCTGGTTCCAAAGGTTGGACACGAGGCTTGTTATCACCATGGGTGGGAACAGGGAGGCCTGTGGACAACTACACCTGTTTTTCCACAGCGGTCACTGGCTCTTGTTGTTCATGTCACATAGGCTACTGGTGTTTCCTCTTGAATCAAGTAACTGAATGACATAGTAATATGATGAGATAAACCATGGCCATAGTGAGTCTAGTAAGGTAGGGGTCCGAGCATAAACCAGAGTGGAGCTGGTGGCCTGAACCAAACACATTCATACATTTACAGCTGTTATCACAGCTACCTGATGGGTGTGTCTGACTATGAACTGCTGGTTGTTAATGGAAACAGTGACTATAAAAACCATCAAGATAGGGAAAAAGAAACAAAATACACTCACAGGGCATGCACAATCCAAACACTGAATGCACATCCAGCCCCCACTGTACTTTTAATCTGCCTTTACTATATTTCCATCTAGATCTATCTATCTATCTATCTATCTATCTATCTATCTATCTATCTATCTATCTATCTATCTATCTATCTATCTATCTATCTATCTATCTATCTAAACCAGAGAAAAACAAAAGGCAGAGGTGGATCAACATACTTTAAACTGCATCATGTTCAGCCATGCATTTTTATGAAGTACATTAAGGCTTTATTAGGTCAGAAAATGTCATTGAGATCAAGATGTCGTGCGCTACAACACAATTCAGTCATACAAAACATCATACACACCATTTACACCAATTACTGTAAGACATTTACAATTCTTATGAACAACATCAGTGAGGTTTAATGGCCCTGAGAGGAGAGGTATAGGCCTGTAAGTGACAGCTGTTTTACTGTAATAAAGGTCCATCCTGACTTTTGTCTTCTCTGATTGGTTGGAAGGTTGAATGTCTCTCCACAGTCTGATATGTTTTAGAGCATCAACAAACATAGTTCATAAAACAAAAAACACTTTCTTAGTTCAGATTTACTTCAACATATAAAAACTAACCTAGCCGCGTCTATGTGTTCCATGACTTCTCCAACAAACAGACATAAAGCTGCTGCTCATATGTGCAGCTGTCATCACATTATAAATATGCTGTCTATGATCCAAGCTGCCACACATCTGACACAGTGGTTAAAGACATGACACCTCCTCCACACATCCTTATCAATTATGACTCATTTCTCATTAAACACACAAACAGTGTTTAACAAACAGTTAAACAGTAAAAAAGAAAAAGAAAAAAACATCCACTG
Source organism: Trachurus trachurus (assembly GCF_905171665.1). NCBI lineage: Eukaryota > Metazoa > Chordata > Actinopteri > Carangiformes > Carangidae > Trachurus > Trachurus trachurus. The sequence goes on from NC_139905.1 coordinate 28,019,712, forward strand.
GAGTCTGCTGGAGACAGCTCAGGACAGTGAAGTGCAGTCTCTCTCTTTTGTTCAGTGTTGCAAGAGAATATTAATAAAAAATATCTGTAAGAGAAAAAAAAAAAAGTTATTAAAGCTTGTGCACTGGCTGGAGATGAATGTGGTGTTTGAGAGACTTGTACATCAGTGTGTGTGGATGACCAGGAAGTTTCAGGTATAATGACATTGTTTAAACTAAGGGCTTGTCTCTCGGTGAGCAGTGAACTGTGGTTAATGATTATCCACTGATAAGAGATCTGTGCTGCTGCCTGCCACAGACACAGGTAGTCCTTTCAGTTGCACATTTAAACAACATCAGGCTGAAGGAAAGAAGGAACAAGCCCTGATAAATGCCGCCTCTACTTCACAGTTTCAAGGTTTTAGGACGATAAACTGTTCCTTCAGCAAATACATCTGACACAGGATTGTGATGCTTCTTCTGTGTGTTTGGCGGGTTTCCCTGTTGATCTGACATCAAACATACAGATACTTTGTTGCTATTCACTTTCATTTAAAATATACTCATGATAATATAACAATGGCAAGAACGATTGTGAAACCACTTGAGCTTCATTCTTATCAAATGGTGTTGAGACCATGTGTAACACATTTGAGGACCACAGACCTGTGGGGGGATATTACATTCACCCTACACACATAGCACGTTTGATACAGTCTGATTTTCATTTTTAACTGAACTGTATGTCAGCTAGATGTAAAATAAAACTGAATTTGAAAATCTTTCTATTTCTTTAGAACTGTAGCCTACAGTCTAACAGAGCTCAGGAAGCTGTTCTTTACTGAAACATCATGTTTCCATGATCCTGAATCCTCTATTAACCAGGTACAAGGCTCAGTGAGAGTGGACATTAAAGAGAATCTGATGGTTTAGTAGGCTACCATGACATCAGTATGGTTTTAATTGATAAGACTGGATAATGTAAGTGTATGTAATAAGCAGTCAGCCTAATGAACAATGCCCCAGTTCCCCCTAAATAACCCTAAACTTATGGACAGTCACTCTGCACTATTACAACAATTTGCACTATAACTTATTTTGTATAGGCCTATATCGTTATTATACTCTTTTATATAGGCTAGTATGTGTATTTATACTATATGCATATTTTTTTTTGCATAGTAGCCTATATGCGTATCTTTTGCACTAGAATATTTTAATTCATTCCATCTTATTTTATTTTAATTCTTAATTCTCTAAATTCTTATTCTATTGTATTTTTGGTACCTTTATGTTTGCACCTGACACCAAGACAAGTTCCTCGTGCTGTAAACTGACCTTTACTGCTCTTGGCAATAAAAACAGTTCTGTTTCTGATTAATGATGGACAGCTTTGAAAAAGACAAAGAAAAGAGGCCTAATCATTTAACATTTTAGTTTTCAAGTGCTTATCTCATTAGGCAACATGGGGGTTTGTTTTGGTTAACTTTCCATTCTGCCTCACCTGTCCAGCTGCTCTATGCAGGTAAGCTCTCTGTGGCGGTGTGTGGCATCTGGATCTCGCTCTCCGCCGCCGTGGACCCGCTGTCACTGTGCGGGATGTCCTCCTGCGGGTTAATAGTTGCCATCGCAACAGTCACCTGTCCCCCCGGCGGGGCGGCCGGCGGCCCTCGGCGGGCACCGGCACCGGCACCGGCCGCTGCTCCGCTCCTGCGGAACGAGCTCCTGATGCTGCCGGTCAGGCGGCTGGAGAAGCGCCGCACCGCGCCGCTGATGCCCTTGTCCTTCTTCAGCAGACCGACGTCATCCTCCAGCTCCGCCGGGGGGACCTCGATGTTCCCGGAGTACCAGAACACCCACCAGATGAGGCTGAGGAAGATGACGATGGCGCCCGCGTAGATGAGCAGGTCGTAGAAGAAGACGTTGACGAACACCCCGATGAGCAGGACCAGCAGACCCACGATGTCAAAGGCCACGGCGAGCCAGAAGCAGCACGCGCAGCGCCCCAGACCCCGGTAGGCCGGCTCCATGTCCACCTGACGCTCCCAGGTACGGCGCGGGACTCCGAAGACACGTCCAGGTCTCTGACAATAACCGATTCTTCACCCGGGACCTTTGGACCGAGGTGTTGAGTTTCAGAGAGGCTGTAAGGTGAGACAGGTAAGGCGCGCTCCCGCTCAGGTTGACCTGCTGAGGCTGAAGGGAGGGGCGTGCCCGCGGTGGGAGGGGCTGACTGCCTCACCTGCCAGGTAGGAGGTAGGTAGGGAGCATTCTGCCCTACAAAGGCACAGTGCTGCCAAACTGAGAAAAACTGCTTTTTGTGTTTTTCATTGTCAGGTTTAAGCATCAAATTATGAACAACTACCAAGTCTATAATTGATTAGATAAAGGTGGACTGAAGTAATGTAGCCTATTTTGTAGTTTGTCTTTCTGACCAACTTTGCCCTGGTTTTACTCCAATGGAATTATAGTCAATACATTACGGGTTAGGGAACTTTTCAAATAACACATTAGACTTCATCACAAATCATAATCTAGTCTGTTGCAAACAGTCTGAAAATTACATGTGGACTTCTTTACTGACTCACATTTGTAAAGGTCAGTAAACTTGGTCAGTATTAGACCTTGTAACACATTATGTCTGTTGTGATGGATTAATTGTGGCCTAATGTTCTGCTTGTATAAAATCAATATTTGACAAGACTAATGATGATTTTATTCCCTATTACTTTTTTTTTTTTACCTAGGCTACTAGATTCCTTCTGTATGGAGGGAGTGGACAGATGTTCAGGTGCTGAGCAGATGTTTCCCAGCTGGGTGGCCTACAGGTCGGCAACATCAACGTCCAAACACAAACACACACAAGACATTGGCTGTAGGCCACTTCCTGAAAGGGGTAGAGTTACACACACAATGGCACACACACAATGGCACACACACAATGGCACACACACACACACACACACACACAATGGCACACACACACACACACACACACACACACACACACACACACACACACACACACACACACACACACACACACACACACACACACACACACACACACACACACACACACAGTGTGTTCAGTAATAACAGAGTAATAAAACATAATGGTGGAATGTCAAACTGATATAGTTTCACTTGTCTGAACTGTGTGATGTAATGAAGATGACAACATTTGGTAACACTTTATAATAAGTAGCCTACACACTATTAAAGCAGAAGTAAGCGGAATATTTGTGTTAAAGGGACAACGAGGAGTTTTGGAAAAGCGAAGCGTTTTCACACTACATTTATGAGCCTCCGCGCGCACCGTAAAATTCTTTTGACCGGCGCAAGACGGACTCATGTTTTCATTCATCAAGAATTAAAGTCAGAGGTTCGAAGAGGTTCACATACCGTCGTAGTCCCGACCATAAACGGCGATTCAGCTGTGTTATTCTCATGACTCGTTGCGAAACCGAAAGTAAAAAACGCTGGTCGGCTCGACCAGCATCTCCGCCACCACTAATAATAACAAAATAACGATAGAGACAGAACGATATATTTATCGAAAATGGGCCCATTAACAAGTGTGGGTAGCGGAGATTCATCCACATTAACGTGAGACTTTTTTATAACCGAATAGAAACTCCTCGTTGTCCCTTTAATATAAGTCTTAAATAGTTATATCTTCCGACAGCAATCACTTATATAGAGTGTTTGGTCTGAAACACGGGTCTGTCAGTCACTCTGCTCTGCTGTAAGCCGAGGAGAAAACTTTCCTTGTATCCTACAACCTTTATCCAATGAGGAGAGAGAACGGCATAAAGGGGGCGGGGGCGGGGGACTGCTAACTCCATCGGCTGACAGGAAGTTAGCCAAAACCACCGGATCACTTACTTCTGCTTTAAGCATGAATAAATACTGAACTCTTCATTTATAATGCATGCATACTCATTAATAGGCCTATAGTAGTTTATAAATACAGTTAGTGCTTAGTAAAACATTTTTAACTGTATTTATAAACTACATTGAATTTTTGACCACTCGCAGGTGAAGTGAATAACTCTTCATCAGAGACGGCTGTGTGTGCTCCATCCAACAGACCAGCTACTGACGCTCAGACTGCTGAACAACTTCATGCTGCTTCTGATAGAAAGCTGTCAGAACACACAGTGCAGAGCAGTCTGTTGTGGGACCCGGACCAACACAATATGTCTGGTGAGGTCCTGGCTCTTTTTTCTACAACACTGTTGTGATATCTTTATTTTTGATGGTCAGAATTTATAAGGGATATATATGGTTACTGTACTACTGCACAGAGGCAGATGGCAGGACAACCTATAGGCTACCTACCAACTACCTGAAGAGCAGGTTTGCTGGAGTCAGAGAGAGAGGGGTCACAACTAATCCAGATCTGACTTAGACTTCTCCCGTGTACTGCTCTTTGTATTAAGTGAACTCGTACTAACTGATCTACTCGTGGCTTTATTTGGTGCCTGCAACTTTCATAAAGAACTGTTCATGTTTTGCTGCAAATGTTGAAGTGTATTTTTTGTATTAGTGTTTCCTCTAAAGACACTGATATTTTAATAGAATGCCCCTCTGAGATGAGAATATACACATAAATGTCTGTATGGGTCATATGTCATAGCCTCAGGATGGGTGTTGAAGGTTATCTTATCAGTAAAGGGAACAAAAAGCAGATTTAGTATCAGTGAATCCATCCAACTTATGGACACATTGAAAAAAGCTAAGACAGAGTGAGAGTGACAGATCCAGCAGGTGACTCTACAGCACCAGTGTTTCACACTGAGCTGCTGTCTAACAGGGGGTTCTGCTTTATTTGCAGAGCGCACACAGACAGATGGACGAGCTGCAGATTAGATTAGGTCAGATCGCTTCATCATGACGCCAAGTGTGTGTGTGTGTGTGTGTGTGTGTGTGCGTGTGTGTGCGTGTGCGTGCGTGTGCGTGCGTGTGTGTGCGTGTGTGTGTGTGTGTGTGTGTGTGTGTGTGTGTGTGTGTGTGTGTGTGTGTGTGTGTGTGTGTGTGTGTGTGTGTTTGAATGGCTGTCAGTACAGATTTTCCTTGTTGGATATTTCTCTGGTACAAGTGAAAGTTGTTCAGATACAGTGATATACAAGTTTGGGCACCCCGGTCAAACTTTCTGTTGATGTGAACAGTTCAGCAAGTGGAAGATGGAATGATCTAAAAGTTACAGATGACACATTGTTTTAATGCTGTTGCCAAGAAAAAATTACAACAAACAACTTTCTTAAGCACCTTGGACTATGGGGACATTATTTATATGCATGCTGCTCCCTCAACTCTCCAGTGCCTCGACACAGCCTACCACAGTGCTATTCGGTTCATCACCAACTCAGCATTCACATCATTGTGCTCTTTACTCTCTGGTCTCTTGGCCCTCATTGTCACTCAGAAGACAACACCATTGGATTACTTTCATCTATAAAGCGCTCCTCGATAAGTTGCCGTCATATCTGTGCAATCTGTTATCCCCAGCTCACAACTCCCGCTCTTCCACACGGAAGTTGTATAAAGTTCCCAGGATTCATACAGAGCATGGTAGAGCAGCCTTCTCCTATGCTGCCCCTTGGTCCTGGAACAGCACTCAGAACACCTTTCAACTGTCCCATTTCATCTCCCCGGGCGAATTCAAAGCCCTTATAAAACATAAATTAACAGAAAAGTGCACCTGCACCTGAATGATGATATGTTTGTATTATGTTTAAAGTGCTTGTATTGTCACGTAATCTGCTTCTATCTTTGTTGTACCAGTGCAATCTCTTAGCCAGGTCTCCCTCGCAGAAGATAAAGGTTGGAGAAAAAAATTCCCTTTACATTTTCAAAATGACAGAAAAACAAAAAAGCCACAGCAAAGGTTTGTCCCCCGGCACAGTTAGTAGCTATGGAAACTATCACAGCATGTGCAACGGAGGTTCCGGGTGCACTCACTCACCCATAAAGGACGTGCAAACCCGACTGCTAAGCGGTCATTGACCTCTTGGCACAACGGTTTTGCATCGGTGCCCGCCGTGCAGGAGACCAGGGGTCGAACCCCACCTGGGGCTGGTCATAGTTATCTGAGAGCTCAAGTCTCCTGGGTTTCCCATTCTTGCTGCTTTGTTTCCCCCTTTCACTCTAAATTAATACACTGATATTGATTAAAATATTACAAAAGAGTGTTTCATGTTTAACTTTATGTCTTTTGGAGATCATTTCATCTTCCACTTGCTGAACTGTTCACATGAATATAAATTTGGACCAGGGGTGTCCAAACTTTTGCACGCCACTGTATATATTGAAGTTAAGAATGCTGCAGTACGTGAGTTTAAAGTATCCCCAACTAAATTTATTATAAATGTCAACTCATTGTTTTATTGTTCCACATTTACACAACCTGTTGAGTCACCTCATCTTCATCCTACAGCATCATTAGGACACTGATAGGTCCAAACATGATTGACACTGTACTGGTGATCATATTTTCAAAGTAAGAGTCTTTCATAGAATTGTGCATCAAAACTAAACTAAAATACAGCTTCAAATATCTCAGTCTGCGTGTTTTAAACCGAGAATATGTGAAGGTTTCACTTTTTGAATTACAAAATAAATCAACTTTAACCATATTCAAATTTATTTCGATTTTTTTTAAATTGTTTTTTCTTCTTTAAATATTTTATCATATTTTATTGTTTTTATTTTATTTTGTTTTTTACTATTGCTATATTTTATTGTTTTTAATCTTTGTGCATTAGTCTCCATGTCATTCTTCTTGTTTCACTTCTTACATACTTTTTCAATCAAAATGTAAAGCATTTTGAACAGCATTTATTTGCTTTGAAAGGTTCTATATGGTGAGATTTGTGCTGCTCACACTGCCATTAAACATCAGATGTGGGTCATTGGACCACGTGGGCCTGCTGTGAAGTCTTCAGCTGTGAAGTTCAACAATGAAACGCTGAGTAAAAACACAGTGAAATATAAATGAGGAAGGACCTGTGATTACAACTATTACGCTGTTAATGATGGAATCAACCAGGCAGAGAGGAAGTTAGGAGAGACACAATATCTTTCTTTTTCTTAAAGTTGTCTTTTCAGGCGTCTGCCTTTATTAGTCATAGTGAGAGAATGACAGCAGCAGCAGCAGCAGCACAGGGCCGGGGACTGGACTCCAGCCTCGGCCTCTGTGGCGAAGTCTGAACCCAGATAACACACAGCAGGTGAGTTCGTGGACAAGACACTGATCATTAGTGACTGTGCACGTGAAAGAAAAAGTACAAATGTAAGTGAATGTGGCCCGTTGTGTAGAATGCCTTGAGGTCGACCAGATTCAAACAGCTGTAGGAGCAGTCCCTCAAGACAAACTGTATGACGCCAAACATCTGCAGCATCTGTGCACCGACACAGAGATGTGTGGATCAGGCCAGTTTGTCTGGGACCTGCTCAGAATTTTATCTAAAAATAAAAAACATTTTATTCTTTAAAAATTTCAATTAGAGATTGGAGAGTTATTTGTCTGTCAGGAACTCCTTTAAAGAGTGAAATATGAAAGCAGCCACTGGAACATGCTCTGAGAATGAAAACACTGTTTTCCCAATTTATTATTTTATTGTCATAGTTGTTTGCTTTAATAACATTTGAGCACGCTCAAGCACACAGCCAGAACGCAACGAGAAACCAAAAACTGGGTCAAAGCAAAGGGAGACATGTACACCCAAGATAAACATTTGGTTTCAACTGGTTAAGTTCTCTCAAACAATTTCTTTTGCAATTTACTTCTGAAAATCATTTTTTATACTCCAAGCAAAATCCTGGTCCACATCTGTTTACAGATATAACTTCTGCCATTTGTCACTGTCATTTATGAAAGAAAAAAAAAAAAAAAAAAAAAACTAGAAGAAAAATATCATGTAATGATGAGTAGACCAGAGGGGAGGTGGTAGAGGTGGAGGAGGGCTAACCCAGAAATGGCATAGCTGAGCTCTCAATATGAGAAAGCTGACTCGTGTGGACTTCATCTTGGTTTGTCGTTTACTTAAAAACAGGTTTTTCTTTTTCAGATGAGTTTTTTTTTCTGAAGCAGATCTTCGGCACGCAGAAGGGGGGCGTGACAGGGAGGTGCCGTCGCCGCTGACAACGTTGTGGGCGGGTTAAAAACCAAGCTCTGCCCGTTCCTTCTCACCAGGACTCTCAGACGGCTCGGTCCTCTTCAGTCCCGCTCGGCGACCAGCTTCAGCACCTTACCGATGGCAATGGTCTTACCTGAGACACACACACACAAAACACACAGTCACATGTCAGTCAAAGTCAGTCTGTAGCAAGAAACTACTGGATACAAGATGGTTCAAGTTTTTGGTTCAGGAGCCAGACTGAAAACATATTCTGAAGGTTGTTACAGAGTGGATTGTTGATATATCATTCACAGCCTGATTTATACAACATTTTATCCCTAAAAATAGGGTGAAATGTGATTTTTTTATGGCTGGTGACAGTATTTTCTAATTTACAGAGTGATAAAAAGAGATATCCAAAATCCCCTCTGTAAAAACTTCTGACTCTAATATGTCAACAAAATAAAACAAGAATTTTGAAAGTAGCTTTATCCATTGTTCAGATTTTGGTTCTGGAAATATATGCAAATTAGCGCATATTTCATCAGATATTGCTCCATTTACATAGTCAAACATAAAATTTGACAAAACTTCTAATACAAAAAATATTTGTCTTAATGCAAGTGATAAACTTGGGAAGTGTCATGATGGTATGTGTTAGTTAAATTTTTTACCCTATTCACCTGTAGTGTAAGACTAAGATAAGGAGAAATGTTTGAATTCTTCGTTGGACATAAAAAAACTTAACAGCATTTTGTGTAAGTGTTATTATTTTAACTCAGATTTGAGGAGTGTTACGTTAGGGTGTGGAAGAGTTTCACACTGAACTCAGAACAGTGACAGCAGATTTCTAACGACGGCATTGTTAGTGATGAGGCCACACACACCTTCGTCCCGTAAGGTAAACCGTCCCATCTGAGGAAAATCTTTGAAGGTCTCGAGGCAGATGGTCCCTGCTGTGCGCAGGCGGGCGATGCAGACCTGGTCCTGTTTGACGAATCGTGGGCGTGTCTTACTCTTCTCTCCTGACTTCTTGTCTACCAGACAGATTAAGGCCTGAGAGCAGAGAGCAACACAACGTCAGCACACACAGCGTCACTACAGCTACTCATAGTGACAGACATGACATCACTGTATACATTCAGATAGAGGAGCAGCAGGAACAGCAGGAACAACATAATGAAGCACATCCTCCTCCGTCTGCTAACAACTATCAGTTGTAGTGAGTGATGTCAGACTTACTGTAATCTGCACTTCTTCAATGCAGGTGTGGATGTGAAGGACTGCGTTGTAACCTGGACAGATGATGGATTTGTGTTCGATGATGACAATCTGAGGAGAAGACACGCACAGTGATGATGAGGACACACAGGGACTTCCCACAACACCAGCTACAGGCAGTTACAATCTACTGTCCCACAACTAGGACGTGTCTCAGTACATGTCCCACCCAACCACGCTCCTATTGGCCCTTCTCCTCCAGCCCCTGCTACCTGGCAACGCCTCGGCCTCGGGTTCCAAGTGAACCGAGGTGATGTCAGCTGACTGCCTTTCCCTGATTGGCCAGAGCGTCGTCACTGGAAGAGTCTAAAGCGCGACGTCCCACACAAGAATCAAACCCGCTAATTTTACAAAACAGCAGCAGCAGCAGCAGCAGCAGCGCCCAATGATCTGTACTCAGACTGCTGTTATTCTTTCACTGACTTAAAGGAGAATTCCGGTCATTTTTTACCCCTAAATTGTTGTCCTGGTGGTCACCCAGTGTTGGGGGGGAGCAGAAAACGCGACTAAAATTGATGCAGGCAAACCGGAGTTACACCATGGCTAGACGGCGCTAGGGATAGCGACAACGCTAACCCATGGGGACAATTCTTTCAACCACAACAAACATTCAAAAAACAATCAAATATCTATGGTACATGACTGGAATCCTTATGACACACCACTGAACTCATATAGTGTACAGTAGAAACAGTATAAACTAAAGACGTTACTATCCGATCGCAGAGCGCCTGCTCTCCCCGCCACAGAAACAAACACTTTTTCCTTGTTGTGATGATTTCTTTACAAAAATAAACAGTCAGAGATATTATGGACATTACCACTGCACTGCTCCACCGGTTATTTTTGCCTGCATCAATTTTAGTCACGTTTTTTGCTCCCCACAACACTGGGTGACCATCAGGACAACCATTTAGGGGTCAAAAATGGCCAGAATTCTCCTTTAATTGACTGTGTGGTGAAAACCAGGCTGTGGTCTGTAACTGAGGTGCAGACGAGTGAGTTTAGACCACCCTGACTTCTGAAGACCCCTCCCACCCAGTGATCAAGTCCTACTGGCCCCAAAAACACATCTAGAAGAAATCTATCATTCGCTCTGTCAGAACCGCCCTGAATAATATAAAATAGACACATGGTGATTCTGTTTTATCTGTTGCTGTGTCTGACCCTCTCTCCTTTGTATGTTTTAATATGTTCTTCAATGTGTTTTAATGTGAACTGTGTGTGCTGTTTGAGCCTTGTGAAAAAGGAGGATTTCCGTCACCTTTTGGGACAGACAATGAAGTTTTGGATCTCTCTAGGAGAGACGAGATGTGGGTCCTGTTTTGTGTCTCACATAGAAGCTGCGTCCTTCAGGGGATCTGCTCTCTGGATGCAAGCTGAACAACACCCACACACACACACACACTCTACACCGACAGGCCCTGGCTTTCTACTGGGAGGGCAGCATCGTGCCACCCACTGTTCATTTTCTCCCAAAAGACTGTGTAATGACGGCTGGACGGTGAAGCGGCGCCGGCGAGCGGAGACGCTGCGTGGGACTGACCTGGGCGTCGAAGGTGCGCCCTGAGTGGCAGAGGTTCTCGGCGTTACAGAGGATGAAGCCCGGCAGGATCTCCTCCTCCTCGATGCCCTTCAGCCGCAGCTTCAGGTTCTCTCCAGGCCCGGCGTCGTCCGTCTCCACGTCGTCTGACAGGAGACTCAACACCTCCACCACATGCTGCAGGAGGACAGAGGGGAGACGGCTCATTTCATGTTTATGTGCAGGGTAGAAGAATCACAGCAGACGGCAACAGAGAACATGAATTAAAGCTCCAACTCCTCGTGTTAACGTTTCATTTTCCGGTTTGGTTTAGAAGCAAAGGCAAACTACAGGAGTCTCATCACTGACAGCTGTTCAACTTGACCCAGACCTCCCCCACTGGGCCGTTTACAGGAACCTTTACGGGGCCCAACGGAGTCCCTGCCTGGGGGTAGGTACTCAGATCGGCCCTGAAAAAGTCCCGGTGGGGCTTGAGATTTACTCTGTGCTGATTGGTCAGACTCAAAGCAGGATGTGACACTAAGAGAAAGCCCCGAAATAAGCGGCATTTTTAAAACCCAACGTTACTAAAAACACGAGACGGACAGAAAAAAGAGAGAGTAAGTCAGTAAAAGACAAGAGAAGGAGTAGGCCTGGTAAAAATAAGTGTGATAAATACGCGATCGCGGGATTACGTGACGATCAATCAATCCCATCTTTTTTTAATTTCTATTTTTTTAGAAAGCGTCTATACTGCTGAAAAAAAAAAAAAAAAAAAAACGCTGCACCACGAGCGTGTGATGATTGAAACTGTCACACATCACCATAACGTTGAGGCTACAGTGCTCGCTGCAGGCGGCCCCGGTTCGAATCCCGCATTGGGCGGCCCTTTCCTGCATGTCATTCCCTCTCTCTGCCTCCCCATTTCCTGTCTCTCTCTTCACTGTGCTATCAACTAAAGGCAATACAAAGCCTCACCCAAAAAAGAAATATATATATAAAAAAAATAATAAAAAAATAAAATAAAATAAAAGAAGACATTTAAATGAAGCGGTTTCTTAGTTCATTCTGCTGCTAATGCTGCTTTGTTCAAAAAAAGAGAGAATATGAGTTTGCACTGCTGGTAAAGCAGCACTCAACGTTGAATTTGTTTATTTTTTTGAAATGAATTCTGCGATGTTTGCTATACTTAAAGCAGAAGGTGAGCTGACAGAACTGGGGCTTGATTTTTGTTTTGTTTTTAGAAGTTCTTTGAAGTCCCATTCTGAGGAAAGTGTGAAACTAATGAGCCGTGGCTTCAAAAGTGAAACTTTTCTGTAGCGTTCCAGCCCTAGTATATGTGGATAAATTGTTTGAAATAAAAAAGATTTTGCTCCATTCATCTTAGGGATGAAGACCGTGACAACAATGACTGCGTCCACTATAACAGATCAGTGTGTTCACGCTCCAGAAATGTTGTGTTGTTGTGTGTCATCCAACTGTTTGACTTCTTGAAAGCAACCTCATCCATTACCCAGCTGCTCAGTCAAACTGTAACAATATGAGACCATTAGAGTGAGTTATGTGCAAGTGGCTGATGATCATTGGTCAGTGTGAGCTGAGGCTGTCTTGTCTGCAGGCTGCAGGACTGAAGACAGAGCATGCTGTTCTGAGGACTGTGGACAATGTGTCAACTCTAAACGTGTTACCGGGTCCTGAGATGAAGTTTGAAGCAGCACAACAACAAGAAACAAAGCCTGCAGGGATCAATACATCCAGGTACAGTCTCATCCTGTGTATCTGTCTGGAGCAAAGGCCTGTGGGATATCTTACCCTGTTTGGCATCATGACCAGCTGCTGTGCTTTACTGATGGAGCCCGACTCCAGTTTGCCCAGAATCACCGTGCCCATGTCCTGATGGAGAGACAAGGTGTTAGAGTGTCAGTCAGAGACAGTGGTACAAACACCAGCTGTTTAACAAGGTCCATGTGAAGAAGAAGGAGACATGTGGACAGGTTGGGTAACAACATTAAACATGCACTCCCTTAAAGGGATAGTTCAACATTTTGGCAAATTGGCCCATTGCCATAATCCCTATAGTCATAGCAGTGGTTTCGTTACCTTTATTTGTCGGTGCAAGCTGTTTTTAGAACGGCGGAGCGGAGACGCGAGCTGCTCAGAGCTATGCTACGGAGGCTAATGGGATTTCTTGGTTTTCCTCATCAAACTCATCAAATACACAATCCAACAACTCCAAAACGCAAGAAATCCCATTAGCCTCTGTAGCGTAGCTCTGAGCAGCTCACGGTTCTGCTCTGCCGTTCTAAAAACAGCTTGCACCGACAAATGAAAAGGTAACAAACCTACTGCTAGAGTCTCAAAGGACAATTCTGGGCAAATTCAATTCGGGGCTGTATTTTCCTAACATTTTAGGTCTAAAAGAAGGAATCTGAAGATTTTTAGTTTAATTGCTCCTGTTTTGCGGTAGTTGTGTCTGTCCCCGCATCGCCACGGCTGCGATGAATGGAGCGGATTGAAGTTCCGCTGCTTAGGCTGTTACATCCCTCAAGGCCGCAATTTTTTTCCCACAAACAGCGTCAGATGGCTACTCAAACATGCACCGAGAAGTTTATTTACTTCAAGCAAGCCGACATGTTTGTAAAACTAGATCTAATTCAAAGTCTCAAGTTGACGTGCTCGGTGTGTTCACGTGCAGTCGGAAGCTCCCGTTTGTGTCATAAACACAGGAATATCAACTCTTGACTTGCTTGAAGTAAACAAACTTCTGGGTGCATGTTTGAGTAGCCATCTGACGCTGTCTGTGGAAAAAAACTGCAGTTTTGAGGGATGTAAACAGCCTAAGCAGCGGAACTTCAATCCGCTCCATTCATCGCTGCCGTGGCGATGCGGGGACAGACACAACCACCGCAAAACAGGAGCAATTAGACTGAAAATCTTCAGATCCCTTCTTTTAGACCTAAAATGTTGGGAAAATACAGCCCCGCGTTGAATTTGCCCGGAATTGCCCTTTAAGTGGAAAGTGAAACAAATTTTTTCCAGAGAAGATTGAGAGTCTAAAGACACAGTTTGTGATGTGGACATGAGACCAGGTCCAAGACTTTCACTTGTTTGATCAGTTAGAAAAGGCGCTGTGAGAATGTATTCCATGTCGTTACAGAATCGGGTGTGTGACACAAATATTTGAAATGTTAAAAGGGATGATGAATAGGTCGAGGTGGACCTGCAGAGTGTCGTCAACACGCTCTTACCTTGTATTTGTCTACGATGGGCAATCTGACAGGGCCATCACTTGATCTGTTGAAATTTGGCAAACTGTCCAAGTGTGGAATGAACGGTAAACCTCTGGAATGACAAAGAGCACAGACGGTGAGCTGGGTGGAGGGACACCAGGGTCCGTGTGTGTGTACGGCTCGCTGCTGAGAGGACTTACGTGTACCAGGAGCACATGTCGGTGGGCTCCTTCAGGTTGGCCCCTGTCAGCCCGGAGCACGGCATGAAGTGAATGTCTTTCTTTGGGTTGAAGCCCACCTTCTTCAAAAATGGCACCAGTTTCTCCTTGCACTCCTCATACCTGTGGGTTCAGACAAGGGGACGTGGTGTCAGGACACACAGCTACATATTATATATATTATATATATATATATATATTATCATACAAGGCAAAGTGATGCTTTCCTCAACCAAAGCTAAAATATCGTTGTCAACGAACCTTTATCACGTGACGAAAACGTGACGGGACGAAATAATGTTATGTAATATAATGTAAAGTCGTGTTGTTATTATTATTTTGCAGTATTTCTGTTTCCTAGGCAGCGACGTCACTTCCTCAATCCCTACTCGCAGCATTATTTAGGAAGATGCAGCTGCGGTGGGTTAGACTTGACCACAATCTAAGAAACAAAGTTAAGTCTGACACTGAGAAAGGGCCCGATGGCCGCCAGCCTGTTTGTGTGTGTGAGAGAGAGAGAGAGAGAGAGTGTAAAGTGGGTTTTTTCCAAAATATCTGCTAAACCTAGTGTGTGGGAACTGAAAATAAATATGTTGAGCAGCATCTTCCATGTCAGGAATGGATGTTTATGGATGTCTATACTATACAAGATAATTATACTACATTGACTGGGTTAAACATAATGACAAAGAGATTTAAATCATTGACTGTAACTAGACCAAAATAGTAATGGGTTATTCTGACTAAAATAAACTAAAATGCTCAGACTTTTAGTCGTCTGAAACTTGACTAGACAAAAAAAAAAGAAAAAAAAGAGTATGAAACTAAACTAATAAAAACTAAAATGACAGTTGGACACAAAGACTAGACTAAAACTACAATTAAATCAGGCCTCCAAAAACAACACTAATGGCAATGGTCCATGTGAAAAGCTGCTGAATGACATGTTCCAAGGTTCAGACTCAGAATAGATACAGTAACTGCTCTGGCCTTGCTACGCACACTGAATGACCTCTCTGTATGATAATGTTCCTAACAAATACATGTGCCTTGCCGTTAACAGCACAGTGTAGCGTCTGTGACTGAGAGACATTACAGCAGTGGAAAAGCTGTCATTAGCCTGGAGCCGGCCGAGCCAGCGCTGCTGCACTGGATGTGTGTGGATTCAGACATTCACATGCTTAAGTGAATGATCAGGTTGTGTTTCAGGACTTAAAGGACATTTTCAGTGCACTTCAGTAAAAATCATGATAAAATTGACGACTACGGTGGCCTGGAGGTTAGTGCTGCACGATTTGATAAAAATGTGCGATTGCGATTATGGTGGAAAATATTGCGATTTGCGATTGCGATTACGATATTGTAAATTAATGCTGTAAGGAGTCTATTTGCTTGATTTTCAAGCACAGCACAGGAAATAACCATATTTTAGGAGTGTATTTCTCAAATAATAAGTGTTTCCTTACAGTATCTTTGTATTAAATAAAAATAGGTAACTTTTTGTTCAGTTTCATAGTCTACTGCGATGCCATCATTTATTACAATGCCTTTCTCCCCCCTCCCTCCTCTCACAGTACACAGGTACACAGGTAACACAGAGACAGACAGACACACACACGCACGCACACGCGCGCACACACACACACACAACGGAGGAGACGAGAGGAGACGGCAAATGAGTGTGGCTGTTACCGTAAAATAAAAATAAAAAATAAATAAAAAAAAAGACAGTTAAAAGAAAACCAAACACCGGAGCTTTCTGGTCGTTCGCCCCAACAGGCATATACCTCCTTGTTTTTTAAACGCACTGCACATGTTGCGGAGGAAAACACAGTTCGCTCCGTGACGCTAAAGCTCCACACCTGCTGTAATCACGGGGAGACGGTCCTGCAGCACACGGAGGCTGTCTGCCAGCTGGGTAGTCACGTGATCAGACCTGCTGGTCACATGACTACTGGCGGAGTCTGCTATGCTGCACACATTAGCGGCTCCGCTCCACACACTACAGGAGTTAAAGTCCCGTTTACAGGCTCACGCGGTCGCACATTTATGTACTTTAAATCGCCAATCGCACTCTTTCGTGCGATTACGTAATCGCACGGCGTGACATCGCGATTGCGATTGCGATTAGATTAATCGTGCAGCACTACTGGAGGTGCAAACCATCATTGTCAAGGTGTTTGTAAAAGTGTTTCGTTTCTTGTCCATTTGTTTTCTGAAATGTAAATTTGTCTTTCGGATTTTGTAATGTTGGTTTGCGCCTCCAGGCCACCGTAGACAACTGCTCATTTGG
This sequence comes from Trachurus trachurus, assembly GCF_905171665.1. Lineage (NCBI taxonomy): Eukaryota > Metazoa > Chordata > Actinopteri > Carangiformes > Carangidae > Trachurus > Trachurus trachurus. Next base: position 28,036,359 of record NC_139905.1, read on the forward strand.
GTTTTCGCGATCATTGGCTTTTTGTGCATGTGTTTGATTGACAGGCAGAATGAAGGTACACACTGAAGTTAGTCATTTGTCAGTACACACTCCTCCTTCCTCTTCCTCATCAAAGCTTTGCTGGGGGTCTGATCTCACCTCCCAGAAATATGTCAATGAGTTCCTTAGTGCTGCCTAGCAACCACCTGGACCGTGACCCCACCCTCAACTGTGTACAATGCACCAACTCGCTGGCTTTCTCTCTTTGCTCCTGGTTCTTATTCACCCACCTCTCCAGGCTCCAGTTGACTGTGGGATCGTCCATCTTGTTCACCAAAACTATCAGGTGCTTGACGCCGGCCGTCTTGGCCAACATGGCGTGCTCCCGCGTCTGTCCGCCCTTCTCAAAGCCAGTCTCAAACTCGCCTTTCCTGGCAGAGATCACCTGAGGGACGGCAGAAAGGATCAGATCTGAATCAAGAGCAACAGTCCCACCACAGAGACAGACAACAGGACAGGACAAGAGTCCAGGACCTGGCTGCAGGACTGAATATAAGACATCTTCACTGTGTTTCAGTTTGAGATGATTATCTGAGGAAAACAAAACGACTAATAGCTTTCAGACTGTACCTATTGTTTTGTTTTAAATCTCATTAGCGTCTATTAAATGGAATGTTCCACAGAGTTGAGCGACATTGATCAGGTCCATGACTCACCAGAACAGCCAGGTCTGCTTGTGACGCCCCTCCTATCATGTTGGGGACAAAGCTTTTGTGGCCTGGAGCATCTAGGATGGTAAAGTGCTTTTTCTCAGTCTCAAAGTACGCCCGTCCCACCTCCACCGTCTTTCCTTTGTCCCTCTCCTCCTGGTTGGTGTCCAAGGCCCAGGATAGATACCTGAGGGACAAACCATGACACGCTTCATGCCGGTTCATCACAGTACATAATCAGGGCCCCTTAATCGGCCGATTAACACTAAACAGTTTAAAGCTCAGCATTAATATTTTGTTGGTATTCAAAGTACCTGTAGTGCAGTGTTATGCTGCATCATGCAAAGTGTTGTTTATTTTTTACCTCAATACATTTTAAGTCATTTCTATTTAATTTGTGTAGTCATTAATATTTAAGGGATAGTTCAACATTTTGGCAAATTGGCCCCATAATTCCTATAGTCACAGCAGTAGGTTTGTTACGAAAATGTTGAATTATCCCTTTAAAAGATATACTCTTTTTGGTAGTAAAACAAGAGTAAAAGGCAAAAATAAAACTGAATTCCCAAAAATTAAAATGGAAAAAACAGAATTTGGGAAAAAATAAAACAAATTTTAAAGGGCCATGCATATTTTTTAGTGTTAGTAAGAGGAAGTGCTGGTTTGTATAAATAATGCAGCAAGTTCAGGGAGTGCAAACTCAGCCGAGGTGAAAAAGGTGACGGGACAACGTCCGACTACATCACAGCAGTCTCATCCAGTGTGCAGTGAAAACCTGCTTACAGTTATCCTGATGGAGGCTAACGTTAGCTCCGACAGTGACCGATGACTCATCAAACAGAGGGAGTAGACATAACCAGCTGTCATTCAGCACATGAATAAAGGCTCCATCAGTGTTTGAGGAACTAAACTAAACTGCTAATAATCTGATATGACATCAGTCATAAAGTTCCAGTGTGTTTCAGATGTTAAATGGAGTCACGGGGACAGAGCAGGACGGTGTGAGCACTCACCAGGTTTCTCGGTTCTTCTCCTTGGCTTCTCTCTCGTACTTTTCCAAGGTTCTCTTGTCTACCATGCCCGTTAGGTACCTGTTGGGAAGCAGGGAAGACTAAGAAACAAGCCTCAGCAGCACAAAGGCCTCATGGTGGATTTAACCTCGCTCACGGTGGAGGAAAAGCACAGGACCAGAAAAAAAGAGGACACTTACATGATCTGTCCGCCGATGGTGGACTTGCCAGCATCTGGAGAAGAAACACACGGAGCAACTTTACATCAATGGTGGTATTGGTATCGACTATCGGCTAATTGTGGTATTGTGACAAGTCTAATCTCAGCTGCTGTTCAGAGACACTTTAGGTGTATCAGATCATCCTGCTGGGCCCGGGTTGATAAAACTGTCCTTTCATTATGAATCAGCTTGAACACAACACACACACCACAGTGTGAATGAGTGTGATGAGCCACTGTGGAGGTGATAATCTCTGAGCTGGTTGTGTGCACACTGGACAGCTGAGTAAACACACGGCAGCAGCTGGAACAAACATCAGCACAGTTTAGCTCCGTCTGCTGCTGGCTGTGATCTGCATGTGTGAGTATGTAGAGGAGGCTCCTGTCCCACCACGTAGCAGCTTGAGCACACACACACCGGCTACACACCGGCTGAACAGCTGGCAGCGGCACAGCCCTGTCCGAGGCCCACGGTCACATGTCCAACATAATCACCTACATTCTATCTATGTGGGATAATTAGCCCGGCCTGCCTGACTTGTAATAACAGATATGAACGACAACTTATTCAACCCCTCACACATCGCTGTACATTGTACTCTCTCACAAACTGGTCTTCACTTTCCATGCGCAGAACCACTCGTTGGTATCTATTTATCTATAAAATAACTGAATGGTTTAGGTCCAGAATACATGAATGACATGTTAGTAGAGTATAAACCCAGTAGAGCTCTGAGATCTACTGACTCAGGTCAGATAGTGGAGCTCAGAGTTCAAACCAGACATGGTGAAGCAGCATTTAGCCGTTATGCTGCTCACAACTGGAACAAACTACCAGAAGAACTGAGATCAGCGGGATAGCTGCTTTAGGAAACATGCAGCTGCTCTCGTAGGGAATCGATCTGAACATGGGCACTATGTTTTCTGTGGCTAACTTGTAGATTAATAGATTATTTCTGCAGATGCATTTTGATTTGATCGCCTGGTAAATTGGGATTTTCATTTTATTCTATTCTGCATCCTGGCTGCAGACATGATGGACCTTCTTCCCTCTGGTCCCCTGACTGGGTAGAGACCTAGTTTACAGCTGGGCCGTGTCGCGTTAGGAAATCCCTGAGCATTCACTCCTTCAAAAATAACAATCTATGTCTGAGACGGTTTTTGAAGCCTCTCCTGTGGAAATCAGCGGGGACAGGGTATTTGTTTGCACTGACCTACATGTCCGATGAATACGACATTGATGTGTTCCTTCTTGGGGGCGTCTGGCTGTGTGAGTGGAACCTTGGGCACCGGTGGCGACTCCTCCTCCTCCTCCATCATCTCTGGAGCCGTCTCCTCCGTTGTGGCCGCCACCGCCGGTCCCCGGTCCCCGCCTCCTGGCTCCTCCTCGTTGGGCTCGGCCTCTTTCTGGTCCCACGGCTCCTCTGTGGTCATCTCTGCGTCGCCGTTCTCCACCGGAGCTGCACGGACGGACACACACACAAACACCCATTATTCTACTGGTAACTTTACAAAACTGCAGAGCAACAAGCCAAGTGTGTGTTCTGACTGCGGTGTGGACCGATCCTTAAAACATAAAAACACAGCACCTTTGTTGACTGTAAATCACCCTGATCGGAGCAGTTCCTGAGTTCAAGTTAAGTACTTCATTCAGCACAAAACAAACTACGACTGCAAAAAGCACTGACCAGATGTTTTACTCAGACGTTGAATATAAAGACGGTATCTTATACCCTGCACATCGTTACACATTGGCTTTATGTTTGGTATTTCGTTCTCTGCTGGCAACGTTTGTGTGTCAAAGTGCAGCTGTGGCACAAGCGATTCGTACGATCGCACAGTTTGACAGAGAGCAAAGGCAAGAGTGCGTGACTAACAGACAAATACTTAATTCACACATCTGTCTGCCAGTGAAGGTTCGTTCAGGATCCAGCAGTGAAGCAGAGCTAAAGCCACCACAGGCCTGCAGCAGCAATGAACACCAAGCACCAACACGGGACCAGTTCAGAGTCCGTTTCACTGGATTTGAACACTAAAAAGTGAAGTGTTTCCATGTGCAGACACACCATCAGTGCACCTAACTAGAACTGACACGCAACTTTCTGACCAAGTTCAGTCACAAGAATGTCACCTCTGCAGTCCTGGGGACGACAAACAGCACCACAACACTGTCTTCTCACAGGTCAATGTGTGTACAAACTGGATTTACACTGCATTACATTACATTTTAATGACATTGCCAACACTATTATAAAAATGGTGAATTCTTGTAAAGGTGAATTCACCTTCTCATGTAAGGAAGCGTATTGCATTCAATTGAAAAAAAAACAAGTCATTTAGTAATAGTAATTTATTTTTTGGTTTGTTTTTTGAATAATGTTTTCTGTTTTTCTGATTAATTCATTGTTTTTCATGTTAATTTTTTTCCGCCTGTTTTTCAGAGTAATTTTTTTTTCTGACTTAGCGAGATTTCAAAATAAAGGTGACACTCTCTGAGGTGGTGTTCTGTAATGACAGGTAGTCTCCTTTCAATATCAATCTGAATTTACAGGGAACACAGTGAAAATATGAAAAACGAGTGGGGTTTTCCTTTGAAAATCTACATCACCTTGCAAAGCATGCGATTGAATCCGTTTTGGAAGGTCACCTTTATTTTGAAATCAGTCCTCATGTAGCCGATGTTAATCTGGCCCTCTGCGGTGTGTTTCGGTACGGCGGGCGGCGATGCAAACCGTTGTGCCAAGTGGTCAATGACCGCTTGGCAGTCGGGTTTGCACGTCCTTTATGGGTGAGTTACACTTACACGCTCTATATACATGTAGGACTAGCACAAAACAATGCCAGAGATAGCTCAACTGTACTTTTTGAAGTGGAACACATACATATCATGGATTTAATAGATCTGTGATGAAGTGGAGGCTTGACCGCAGCAGTTAAACATTATTTGCTTGATTTTGAAATCTCGTGAAGTAAGGGGAAAAGAATTGGTCAGAAAAACAGAAAAAAATATTCAAAAAAACAAACCAAAAAATAACTTATTCAGAAAAAAATTTGTTTTTTTTTCAAGTGAATGCAATACATATGACACACACCTGTTAGCTTGACAACACTGTCTGTTCCAGTGTGTTTGCAGTGAGTCTTGTTAAAATGTGCTGCTGTGTATATAAAGATAATTCGTTCATTAGGCTGATGAACATCTGTGTGGTGTCTGTGGTCTTCTTCATCCTCCCTGTACATTCAGCAGGCTGTGTGGTCAATCAGTGCACTTCTTCAGCTGTTTGTTATTCACTTTGCTGATATTTATCAAATACCAAAAGATGACACCACACACACTCTACTGTACAGGAGACAGACACGCACACACACACAGAGCATGTGGGGGCTCGCATTGTTTTGGAGCAGAGTCGTGAAACAGGCACACTGGACTTCATGTGCAGTCGACTCGGCTGTTTGGCTGTCGGTGTATGGAAAGCTCTGTGTGCAGTCATGAAGAGGTTTTTTGTCTGCTCTCAATCAACTCAGAGGCACGTGAGCTCTTTTGTGCATAAGCTGGGGTTGAAAGGACACAGGTGACCACAAGAGTGACCGTGGACAGAGACAGGAACAGTCCAGGACAGAGAAGGATGGGATGGACCTGGGATCTATCATCAGTTGTGTCTATCTGACCAGTTAAGAGTGATGAGATGGATTTGTACAACGCTCCTTGAAAAGGGCACATGTTTTGTTTCGTTTCGTCTTGTCTCACACCTCCCTCAGATTTGATCTTTTGACCAATACCCGTTCCTGCAAACAGCTCCCCTTATATTAAGAAGACATAATGAACTTTCACAGTATATCCCCTTATTATAACCCAACACCATTACATTGCAATTATCTAACAAACACCATTACTGTTTCCTTTCTCTATAAAAAAAAATCAGCAAAAAGTTCAGAGACTTTTGAAAAACCTCCATTTTTCTTTATGATGGTTCATTTTACTGCTTTAAATATTTTCTGGATTGACATTCTGTAAGATCAACTAAACTGTTACTGGCAGGATGCCACATCAGGTTTGGAGAAATTGTTACATCATAAATTAGGAGAAAATTCTCCTATCACCATAACCCCTATAGTCATAGCAGTAGGTTCATTACCTTTAATTGTCGGTGCAAGCTGTTTTTAGATCGGCGGGGCAGAGACGTGAGCTGCACAGTGTTTCCACATTTCCCTCATCAAACTAAATAAACAATCCAACAACTTCAAAACGCTCTGGTGGACAAGTTGTGACCTGCACATTCACCACACTATGAAAAAACATACATGTATGTAACATTAAGACATGAAGCAAATACTCAGAACTACTTGCTCTTGAAATCACTCCGCCCAGCAGCCACGTGTCTGGAATGTAGTTTCTGTTACACATTTGCCTCAAAAACAGCTCCGTCTTGTAACGTTCCGTTATTATCTCATAGCGTGGTGAATGTGCAGGTCACAACTTGTCCACCAGAGTGTTTCGGAGTTGTTGGATTGTGTATTTGATGAGGGAAGGCCCGGAAATACCATATGCCTTTGTTGCGTTAGCTGAGCAGCTCACGTCTCTGCCCCGCCGATCGAAAAACAGCTTGCACCGACAACTAAAGGTAATGAACCTACTCCTGAAACTCTAGGGGATTATGGCAATGGGGCGAATTTACCAAAATGTTGAACTATTCCTTTAAAGAAGCTATTTCTAAGCTTTGCTACGAGGATGTGGCCAACATATGCATTACCAGCCTATTACTTACCAGTCTTGTCAAGAGCGTCAACCATCCCTGTGTTTACAGCACAAGAGGTTCAGATACGCCCTCTAGTCAGCTCAGACTGGATGCTACAGTGACTTCTTACCAGGAAGTGATGAATCAGGTCGGCCAACTTTAGAAGAAGATAAAACTACAACAAGAGGGCTGCTCTCCTCCACTGAAGAATGACAATGAAGTGAACCTGTTAAGCTTTGTTTGCATTGGTAAGTAAACAGCTGTTAATGCTTACCGGTATGTTGGCTATTCAGCAAAAACTAAAACTTACTTTATATTATTTTCTCTGGAATATAATTCTACAGAGCCTACTTTAGACTCCTGGCTTGTGTGTGCACAGTCGACAAGCAGTAGGATCCAAACATGATGGCCGCACCTCAAACTATGGTCATCACCTGTTGACATCCAACCACATTCCTCTGCTTCCTTTTTATGTTTCCTCATAACAAGAGAAAAACTAATACTACAGATATTTGTCCTGGTTCTAGTGTAAGAATGACTGCATGCATGTAGAGGTGAATGACCAAGTAACAGGTAGCAGTGTTACACTATCAATGTAGCTGCGCACTGTGACCCTGAGGACACGCAACACAACCATAGTTCATTATAATCACATTTCACCAGCTTACAACTCAGCTGAATGTTGGAGCTTTATCTCCCTCTGAAATAAGGTCATGTCTGTTTAAAGTTGATAATGAAACACAACCAGAAACAAAACACGGGACAAACTGATGCTAATCTCTGACAAAAACTCACTTTTCAGTTAATCTGGCGTCAGAGAGAGGGGGGGGGGGGGGGGGCTAAACTTCTGTAATTAGGCCTCAGTTATTCATGATGTAACAGTCACTTTAGGCTTTGCACTAGGCAGCACAATGAGGCGTACCAGTAACAACATGTAGGTGACACATGGCACAGAGGGAACTGGTCTTAAACAGAGGCAGGCCATACATACCGGTGCTTTCTGACACCTCCATGGTGGAGATTTTTTCAACAGCAACTGAAAAAAGAAACAAGTGTTGAATTAATGTGACATCTGTAAAGTTCAACTAGTTCCACTCACCACAGGCCAAACTCTGTTAAATTAACACTGTGGTTTGATCTGACTGGAAAACTATATAAAACAAGTGTATTTTTCCTCAAACTCCACAGCCTGACATGTGGAGGTCCTTCCATCCGTTTGTCATGTCAGGCATCTCAAAGTCCACGAGTGGTGTTAATGGAGACAGTTAGTGGAGGAGTTTGGAACTCAGTGAACATCATAATGTCTGTCACACTGTGGAAACAGGACGTTAATGTAAAATGATAACCGCTCCATGCTGCTTACTGCGGTGTTAGTACGGTATTCAACCCGGTCCAGGTCTCTGGTTCGCCTTCACCCGGGTTTCAATGACACATTTTGCTCCACTCTTGACCAGCAGTGCGTCAGAACACCCACGTCACACGAAACACTCACGTTCCCACTAATTTCTGTCCCGAGCAACTAGCTTCGCTTAAATAACCACAGTGTTGGTGGTAAACGGTAACAGTGGTGTTTGTTTGCTGTCCAGCCCCGGGTCCGTTTACAGGTTTACATTGGAGTGAACGGTGGAGCTCAGGTCGACTCTACTGGAACCCGGGGCTCAGTTGTGAAACCGCACCACTAACGAACACGCTAGGTGGCTACCGCTTTAACGAGCCCACACCGGCTGGCTCGAGCACTTTTTTACACAGTTCTGCCAGTGCTCAACAAGGTAACACAACACAATTTAATCACAGTTACGGCGCCTATGGGACGTGGTTAGAGTTACACAGCGTCAGGCGTGTCGAGTGTGTTACCACGCCGACCGAACACCACGGCAGTTAGCTTAGTTTGTCGCGCTTCGAGAAACGCGTGTCTGTGGAGCGGCTAAGTGAGCTAGCAGCCACCCAGCCCAGGCTCGTGTTGGCGGCTAGCTAACTGCTTGCTAACGTAGCTCCCCCCAACGTGACTGTCAACTTACCATCGGAATTGAGATTTTCCGAGTTTGCTTTCACGGCAAAAGACGGAACAAATTCAGCGGCGTTTACATTGGGCACAAACGGTTTGGCATTCACGTTCAGATTTGTGAATGCGGAATCAAGTTGTCCGTCGATCGTGGCCTCCACATCGTCCTCTTGTTCCCAGGAATCAGGGGCAGTGTCTCTCGGGTCCATCGTTGGTCTCAGATTTTCACTAGTGTGAGATTTGAACAACGTAGTTCTTGGTCTATGTTGGTGTCTGTCCAATAGCCGACGTTAAGGTGACCCCTCCGGATAATCGAGCGCGCCCCAACTCGGTGTGTAATGTTTTGTCTCCGGCTCAGGTGAAATTCAGCCACCGGCTTCTATCGGCACAGACGCCAGAGAGGATATTCGACTCAGCACTCCCAGAGACAGTCCGCGTGAGCTAATACGTCCCGTCAGTCGACGTGCTACGCGCAATGCCCTATGGGATATGAAGTCTTATTTGCCTTTGCGAAACATTGGCTTTTAAAGAGATTTTGGGGCAAGAAAACTACTTTTCCCGAAGGCTCATGGCAAACATTTAACGTCAGGGGTTTCTGACCTTTTCAGGAACCGCAGATTCGACTCAGATTTTGGAGCAATTGGAAAAACGACTTCAGTTTCAGTTAAACAACTTCCTGCACTCAAGTATTTTTATTCAACTCTGTTTTGGAAAGCTTATTGTACTTCAACATTTTAAGTTCCACATAGAATATTCTCTACATATTCTGGGATTTGCGAAATTCGCCATGAGGATTTGTTGAAAAAGTTTTTTTTTTTTTTCCCCAATAATTATATCACCAACTTTATCAAGTCAACAAAGCTAAGGATTTGATTTTAAACTCGCACCAGTCTCACTCACTGAAGTAATTCCCTTTTTAATTTTATCCAATAATGCATATCAGCCTCAGGTAATGAATGATTTGGAGTAAATGCAAGTACCAAGGGACTTAAAAGTCATACAAAAAGCTCATTTGGCATAATTAGGAAATCAACAGAAACACGTGCTTTTTTGTCCATGATGGGTGTCACCTCTGAATATTTGGTGGTTTTGAATATGCCTGTAGGCATTTAACTTGTCCATTTAATTAGATCAGCATAGCAGCCAGTTTATAAAAAGGAGTGCCTGAAGGCATAAACTTCACATTCAGAGGATGCAACATCCGTCTTAGATTAGGCCCATATGACCTGCAATTATTATTTAATTATGTGTGTAGAGTTATTATATGGTTGTTGTTAGTTTATTATGTATATTAGATAAAAGCAACTCAATGAAACCAAAATAATGCAACCAGCCACACTTCCTGTGAATGAACAGATGAATAGATGGAATCACCTTCTCTGAGCCTCACACAGGAAGGATCTGTAGCACTAGATCAAACATGTGCTGCAATTTATTTGTCCATGTTAACATGAAAATGTAACAAGACCAGGGCCAAGTCACAAGGAAGTCTCAGGTCAAGACCAACTACCACTTAGTTCAGTCCAGACTTCGGTTTCAAACATCAAAATGATCACAAGTCAGTATTATTGGAAATCCTTTTCATTTTAGATTGCAATGCAGTTTTGACTAGTGTTTGTCTTTCTTTGATGTGGTTAAGACTTCCGATTCCACACATGGAGGCAGGTTGTGATTGTGTTTTGTTTCACTCCCCCACCACGTTCTCTCTCTTTTTTGGTTTAGGAGACCTTACATAGTTTGACCCTGTTCACAGCTCCATTACAGATAAGGTGTAATATTAACTTTTTATTTGTAATATTATGTCACAGGGTCTTAAAACACATGTACACACAAACAAATTATATTATAGAGAAGTGCCTATAATATAATTATCTCATGTTGTTAGTGACTGTGCATCTTGTTATTAACACCTGACATTTCTTTTTGTATTTGTCTGACATCTTGATCCTCAGAACGATAACAGTTTGCAGTGTTTAAGAATGAATGCTGACTGGGGCCGCCATGGTGGCTCAACTGGTGGAACTCGCTGGTTCGATTCCGACCAGTGGCCCCTTTTCTGCCTGTCATCATTTCTCTCTCTCCACTGTCCTTACAAAATGAACATGCTGACTAACTGAACCGTTAATACACAAGTTGTATTGACTGACAAACCCACAACTTCATGACGAAAATCCGATGGAGAGGTTGAACTACAGAAAGCCATGACCTCGCGTTCAGACTAGAAAACTTAGAATTTAATCTGTCGACAGGAATAATTTACACAAAACATGTCAACATGTTTCTGTGCTGTAAATTAATTGTATAAAATATTCAAGAGGAAGGATTCTGCTGATTAAATACAGTCAATCGTTCAGACAGTGAAAGCTACAGGACATTTCATATCAAACCAAAAGTTCTTCATTAAACATAGAAAGTTATTGATTCAGCTTTGCATTATAATCACATGACAAAAATAATCATTAATCTGCTTCATTTACACCATTTAGAAATTAAATAAAGAACAGTAGTAAAGTAATTATCTACAGAACAAGTGCAATAAAGCTGAAATCCATTCTTTTGTAATCGTCGTTCCCCCGGTGTTAATTCCTTATTAAACCATGTTCTATCTCTCTACAGTAAATGTTCCACCACCGGCCTCAGTCTACTACAGGACCAGTCCAGCTTCATCTTCTCATTTTTGGACACTTTCCTTCTGTTTTAAAGGGATAGTTCAACATTTTGGCAAATTGGCCCATTGCCATAATCCCTATAGTCATAGCAGTAGGTTCGTTACCTTTATTTGTCGGTGCAAGCTGTTTTTAGAACGGTGGAGCAGAGACGTGAGCTGCTCAGAGCTACGCTATGGAGGCTAATGGGATTTCTCGGTTTCCCTCATCAAACTTATCAAATACACAATCCAACAACTCCAATTGTTGCGTTGGATTGTGTATTTGATGAGGGAAACCAAATCCCATTAGCTTCCGTAACGTAGCTCTGAGCAGCTCACGTCTCTGCTCCACCGTTCTAAAAACAGCTTGCACCGACAAATAAAGGTAAAGAACCTACTGCTATGACTATAGGGATTATGGCAATGGGCCAATTTGCCACAATGTTGAACTATCCCTTTAATGTCATGTTTTTCCAGTCAGACAAACCCATGTCTGCCACACCCACTGAGCACCCCCGCCCACCCACTCAACTCCAATATCATGTATAGAACAATGACAACCTCTCAGTGATGAGACCACGCTCATCGTGTTGTTTATGGAAGTTTGCATGTTTCCATCACAGTGTGGATTATTTTCCCATGTGCTTGTGTGGAACCGATTGACAAGAGACAATAAGCTTTGCAGTCCCAGGCAGAGGACGAGGAAGAGCTGTTGAGCACGAAGTTGGAAGTTACAGATTCGTTTCAAAGAGCGTTTCTCACCAACTGTTTGTACAGAGGGAGGAGGATTCAGTTCTGTGACTAAGATGACGACTCCAGCTCTTTCTGCTTATGTATCAACCTCTGAGCTCACCTGTTTTTACATTTCATTAAGGCTTAAAGTTCTGCATATTGAGGGTGTGGCCCCTGAGTGACAGGTGAGGAAGCATGTGCATGCACCAGAGTCTCAGCTCTATAAACACCCCAACTTTCACCTTTGGATTTGCTGCAGTTAGGGGCGGAGTCAAATGATGGCATCAACAAAGCAGCTCCCCCTGAGCCTTAAAGGGATGGTTCAACATTTTGGCAAATTGGCCCATTGCCATAATCCCTATAGTCATAGCAGTAGGTTCGTTACCTTTATTTGTCGGTGTTATTTTTAGATCGGCGGAGCAGAGCCGCAAGCTGCTCAGAGCTACGCTACGGAGGCTAGTGGGATTTCTTGGTTTCCCTCATCAAAGTCATCAAATACACAATCCAACAACTCCACAACGCTCTGGTGGACAAGTTGTGACCTGCACATTCACCACACTATGAGATAATAACGGAACGTTACGAGACAGAGTTGTTTTAGAGGTAAATACATGCAAAACCACTGATGCACGTGCAGTTTTTCAGCAAGCAGACTCTGTATTTACCTTGAAAACAACTGTGTCTCGTAACGTTCCATTATTATCTCATAGCCTGGTGAATGTGCAGGTCACAACTTGTCCACCAGAGCGTTGTGGAGTTGTTGGATTGTGTATTTGATGAGTTTGATGAGGGAAACCAAGAAATCCCAAGAGCCTTCGTAGCGTAGCTCTGAGCAGCTCGTGGCTCTGCTCCGCTGTTCTAAAAATAGCTTACGCCGACAAATAAACGTAACAAACTGCTATGACTATAGCGATTATGGCAATGAGCCAATTTGCCAAAATGTTGAACTATCCCTTTAAAACCAATGGGTGGCGTTACACACGCGCCAGAGGTTGCCAGTTGACGAATCACGTTCATTAATGGACAGACACATGATGGAAAATAATAATATTCAAAAAAAGACAGAGTTTTCTTTTAAGGCCGCGCCACAGTCTGCAGTTACCCTGTCATGTCAGACGGTGTTTGCATCATTTCTCACTGATGGTCTGGTTGGTTTGGAGAGAATTTGCTTTTATATTTCTGATCCTGTCAAGAGTTTTTGTCTTTGGTTTCCAAAGCTCAGATCAGACCAGATCACCTGGGACCACACAGTCATCACGGTCTCTATGTCTTCTAGTGTCCTGGTGTGACAGACGCACTATGAAGTTACAGTCATGTTAAAGAGCATTCATAAAGTGCACGTAATGTGCCCACACTGTGCCATACATACCAGTGCTGCCTGTGATTATTACTCAAACCAAAGACAGTCAAACAGTCGAGATGGAACAAAGGTGGACAGTTAGCCCAACTGTTCAACACAGTGCAACAACAACAACAACAAAAAATACACAAACAAAATAAAAACCAAGAGACCAACCCTCATCACAGACCTCCACCTCAGAGCTGCAGCCACAACTACAGGGCTGGGACTGTTCTCCCCTTATGACTGTGTACAGGTGTGTGTCTCTACACAACTACTAGTCATGGTGTGTTGTGTTGTGACAAAATCCATCCACAAACTTATAAACTGCAGCCATGACCTCCTACCACTGTCTCCAGGATCACTCTTTGTCACGATGACTCACATTGATCAATATGCAAAAGAAAATAATGTAATTGCTATTCCAGTGGGAATGTATATTTTCAAATTTCATTTTGATTAATATATCATCTGATATGATATGTAGACCGGGTTGTGTCTGTAGAGTCACAACACGTCTGATGTTGTGAAATATTTGATCTTGTGATTTGGATATTACACTTGGCCGTACAGTCAATTAGATCAGAGTTTGATTAACAGCCCACAAGGTAAAAACCACACCAGCCACACTGTCACGCCGGGTCTACACCTGGTTTACACCTGGTCTACACCTGGTCCACACCTGGTCTACACCTGGTCTACACCTGGTCAAAACCTGGTCTACACCTGGTCTACACCTGGTCTACACCTGGTCAAAACCTGGTCTACACCTGGCCTACACCTGGTCAAAACCTGGTCTACACCTGGTCCACACCTGGCCGACACCTGGTCTACACCTGGTCTACACCTGGTCTACACCTGGCCTACACCTGGTCTACACCTGGTCTACACCTGGTCTACACCTGGCCTACACCTGGTCTACACCTGGTCTACACCTGGCCTACACCTGGTCTACACCTGGCCTACACCTGGTCTACACCTGGTCTACACCTGGCCTACACCTGGTCTACACCTGGCCTACACCTGGTCTACACCTGGCCTACACCTGGCCTACACCTGGTCTACACCTGGTCTACACCTGGTCTACACCTGGCCTACACCTGGCCTACACCTGGTCTACACCTGGTCAAAACCTGGTCCACACCTGGCCGACACCTGGTCTACACCTGGTCTACACCTGGCCTACACCTGGTCTACACCTGGTCTACACCTGGTCTACACCTGGCCTACACCTGGCCTACACCTGGTCTACACCTGGTCTACACCTGGCCTACACCTGGTCTACACCTGGTCTACACCTGGCCTACACCTGGTCTACACCTGGCCTACACCTGGTCTACACCTGGCCTACACCTGGTCTACACCTGGCCTACACCTGGCCTACACCTGGTCTACACCTGGTCTACACCTGGCCTACACCTGGCCTACACCTGGTCTACACCTGGTCAAAACCTGGTCCACACCTGGCCTACACCTGGTTTACACCTGGTCTACACCTGGCCAAAACCTGGTCTACCACGGCACGTGTGAGCCACAGGGTGGTGCAGGACAGGAAGTAGTTGGACTGAGGTCTGGCAGGATGTTTTTGGCAAAGAAACAAAAATGTCCACATACAGTAAATACATGACAAGCCCCGCCCCTCTGTGGCAGTAGGCCACTTTCTGCTCACAAAATAAGATACATTTACATAAAAACATGTTATAACTTTGACCCCAGTTGTAAAGGCAATAAAGCTGTAGTTAGAGATTCTACTGTGATGGAGCGCTAGAGCCACTGAAAAAAAAGAAGAAAAAAGGATGAAGTTTCAGCTTTGTCTTAATGTTTGGACACAAGTCAGAATTTAAAAAGAAAAAAAAAGCAACATTGCGACTCGTAATTTCCAAAATAAAAGTTGTGATATTATGAGATCAATGTTGTTACTGTTACCTTTTAGTTTTAGATAATGTTTGACATTGATAATAATTTGAATTCTCTGTTGTAGCAAACAGAGCAGCAGAGTGGGACAGAATGTGGAGGATTTGAAGGTTTCAGGTTTCAGCAGCTCATTGCAAACTGAGTGTAGCCCAGTGTGAGACAGTGCAACACTTCACCTGTGTAAAGACACTGGTGTCATGTCACTAGTGCACAGACAACAGAGCTGCGTATCTGACTGTACACAGTCCAGTGATACAACAGGATGTTTTTACATGTCTAAAAACATGACATGTAACATATAACGTGTCTTGATTATAAAACGACAGCTGTCTTTTTATCCGACTGAAATTTGTAATTTTAATAAAACAGCCAATTAACAAGATAATTGACTGTTTTTGTAAAATTACAAATTTCTGTTGTCATTTCTTTGCTCTCATAGTTAGAACTATGTCCCTCTTTTGTAAAACACTTTTATTTTTCGAACATGACCTGTTAATGTCAAATTTGCCTTGTAATGTAATTGTATTAATGTATATTTTTTCATATAATCACAACTTTATGTTGTAACATTTCTATTGGAAAATTCCTGTAATTGTGTCCTTTTTTTTCTTCCATATTTGTAACATTTGTTTTCCTGCAGCAGTGGCTCTAACGCGCCATCACATGAAGGGAGTGTTTGAAGCTCGGGTAGGAGGGGGCCGGCTCTCATCAGGAGCCATTTTTAATTAAATACTTCTCTTCCTCTACAGATTTATTAGATAATAAATTATTATAATCAGTTATCGGGCACGTTAGATACATATTTGCGTGTAGACTATTTACAGTGAGGACTCTAAACATTGTAATTTCAGCAACACTAATTGCTTTAGCATTGAGATGCTTCATTTCAGGTGAACGGAGTGTTGATTAATCATATTTCTCTTTAAATCAAAAGAAGAAAAAAAACAAAAAAACATCTGTGTGCAATACAGCTGCTCCTCAGCTCTACGATCACGACACAATCATCAGTGTGAAAATCTGAACAGAGTTGGGCTGAACTCCATATAAAATATGTTTAAAGGAAAAATCCACCCAGAAACTCTTCACTCCACCGTGTGGGGCGAGGAGTGTATTACTGAACACATGGTCAATCAGAGATGATGTGAGTCAGAGATATTTTTTGGGAGTTTGATAGCAGAACATTTTCATTGACCTGTTAACCTCATTTCACTTCCTTATGTAGGTGAATTAAATGAAAACAACTTGTTTATGTCCAGATTCAAGGCGCTTAGAAACCTGTGGGAGAATACTCTGGCTACAGTGTAAGTGTACGTGTGGGTGGATTCCTCCTTTAACTTTGACATCCTCTCTGTCCTGACACATCAGAGGAGACAGACAGGTTCATCTGCTCCACTGCTTTTCCTCCACATTTGGAAGAGTTAAATTCTCACTGTGATAATCCCTTTTAAAACAACTGTTAGGCTGGTACCAGTTGGAAGACACCTGAGACCGGTCCTATCTCTCACTCTGCTCCACCTCTTGGTCTTCAGAAGGCCTCTCCTCTGAGGCCTCCTCACTTTCCTCCTGAGCCTGCTCCTGCTCCTGCTCCTGCTCCTGCTCAGAGGACTCCTGGACTTCCTGTGGCGAGACTTCGCTTCCAGTTTGCGAGTGCTCCTCTGGTGCAGGCGGAGGCGGAGTGGGAGGAGTGGGGGGAGTGGGGGGAGGGTGGATGCTGCTGCTCACGGTGGTGCTCTCCTCCCCGGTCCCTTCGTCAGCTTGTCCGACCGAGCTGGTCTCACTGAAGGAGTCAGAGCTGGCCCCTGAGCGGCGGAATAACCTTTGTCCTGAGAGGAGACATGAAGAAGTGAACGATGACCCACAGCAGCAGAGAATCTTTAGGGCACGTCAGAAAACCAGTTTGTGTATTTTTTTTAGCGGATGGGTGCTGCATTAAAGGGATAGTTCAACATTTTGGCCCATTGCCATAATCGCTATAGTCATAGCAGTAGGTTCGTTACCTTTAATTGTCGGTGCAATCTATTTTCAGAACGGCAGCACAGAGTCGTGAGCTACTCAGAGCTACGCTACGGAGGCTCATGGGATTTCTTGGTTTCCCTCATCAAACTCATCAAATACACAATCCAACAACTCCAAAACGCTCTGGTGGACAAGTTGTGACCTGCACATTCACCACGCTATGAGATAATAACAGAACGTTACCAGACAGAGTTGTTTTAGAGGGAAATTAATGCAAAACCGCTGATGCGTGTTGCCTTCAGGGACAGTTTTTCAGCAAGCAGTCTCTGAATTTACCTCTAAAACAACTCCGTCTCGCAACGATCCGTTATTATCTCATAGCGTGGTGAATGTGCAGGTCACAACTTGTCCACCAGAGCGTTTTGGAGTTGTTAGATTGTGTATTTGATGAGTTTGATGAGGGAAACCAAGAAATCCCATTAGCCTCCGTAGCATAGCTCTGAGCAGCTCGCAGTTCTGCTCTGCCGTTCTAAAAATAACTTACACCGACAAATAAAGGTAACCAACCTACTGCTATGACTACAGCGATTATGGCAATGGGCCAATTTGCCAAAATGTTGAACTATCCCTTTAATGCAGCACCCATCCGCTCAAAAGAAATACACAAAAAAAAGCAAGCTGAACATCAATCGGGCATAATGTGTTTATGAATTCATTTTTCCGGTATTATCGAGACGAGAGCGACTGGAACGGTCTCCAAGATGGACGGGTTGGCGACCACTGCTCTATAGTACATAATGAGAATGTACAGAGGTTAGTGACCTACCTGGCAGTCTCCTGGAGGAGGAGGCGGGGGTGTCCTGCATGGGCGACCTGCCTGCCTGCGCCTTGGTGGAGTATGTCTCCTCTGAGGAGTCCAGGGAACCTGCACACACACACACACACACACCATGAACATGAACATGAACACGTATGATACACATTGACTGACGAAGATTCACATACCTTGATATATACTCTCATAAGAGCAAAGTTGCCTGTGTGTAGCCCCAAATATTATATTGATCTATTTAGACACGTACAGAAGACGTTTACATGCGAGACATGGACAGTGATGAACCAGAGCGGAACACACTTGGTGTTTCATGTTTTTTTTTTTTACTTCAAATGTCAAGTATTGATAAAGCTGCAGTTCAAATATTATCCAGAACCAATGGAAATCCATAAATATGGATTTATTCTCTCTTTAACAATACTATAACATTGATATAATGTTGTACACTTATCCTCTCCCTTCATTTCCTCTACTTGATGCACTAAGATACACTTATGCCAGAAAACTGTACATCTGTATTTTTGTCTGAACAGAATTTATTCTGACCTCTTGCTCAGTTCTCCGTTTCTATCTTATCATTATTTTAAAGGCTCAACTTTCTCTATTTGTATTTTTCATTCATATAATCTTTATTTTTGTGGTTCAAGAAGGATGATTTATTGTCATTAAATTATATATATTTTTTAAGTATTTAAAAATCTTAGTCTAAGTGCAGACATATTTTATTGTTGTCTTTATGAATTCTACTGAACTCCTCATCTTTCCTTGACCTCATGACAACTTCTTTAGAGCTTGAGGAGAGATGATGGGAAAGTAGATTATTTTGACTTTTTGACTGTAGCACAAATGTGGTCCCAGCTGGGTTCACCACTTTTAATTGTCCCCTGGACAGTAGAAGAGTGTTGAGCTATAATCACCGACCCAGACATCACAGCATGAGTGTGAAAGAGAGACACACCAACAGTAAAGCGGTAGAGTTTGTCTGTGTGAATTCAGATGAATCATTGGTCTTATTTACAGTATGAATCACACACACACACACACATACATACCTGCAGCCAGGTTAAAGGTCTGTCCCTTTATGGAGCTTTGCACTGGAGAGAACCAGTTCAAAACAGAGCCAACCAGAGGAAGCTGTCGCAGCATCCCCTAAAACACACACACACACACACACACACACACACACACACACACACACACACACACACACACACACACACACACACACACACACACAAAATGTCAGTAGATTAACCTAGATTTGTTTTATTATACACACACAAAACCATACTCACAATTTATAAAGCAAGAGAGCAAACAAAAGTGTTCATCTACACACCTCCTCCATGAGTTTCTCATCATTGGCCTTCTGGAGCTGCAGCTCCGCCTCCAGGATGCCTTTCCTCACCACCTCCGTCATGTTCTCCAACAGCTGCGAGGAGGGAGTCACAGCCATTACAAAGGTGAAAATTAAATTAACATCAACATCTGTAAACATCTGGACCTTAACCACTGTGAAGGTGGGAATTGAGTGGGAATTCCTCCTCCTCAGTGAGGGTTTTTATACAGAATGTGAAAACGATTTTCCTGGAAAGGACGAATAAACTTCTTCTAAAATCTGAATCTGTTTCCTGTGCAGCAGCATTTTACAGTTGACATCTTTCTGACTTATTGTTTAGAAGTCTAAAGCTCTCCCACCATCAAACTCCTCTGGACCTGAGCCAGGGCCGTTGTACAGGGGAGAAAGGTGATGATAATTCTAGGGGCCCAGCGCCCAGTAGGGCCCACAAAAACCCCCAGTAGTCTAATCTTTGTATGACTGAATTATTCTGCTTAGACCCTGACTAATACTCATAGTAATGCTGCATTAGCATTAAAACAAAGTAGGCTAAATAAAAAATGATAATGCATACATAGTCTGAGAAAAAAAGTGGAAAAGTCAGGGGCCCACTTTAGTATTCTTTCAGGGGGCCCAGAATTCCTAGCAACGGCCCTGCCTGAGCTGACATCCACCTGACCTTTCTGGTTTTATTCATACAGCACATTTCATTTCATTCCAGGTGTGCTGCACACAGCTCGAGTTAACAAGGAGGAAAGACTATGCGTATATTGTGAAAATGACGCATTAGACTAATCTCCAATTAAAACAACACAGAAATACAACCATTAGAAAAACAAATAATTAGGAGCTGAAATGAAAAGTGGGAATAAAAGACCAGTTGAGATTTAAAACACACTGGTGTAGCAGCAGCTCTAACACGATCAGGCAGCATGTTGCAGCAGCAGCCCGCAGCGTGAAGGCTCCTGGATGGCCTGTTCCAGCTGACCTGAGAACACCAGCTGGCTCCTGGCTCGAGTATGACCTTACAAGCCAGCATTAAGATTAAAACATCAATTATTTTTATTTTTTATTTATTTATTTCTTATTTTTTGTTTCCTTTTTCCCCTGTAATTGTCCGTAATTAATGTCACCCCTGG
The DNA here is from genome assembly GCF_905171665.1 of Trachurus trachurus. Taxonomy (NCBI): domain Eukaryota; kingdom Metazoa; phylum Chordata; class Actinopteri; order Carangiformes; family Carangidae; genus Trachurus; species Trachurus trachurus. The sequence goes on from NC_139905.1 coordinate 28,056,914, forward strand.
GACAAGGGGTCTAGATGAATGAAAATGTAATGAAATAAAATAAAAAATTGATTGAAAAGACAAACATCAATTCTAAAATTTAGCGGAAGCCAACGTAGCGACACTAGTTACAACGCTGGCAGCTGCATTCTGACAGTAGGTGTAGACTGGCTGTCCTTTATTCGCTGCACAATTTGTAGCTGATTTGTTTCAATAAAAAGAACAACCGTCCCCTTGGTTATTCTCACTTTCTATTTCGTCTCTTCATTACTGCTCAGAGATTCACTTTCTAATTGAGGACCTTTGGCCCGATGTGAGTCTGTTGAGAATATTCTGGTCCATTCATTTGTTTTAATGAATGAACATTCCATTCTTTCATGATTTTTCATCATTTAAAGATGGGCAGTAATTACACAACGTCCACACTCTCTAATGATCTAATGATCAGATAAAATGAATGAAACAGTTACCCTTCCACTCTCCTCTATGTCCCTCCCCAGGGCAGCTATTGTATCCACCAGCTCTGAAACATCAACATCCTCAGTCACCATGCCAACGAAGATACAGTGCTCCTCGGTGCTAAACTCAGGACCTGGGAGAAGAGGAGGAGAACAGGTATGGAGTAGAGTAACATGCAGGCTGGAAGTGACACTGTTGCACAGCTGCAGGTGTGTGTAGGACGAACCAGTGGAGAAGATGATGTCAGTGTCGAGCTCCTCAAGTTTCTTCAGCAGCTCCGTGTTCATTTTCTCCAGCTCCTGCTTCTTCCTGCTCTCATCCATTCCTTCAGTCTGTGGCTCATACCTGAACATCAACACATCAGTTCAATCCACTTTGACTTGTAGAGCATCAAATCCTAATGCACATTATTATCTCAAGGCACTTTAGAGGGCAAGGTCAAGACCTAACTTTATGCATGAAAGTGAAAATTGTAGGACTGACAGTGTATCTTTTGGTCATTGGATTTTCTTTTGATGAATAGGAATTAAAAAACAAAATACCATTGGTTTATTTGATTTTCATGTTGAAATATAAAAAATAAAATTGAAACACAAAGCGTTCTTCTTTTTGAGTGTCAAAAAGAAATTGACTAATGTTCTGCTTTACTTATGTTCTATTTCAGAAATAAAGAAACAGACCAAAAACATTTTCATATTCTGACACCTAAAATCATTTATAAGGCAAGAGTCTTCACATGCACACACACACACATTCACCACATACAGAGCAGAAGGAGGGAAAAGGGAAGATATCGCAGGTCCATACCCCGGTTATGACTTTTGCCACCTTTTTTTTTATTGTTTATTTGACGAGGACAATGCACATTAATGAACAATTAGTGACGCGCACATCACGTCATGTAAATATGCTGGATTTAGCTCAAAGCTAATTTCCATCCGTAGTCCTCACATTTAAAGACGGACAGACAGACCATACAAATAGATAACAATAAGCCTCTAACTCCAGATGTACGTTGGGGACTCCAATCATCAAGCTTATGTTATTTTCAGCTCAACATCCCACCAAATTTGTTTAAAAATCCTCTTCCGCCCTCACTTTCATCTGATATGTGCACATATTTCAGGCCTCGTTTGCCATGTCTAAAATCATATCTGTGTAGGGCTTCAAAGACATTTTAGCCTACAGGACCACAGGTACCTTAGTGCTCACTGCTCATTGGAACTATCGCCTTGAAAATAACAACATCTGATGTCCGAATGTGAAAAAACTGTGTTTTTGGTCTGTTTTTTTTAGTTCCTGTTGTCTAGTGATTTTATCTTTTGTTATATGAAATACAACATGAAAATCAAACTGTCTTTTCAATTTTAGTAAATTTCTTTTTGACACTCCACAAGAAGAACGCTTTCTGTTTCAATTTTATTTTTTGTATTACAAAATGAAATGTGTGAAATTTGTTTTTTAATTCCCATTTTAAAAAAGAAAAAGAAAAAAAGAATCCAATGACCAAAAGATACACTGACCCCGAGTGCATACTCTGACAAACTGATCTGATATCAGATTACTCTGAAGCAGCTGAGGGTTCATTAATCTGAGTTTGTTTTGTGACAGACAGCAGAGGTCTTACCGGACGGCTCCCAGGCCGGGCCAGCTCAGGTCCTCCATGTATCTGAGGGAGGCGGCGTGTCGCAGGCTCTCCTCTCTGAAGTCCTGTCGGAGGCTCATTGTGGAGCTCATCACCGGCACCAGCTCCATCAGCTTCTCCACCAGGTCCTCCACATCCTGCTGCTGGGTCCCCAGCACTGGGTGGGAGGGACAAGTCACAGACCTGAGTGTTTCCCGCTGACAGTTTAAATCTCTTGAATTTAATTTTTTTTTAAAAACCTTGGCAGTTGTGCTGCTGAGGACCTGTGTTGATGTTGTGTTGACTGTGAAGGTTTTTGTAAGAGCTGATGTTGAGACCCCAGTGAACCAAAACCTGACCTTTGATCACTGAAATCTGTTCAGTTCAGTTTTGAGACAAAATGAGCGCTTGTGTGAAGTTTGAAGAAATTCCCTCAGCAAGACTGAGATATGTCCAAAAGAATGGGACAATGGAAGTCCCCGACTCCCACTGTCGCCAGCATACAGGTTGTGTTGGTGTGTGTGTGTGTGTGTGTGTGTGTGTGTTACCTGCAGCAGTCAGGAGGGGGCTGAAGCGAACACAGGTTCCCTCGTCCTCCAGCTCCACCACTTCTACTCCACTGGTAGGAACCAGCTGAGAGAGCTGCTCACCCAGCTACGGACATTTAACAGGATAAACGTGGACTGAGTGATTGGTCAATTATGACACGTTCGTGTTAAAGCACTGACAACAAAACTGCCTGTTTGATTTTGTCAGGAAGGGTTCAGTTCTGCCAAACTCTTATTTTTTTCATTTTCTTTCCATTTGACCCCTCCGAACAAATCAGAGCAGCAGCGGCCAGTGTACAACAACATGAAATGAACCAGAGTAAATGTACATACAAACAACTCAATAAACACTCAAGAGAAAATACATAAGATTTTCTTTAAGAGTTTAATTTTTTTTTTAGCAAAATCTTTGCATTGCGAAATGATATTAGCTTTTGAAATGTATTTGGATTTACTTTTATTTTCTAATAAACTCCTTTCTGTCTTTATTCAAGAAGGGACAAACAATTACATAATGATATTCATCTCCTTGATCAACAGTCAAACAAAAAGTACACAGTTGTGGAATATAATCACGGTTAAAAATCTAAACATACAAAACCTTTCAGCAGGTCTCAACATAGTCAAATGAGGTTGGAAAGAAAAATCTATCACCATGACATAAACGGTACCAAGTCATTTCTCATTCAGTGACAGAGTATCCAACTAGGATATGAAGTGAAATGCTGAAAGTGAAGACCCTGTCAAACATAATGCCATGAATGGTTTATATTTATTAAATCACAGCGAGTTAATTCATTTGACCCACACTAACATCTGTCCAACCTTCACCAAGGTCAGGACCGGTCGTTGTCAGACTGACTTTCAAAAAAAACAGAACACACACTCACCCATCTGTTGAAGGCATCCATGACCTCTTTCTCCCCGGCGCAGTATCCCTCCACTGAGCCTCCACTGGATGCTACAACACAGCACAAAGGGAAAGAAAGCAAAAACCAAACATATTATGATTGTGTTGTACGCAATGACTTCATTTCTTGGCCTCATCTAATCTAAGACAAAAATGCCATCATAAAATTCAATAAAAAACAGGGTCTTGTCTCGTCTCCACCATGTTAGTCAGGTGACCCTCACCGGCACTCATCTCCTGGGAGAACTTGAACAGAACCACAGGAGAGTTGAGTTCATCCTCCACCTGTTGGACACACAGACAAACCACTCAGACAACCTGAGGCATTCATTTCATTACATAGATCTGGTCAATAAACATTCTTAATGACATGCAAAACAATTACCATACATTGAAATGGCGCAATGTATTTAAGAGCTTGCTCTGAGTGTATGTGTATTGAAGCTGCACTGTAAGTTATGTCCATGGTCATTGGAACTGTCACAAATGTTGTGTGGAAGTGGTGGTGCTCTGAGTGTTATGGAGCAGCCCAAAGCTGAGTTACAACTCCAGTTGTCAGGACTTGGAGTGACCCAAGACCAAGCTGACACTTGATTTATGTAACATTAAAGAACTAACTCATCAGTAAAGTGCACTGGACATAACAATTTCTCCATTATCACTGCAAACATATTTCAAAATAAAGTCCATGAACCATGCAAAAAAATTACTGATGCAGGCTGCACCATGACTGGGTTTTTGAGTACATCACCCAGGGTTGTCTCCTGTTTAGCATCATCTTAATGTTCATGTCAAATTCACCTGTATCATTTAAAGAGGAATTGCCTTTTTTTTTTTTTTTTTACAATCTGGACCTTATTTCTAGCATGAAATACGATCATTGACTCACCCAGATAACTTTGGTGTCATTACAAGTCGTTCTGATGAAATTAGCTCCAGCCGAGAGCCGCGTATATCCGTATAATGTGAGTCTACAGGGCAGCGGAATGCAGCCTCTAAATAACACATTATCTGCCGCGAAACTCGTTCATTTCACCAATATTTTGTTATGATACGCTAGTGCTATTCCCCTCTGAGTCCGGGGTTAGCTGTTATCAACATCCGGGGTCTGTAGGTTGACCTACTAACCTCTGACCTGGATGATGTCATCTCTGAGCGCCGCGCAGCTCATTCTGATAATAATGATTCCACTTCGGCATTCGAGTTAATTTTTAGTGCAACTAGCCAGAGCTTTAGTAAGTCCAGGTTGTGGAGAGGAAGCCTGTGGAAGCTGAACTTCAACCAGCTGCTCATTTTGTTCTGACAAGTCAGAAACAAGCAGAAACAAACCATAGCATTAGCGGTAGCAACAAGCCGTGCCGTAAGGCGGTCAGAGATGACATCATCCAGGTCAGAGGTCAGTAGGTCAACTACAGACCCCGGATGTTGATAACAGCTAACCCCGGACTCAGAGGGGAATAGCACTAGCGTATCATAACAAAATATTGGTGAAATGAACGAGTTTCACAGCAGATAATGTGTTATTTAGAGGCTGCATTCCGCTGCCCTGTAGACTCCCATTATACGGATACGCGGCTCTCGGCTGGATCTAATTTTGTCGGAACGACTTGTAATGACACCAAAGTTATCTGGGTAAGTAAATGATCGTATTTTATGCAAGAAATAAGGTCCAGATTGTAAAAAGAAACAGCAATTACCCTTTAAAGCCGGAATACGCAACTTCGCCAGATTAGAGTTTCTAAAAATGTTGATGAGTTGTGTTCTTACGTTCTCCCAAAAGCTGTGACTTTAATCATGGCAACATGTCATTGGTTGTCTGTTAGTGACATCATGATCATGTGTCAGTATGTTTGTCTAACCAGAAGCTCAAAATAACTTTTATCTTGTTTTAATCCACCTGCACTTAATAGATAAATACATGGTGGGTCTACATTTGAACTAGATGAAAGATTTAGTCATCGGACGTCTGGACATGAAGTTATCAGAGAAACAAGCTGAGGAAATATCAGAGAGCTCAGCTTCCAGCTGCTGGAGACGTCCTGTCCTGTGTGCACTGCGTCAGTCAATCACTGATCTTTAACATTTTACTGCTTTAGTCAGTGTTTCCATCAGTTGCGCTGGTAAGAACCTCCAGATATCTGGACCATAACTTATCAGTGGAACAAGCTGAGCAAAGCTTAACGTCAGCTTGGTTTGCTAACATTTAAATGCTTCTACTCACTTGGTCCATTTGTTTTGTAGAGGACGATAATTTTCTGGATAATCAATGAGCCTGATGAACACAGTGATGGCAGTACAACTCCCATAATCTTTCACAACATCACAACATCACCAAACGCTGTCTTTTGTTCTGGTTTTTAATTTCGGGAGCCCAGAGACAAACCGTCAGCAAACAGCTGATCCCCTGGGAGTTCCATATGATACAACACTAAGACAGGATATAAAACCCAGAGTGAAGCTGATCATTGATGACATCCAGGTGAGGGGTTAAGGCAAGCATCATGCCTGGGTGGGACTGAGATGAGGGCTAGTGTTTCTGAGGTGTAGATGTGAGGGTCATGAATAATTCACATGCATGTGTGTGGTGTTGTCGGGTCAGAAAACTAGAAAAAGAAATGTCTGTTTGTCGAATGGTAGTTTCATCCAGGCTTGGTCTGATCAAAGTTACAATGAGTGTAACACCGTGAATACCTATCCATCATATCTTGCCCCTCTCTATCAACACCACCTGTGAATGTGGAGACTTCAACCTTCAGACATGATCATAGTCTGTCTGAAGTGGCCAAAGACCTTAAACGTTTTCAGAAATGGCCGTTTGTCCTGTTTGTCGCGCCTCCTTCCATGAGTTTCCAAGAGTTGCCCCACGAGTTTACCCGAGTAAGGAAAACAAATTTAATTGGGCGTTATCGAGCGGGCGGGATATTCAATGGACCGAGCTCGGTATGTGTGTGTGTGCGAGTGTGTTAAGCTAACGTAGCTAACTGTTAGCTAGTAGGCTTGCTATGTTATAGCTTGCTAACTTAGCTAGTGAGGCCAATGCGGAAAAAAAACTACCCCACTTTCACCCCAGATTTACTCAAAAATAGAATTTTGCACAAAGTTTGGGCTACATCATCTGATAGATGAGTGATTACACTAATGTTAAGACCCATAGTGGGCTCAAATTCAATTTTCTTTTCTGAATACCTTTAAGGCTTTCAGTGTATCTGATGTACAGTAGCTAGACTCTCGGTGCGCTGCCTGCAGGATTGCTCAGATCGCTGGGGCGTTTTCCCTCTAGTGGCGGGCCAACACTAGATGAAGCAGTCTCACACAGCACCCAGGACTTAACAACAGGCAGAGCTAACAAAGACAACTTCAGACTCAGAAGCCAAAACATACAACTAATGAAGTTATCAGATGAGCAGGAAGGAGAAACAGTGGAGGAGACGAAGGAGAGCTGAGCAAAAAGAGAAAAACAAAACCATGCCATGAAAATCCCCGACTATGACAACAAATATCATCATCATCATCCTCATCTGCCTCAACTCAGACTAGTTTCAACTTACATCCCTTTTTTCCAGAGTAATACAAAATATGAACCATTTGTCTAATTTTGTTAAAAGGGATAGTTCAACATTTTGGTCCCTGGTTTAATCCCTATAGTCATAGCAGTAGGTTCATTACTTTTAATTATCAATGTTGTTTTGAGATCAGCGGGGCAGAGACGTGAGCTGCTCAGTGAACACAACGGTACAGGTCCCCGGTCCCCCTCACTCTGTATGTCTGTGAGAATGAGACAGATGGACACAAAACCTGAAAACAAGATGAGCCCAGGTCTGATTGTGGCCAGCGCAGAAACAGAAAGGCAACTGTAGTGAGTATAAAGTAGTCATAATAAACATATAAGTTTATTATAAGATTGCCATGGATGTCATGGACACAATATTGACTGCTAAGTTGTTGAAACAAACACAACCTGATGGTAGAAGGAAGTAACACAAAAGTGCACAACGAGAGCTAGTTAGAGGTGTTGGGGACTGAGAGAGGAGATGCTCTCTGAAGAGAAGAAGAAAGAAATTCCTGAAGGTAGAGGGATGCCCAGGGAACCACAGAGCAGAACAGTCTGGATTATCTTGTGTACAGGTGATGGTGATGTCAGACCAAATTCCTTTTTGAGGAACACAGTCTAAGAAAGAGCACGACACGTCCCAGACCCAGACGTCTCACTGAAAGCAGAGTGACATGGCCTTTCAGGATGAATGAAGAACAGGCTGCTACGTTTTGGATCATCTGGACGAGTTCTGGACGGAAGCCCAGCAGAGGAGCGCTGTCGTAGTCCAAGAGAGAACGGCCCGGTCAAGAGCTGGCATTAATCCTTAGCCTTGTTTACAGCATACTGTCGCTGCACTGCACATTTGTATATTTGCACCCAAGAGCTTCTTATAGCTACATTTAACAACTACTTTTAACTTTGTATTCTTGATAATCATTTTCCACACACTCCCTTTCAGTAAATAATAAATTGTTGACTGCCCACATTTGAAAAGGAGGAGAACCTCAACAATTTACTGTTGACTAAATGACTAAAGCCGTCAGGCTCAGGAGTAAACCATGTGTCCTTAAAGGATAATTACCGTTTTTTACATCCTGGACCTTATTTCTAGCATAAAATACGATCATTTACTCACCCAGATAACTTTGGTGTCATTACATGTCGTTCCAATGAAATTAGTTCCAGCCGAGAGCCGTGTATATCCATATAATGAAAGTCTACAGGGCAGCGGAATGCAGCCTCTAAATAACACATTATCTGCTGTGAAACTCGTTCATTTCACCAATATTTCATCCAGGTCAGAGGTTACCGGTAGTTAGTAACAGCTAACCCCGGACTCAGAGGGGAATAGCACTAGCGTATCATAACAAAATATTGGTGAAATGAACGAGTTTCACAGCAGATAATGACACCAAAGTTATCTGGGTGAGTAAATGATCGTATTTTATGCTAGAAATAAGGTCCAGATTGTAAGAAACGGTAATTATCCTTTAACAGTATCAAGTCTGGATATTTCAGTTGGAAGTTTTCAAATCATTTTTTACTCATCAAATGAGATTTTTTCTAACAAGGAAGTCATTGGACACAACAGCACGACATATTCATTAATTATTCATGACCCTTGTATTTCTTCAAAAGTCAACAAAACATATTGAGTGTGGAGAGGCATTCCCTGAAGTACCTCAAAGGACATGCCTGAGTGGTCCACATCCTAAACAATTAGGAAGAAGTGAACAGTCCGTCAGCCAATGGAGAGACCCAAAAACCGCTAAGCTGATGTGGGTGAAGGAAGATGGTCAGGAGTGACAGGAAGAAAGAAAAGGGAGAGAGGGGAGGGTAAAGGGGGAGGGGGCTGGGGGCTGGGGGTGGAGGGTACAGGCAGAGGCTTGGTCCCACCTACAATAGAGAGCATGAGAGAGCCCAGAACGTCCCGCAGTGAAGCCCCGGAGATAGGCGGGATCGACGGCACCACGCCCTGGAACCAAGGCAATCCACACTGACTATGGCTACAGCTGTACACACACACAGACATGCACTCACACGCACACACTCGCAGACGCACGCACACCTCACATCTCACCAACAAAGAGGCATTCTGATTGTTCACTGCATCTGGCTCACAGTAGTTTGAATGTATCATGTCATATTGTGCTACTGAGTGGCTGCATGGATACAGTGTTCATGTGGTGGATGCCAGTGAACAAGCTTCATGTCAGGTCTGTAGCCCCTAAGACTGTTGTCAGTATCAACACAACTGTGTGTTACCATGGTCAAAGCCTCCACGAGAGAGATCTCTGTCTCTGTCACATCCTACAAACACACATGGGGTTCATCTTTCAACTCTTGGAGTCAAGTTAACACATGAAGAGCTTCTGATCCTCTCTGCACCTGTGGACTTTCTCACCAAATATAACAAAACACCAAAGCTGCCCTTCATATAAAAAAACATCATAAATTCATCAACATGTTTGATTATAATAAAATAAATGCACCACAGTTTTGTAAGTTCTTCCATGTACAGTGGGCTGGAGAACTCAGTGTACTGTCATTTAAGAACACATGCAAATGCATAAATGAGCTGGATCAATCACACAACACATGAGCTGCAGATACTTGTATTTCCAAATGTGTCTTTTGAAGTTATTGAATAACAAGGAACAAGGTTCATCACTTTCTTCTTCATTTGTATTTTTTTTTGCCTTGAGATATCGATAGCGATAGAGACAGCGATAGAGACAGAGATAGCGATAGAGACAGAGATAGCGATAGAGATACAGACAGAGATAGCGATAGAGATACAGACAGAGATAGCGATAGAGACAGAGATAGCGATAAAGATTGCGATAGAGATAGTAAGGGGCCGTGTCCACCAGACGCGTTTTCAGCGCTCTGGGCGTCTATTTTACATTCAAACCCTATTGAGTTGGGCGCTCACAGCGCTCAGTGCCCTCGGCGGAAAAACGCCCTCGGCGCTTCTTTATGTCGCGGCGGTCAGAGCGCTTCGAGTTGAAATCTGTTCAACTTTTAGAACAGCGCCGCGCTCGTCAATGTCACTTTTCCCCGCACTGACCAATCAGAATCAAGAAGGGGCGGGACTTACGTTACCGACAGCAACACAACCGGAGACGTGGCTCGGTTTATATCATGACCCACACTTGTATTGAAGGTAGCCGACCTCAGGGTCCATGTCAAAAGCTGCCGCTAATGCTGTTGTGTATTTCTGACACTCGTTGTAGTGTTTACATTAAAGTAACATTGCAGAGTTTTTCGGCCTTAAAATAATGTTTCCAGACTCATTGCAATGGTAGAAAAATGGTTAATAGGATGAATGGTGCTGCCGCCGCAGCCTGAGCGGGGTCGCGTCGGCTGAAACTGCACTATGTAACTTCCCTGCACGGGTACGAAACACCGCCCCCCCTTCTCCCCCCTCCTCCCCCTCCCCTCTGCGCCGAGGGAGAGACGTGGTGGGTAAAAGCGAAACTACGGTTCTCCTCCGCTCGTCCTCGCCGTTGTTGCCGCCGCCGCCGCCCCCCCACCCCACACACCCCCTCCCCCGACCACCCACCACACAGTCTCCTTGCAAACATGTGGGAAATACTGTCGTTTATTAATGGGAATAAACGCTGGATGCGCTCGCTGATAAGTTTCGTTTTCGTTTTTCCCCCCAGACGATAGCGCTTCTCAACCAGATGGTGGAAGCACTGAGCTGAAACTCCGCAATGTTGCTTTAAACAAGGCAGGAACACGGAAGTGTCAGAGGACTCGTTTTGTAACCTAGCAATAGTGGCATTCTGACGAGGGAGATAGAGAGCGCTAAGCGCTGTCAGAGCTAAAAACGCGCTTGGTGGACACGGCCCCTAATAGAGATAGCGATAGAGAAAGAGACAGCGATAGAGATACAGACAGAGATAGCGATAGAAATAGCGATAAAGATTGCGATAGAGATAGTAATAGCTATAGATAGATAGATAGATATAGCTATAGATAGCGATAGAGACAGAGATAGCAATAGAGATTGCGATAGCCATAGCCATAGAGACAGATAGCGATAGAAATAGAGATAGCTTTAGAAATAGATAGAAATAGAGACAGCCATAGAGATAGCGATAAAGATTGCAATAGAGATAGAAATAGAGATAGTGATAGAGATAGAGATAGCAATTGGGATAGTGATAGAGATAAGGAGAGAGAGAGAGAGCACCTTCATGGTAACTCACCCCCACTCCACCTTCGTGTCCACTCCTGTTGTGTTGTGGGATTGCACTTGCAGCACGTCAGTTTATTATTTGCATGTTTTCCCAAGTTGCAGTGCACTGGGCTCTATGGGTCACCATATCTGTTTTGTGATGGGTGTAATTATCCATACAGACACAAGCACCTTCAGTCTCATGGCGGCGTGTCAGCTCTGATGAGATGGGGCTCATTAAAAACAAAGATCTAAGTGGATGTTCCCTCCAGCTGCCGTCACAGTTTGATGGGCCTGACGTTTATCACTCTAATTGCAGTTCACCACTGAGATCTATCAGCAGCTCAGATTGACCCCCTGCTTGCTCCAGAACATCCACTATAATCTCTTTATGGATCAAAAGATGGTGATATTCTAGATTTCTTTATTGCCATCAACCTATGTAATGGAAAAACAAAACCAACAATGAATAGATATTTACATTATCATTTACAATGAGCTGAGGAATAATATCTTTTTAATGTATGATCGGTGCTGTGCTGCTGCTGGAGCCTCAATTTCCCTGAGGGTAACCTCCCAAGGGATTAATAAAGTACTATCTATCTATCTATCTATCTATCTATCTATCTATCTATCTATCTATCTATCTATCTATCTATCTATCTATCTATCTATCTATCTATCTATCTATCTATCTATCTAGTTGCTAACAGTTAAGCACTAGTGAATGAAACAGAGAGTAGATTAAATAAATAAACTGTGACTTATTCTGTTGTATTTGTTGTTGTGACCTCTGACTGTTTAGTGACAGTCAGAGGTCACCCGTGTCCCGCTCAGTGAATAATCGGCTTCAGAGTGATATATTACATTATAACAACCCTTTGTACTTTAGATGTATTGACCTTGACTGTAACAGTATTCAATTTGTCTTTATTTTACTCCACTAACATTTTTAGACAGTTAGCCCTAATTCAAATATGTGATTGGACGAAATTCTATGCTAATGCAGAGTACAACAGAAGTATACCTGTACTGTATACTTCAAACGTGGCAGTAAGTCACTTTTGAGAGATATTGTTGGCTTGTTTTGTTTTTTTGTGGCATTAATATCAAATAGAATATGACCAGTCTTGTTCTGTATTTTGACTCATGACTGTGAGACACACACATGTCGTTGTGATGTCAGGAGGTGCTGAGAGACACACTCATCGTTTCATGGCAATAAGAAGACATGGAATAAGAGCAGATACTGCAGTGACTTCTCTGTATGTGAGGAGCCTGTGGACAGGATGCACAAAATGACCCTCACTCTTTTTTCTTTTTTTTTTTAAGTATATTTTCACCAAATTGCGTCACCAGTGTCAATTTTTTTTTTGCATTGAAAAACACTGACAGAGTAAACTAAACTGTCATAATGAAAACATGACAAAATCTTGTTCATAAACGATGGTGTCAAGACTTCTCATTTTGATGACACTGACAGTTTCATTGACATGAAATATAAAGAAATAAATGTGTGATTACCTTGTTGTCGTCCAAATATGTATTCATGTATGTATTTACGGACAGTTAGTATGTGTATGTGTTCTATCCTATGTGGTACAATATTGTATTCCACTGTTGTTCTTTTGGCAGAGGGACTGTCGATGAAAACTAGCTTTTTAAGCTAATTCGGGTGCATTTACATGTGTTTTTCATACAATGTTTATTAATGTGCATTGTCCCTTTTCAAATAAACTAAACTGAAACTGAATACTTGCTTTTGAGGAATGAGCTATCCATTTTGAGCAAGTGATGCACTTTTGCAGGTTATCCACTAGGTTTTGCAGTTTGTACTAATTGTTTTGAGAAATGCACTAACTGTTGTGCAAATGTTAATAGTGATGTGAGAAATGCACCAATCAAAGCGACGGAGAAAAACTGTAATGTTCTGTTGGAGCCACCAATCACACATTAGTAGAGTCTCTTCACTGAACAGAGAAGTCACTGGTGCAACTGCAGCTTTAAAACACCCAGCATTCAAGACCACTACCCCTACTGGAGTTTACTACCACTGGTAGTTGTGATATTTAATTTCATAATACTCTGTTGCACACCTATAATATTGGTCTTGATGATGATTTTATTTCCTCAGTGTCATCTTTCTAGGTTGTGGGCAGTGGTGCGAACATGATACAGAGCTCTGTTCTCCGGTGCAGGTGCTGACAGATTTATGAATAGTGATATAAAACTAACTACCACTAAAAACCCCAACGACTTCACTCACAGAGGAGAATCCTCTATCATCTATCCTCATTAGGCCTGATGGTCTTTTATTATTGTGGACATTATGTGAGCAGTGAAGGAAGATCACCTACCGATGTCTTGATGGAAGACAGTGACTTCAGTTTCTGTAGGAGTTGTTGGCTCTGGAGGAGAGAGAGACGTGACACACCACATTACATTTCTGTACAGTTTCAACTTGCTGAACGTCATCACATCTGATGAATTCAAGGTGCGGTTTAGCCTAGCTTAGCATGTGTCTCATTTGATTAGTCTCGGCACACAAAAACACATGTAGCGACTGTTAGGGATGGGCATTGATAAGAATTTAACGATTCTGATCATAGGCGGCAGGTGACCCTTGTGCACTTTGCCTTAATGATGAGCAGTGGAAGCTGATTCATTGCACACATCTAAAGTAAAGTTTATACAGCACATAGCCAACAGGTGAAAATTAATTAAATATTAGAACATTATGCTGTTTGGTGCTTCAATAAATTGCCAATAACAATGATGAGGTCTATAAATTATTTGGAAGGTGCTCACACTCACTCAATTTTATTCTTATTTTCTTACCTCAACCAATATTTAGGCCAATATATTTTGTAACTTATGTTATGAAAATAATTTAGAAGGCCTAATTATGAAAAAAAAAAGCCTAATAAATATTGTAAATGTTTCATGTTTTTTGATTATTGTTATTATTTGTTTAGAAATCAGGCCAATATGTACATAACAACAATAACTGTATGAAACACATTGATTTCTGATCAGAGTGACTGCTGACTTCACAGATAAAGACAACAGAATCATCTAAGCCTGGCTGTTAGCCTGGTCTGGAGCAGGCTAGCTGCAGAGAATAAATCACCATAGTAACTTGATCAGGATAAATGTAACCTGCTTTCGAACAACTGACTTGAGGCTAAATTAAGCCAGGATAACAGACCATAACCAACATAGCCCGGCTTAATCCCTTATCTAGGTTTCGAACAACAGGCCCCGCGAGCTGATAAACTAAAGGCTCGCAAAAATAACAATCCAGTAAACAGCGACATCGACTCTCGACGTGAGAGCAGCATGTGTCCGCACGACAAAGTGTCGGGTTACAAAACAAACAGGCAAGGCAAGGCAATTTTATTTGTATAGCCTGTTTTTACAAACAGGCGATACTGTCAAATCACTCAATCAACCCCCACACTTTAGAGGCTTCTGTCTCGACGCCGTGTTGTTTGGTTCGGAAACTCGCGCATTTGCAAAAAATCAATCAATCCCAAGAATTGATCCAAGTTGGAACCGGTTCTGAAGAGGAAGCGGTTTTCGATTCCCATCCCTAGAGACTGCGACTGTGTGTGGTTTAGAGGAGGTTTAGTGAAGCTCACCAGTGCAGTGGCATGTTTGATCTTCTGGACGATCCCATTATGACCAAGGTACTGCAGAGAGAGCCAGAGAGGCAGCGCTCGCAGCTTCTCCACCGGCTGACTGGAGGTCAGCCCAGCTGCCAAAGACTGAGAAACACACAAACACACACACACATTGAGCAGTTAGGCAGGTGAAGAGATAAACAGCTAATCCATCTTATTATTATTTTTCTGTCTCTCACACAGACAGTGTTGGGCATGCTATTTTAAAAAAGTAATTAGTTATAGTTACTGGTTACTTTTCTCAAAAAGTAACTGAATTACTACATTATAAAAGTAACTAATTACCAGTAAAAGTAACCATTGAGTTACTTTTTTATAAAATGCTCAAATATGTCAAATTACTTGGACTCGCCCCTCTAACCTCGCGTTCATCTGGAACTGACCAACTCACTCAGTATCTCGTTGTATGGTCACATGAAATGACAATAAAGTATTCTATTCTATTCTGTTCTAAAACACTGAGGTCACCATAGTGATACTTAAACACCTGATTTCGAAGTTAGTAGAAAATCTCCACCAAGTCCAAAGTTACAAATTCATGCATGGCTCCATGAAGGGACCTTACCAGAGCGGGATCTTCATGTCTGTAGAGGGTGACTGCAGTCACAGCAGGCAGCCCCAGCCACTGGCCTGGTGTCAGTGTCATACTATCACTTCTGGTGGCCGCCTGGAACGATACACACAAATACAAAGAAAATCAATCAAGAGTGAAACAAGATGGTGAAAGTTCTCTCACAGGCTGCACCATTGTTCATAAACTATGATCCTTAGGTTTGTTTCACATCTTTTTGCCATTGCAAAGCAAAACAAGGGGAGCAGCAACCTCTGACATAAGAATGCACGGTGCTGATGTTCTTTTCATTTGCAATAATAGAATGATAATGTTTTAAAGGTTCAGTCTGGAGTTTTGTGCCTAAAAATAAACATTAGACTTGTGAAATGAAATTCATCTTAGTCACCACCTATGGGCTTCTAGTCCTGTGTGGTGGTAGCTATGTCTGCAGCGCCCCTCCCCCTGCCAGTATTTTGGTCTTTTGCTTTGTTTTTTTGTGCACGTGGACGTTTCTGGGTGGAGAAAGCGAGAGAGTCGCTGTTTTCTCTCCAGCCAATGACAGAGCTCAGGTGAAGCTACGTGCAGCAGAGTAGGAGGCTCAGGGCTGCTAGTCGCACGAGCTGTCCTGGATGTTAGCGAGTGCTAGCACGTCTCTCTCTCTCAGCAGCAGTCAGGAGTGCAAAGAAAAAGAAACACAGCCCGAGTGAAGTGCTGGAGCTTCGGCTAGCAGTAGCGGTTAGCATCCGCCGCTAACACCCGCTTCCCAGCTCACCACAACGGTATAACAACATAACACTGGAGGCTCCCGATGTTGGTGACGGCTGGGTGTTGTCCCACGGCTCCAGCGCTTCACTCGGACTGTATTTGCTTTCCTTTGCGGTCCTGACAACTGCTGCTGTCAGGGGCAGGAGGCTACACAGTTGAGCCCGAGAGGAGGGGCCCAGTTTCAATATTTTGTTTACAAACTGCAACGAACAAAACTCCAGACTCTACCTTTAACAGTGCACATATTGACCTTGTCTGTGTGTATTTAGACCTGTGTTTTGTGCAGCCTTTTGTTAACCTGAGAGTATTTGTTTTATGCTGGGTGTGTGAATCAAACATTTGAATGTGAGATTACCATGACAGCAGATGTGGTCTGACCCAGTGCCAGGGTTGCCAGGTTGACCCTGCAGAGCAACAACAAACAACAATGATGATGATGATGATGATGGAGCTGGGAGACTTCAGACACTTATTAGACCCGACAATATCAAAGCAACAATGCTGATGTGGTTTTACAGAATGGACTGATGAAGTGATGCTGGCTGTCATTTGAAACCAGTCACCTTCACCAACCGGACAAATATCAGGAAATATGATCACAGTCTCTCCATCCTGGGTTACAGTATCTAAAAACATTACAATGTCACAGTGAAGATGACTTTTTACCACTTTAACATAAAATGTCAGAACTTATTTTCATCCTTGTAGACATTTTTGTAAAATTACATCATAATTAGTCTATGCATTTGTGTTTATGTGAGGTCACAGTGTGACAGTGATGAAATTCCCTCAACAAGCTCCTGATATACTGGATCTATGACCTTTGACCATCAAAGTCTATTCAGCTCATATTTCAGTCCAAGTGAATGTTTCTGTGTGACTATCCTATCACAACCACAGGAGATAACCACATGCTGATGAGATGTTGTAGGACTGACTCACCCCTCCACATGAAGCCAGATGTTGTACTGATCACACAGGTCCTTCAGGCGACCCAACTTGTCTGTATGACCTGCCCCGGGGGTGCCTGGGGGGGTAAACACACACACAGAATTCAAGTAACATTTAAACTACGGAAAAAATAGTAATCTGTAATAGACCGAATCGCCTTGTTGTTTACAACTACTTCCGGGTAGAAAACCAGCACGTAATTTGAATGAGAACAGTAGTAATGAACGAGAGTTTAGCTATATATATCATATTTTTCACGTCCTGTCACCGTTTAGACAAATCTGAAATGATTGAAGAAACACTACTATTTCTCTGTGTGTGTTTTGTGTTGCTATGTGTTGTATTTATTCAGTTTGGGGGAATCTAGAAAGCGTCTAGAAAGCATCAGTGGCTGCAGCTGACAGGGACAGCTAACGGCAGTAGCTAAGCTAACAGCAGCAGCTAAGCTAACATCAGGAGGTCAGCTGTTAAAACCCTCCCATTGTCGGACACGACATGAAACTACTTCAGTTAGCTCAGTCATGTTGTAACTCAGATATCCGCTGGAGAAAATATTTTTTCAGACGTTTATTGAGTCACTGAGTTATTAAAGTTAAACAGGTAACTGTTAGCCCAGCTAATCTATGATAACCATGACTAATTACAAAAATGTGCACACATAAATAGTAATGTTTGTCCAATCACTGGTTTTATAAACTTTACAAGCATCAGATTAGTCTAAACGGCGATATAGTGACGTGAAAAATTTGATATAGCTAAACTCATCCGTCACTATTGTTCTCATGCTGGTTTTCTACCCAGAAGTAGTTGTAAACAACAAGGCGATTCGTTCGATAGTACTAAACTTATCTGTCGATCGACTATTACAATGATCAATAATGTCTGTAACTGCTGACATGGACAACTTGCATAACACGCAGACAGAGCGAGTGTCTGTCTGTGAGTGTCCTTCACCTGCGTTAGCGATCAACAGCAGAGGCAGCTTCCCAGCCTCCACATCCTCTCTGATCAGTTTGTCCAACAGGGCGACATCCTGACAAGGACACACACACAGGACATGAGCCACAGTCACTCTCACTCCATCTACCTGCTCTGTTGTGTGTGTGTGTGTGTGTGTTTCATCTGTGCTCTCCTACCATTTGGTGCTGGGATCCAAAGAGGGTGTTGCATGGGACTGTGCACAAACTGGAGAGAGGAAGGCCGAGCTGAGGACACAGAGAGAGACAGTCAGTTTCTATTGGGTATGCAAACAGATGGAATACAGTCCTGTGAAGAATAATTAAAGTATCTATCTATCTATTAATATGTATACTTATATGATATGATTTATTCCCACCTGTTGCTGCTGTTTTCTGCAGGTGTAGGTATGATTTAATGTGCCATGAATGTATGCAAAAGACAAATTTCCACTAAGATGGACAATAAATAAATCCATCCACCCACCCATCCATCCATCCATCTATACAGTATGTACTGCATAATATTTAAATGATAGTTATCATCATCATTTCAATTGTTCTACCTGAAACTGCAATATAATAATAATATATGTATGTGTCTTACAGCAAAGGCAGAGGGTTGGATCTGGGATTGCCTCAACTGTTATTCTATAACAATATTCTAATGAAGGTTCCATCCATACTGGATTTAAAGCAGCTATTTGTAAGTTTTGTGTTTCTGTATGCATGTACGTATGTGTGTGTGTCTACCTGGCTGCAGAGGTGTTGTCCCAGTCCAGGCCTGGAGGACGCACTCTGGTAGATGATGGGCTGTTTGGCGCTCAGCACTGAATAACCTTCAGAGGCGTACTCCTCATAGCGGGCGTTGATGATGAGCCGACACACTTTAACCAGGCCGTCCCTGTTGTCCTCATGGAAGTAGGCCGAGGCGTTGTCATACCTGAGGGACACGTCACATCCAGGTGGAAAGACTCAATACTGACAGCCAAGACAAGACCCTGAGTGTTGAGCTGCTCAGACTGAAAGACATGTTATTACTGTATCTCATTAATAGTGTGCCTATGACAGCTCTTATAAATATATTACACACAATAGTCTGCTTCAGGCCAAAGAAACTATTTTATAAGTTTAGAATTTTTACCCATCTGCCATATTCAGAATAAAATAATACATTTACTGAAACCATGTATGGTAAACAGGAGCCTTCTGTGAGTCTGAGTGAGTCAGTCTCCATAGACTCCCATGTTAAAATATCCAACTTACAGTTTTTTTTACGATCGCTAGGACCCGTTGTTCAGTACTTTAACACTTTTTCAAAACTCTTCACACAGTTACCACAACATCAGCCTGTGTGGGCTATACAATTAACACATTTTTTCCCATACTCGTTCATTTCACCTATATTTTTATGATACGCTAGTGCTGTTCCCCTCTGAGTCCGGGGTTAGCTGTTATCAACATCCGGGGTCTGTAGGTTGACCTACTAACCTCTAACCTGGATGATGTCATCTCTGAGCGCCGCGCGGCTTGTTGCTACTGCTAATGCTACGGTTCGTTTCTGCGTGTTTCCGACTTGTCAGAACAAAATGAGCAGCTGGACGAAGTTCAGCTTCCACAGGCTTCCTCTCCGCAACCTGGACTCACTAAAGCTCCGGCTAGTTGCACTAAAAATGGACCCGAATGGCGAAGTGGAATCATTATTATCAGAATGAGCCGGGCAGCGCACAGCGATGACATCATCCAGGTCAGAGGTTAGTAGTTCAACCTACAGACCCCGGATGTTGATAACAGCTAACCCCGGACTCAGAGGGGAATAGCACTAGTGTATCATAACAAAATATTGGTGAAATGAATGAGTTTCACAGCAGATAATGTGTTATTTAGAGGCTGCATTCTGCTGCCCTGTAGACTTTCATTATATGGATATACACGGCTCTCGGCTGGAGCTAATTTTGTCGGAACGACTTGTAATGACACCAAAGTTATCTGGGTGAGTAAATGATCATATTTTATGCTAGAAATAAGGTCCAGATTGTAAAAAACGGCAATTCCCCTTTAACTTCTTTTACACACAAGCTCAACTATGACCAAAACAGTAGATGTTAACTGATACATTTTCATTTGCTTTCACAGTTTGTCAAAACAGAAAACCTCATGAGCATGAAATTAACTGTTTTGTTTAACAGTTTTGAAAAAGTGTTTAAAGTGTTGACTAACACTAATAGCGATCATAAAAAAAGACTGTAACAGCAGAAATAAACATGTCTACAGCCTGGTAAAAAAAAAAAAAAAAAACTCTGGTCTCTACGGTTCATTTCCTCCTTCATGGCAACTGTACAGGGACTGAAATTTTATACAAGTTACTTGATTAAATTTCACTGAAGGTTAAAGTCTGCATATTTGAGCATGTGCTGCTTTATACTGTCTATCCTGGTGCACAACAGAAATGTCCTAAACTTCAGCTTCCAGCATTAGAAGAACATACTACTGCAGGATTTAGTATCACATACGCCTTCATCCAGTGAAGGAAGATCATTCAAATACAGGAAGCAGAGCCCAGAGGTCTCTCAGTACACAAGTGGAAAATTGTAGAAAATTGTAGAAAAAACAAAGTTCATTCATGAAGATGATTTATAGTGTTTTTATCTAGAGTTGAAATATTTGCCATCTTGAGGGACTAGGCATTTTTAGCATATTTAGAATGATATAGAACTTCTCTGCACATGAATAGTTAGTGTTGTGACAGTAGATTGTGATCGTCTGTGGCCTCAGTCGTACCTGAACAGTCTGCAGATCCACAGCGTGGTGTCAGACAGGATCCGGGTGGTCAGCTTGCGCAGGCGCTCTCTGTCCAGCACCGAGATGTAGGCCGCCAGGCTGTGACCCAGCAGCGCCATGTGACCCTGTTCACCCACATTCTGCATCCTACTGGAGACACCAAAACTGTACGCTGAGGACACAACTCAGATACTAAGCTTCAAAATAAGAAATATGAAAATAAACTTAATTGATTCAACTGTGTTTTATAGCTTTCACTGCAGTAAAATTTATATTTTATCCTACTGTATAAGCTTTTTCCTCTCCAGGTACTCTGTTCTGATCTGTTTCATACTGCTTTTACTTTTATGTCCCGACTTGTTTCATTCTGTTTTATCACTTCTTATCTCTTGTTATCTCACTTCATTAGTTCTATCTCATTTAATTGCATCATTACATTCATCACCTTACTGTGTTGCTCCTGCTCTCAACTTATGTTGTAGGATTCTTGTGTGGCCTGTGTAGCTTGCTTGGGCTTTCATGCATTTTATGCCAGTGTTTTTGGTTCTTCTGTCATAGTTCTTGTATATTTCCGCCTTTGTTCTTTTATGTATAGGCACTTTTTATTAAATATCACACTATTATTCCTTACTGTTGGCTGGGCTTGTCCTCCGTCTCCTCCTCTTCATGAATGAGGCTGTGAACTAAGTGCAGAATAGTGGCGACATCCTGACCACTGCACAGAGAAAAAGAAACTAATGATCATCTTCAGCTCCTCGCCTCCTCTCCACAATAACAATCATTTTCTTTTGTTTCCAGTCACTTCCTTCAGAGACTGATGGAGGTGTATGTGTGTGTGTGTCTTACTCTCCCTGCAGCGGTCCAGGGATGTTGGTCCTGCTGAAACGTCTCTCTGACCCCACCTCTCTATACAGATGGACACAAACGCAAAAATGTGAAGACGCTCCGCTCTGATATATACTGTCATCTTACATTCTTGTGCTCTTTCGCTGGAAATTCAACCTTGAATGGACTTTTTTTTCCATTTTCCATGATTGAGATGCCACAGAATCATCTGACTTGTATTAAATACAAAACGAAGAAAAAAAAAAAGTCTCCTTTTACCTCTGTCCATCTTCCAGGATCTTCATGGCCTCACTCAGATTCTTGCCCACTTGAACCAGCATGGAGTCCACCATCATCTATAGTGTATGTGTGTGTAGGTGTGGGTGTGTGTGTGTGTGTGTGTGTGTGTGTGTGTGTGGGTGTGTGCTGGGACAAGAATATGAAAACAAACAGATTAAAATCAATCAGTACACACACGCACAGACACAAATGTAGACAGACAGTGTGTAGTGAGCACACCACACCTGTGATACTGTAACAGTAGCTGACATGAACCATTTAACTCAGTGGTTGCCGACCTTTCTTGACTCGTGACCCCATTTTGACATGACAGATTTTTGGTGACACCAACATTTTTTTGGGGCCAGCTCAGATATTTTTATATGCTGCATTTTATTTGAACTCAATTTATATTCAAGAAAGTGAAAGTATAGAATACTGTTGTTTAAGATTGTGTGTGGTGTTTTTAATCAGAATTTAAAAAAGAATAATAATTATTTAAAAAAGATTTTTATCAGAAATTTCAGGCGACCCCATTTGAATTTCAGGCGACCCCACGTGGGGTCCTGACCCCAAGGTTGAAAAACACTGATTTAACTGGACCTTTACTGATTATTTGGAATCAAATGAGAACAGGTGTTTGGTAGTACAGTACACCTCTCTGGTGTCATAAAGACGCAGGGTAGGCTGAGAGAATAACAGCAAACATGTTCAAATAGAGACCTCTAAATGTCATTAAAAATTAAGACTTTCCTATCACTGTATGACTGAACTGTCACAGCAAATACTGGTTCAGAGCTAGAATTTTTATTTTATTTTTATGATTACGATGATCCTGGATGTTCCCTGAGTGGCCGACTATGAGATGGTAACTCTACACACACACCACACAGCAGAGTGCTGAGACAGTCTACAGGAGTCTACAGGTTTCCTGGCTGCTCTGGAACTGCAGGGAAACAAAGGAACAGTTCCAATAACTTTTGACAGCTTTGTGTGTCTTGCTCGTGTTACTCTAGTGTATATAGTAGTAAACCTCCTCCATTAAAAGAGTTTATAACACTTAGATAACAGGGGGACAACTGTGTGACTGTGTAGTATAGAGTTTGGTAGATCAGCCTTCTCTGTTAGAGCTACAAATGACTGGAAGTCAACACAAGAGTAAAAACAGCTTTACTGGCTTTAAAACCAAGATGGAATCATGGCTAAAATCAACCCAATCATCAGTGTGAAACTACATTGCTGTAGTTGCAATGTTTGTTTGTTTTTTAATTTAGTGAAATCTTGTTATTGTTATTGTATGTAGCAGATATGTTTTCTGTTTCCTGTCCAGGACCTCAGATGAAATTTAGCTGGAGCTAATTCTGGTAGGGCTGAGAGCTGTGCACTGTCCCTGTTAAAAATAAACACATAAATGAATGAATAAATAAAATGGAGGTGTTCACTATTTCATTATTACAAAAGAAAGGAAATACATAGTGAAACACAAGCAAATAGAGCAGGAGAGAGGTCAATAACAAGGCTTTGTACCAACAACTATGACCAGCTCAAGCTAAGCTAACAAGCTAGGCTGAAAACACAGAGAAGCTTGTTTTCATTTCCAGCAGCTCAATATGTCCAGGTCTGACAGGCTGACTCCTTCCTAATTAGTCGGGTTGGAAACTTTCCGGTTAACAGGAATGTATGGGAATAAACCAGAATAAACCAAAAATTTACAAAATTGAAGGTTGGCCTTTAACATGGAACTTAAATATAGTTGAGAAAAGATATATACTATACGGGTGCTGGGCGGAGTGATTTCAAAAGCAAGTAGTTCAGAATATTTGCGTCATGTGTCGTAATGTTACATAATTATGCGTTATCATAGCGTGGTGAATGTGCAGGTCACAACTTGTCCACCACAGTGTTTTGGAGTTGTTGGATTGTGTGTTTAGTTTGATGAGAGAAAGGCAAAAGTACCGTGCAGCTCACGTCTCTGTCCCGCTGATCAAAAAACAGCTTGCACCGACAATTAAAGGTAATGAACCTATTCCTAAAACTATAGGGATTATGGCAATGGGCCAATTTGGCAAAATGTTGAACTATCACTTTAAGGTTTTCTTGTGTGCTACTTATAATGCATAACTGATAACAGGAAATCAAACAATACATCTTTGATGTCAAAATGACAATGTTAATCCATCTCATTGGTTTTTTATCAGCTCTCTACATGACTGGCTTTATTGATGATCAGATCTAATAGGCTCTTTACACTTCAGATATGGTGGTTCTTATCAAGCTCCTTCTTCTCCTCCAGGTTGTAAAGTCTGAAATGTGTCCAATAGCTACTCCACTCAAGCCAGAGCAGCTTGAATTACTTTTTCCTTTATGTTTCCCATAGCTCAGGCTGCACTTTGTTCTCTCCCACACCGAGGAGGAATACCTGGGCAGAACCTGACACCGCGCCCTCTCTGGAAAGTGAACTGACACTGTTACAAGACTGAAAAACATTAGCTGATTTCTTGGCATTTATGAACTGATTCTGAATTGGCAGAGACAGAATTGTGATTCTACTGTGAAACATCTTTTCACACTCCTAATAAAGCTAAACTACTGTCAAGCCCAGATGAATGGTGTGTAGACTGTGTCAGAGCCAAAAAAGGAAACGTGGAGTTACAGGTGGTGTCTGTGGAAAAGGTGGGAAGTGGGATTACATCACACAGCTCAGTGCTTCTCCCAGCTGCAAACACCAGAGCAGCAACCACAGCTGATCTGCCAGTCATATACTTGCATTTTGTTTTGTATTTATTTCATTGGTCATGCTTATTTTATGTTCACCTGGGGTTTTCTTTTTTAAAACTTCTGTTTACATTCAGTGTGTGTATCCTTGAGGTTTTACAAATGTGTGGGGGGCGTGGCTAGCTCTGTCTTTGCTCTATTATGTCTTTAGTCTTATGCTCTGCCTGTCTCTCATGGTCCCCCTAGTGTGGAATGTGTTTATCAATATGTTCTTCATTGTCATAGTCACCTTTTTGTCTTTTTGTGTTGTCTACATTATTATGTGTACTGTTATTGAACCTTTTTTATGTTTATGGGACTCCAGACGGAAATTAGCACCTTGCTACAATCTGGTACATTTACATGTTTTTTTGTCCATTAAGGTGCACTGTCCCATTTTAACACTACCAAGTTTGAAAAGTGAAATGTGCTGGTGTAACTAGACCTCTGTGACCCAGGAACCCCAGACCACATGAGTCCTGTGTAGAATCTAACAAGGTCCATTACATAAAATAATGCCAATATTTCAATTATACATCTATAAACACTTAACAGGACCAGAAGTGGTGTCAGGATGAAAGTAACAGCAACTGCAGTAATATAATCACAACTATAATACATTGAGATGCTGTGGTTTTTTAGCTGTCTCTTGATCCAGATTCCGTATGCCTGTCTACATCATTAAAAACTACTACAGTGCTGCAGGCTGCTACCGTACGCTGCCTCAGACACAAGATGAACACACTGAGCTGCAGTCATTCAACATGTTTCTGGAGATCAATTACCAACAGGGAACATGATGAATCCATGCAGTGGGAAGAAGAACCCTGCTGCACTCACTCAAATACATTCATCCATGGATAAATGGATAAATTGTGCTGCAGCAGTTTGAATTGAACTAGCCAGCAACTGAAGGATGTATGAGACACAGCAGCACAGTGTCCCTCTGCTGTGATCACAGACTAACTCTGCTGCTCTGAAACCTCCTCATGATCCCTATATAGATGTCATTATATCAGAAATATGGTAGTTTTGACATCCGAGTAAGACTGGAAGCAGTGTGCTGCAACATACACACACACCCCTCACCTCAGTGTACCCGTGACTTGTCAGACTATTACTGTAAAACTATTGAAAGTCAGTGTTGTAGCTATTGTGACTGGACAGACATGTTAGTAGCTGTTGCTATGCTAGGTTAGCCTTCAAAAGCTAACGTTAGCATACACAAGCTAACGTTAGCCTCGCTACTCTTTGGTGTGTCTTAAATTGGAGTTGCCTGAACAAATCTTGTGCATGTCATTTTCACTGGTTTATTGTTTAAGTGTTTTATTTATCTCACATGTCACCATCCCAGACTGCGTTGTCATGGTGATACGAGCGTTTCAGACGGTACTGTATGCCACACTCAAATTGAAAATTCCACTCAAGTACCTGAAATTCAGGATTCAGGACACGCCCACTTGTCCACTATATTGTTAATGTCAACCCTACATTGTCTAACATTCTCTATACTGAGCAGTAGGAGGCGCTTTGAATATCAAATATACGTATAAATGAATATACATATGAAAACTACCTTTTAAGGTTGAAGTACAGCACACACTAGTCCAGTCTGGGTCTAGTTGTAACATCACTGATATGTTGTTGTAGCAGTATTGCAGGGTTTCTAGGCAGTTAGATTACAGATACTATCAGCCGTCCTGTGTAACAACATCTGTCATTGGCACACATCTTCCTGGTGGTGGCTGAGACAGGTGCACTGCTGCTGTCCGGCTAGGAGGAGGACAGGAGGAGGACAGGAGGGGGACAAGAGGCTCCTCCGCCTGTCAACTGCTGCGTCCTCCAGTCCACGGACAGCCGCAGTGTCCCCGGCTTCTCTGCCTGTCTCACAGCGGACATTAGAAATGAGGCGAGGAGTCGGACAGCTGCTGCTGCTGCAGTCAAGTCCGTGTTTCACACAGACAGCCCGCAGAGCAGGACACAACACAAGCGGAGCGGAGAGCTAGCTACACAGACAGCACAGCTTCACACCGCGGTCCCTGCTCGATTCCACGGAGCCCTTACCTTCACTGCACACGGCTGACGGTTCGTCCGAGGACGCTGAGAGTCAGTGGCGAGGACAGGCGCGTTGAAAAGGGTCCACAGAGACACGTAGTCAGTGCGCTGGCGTGTGTGTGTCCTGCAGGCTGAACCGGACAGTTTACTTCCTGGACTGCCGCTTGACGTGATTCCACGCTGGCATCGCCGACGTCACGCTCGGCAGAACTGGCCAGTCAGGAGGTAACTGATGACGACGGCGGATTTTTTTTATTACTATCTTTATTTTTATTCACGTAAATTAAACCATTATAATAAAATAGAAGACACGTTAGGCTATCAGAAATTGAGGCTCTTGTTCATGGCAAAAAAAATTCGCATTAGGGTTGTTGATGTCTTTTTCTTAAGGTCCTACAGGACATCTGTCCCACCTGCGACTCTTTCCAGGTGTGAGGCGACTGCACGCCAGTCAGCCTCTAGTCCTCTGTTCTCCAAAATAAAATAAAAAAATAACACATTTTAAAGGGACAACGAGGAGTTTGTATTGGTATTGGGTTATAAAGAAGTCTCAATGTGGATGAATCTCTACGTTACCCACACTTAAGAAAATTGAAGAGCCCACTGTGGCTCTTAACATTAGTGTAATAACTCTTCTATCAGACGATGTAGTCCAAACTTTGTGCAAAATTCTATCAATAGGGCATAATTTAAAGGGATATTTCAACATTTTGGCAAATTCACCTATTGCCATAATCCATAGTCTTAGGAGTAGGTTCATTACCTTTAAAGGGATAGTTCAACATTTTGGCAAATTGGCCTATTGCCATAATCGCTATAGTCATAGCAGTAGGTTCGTTACCTTTAATTGTCAGTGTAAGCTATTCTTAGAACGGAGGAGCGGAGCAGAAGGCTGCTCAGGGCTACGCTATGGAGGCTAAGGGAATTTCTTGGTTTTCCTCATCAAACTCATCAAATACACAACCCAACAACTCCAAAAGGCTGTCGTGGACAAGTTGTGAGCTGCACAATCACCACGCTATGAGATAATAATGGAATGTTACGAGACGGAGTTGTTTTAGAGGTAAATTCATGCAAAACCGCTGATGTGCGTTGCGTTCAGGGACAGTTTTTCAGCAAGCAGTCTCTGTATTTACCCTACAGGTATTTACCTCGAAAACGTCTCCGTTTCGTAACGTTCCATTATTATCTCATAGCGTGGTGGTTGTGCAGGTCACAACTTGTCCACGGAAGCGTTTTGGAGTTTGGGGATTTTGTATTTGATGAGTTTGATGAGGGAAACCAAGAAATCCCATTAGCCTCCGTAGCGTAGCTCTGAGCAGCCTGCCGCTCCGCTCCTCCGTTCTAAAAATAGCTTGCACCGACAAATAAAGGTAACGAACCTACTACTATGACTATAGCTATTATGGCAATGGGCCATTTTGCCAAAATGTTGAACTATCCCTTTAATTGTTTGTGCAAGCTGTTTTTAGATCAGCGGGGCAGAGCTCTGCACCGTGCTGTATTTTTGCCTTTTCCTCATCAAACTCATCGAATAGGCTAGCTACACAATCCACCAACTCTAAAACACTGTGGTGGACAAGTGACTTGCACATTCACCATAATGCAACGTAAGGAGACATAGTTTTCGAGGGCAAATGCGTAGCCGGGACGACATCCCAGTGATTTCAAAAGCACAAGTAGTTCCGAGTATTAACTTAATGTGTCGTAATGTTACATAATTATACAATATTTCATAGCGTGGTGAATGTGCAGGTCACAACTTGTCCACGAGAGCGTTTTGCAGTTGTTGGATTGTGTATTTAGTTTGATAAGGGAAACGTGGAAATACCATGAGCCTCCGTAGCGTTAGCTAAGCAGCTTGCACCAACAATTAAAGGTAATAACCCCACTCCTAAAACTATAGGGATTATGGCTATAGGTGAATTTGCCAAAATGTTGAAATCTCCCTTTAAATGATGCCCTATTAATTAGTAAAAGTCAAGGCAATGAAAAATCCAAGAAGCAGATGGGAGAGGGGATATATTTGTATCTGTATCATCCATCTTCTGATGTCAGTCACTCTGGTCCTCACACAAACAAAGAGCGTGTGAGAATCTAGTATACGATGCCCTGTTGCTCATCCCAGCCTCCTCCTCTGGGACACACACAGGACAAGACTTTAAATGCATACACCATTTGTAGCAGCAACAATCTGTATTGTCTGCCTCTAGGAGTCCCATAGCATGGAATCATGGGAGTTGTTGTCTTCACCACTGAAACACTACATAAAACAGTCTAATGTTGAAAATGTTGAAACACATAGGCTACTGTATACTCAATTTATTTCCTTTGATAACTTAAAGGTATAATATGTAGGAATTCCCCCATCTAGCGGTGCGGTTTCATATCGGAACGTATTGTTGATGTTGCATTCACGTGAAATCGGGCAGACGTCAAACAGACAACAGACGCTGCATGTTATGAAAGCAATATTTGATTTTTGCCAAATACTGGGGCTTTAAAGGGATAGTTCAACATTTTTGAAAATTGGCCCATCGCCATGATCCCCCTAGTAATAGCAGTAGGTTTGTTACCTTTAATTGTTGGTCCAAGCTGCTTTTAGATCGGGGGAGAAGAATACCGAGCGGCGCAGCTACACTACGGAGGCTAATGGAATTTCTTGGTTTTGCTCATCAAACTCAGCAAATACACAACCAAAAAACTCAAAAACGCTGTGGTGGACAAGTTGTGACCTGCACATTTACCACGCTATGAGATAATAGCGGAAAGTTAAGAGAAGTGAAGCAAATACTCGGAACTACTTTCTTCAGTGAACCACTGGTCGGAGGGACACAGTGTGCGCACCTCAGCCAGTGCCGTAGTATACGGACGTAGCTGCAGTAAACAGGCGCTTTTGAAATCACTCCGCCGAGCAGCCGTCTAGAGTGTAAAGTCCGACTTTGCCTCTAAAACAACTCCATCTCACAACTTTCCGCTATTATCTCATAGCGTGGTAAATGTGCAGGTCACAACTTGTCCACCACAGCGTTTTTGAGTTTTTTGGTTGTGTATTTGCTGAGTTTGATGAGCAAAACCAAGAAATTCCATTAGCCTCCGTAGTGTAGCTGCGCCGCTCGGTATTCTTCTCCCCCGATCTAAAAGCAGCTTGGACCAACAATTAAAGGTAACGAACCCACTGCTATTACTAGGGGGATCATGGCGATGGGCCAATTTTCAAAAATGTTGAACTATCCCTTTAAGATTCTGACGCCCAATCACAATGGTGAGCTTCAGCCAGACAAACACAATACTGAAACAGGATCAGAGGATGTGATGTCATTGACAAGCCACCAATAATACCATTACCATGATTAAATGGAAACATTTGTGATGATGGTTGAACACACTGACAACATAAAACATAGGTTTAGTTGTTATTAGATAATTAGATGCATAAAAGTTACAGATCTCTGATACTCTTGACTATTAAAAGCCTGTAAACACTGAAAGAGGAGCTGCACATGGAGGCAGCGTGATCTCATTCATTTCTCTGCAGTTCCTCCTTTAAAACTCTAACAGCTTAGTTATGGGTGACCTACTCTTTTTAGAATGGGTTTTCAAGGAGTCTTCACAGATTGATGTGACTGAGTGTACCACCAAAGCTAAATCCTCTAAGAGAGGCCACTACACAAGCATTAATCTGCCTGTCTGAGAGGGAGCTGCTTCTAACCCAAACACACACTCATAAATGTGTTCATTGTTATACATGCCAAGTGTCCCAGCCCAGCAGGTGACTCTGAGTAAACAAGTCAGTCAATGATCCACTGAGCACAGCTGCTCCTCGGCTTCGAAGTGGTAAGATGGAGTTAGCCTACACTTGTTAGGTTGTAGAACTCGACTGCCTTAGCTCTAACTGAGTCGGTGGAAATCATTACTGACGCTATTGACCGAAAACTACATTCCATAGGTATTTTCATTGACCTGAAAAAAGCATTTGACACCATTAACCACAATATTTTAATAGCTAAACTGGAGAGATATGGCATTAGAGGTGTAGTTCTGGAGTGGGTTAAGAGCTACTTACACAAAAGGTCCCAATATGTGAAAATAGGTGATAACACATCAACTTGCCTGGACTTAATCTGTGGGGTCCCACAGGGGTCAGTTCTGGGTCCAAAGCTATTCATACTATACATAAATGATATATGCAATGTGTCCAATATTCTGAAACTAATATTATTCGCGGATGATACCAATATCTTCTGTTCTGGGGGTGATTTGAACCAACTTGTGGAAACGGTAAACCAGGAAATGGCTAAGCTTCATGTGTGGTTCAATGTAAACAAATTATCACTAAATCTAGGGAAAACTAAATACATGCTATATGGGAAAAAAGGTTGTAATACGAGTATTAACATCCAAGTAAATGGAGTGAATATTGAAAGGGTCAGTGAGAACAAAGTACTGGGAGTAATTATTGATGACATGCTAAGTTGGAAACCACACATAAGACACTTAAAAAGCAAGTTAGCCAGGAGTGTGTCCATACTATGGAAAGCACAAAAAATAATAAATCAAAAAGCACTTCACCTGCTGTATTGGGCACTAGTCTCTCCACACCTGCAATACTGCGCAGAGGTGTGGGGTCACACTTATAAAGGCTCCACACATCCCTTGTTAATACTCCAAAAAAGAGCTCTGAGAATCTTGCATTATGCCAACTACAGGGCACACACAAATCAGTTATTCGTGGACTCAAGAATACTCAAACTATATGACTTGATAAATTACCGCACAATACAAATAATGTATAAGGCCGCTAATAAAAGCCTCCCCAAAAATCTGCAAATACTTTTCCTGGAAAGAGAAGGGAGACACAATCTTAGAGGGAAAAAGATTCTCAGACAAAGAAATGTTCGAACTACGTTAAAATCCTTTTGCTTGTCGATCACAGGTGTCAAACAATGGAATGCATTAGAAGATGATGTCAAAACATCAGAGACATTTAATGTCTTTAAGAGAAAGTATGTCAACTCAACTATTAACCGGTACAAAATAACACAGGAGGGCTGATAAAGGTCAGAGACACGAATCAACAGACACTGTGCTGAGACGGCATGGGAGCATAACAATAACATTCTGTTCCCAAACAATACGTTTAACCAGAGAAAATTGTATGTCAAAGGTCTACACCAGGCTGTTTGTGCAGGATGTTGTTATAATGTCTATCAACAAGGTGGAGATAAATTAAGGTACTAATGCATGCTGTAACATGACTGAGAGATCAGAGTACTGCAGAATTCAACTGAGCCCTGTAACTGACAAGCTGAGTTCAATCAACTGGTCCACGATGGATTTGCTGAGCTGGTCACTGAATGCCATTGACAGAGTGTTCTCAACAAGGCGTGCGGGTTCTGGTGAGCCCAAATGCCCGGACGGGACCTTCATCTCCGGCTACATCTTGGATGGATGGGAAAAGTGGAGAGTCCTCTGCCTTGCCGCACTCGATGTTGAGGACGTCGAAGACGTGTACATTTTCACGTTCATGACAATTGGGATGTTCACCCTAGGATGCGGAATTTTCATGCAATATCGGAAAATGAGGAAGATCGCCTCTGAGCAGACCAATGCCAGGGCGGACAACGCCACTACTCGAGGTGCTGTGGTCGGGATGCGTTCCGACATCACAGCAGTTCGTGAATTTGTGTCAATATTACGAGCTGACATGGCCAAAACTCGGGAGGATATGGCGAGGTTAAGCGCGGCTAAGGCTGCAGAGGAGACGGATGAATAAAAGAATATGGCAAAAAAGGGCTCTTACACCACAGCATACACCATCCCAAAAATAATAAGTACATTGGACGTTGCTCACTGTCGATTGGACCATTCTATGACTTTGTGACATGCCAAGCTACAAGATGAGACTGTTGTTCACTCATGACGGACAAATATGGACACATGTGCAAACACACATCTAATCTATGTACTGTCTAGAGCTAAACTTCAGCTCTGCTTACTACCTGTTGCCAACATGTTATATCGAATGTCATAAGTAAAATATGTTATATCAAAATGTAAAAAACAGAAAAAAGCAAAAAGAAAAGAAAAGACTATGATATGATCTTATACTTATGCCGTAACATATTATGTCAAAACGTGATAAGTAAAAGAATGTTAAAAAAAAAAAAAAAGGAGAAAAGATTATGATAAAGATTTTATTCTGTGGGTAATGGGGGCGGGACTAGATAAGCTTTTGCTTCTCCCGCTTTCCCTTTCGGCCATGTGCATTGTATTATTGAACTAAGATGAAGTGTGATGATGATGATTTAAATTGACATGCCCGAAATAAATAAATTGATTGATTGATTGAGAATCTTACAAACAACTTAAGCTTTACAAAGTGTAAACCTTCAAACTAAATATTAAAGTTCAAGGCTAAAGGTCGGTATTCATTATTGAATTATCTCTGTGACGCTTACTGTGCAAATAATAGTTTGAGAGCTGTGTCACGGTTACATGAAAAATCAAACAGAGCAGGAGGCGGGAGGCAGCACGGTTGGATGCTGTTCATCTGGTGATTGTCCAGTTCTCTGCAGAGTTGTTCTTTGCCATTAACGACTGTCAGCAGGAGTTAATACCTTCTCCTCATTAACATTGTGGAGAGGATCGGAGCTGGCATAAGGCCCCAGCTAGCTGTTACCATGGCCAGGCATGTCTATCTTAACAAATGGAACTTTGGGAGTTGCTATTGCAGGTTACAGTAGGCTACATCCTTTAAACCTAGCTGATATGACTGTTTAAAGGGATACGCCAACATTTTTTTTCGTGTCTTGCCTCACTCCCGAGTCCATGACAAGCAGATAGACACCATCCTTTCGACTGTGCGTGCAGTAACAAGGGAGATACGGGCAGAGCTGGCGCACCGCTAATTAGCTTAGGTTGCTATTAGCTGGTTCGAGTTCAGTGGGCGGGTTCTCAGCCGGCTCCTCCATATGTGGAAAGTATATTCCCACTAAAATCCAAGATGGCGCAGTTCAAATGCCCGTAGTAGGAGCACAAAACAGACTCCCCCAAACCAATGGGTGACGCCACGGGTGCCACGTCCATTCTTTTTACAGTCTATGAGCAGATCAAAGGGTCAGAATGTGTGTATTGTCTCTTGTGTTTTGTGCTGTTATATGTGAACAGACATTTTCTCTTCTGGCCAAGACAAATTTCTCCCAAGGAAGACAATAAAGTAACTAAACTAAAGGCCTCAGTTCACCGTCTTCTATTGGAGACTTCCAGGAGGATAATGCTCCATGTCACAAACCGGTTTCATCAACATGACAGCCACAAACAACTTCAGTGCTCTAGGATATTGGTGGTTAAATTTCCCCTCGGGGATTAAATAAAGTATTTCTAGCATGAAGCAGCCAGATGTTTGGCCAATTAGAAGAAAGCTTTTAAGCAGGCCTCTTACGGTGGCGTTTTTTGGATTGTGAATTATACACTGTACTAACTGAGTCCCAGAATAATAATAATATAGTACAGGAAATGAGCCAGTTCCCCTTTAACATTGTTTTATTTATTTATTTTCCTTTATTTAAAGACTCTTCAACTCCTTGACAGATACAGTTCACCTCAGTCACATTTGCATTGTGGTTTTGTGCTGAAGACCAATTAAAAAGTCAAATTTAGAGTTGAGTTTTAATTTTTCAGTTTAAAAATACTAAAAATCATGTATTTACCATTTATTTGTAGCATTTACCTTTTCCCTGAACAAACTACACAGTTCACCTATCCTCTCTACATGTGTCCCTTACTCACCATAGCAGGTACCTCTTTTAAATATTGTTCTTTAGACTTCTTCAATGTGGCTCTTATATGCTGTTGTAGATAAACCACTTGTATATCAGTCCAGCTCCAAACAGCAGACACACAGATAATAGGCTATAGAATGCTCATCAATATCAAATAAATAGATAAATACATACAAATAAATACATATAGCTATGAAATAAATCATGAAATAATTATATCCGCTATTACCCTCCCTCACTGGAATATAATGGATTGAAACAAATATACCATTTGGAATTAAAATGTGGAGTAAATAAAATCAATGCCCCCTGAAATAAATAAAAAGGTCATTCATAATGTAAAAAAATATGTATGTATGTATTATTATTTTATTTATTTACTCATTTATTTGTATTTATTTCTAAATGTATTCCCTAATCATCTCTTTTTTTAATATAATCTATGTATGTATTTTGTGAATTTCATGCTTGCATTTATTTATTTATGGATTAAAGTGGCATGCAGATGGAAACATGTCCAACATCATCCTCTCATTTGTCACAAGTTTAATTCCATCATGGAGGCATGTAAAGTGCACACAGATTTATCAAAACTAGAAAGCTCTTTTTGTCATCTTATCAAACTCATTCTACAATAGCTTTGTTTTTGTTTTTTTGAACATGCATTCATGCTTTCAATGTATTGTACATCATGCTTGCAAGGCCCCAGTGGCGACAAGCATCCATCATGTCAAGTACGCTTGCAAAACCAAACAGAAAAACTCTTAAGGGAATCAGGCATTCATAGCATAATAATAATAGATGATATAAATTAGCCTACTATGCAAATAATGACATTCAGGGTCTATGGGGGTGGAACACCACTCCCTGCACATGCAGCTGCCCCCCAACTGCACCCGCACACTACTTTAAATATAGTATTTATGCAGTTCATATTCAAGTCATACCTAAATATGATTTTTAAAAACCATGCACAGATACACACTCAGTCACTTGTCTTACTGACCCCGTCCTCTTTTTATCACACGTACAGCTAGGGTTCAGGTTTTTGGTATTGAAAATAGCTCAATATACTTTAAATTTACAAAATATATTCTAAATCTGACAATCAGAGGGTGTGAAACATTTGTGATGACTCAACATCCATATTAATACACACAGAATGCACTGGCCTCTAGTCTCACGGTGGTAAACAGATACAGTAACAGAGCAGACGCTGACAGCCCTTATAATATTATATGACAATGACAACACTACGTATGGGACAGTTTAATATGATGAACGATAACTATACTCAAGTTGAATCTGAAAGCCTTTCTGGACCTCCAAAACAACTCAGTGTGGACTGCACAAGATACAGAGAACTCTTTTCCTCAGGAAGCAGCTTAGATTGGTCCAGATCAGGGGTGTCAAACATGTGGCCCGCAGGCCAAAACCGGCCCACCAGAGGGTCCAATCCAGCCCAACATTTGCCAAGCGTTAAAATTACATCGACAACAGGAGAGGTAATATTGATATATTGTACATGTTTTTCTCAACAAAATTCATGTTTATAATGTTTTGTAAAAGGATAGTTCATTTAATGTAAATATCTTAATAATGTACCCATACATATTTGCACTAAAACAAAGAGAAAAAAAGTCACCCTTTTTTATTTATAGGTCATTATGCTATTATTTTACTGGTCTGGCCCACTTATGATCAAATTGTGCTGTATGTGTCCACTGAACTAAAAATGAGTTTGACACCCCCGGTCTAGATAGTGTTTAGACTTAGCTAGACACCTGACAACAGCTGCTGAATGTATAACACTATACAACACTGCTTGTTCTTGCCAAGTTATTTTTGAAGGAGGACCAATTGGGAAACTCCATCACTCTGATTGCCAACCAGTTGTGGGCCCTTATCACTCAGTTACACAGCACTCAAACAATAGTGTAACTTCATCACTCAGTCAGTCAGCCACATTCACATTTTATAAGGCTGGTCCCAGTGTTGTGGTGGGCAGGGAGCTGGGTCTTTTGCCCCAGTATTAAAATATATATATATATTTACAACAAAGATAACAAATGATTACTGTAATCTCAAACAACCTCTACTTTTGAGTAAAGGGCCAGAGGGACACTGACAGGTTATCATAGAAAGAAGAAGAAATAGACAGCAGTCAACCTTCTCTGATGCTATTATGGCTATGATCAGAGTTCTCTAAGGCTTTCATCAGCAGATACAGTTTTCTTAGTTGCCACCACCTCACACAGATAAGTGGACTTTGAGTGGAGTTGGGATTGTCTCGCTCAAATGACTATTTCTATGAGATTTCAAACCTAGCTTTGAAGCTCTTAAGGGAGATGCTGAGTTTTTATGTCAACACTGCCATCTCCATGACAACTAAGCAAACTACATTTGCTGTGTGATAGCACTCAAAAGCTGTTAGACTGCGATGAGCTACATTGTGTCAGTGATGGCTTTTGAATTACATCTCCTCTGGTCAGTCGTGTTACTGCCGGCTTGGAACCACACCATCATGAAACTAGAGGCCGCTTACAGTACTTGCACCTCACCAGTGAGTGACAGTTACACCCATGAGTCATACCAGTATTTGGACAGCAACGTTTCATAAAGTCAAGGACTGCAGCATTTCTCAGTCAAATTATTCAGAAACAAAACTCCAGTGTGTTAATTGCTGCTTACTCATCTCCTCCAGAACTGTTGATGTCATCTCAGGATTCTTTTTTTGCACAGAGATGCTGATGCCCTTGGTATTGTGGGGAAACATTATGCATCCACAGTCGGTTCCCATGTGTTTCTATGACCATGGGTTTACTGTAAATGTCCTTTCTGGTTGTACCTGCTGTGAAACTAACAGGAGATTGTATTGTGCAAAATGCCTGTGGCTGTATTCAGGAAGTATTTTATCACATCACAACAGGTTCATAAGGAGTGGATAAAATGAACTTGTCTTGAAGTCTGGGTGTTTTAACTTCTGTTATCCCAAACAGAAGGAATGCACAACTCTCCTTTAGCAGTTGCTAAGTTTAACATATATGTTAAACAGTGGTAATTGGCCCAGTGTGAATAATCATGGTTTGATACTGATGTTGCTCCTAGACTATTCATATGAATCAACATGTGCACTGCTGGTATAGAATGTATAACTTATAAAAATAATAATAAAATCTCCTGTGTGCATTTAACTGACTGTACATGGTTTCTGAGGAGCAGCTGAAGCAATCTGAAAACAGCAACCATAACTTCTGACTGTAAAGTACTTAAGACTAAAAACTAAGAAAAATGTCAGTATTTTTTTTTTCTTTTTTTCCTCATTGTTTGCATTTTAAGGCTGTGTCATTCACATCCATTGCAGCACAGAGTGAAACACTGCAGTGGATACAGCAGCAGTCCTAATACAGACGACTCCTGACTTCAACTTCAACCAAACAGGAATGTCATCCAGACAATTACTGCACTGGTTAATCAGGTGAATACACACCTTTCTGGACATTTCCTCCATATTTAAAGTACTTAACGAGTTGTGAACCACTTTGCAGCATTTTAGCATTTGATAAGCCTCAGAACTCCTGGTCTGATTGTCTGTTTCTGTATGTGGAACCACTTACAGTGTGGCTGCTCAAACATTTATCAAACAACAACTGTTCAACTGTGGAAAAAATTTAAGATGTTAGTTAAATACAGACACTTGATGACTTGATGTATGGCTTGTATGAATGTGGTATAATAGTGTTGAATGGTAGCCTCGTCCTCTTCTCCAACCTCCACACATGAATTTCATCTACTGGCAAACTACCTGCAGGTTACACAAGCTCAAACCTGAATGAGTCAACAGGAAGTGCAGTATACAGCAGAGCCATGGTTCCTTCCTCTTCATTTCTCCTCCTGAACAACAGAGAAGCTGCTTCGTCGCCTCTCCACCAGCAAATCCATCTCTGTTCTCTGTCTCTTTTTTTGTTGCTTGTCTCAGTCTAGTAATACCCCACCCCCAGGACTTTCTTCATGTGCTCATACACCACGTAGGAGATGCTGACAGCAGGAATGACTTTGAGGAAGTTGGGGGTGATGCCACGATACAGGCCCGGCACACCTTCATGGGATATGATGTATTTGAACTGTCCCACCATGGTCAGCTTGGGTTTCCCTTCAATGACGGCTGAGGGAGAGGAGCAATGGATGTTACACAGGCTCATAGAAGTACTACACTCTTAGAAATAAGGGTTCTTCTAGAAGGGCTGAGGTTCTACCTGGAACCATTTACTTCTGAAAAAACATTTTTTCAGGAAAGGGGTTTTAAAGGGTTTTTTGGATCAAAATGGTTCTTACTGGAACCCTTAGTGTTACCTAGTTCTTGGTAACACTAAGTAACAGTAAGAACCATTTTGATTCAGAGAACCCTTTTTTTTTTGGAAGAAAGAGTTCTTCAGGGATTGTTGAAAGGTTCTGGATGGAACCCCTAGTAAGGGTTCTGGGTGAAACCAATACACCATAGAAGGGTTTTCTGTAAAACCTCTCATTGGGGGTTCTGGGTATAACCTTTCACAGATGGCTCTAGGTATAACCCTTTATGTTGGGTTCTATCCTCCGAGGTGGAATCTTTATAAAAGGTTCTACAAGGAGCCAAAAAGGGTTCTCCTATGAGGACAAGCCGAAGAACCTTATACGGTTCTACTTAACACTCTTATTTCTAAGAGTGTAGTAAGTTTGTAAAAATGTCTATGTCTACGGCTCACCCTGTGCCTGCATGCGTGTCCGGATGAGAGCGAGCGGATAGGATGCCAGCTGGCCGCAGGTGCTGGAGATGGTGCCACAGCCTAGCAGGACCAGAACTCCTGGATCAGCTGAATCCACACAGAACCTCTGGAGCCAGGCGTTCTTCAGGGTCTGAAGCAAGACAACAAACATGGAAAAGATGAAAAAGACAAGAAAATCAATCCATTTGAATTAATTAAAAATAAAATAGTATAACATTTAAATTCTAATCTGTGACATCTTAAGTGTTGTAGTTATTTGTGCTGCAGATCTGTCATTACTGCAGTGTGGGTGGGACTGGGATGTCATTCACTGAACATTGATTGATTCTTTTTTCTCTTAGGATAAACTAAATTCAAAGAAGTTCAAAGAAATAAGCTGTTAATACTAATAAGAGACAGAAAAAAACAAATGTGATTTTACTGTTAATGATATGTTAATTATTTTTCTGGTTTAATGAATAGACATTATATTATTTTTCTTTATTAAGTTATTTTTGTACATTTCCTCATGTACTGGGCATCTCCTACTCACCACCTGATATTTTTATTGACTGGACTTCCCAGCTAAAGCTGCAGTGACTGATACATTTGGCCACTTCAGACGA
This sequence comes from Trachurus trachurus, assembly GCF_905171665.1. Taxonomy (NCBI): domain Eukaryota; kingdom Metazoa; phylum Chordata; class Actinopteri; order Carangiformes; family Carangidae; genus Trachurus; species Trachurus trachurus. The sequence continues at coordinate 28,096,909 of NC_139905.1, forward strand.
ACAATCTAAAAATAGGAATTAAAACAACAAACCACTACTAACACAAACAGTACAGAGCAGTAGAGCTGGGATTTAATTATTGCTTCCAGTGTGTTCTCTCATCACATGCTATGAACAAACATAGACACAATTTCTCAAACATACTCTATGACCTCTGTAAAGTAAAAAAAAAAGAAAAAAGGAAAACCCTTCTTATCACCCACTGCTTTGGAGAATTTGACCAGCCTCTTGATTTCTTTGGCCTGGATTACAAGCTTTTCCTTTATACTTAAGAAATTCTCAAACCAGTTCAAACCTGTCCACTCACACACTGTATTGTAGACACTTGCGCACACACACCTCATACACAGCCAGGTCGATGCCAGCGTAGGGGATGATGCCCAGTGTGTTTGGCAGGTAGCCCCTGTAGAAAGCTCGAACCCCCTCTGTCTTTAGGATCTGTCTGGCACAATCAGCCATTCCCTCGTACTGTCCCGTCTTTCTTAATGTGAGACGAGTCTTCAGCACCTACCCAGAACAAAGACAGACAAAAAAAACACACAGGGTTTTTCTTTAGCTGGACAAAGAGGACACAACTAGAAGTTTTTCCATCCATTTCCTGCTCCTTGGTCATTGTAGCACTGACTGCAGCCATGGTTGCATTTAGTTACAGTAACAAGCAAACAGCAAAACTAACAAATAGCTTTGAAATTTCTGGATCAACTCTGTGACAAACTGGCAAATTGAAAACTTTGATCAGTGTTTGCTTCTTTTTGCCTCTGTTCTTACTCGTGATGTCAGGTGCTTTGTGAGGTGACAGCAGGTAGGGGAGTTACCTCTGTGGTAAAACAGTACATCGGTTTTAATGAAATGTGGTTGGAATCAGGTTTGTCTGTTTTGTCATTGTCTTGCAACTAGTGCTGTCAAAGTTAACTTAAAAAAATTAACACAACGCTGTTTTGTTTACTTCCGGTGGCGGCTGACCCGTAACCTTTGGTGACATAGCGACAGAGAGCCGATTAAATTACCCGCAGGTCTTTAGAGGTTTACCGTCGGCTGGTTTAATTCTTTTTAGGAGATTAATTTTGGTCTCATTGATTAGTTGTTGAATGTTTAAGTTGTTGATTAGTTTGTTTGAATGAAAAGTGAAGCTTCATGTGTGAACTGGACAGAAGAGCAGCTGCATGGGGCTCTGTGTGTAAGGAAATCACCACCTATAGATCAATAAATAAAAGTTTTACAATGAACCGATAGGTCTATAGCTGTTCAATTTAATTTACAGAGGGAAATTCAGTGTGATGTGGTTGTTTTTTTGTGCACGTCTGCGGTGCACAGCTTGGTAGAAAAAAAGGAAAAACAAAATATGTTGGTGCATGCGCCTAAGTGGTCTGGATGGTTTTGATATTCAACCTGCACTTCAACACATGTAGGCCTGGGTTTTGTTATTATTTCTGTTGGAGGATATAAGCAAGGTGCCTTTTTTGTGCCAAATTTGTACTTCACAGGAGAGAAACTGTGTTCAAAGTTTAAAGAAAGCCATTAAAGGTTCATGAGGCAAGATTTGTGAAGAAATGCACATGCGTTTTACGTTTTTTACTGCTAATGGGCGATGAAGCGTTCAAAACCAAAAAGAATGAGCCCACTCGCGTATCTCTCCGTTGCCTTGAACAGGCTGTGTGCTGCAAAATGCGCTGCAATTCTGGGTCCGAATTTCCCGCGCTGTCCGCGGATGTGACGTCAAATGACGCTGCATGCGCGTCCTCGACAGCTTTCCACCACTTGCGACCAGCGGCGGTCGGCGGATGTCTTGCAGCCTGAACAGTTATGTGAGCAGCGAGTAGAGAAATAACGTCACTTTCTTAAATTTTTATATTTTTTCATGCGAGAAAGTGACAGTTTAGATTCCCAATCTGTTGTCAGTTTATCCAAATAACGTCTGTAAGTAGGTTTGCTCCGACATTTTTCGGAGGAGTGCAGAGCCACACATGAGCGGCAGCAGCGGCTCGTCACAGAGGCTGCAGCCGGGGAGCTGAGCTCATCGGCCGGGCAACCTCTGTTCTCCTCCCAGGGAAGAAAACCAGCCGAGTAACTTCCCCACAGGTTTTTAGAGGTTTTCTGCCGGCTGGTTGAATTGTTTTTAGGAGATAAATGCTGGTCTCATTGATGATATCTAACAGTGGCACTGTGGCAGTCGCATTAGTTCATTTGAATGAAAAGTGAAGCTTCAGGTGTGTGTGAGCAGCGCAGCCTTGGGGCTCTGTACGTACAAAAATCACCATATTTAGGCTACTTCAATAAATAAATAAATAGTTTTACAATGAGCCGATTGATTCATCCGTGGTCAGTTTATCCAAACAACGCCTGTAAGGAAATTCTCCGACGTGTTCGGAGGAGTGCAGAGCCACTAGAGCAGCCGAGCAGCACCAGCGGCTCAGAGGCGGCGGCCTACCCATTTACTGTTTATTAACATCCAAGCGCGACGTGTGTGTGTGTGTGTGTGTGTGTGTGTGTGTCGTGAGAGAGACAGCAGGTAGAGGGGCTGATTGGCAGAGATGAGAGAGTGAAAGCTGTTCTTTTTTTCTGTGAGAGACTGCTGCGGCGGACCCAAACGAAACTGTGGCGGCTGATTAATGGAAAACACTGGTATCAGGGGCGCAACTACCTACTTTCTGGGGGGTATGCAGACATATCACAGGCCCCCCCCCCCCCCCCCCGTGGGCGAACAATCGCTTGGCGCCCCACCAACAAACAAACACAAGAATATATTATATTATTTGTGTTATTTTATTATATAGCCTACAATCAGTGTTGGGAGGATTACTTGTAAAATGTATTCCCCTACAGATTACTGATTACAAAATCTGTTATCGGTAATATTTGGATGACTCAAAGTAATGTATTCTGAATAGGCTGCTTATTGGATTACTTCTTACTTCAAAATCGCCTGCCTGGGCGCCAGGGCCGGTTCTAGGCAGGCATATATGAGGGGGCAGTCAGAAATGTGAAGGGGGCATCATGTGAACACATCATGCTCCAGCACTTTTTTTTTCTCCGTGCTTATAGTAACAGTGTTTTCTTCATTGAATTGGGTTGTTGGCTATGTGTCCAACCCCAACCTGGAGAAATGGATTGCACTTTGTCAGGCCTCTACCTTCAGACCTGTCCAACTCGGGGCCGGGGGGCCAACCAGGGTCTTAGGCCTCTACCTTCAGACCTGTCCAACTAGGGGCCGGGGGGCCAACCAGGGTCTTAGGCCTCTACCTTCAGACCTGTCCAACTAGGGGCCGGGGGACCAACCAGGGTCTTAGGCCTCTACCTTCAGACCTGTCCAACTAGGGGCCGGGGGGGCCAACCAGGGTCTTAGGCCTCTACCTTCAGACCTGTCCAACTAGGGGCAGGGGTGTCCTTACTGTCGTAATGTAAAGAGCCACATTATATGGGGGGTTAGGGGTGCATATACTGTACCTGAAGATGCATTGCAAACCCAGAGGGGGTGAAAAAGGTCAGTAGCTAAACCCCTGTAGGGGGGTCTGGGGGCATCCCCCCCCGAAAATTTTTGTGATATTAACATGTGAGTGAAGCATTCTGGTGTACTCTGAGATGGGGGGGGGGGGGGGTTCTACTATGGTCAAGATTTACAAAACGGAAAGCTAGTCTTACGAATACTAAAAAAAAAAAAAAGAACAGAACATTTTAGAACAGGACAGTGTCCCTTTTTCGTCGGATTTTTGTGCTACTGCAGATAATTTTGTCAACTTGTAATGTACACATTTTTTGAGTAGGCCTATACAAAAATGTGCTTTCTCAACTTCTAAAATTTTGATTTGAGTGGGCAAAACGTTTATTTGAGGGGGCGCTGCCCCCTCTTGCCCCTGCGTAGAGCCGGCCCTGCTGGGCGCCTTTAACACTGAATTTAATCTTACACATGATCTTATAGGCTACAGTGGCTCCTTTAAATTAAATAATATTTAAATGATTTTTTAAATAGCCAATCAGGCTTAGGTTATATTAAAGCTGGGCAGCTTTCTCTGCTCACAGTCCAGACTACAGCCTCTGAACCTCTAATACAAGAATACCCTCCAAAAAATACACAATTTAAAATAGGTTTTGTTTGTGAGTGTAGGGCCAGCAACATGATATTTTGAAAATAAAGCAATGACAGGAGCCACTGTTAAACCTGTAGGCTAACTCTAAAAACCTACCTAAACTCACTTCTCTGCTGAAGTCGGTGTGGTTTTGGAAACAGCGTGACGTTGCCGTTAAACTACGCTCATTATAAACATCACGACAGTCCAGGGTCCTTTTAACAACGTGATCCTGTTGCAGTTTATTAATGTTGTTTACCAGAGACCGGACACTGAAGAGGAAGAAGAGGAATATTGCTGGGCATCCCATAGCAACATTATCAAAATGAAGCCAACTTCAGCGGAGACGGGCGAGGAGTTTAGCGCTTAACCCTCCTTTCTTTCCCCGCATGAGAGCGCTCTGGGCCGGCGGAGCATCCGACGTGAGACTCTGATACAACCTCAGCAGTCGCAAGTTGACCCCCCCCCAACCCCTTGCCTCTTCTGACACACACACACAACATGACTCTCAGCAGCAAGGTGACATAGGGCGCCCACTCCACTAACTTGACGTGGAAATGAGCGGTAGTTAAGAAAACTGGCGAGTTTTTTTGGGTTTTTTTTTTTTTTGGAGAGCGCTCCTGCGCCCTCACAAACCGGCCCTGAGAGGAGGGGGGGTGAGGGAGCGGAGGGGCGCCTAACTAGTGACATGCCTCTCTGTTATTGATCATATCATTTACACAAACAGCTGTTAAATAGGCTACAGAAAATGCCGACTCAAAATCATTTTTCCCCCATCGTTTTGGCGCCCCCTCTAGCGCGGCGCCCCTATGCGCCGCATATAGTGCAAACCCACTTTTTGCGCCACTGACTGGTATAGTAACGTTACGCCGTTTCCAATTCAGCCACAGTGTCACTGTCACAGCATCAATGTCACAGCATCAGCTGCACTGCTGTGGAGAGTTGATGCGCGCTCCCGCACCAGCTTGGCTGATGGCTGCAGTAACCCTGACGGCCGCTACGGCCGTTGTATCGCTAATGAGTTTTATTCCTTGATCTTGCCTCAAGCTCCTTTAAAATAGTCTTTGAATATATACTTTCTTTGTGTTCATACTAGACTAATTTGATGATTATGCATAAATAAATATTCGTTATAAGCTGAAGTCATAAGTGAACAAATGCAGTGTATTCGTTGATAAATTAATCACGATTAATTACAGAAAACTGTGCGATTAATTAGTTCATTTTTTAATTCGATTTGACAGCCCTAATTGCAACGTGTTTCAGTTCAAAGAAAAAGAAAGACTGAGCTTTTAGAAAAGTTCAAGCTGATGAGCCTTTTAGCACCCGACCTGGATCTGTCCCAACTTTTGTGAACACCTCCTCTACCTGCCAAAAACTAAAGATCCAACTCTGATCTGAGCAGTCAGATCTCCTGTCCATATCCTCAATGTGTACACATCTTTTAACGCATTTTCAGTAAGAATCCAACATCTTTTTTAAAAATTAGCCCCATCTTTAATGGTTCCACATCCTCTGGTCGCTTCGCTTCAGCCAATCCTTTCCTACTCATGACATTGATGCTGTATATATCCTCTGAGCTGCTAGAGGACTACAGTTCTCTGTCTTCATGAGAAAACAGAGAAACTCACACATCATCTGAGGAAATCATTGCTGTCATCAAATCCTCAGATTCCAGACTCACCAAAGGTTGAATGCCACCAAGAACTGGACACTAACAAATATGAAACATGCAAAGAAACATTTCTACAAGTTTTAGAAAGACTTTTCAATCAATGCTGCAAATCTACATTACTGAATGTAAGCTGTACCTCAGCTGCTCAATTCTGGACAAAGACGTCCTGATTTTAACTACTGGATGCCCCCTGACTCCCTGTCCAGACTGTGGCCCTCAAAGATGCTCCAGCCACTATTCAGAGCCCCCAGTCTACACCCACCTACACCTGTATTCAATCCAGGCACAGTGCCTTGAAGGAGTCCTGCATCGTGATCCTTTGTCTCTACCTCCCCAAGTTGGGAGTGGGTGTTGATTCAGTCTTTATAAAAGACACAGCTCATGCAAATTCATAAGAGGAAAATTGTGACAAACATAAAGAAATCCACATAAAACCGCATCAGATATTCCAGGCTGTGATGTTCTTCCACCTGGCAGAGCTCAGTCTGGGGATGTTACTGTAGAAGATTAAAGGGATAGTTCACCCAAAATTCAAATTTCACTCATTATCTACTCACTCTCATGTCGACTAAGGGCTGGGAGAAGTTTCAGAGTTATCCGTGGCTTCTCTAAGTTACAGCGGGGCTCCGTGCAGCACTGCATGTCCATATGACGGTTGAGAACGGAGCTGACTTTTCTTTGTCCAAAAAGACACACCAAAAAACATCCAAATACCTCCATAGTGCTCGTCTGTAATGTCCCTCTTGTATTGAAGCCCCAACATGAGAAATTGTTCCGAAAAAAATTAAATAAGTATATGTTTTAAGTTTGTTTGTAGTGGAAGCTTCCAGTATTGCTCTGCCGGAATCTCGCGCGATTGCGGAGTCGTGAACAGGGTGTCAATGCAAATCGCGCAAGATTTGGACGGACCAGGAAGAGCAGTGCTGGGAGCTTCCGCACATGTTAGATTTTAACATAGGAGGAGTTGGACAGGCTAGAGCAGGGGTGCTCATTACGTCGATCGCGATCGACCGGTCGATCGCGAAGACATTTGGGTCGATCGCGTGATGAAGAACAAAAAAAAAAAATTAAAAACACAGTTGTCTGGACAGCAGGCATTTTTCTCACAACCGACCCATAGACTGTAAAAGAACCGACCTCAAAAGCGAGGGCAGGTCCGCCGAAGCATCATTCCGGGTGAATCAAGCTCTCCGCCCGTTGTCTTTGTTGTTAATTTGTTGCCGCTCCACAGAGCGCACATGGCTACTTAATTATGCACGTGCTGACCACTATGGTTGTGCTGAGGCATTCTGGGGGTGGAGTATGAGGTGTGTTCATGTCCGCACCATTCTTGGGTCCGGTGTGATTTATCAATGGAATATTGCGCAGAGTTGTGCGTACGCACAGCTTGATCAGTGTTTCCCACTAACAGAAAAAAAAAAGTTTTTTTCTCCTCACGTGTGTTTACGTGCGGTGCGCACGCGAGAGAGGCGGCAGGTTGAGAGGCTGACAGCTGACAGATGAGAGATGGTGAAAAGCTAGCATGATTATTAAAAAAAACACCATCTCTCATCTCTGCCCGCACATAGACAGACACAGGTTCACATACAGACAGGGGCGCACGGTAAATGCAGCTGCTGCCCCCCCCCCCCCCCTCCCCGCCGCATAGTCCGACCAACTGGACGACCAAAAATTGGTAGATCATTTTGACTTGGTCACTTTAAAAGTAGCTCTCAGGCTGAAAAAGTGTGAGCACCCCTGGGCTAGAGTCTTTTTGTGTGTCTTTTTGGACGAAGAAAAGTGAGCTCCGTTCGCAACCGTCATATGGACATGCAGTGCTGCGCCGAGCCGCCCTGTAACTCAGAGAAGGAACGGAGGACTCTGAAACTTCTCCCAGCCCTTAGTCGACATGAGGGTGAGTAGATAATGAGTGGAATTTGAATTTTGGGTGAACTATCCCTTTAAAGGAGCCATATGTAAGACTGTGGCCAAAACTGTTGCTGCAGTCAAATTCAAAAATACTGCTACAATTTTCTGATTAACTGCCGTACATTTCTTACTGTAGCAACTTAAAGTATCATCATTTGCAGAATCAGATACCCTACATACGTATATCAGATTTCATATGGCAGCAAATTACCAAAAACACTAGAGAACATGAATGCAGTTCTGAATTTCAACTAACCAAGTCTTTTGCAAGTGACTTGACAGTGTGCGGGAGACCCTTTTTTCCTTTGTTCACTCCCTACCTATGCTCCAACGCACCTGTTTTTCAAGATTTTTTAGGTGTGCATCAGCTTCCACACTTTAACTAACCAGGTCTTCAAGCTGAGTTGAATTGGTGCTTGCGCCTCAGCTTAATTTGCATTCATTCATATTTTAGGTAAGACAAACCTAGCAATTAAAGATTGAGTATGTACATAGCATACAGAGAAAAGGAAGAGACTAATCATAGAGCTGAAATGACTGATAAATGAACACAAACTTCACACTGACCTCCATGGGGTAGATGATGGTCTGAGCAGTAGCTCCTGCCAGAGAGCCAGCAATGAACCTCTCCTGCACCCTTAAACTGCCCCCCTCCTTACTGCCTCGGATCACCCACTTGATCTGGAGGAAGAGAAGAGAAGAGAAGGGAGCAGGAGGAGGAGGAAGAGGAGGAGGAGGAGGAGGAGGAGGAGGAGGAGGAGGATGTTGGGAGGACACAGACGAGAATCAGTGATACTGTGCAATGCAGCATGAGAAGGACGTGCAAAGGCATACACAGTAATTGGTACATGGAAATGTTGCTTCACTGTATCTGAGGCAGGGTTTCCCCTGGATGAACATTTCTTCATCTTCACATTGAAGAAATGTACAGTATAAGTTGGTGTGCTGACCTGTTCGTAGGCCATAAACTTTATGGCAGATTCAGGTGCAATCTTGAGGACATTGATCCCATTTCCCCTCCAGAGCGAGGAGACACCTCCCTCCTGGACCATCCCCCTCAGCCCAGACCACAGATTGATGCCTCGAGACGTGGAACCATGAACCTGCACACACAAGAAAGGGCAGGACGCTCATCTCATTACAAAGAGTGGAGAATAACAAAGTACATTTACTTGAGCACTGCACTTACTCTAGTTATATTAGTGTAAAATAAATAATGCTAAGGTGAATGGGTTCAAACCTTTTATTGTTTAGTCATTTATTTCACGACCTCGCTTCACAAACTGATGATAACAAATGAGCTGATCAGTTTCAGTTATTCTCTGTTATCTAAATGGTTTGTGATATTTCAGGATTTGAACATGGGAGGAGTTGGACAGGCTCCAACCACCTACCCACACCTCCCACCATGTGCTTCATCTCTGTTCTCTGAGTGTAAGTGAATATCAGAGCAGAGTGAGCATCAGACTTAAAATGTTGCTACAACTGCTACAGCTGCTAATACTGTCAACATCCTGTGCATTTTACACCAAATCTACATCACCACCAAACCGGACACTACTAGCCCTTATGGACTGCCTGCAAACCATCACAAACTGGATGTCAAACAACAAGTTAAAACTCAATGGCAATAAAAGTGAAATTCTTCTCATCGGATCCAAATCATCACTCTCCAAATCCCACCGCCTCAGTACCGTGTGTGACAGTGCTGTCAGTCGCAGGCAGTCGCATCTGGAATAGCTTACCCGTTATGATAAGAGACTGTAATACGTATGCCACATTCAAAACTAGCTACTTAGTTAACAAAGCTGCAAACATGACCACCGATAATGAGTAATGCCACTATGTCACTTTCTTTAACCATGTTACAGTACTAGAAATGATGTCATGTCATCATTTCTGGTACTTTTATTTATTAACTAACTGACTGTGTTTTCTCATCTTCAGCCTTTTAGTTTTAGAGTGATGTCTGTGAGTGGAGTACCAACAATTGTACTGCACACTCTGACTATGCCCTGAAGCCTGTTGCGGTTTTTCAGGTTAATTGACCCAAACCAGCAGATAAAAGCAAATGTCAGGACAGATTCAATAAAACAAGAATAAAACATTTCCATGAACTTGGAGTCAACGTTTATGTTCCTGAGCTTCCGAAGGAAATACATGCGCTGGTTTGCTTTTTTAGATACAGTCTCGACCTGATGTAACACTCGGGTTGACCCGGGTCTGGCGTTCCCACTGCAAGCCGATCAGAGCCGAGCCGATTGAATGACATAAAGTACAGTTTACTTTAGAGAAACAAAGCGACCCACCTGCAGGAAGACTTTGAGGCGGTCCAGAGGAGCGGTCCCTGTTCGGGACACTGCTCCTGCCATGGCTCCAGCAACAAGCTGCCTCCACACCAGACCCGAGCGCCGCTCCTGCTCTGAGAACTCATCTGGCACCGTCAGATGTTCCCCAATGTCAAACATCTGAAACGTCAGGAATTGAAGGCACAAAGGTTATAGGGTCTACAGTTCTTCTTCTGAACTAATGTCAATAGAAATGTCACATCAATCTAAGTCTATGTTTATAAATATTAATTAACACAGCAACTAGTTAACACCATATGCTGCTTAACCATCTCTCATCTATACATTACTTCTCTCCTGCTGTTGTGTTTTTATGATTATAATATTGCCACTTTCTGATTCTCTTTTCAGAAATGTAAACGCCTTTGAGATGTAATTACTGTTATTATAATTAAACCTGGGAGCTGATGACTCACATGGGAGTGTTTCCAGTGGTGGACAATCTCCTCCATGTTATGGAAAGGGTTGAACAGGAAGTGATCTCGCCATTCACTCCAGTCTATGGTCATAGTGCCGTCCCTGTCCATACTGGAGACAGAGAACACAGACAGCACTGTGTCATCACTGATCACATGACTTACATCCCTCTTTAAGCAGAATGCTTTGAAAAATTGCAAAATGAGGAGGGCCTATTTACTGGACGATAGCTGTATTAAAAACAGCCCATTCATAAACCTGCGTCATTGCACTGAACCTGCAAGATCCTTCACACACATGACTAATCAGACCGTCAGATAGCTGTCACTCAAAATTGAATCTGTACACACACATCACCCACACACACACATGGTTTGATAAGGAAACATCTGTGTGGGTGAACAACGACAAAACTTCTAAAAATTTGGCAAAAACATTCACTAGACCTCATGGATGAACTGATTAAGCCTGGATTGCACTAACAAGGTTTAACTTTAAAACCAGATTAAATCATGGTTTAAGTTTAAATTCTGTTGCACCAAATTTTAAACCTAGTTTAAAATTAAAACAGATTAAATTTAAACCTCTTTTTAAACCTCAGTTTAATTTTTTTTTAATTCTGTTGCACCAGAACTTTAAACTCCGGTTTAAACTGTGATCTAGGATTAATTTAACAGTTATTCCCCTTCTCTTTTTCAGCGGAGGGAATATATTTTATTTATTTATATAACTGAAAATGTAATTACATATTTAATTTGTAATTCGATATTCACACTTGTCCCTATTGATTTAAATCAGTTTAAGATCCGTTTAAATTCAGTTTAAATATATAAACTGAGTTTCACTAAACTGAGATTAATTTTAAATTGTTCAACAGAGCTCTGGTTAATTTTAAACCTGGATTAACTCATTTTAAATCTAGTTTTACTGATCTCTGATTAGAGCTAATCTTAGATTAAATTAAATCTTGTTGGTGCAATCCAGCCTAAAGGAATAGTTCACCAAAAAATGAAATTCAGTCATTAGTGACTCACCCTCATGCTGATGAATACTCCGGAGTAGTTTTTTATTCCTCACAGTGCATCTGGAGACCCGGGAGGCCGGTCCGTAGTCCAACGAAAACTTTATATGAGAGTAATAGGGCCTGACACAAAAACGTCCATAAAACTACACAAAAAACCATTTAATATTCCTCCACACTGCTCGTCTGCTGCAATCCAAGTGTCCTGAAGGGAGATAGTCCAGAGTTTACCCGAAATGACGTCATTTAGGACATTTTTACAGCCTAAACAGTCCTGTATTGAATTTGCCTAGTGCACGCTCTCGCGTTCACGCGACGCACGCGGACGTGACCGGACTTGCTTCAATGACGTTGTTTCGAGTAAACTCAGGACTATATCCCTTCAGGACACTTGGATTGCAGTGGACGAGCAGTGTGGAGGAATACTAAATGGTTTTTGTGTAGTTTTATGGACGTTTTTGTGTCAGGCCCTATTACTCTCATATAAAGTTTTTGTTGGACTACGAACCGGCCTTCCGGGTCTCCAGATGCACTTTGAGGAATTAAAAACTCATTCATCAGCATGAGGGTGAGTCACTAATGACTGAATTTCATTTTTTTGGTGAACTATTCCTTTAAGGACAAAATTTAAGGTCAAAATGTGGTTTTGTGAGAGACCCTTTCAAAGAACTCTCTCAACAACAACAACAAAAAGATGCACGGTAACATGACACCAGTGTGAGTGGAGGAGACAGACATCACAAGGAAGCTAATTTTAGTTTTGATTTGCCTGCACACACACACACACACACACACACACACACACACACACACACACACACACACACACACACACACACACACACACACACACACACACACACACACACAAACTCTTCACCTCTGCAGTATTCTGGTGGCCTGCTCCATGGTGACCTCCACTCCCAGCTTGTGCAGTGAGTGCTGGATCTCTGCCACATCAATTCGACCTACAGAGCAGAAAGAGAAGGTGTTTGTCCAGTCCAAGGAGGATATTCAATGTGTCTCATGTTTACTCATGAAAAAACAAGGAACAGGTGTGGATAGAGAGTTTGTGTGTGTGTGTGTGTGTGTGTGTGTGTGTGTGTGTGTGTGTGTGTGTGTGTGTGTGTGTGTGTGTGTGTGTGTGTGTGTGTGTGTGTATATTTGTGTATGTTTTGCATGCCCGGCCCGCACGCACCATCATTGTTGCGGTCGAGGTTGTGAAAGATGAGCCGCAGCCTCTTCTCGTGAGCCCACAGGTACTGAGAGAACTCCTGGAAGTCCAGCAAGCCATCGTGATTGATGTCGCTCTCGAGGACGATCTGCGGCAAAAAAAAGACGTCAGAGGATTCAGCAGGGTGGAGACAGAGGGCGGAGATGGTGGAGGGAGGTGTGCACAGGTGAAGATGGCATGGAGGTGTGGTGGGCAAGGTGGGGGGGATGAGTGAGGACAGGATGTAAGGCTCTGTGCTCCCTGTGAAAGTCAAGAAGTAAAACACATCCTACCTGTCTGCAAACACAACCTCTCCTCTCTAGAAAGAGAGACAGAGAATACACAACTAGTTCCTGTGCACAGAGAGGAGGAAAAATACACTCAGGCATTGTTAAGAGTTCTGTGCCTTAGTACAAGCACGGTTACAGAGATAGTTTTATCTGCATAAGCTTATTTCCACTTGTCTCCTTGTCACAGATGAAAAGGCCATTAAAAAATCACCAACGGAAAAACAGTTTTCTTTAAAGGGATAGTTCAACATTTTGGCAAATTGGCTCATTGCCATAATCCCTATAGTCATAGCAGTAGGTTGTCGGTGCAAGCTATTTTTAGAACGGTGGAGCAGAGCCGTGAGCTGCTCAGAGCTATGCTACGGAGGCTGATGGGATTTCTTGGTTTCCCTCATCAAACTCATCAAATACACAATCCAACAACTCCAAAACGCTCTGGTGGACAAGTTGTGACCTGGACATTCACCACGCTATGAGATAATAACGGAACGTTACGAGGCAGAGTTGTTTTCGAGGCAAATGCAGAGACTGCTTGCTGAAAAACATCAGCATTATTATCTCATAGCGTGGTGAATGTCCAGGTCACAACTTGTCCACCAGAGCGTTTTGGAGTTGTTGGATTGAGTATTTGATGAGGGAAACCAAGAAATCCCATTAGCCTCCGTAGCGTAGCTCTGAGCAGCTGGTGGCTCTGCTCCGCCGTTCTAAAAATAGCTTACACTGACAAATAAAGGTAGCGAACCTACTGCTATGACTATAGGGATTATGACAATGGCAAAGGTACGAACATGTGAAACAAAGAGTATATCAATTAAAGGAGTCGAACAATGGAATAATCTAGAATTAGAAATCAAGCTGTGTAACAGATTCAAAAACGTATTTAAAAATTATATTATTAAAGGAGCATTATCGCAAATACAGCAGTAATAGCATAAAATAAGCTGAAATATGCAAAAGATGGGTCGGGGGGAGCCATAACTAAATTTACAAAAAAAATCGGCAACAGTATAGTGTCTGTGGGGCAAATGCAGAATTTGTCTTTGTTATGATCCAAGCCGGCCCGGCGCTTGCTGCGTTCAATTGCACTCGGAACTCGCAAATCCGACCTCCGAACCGGACAAATATGCAACAGTAAATAGTAATGTAGCAGTGTCAGGCTGCTTACAGTCACTGAATCGCTCGGTAGAACACTTTGTCTCCATGTCCCGTGTCTTTCTTCAGCTGTCCTCTCAGCGTTATTAAGGAGGAGGAAGTTGCAGTTGCTGTTGTTGTCGTTGTTGTGGTTGTGCGCGACGTAGAGCTGCCGCTTCCACTAGCGAGTTTTCTTTTTCCCGCGATTGCACGTTCATTCAGCCTGGTGAGGGAGGAGGAGGGGGGAGGAGGGAGGAGGGAGGAGGGAGGAGGAGGAGGAGGGGGGGGGACTAAACGAGGCTGCTCTCTCTCTCTGACAGCTGCCCACTTGTTTATATCTGATAAGCTTCACCTGGCTCCATCTAGTGGCCGAATTAAGAATTTGGATTTGCGATAATGCTCCTTTAATAAATATAAACCTGAATTATAAATACCAGTGTGCTCATGTAGAATATTCAGGTTTTTTGTTCTGTCAAAATGTTTTAAATGAGGGAACGGAAAATGTTAATTTAAGAAGGGTAGGCAAAATAAGCTGATGCTAAATTCAGGCTACGCCTTTTCGGTCAAATGTGTCTTTGCATTAGCAAAACTAAGCATTGCTTAGTTGTGTTTGTTTTGATTTGTTTTGTATCTATACTTTTATATCTATCTATGTCTATTGTACCGAACTCAACACACTAAACTAAGTGCACATAACTGTTTAATTTGTTAAAGGTATAAGGTATGTATAAATTGTGTGTTCCCTCTCTGTAGAAATGTTTTCTCAGAGCTTCCATATTTTACTGTACAGAGACATAACAACATGACTTACTTTGCTAAGTTACATTATAAATTTATTTAGGAATTATAGACCTGTAAAATAGAGAGTGACTCATCACAAAGGTTTATTGGATTCAGTTGCCGGATACTTGTTTGTTTCCAGGAAATTGAAAACTTCAGTGAGAGCTGGTGGAGGATGGACGACAGAGAAGCAGAGTAGAGTGTGAACGAGGAGAGTTTGGTGCCGATCCTGGATTCGTTCAAAGGATTTCTTTGTTTTCCACTGTCAAGGTCTTTTATGGCTTGAAGGTTAAGTTTTGAAATGTCTCTGGGTCAGAGCTGTTCGGACAGAGTTGCTGCAGCTCGTTTGCTTTGCAGGAAAATTAGTGAGACACAATGTTATGTTATGGAATATTGGCCAAATCAAACTTAAAGGTAAAAAGAAGAAATATTTATCTATAAAATCTAAACTAAACTCTTATTTATCCTGACTTTTTCCATTTTTTTTCCTCCTGTGAAAACAAAAATAAAGCGAACCACAGGGTTCAGCTCTGCAGCAGAGAAGGGGTCTGAGTCTCTGTGTCTGGGTCTGGGTGGTGGGTTAGGTCTGGCGTCTGGAGGAAAGAAACATCTTGAATCACAACAAATCAAATTACTGTTTGATGCAGTCAAATGTAAAATGATGTAAAGGAGCTCGCCTAACAGCCAAGGTCAGAAGTGTTACAGGATTTGTGTTACACAGACTGTTAAAATATTCATCCATAAAGGGTTCAATTCCTCTGCAAACTGGAACAGGCCGTCTTTATATGGTGTCAAAACCAGGCCACACAAATTAGCAACCGTTAGAGGTTGATTAATGACACTCTCACCCCCGGGACTTGACTGGTACAACTACTCATACTACTGTTAAAAGGCAGAACAGCACATTATGTATATTTAAAGAAATCTGTGGTTGGATTCTGAAACTTTTGACAGTGGCAGTGGAGAGGTGTAACTTTTCCTCCTATCCTTTGAGAGAGGGCAATCTATACAGAGTGTGGCTGGCTCAGAACTTATCACCCTGTGAATGATAATGAAATGAAACTTTGCCAACTTGAGGTTAAGACCACTGGGATGGAACAACTTCACTTCATCTGTGACGTTTGTATACCAAGGTCCTGTGATGCTGACACTGTTGTGGCTGCCTTGGTTGTGATGAGGGAAACAGGGTAACCCCACTGTAACCCCACACACTCACCACTCTCATACTTAATTGATAGAACATTTCACCTCAGGGTGAGTCAGAAAGGTCTGTGCACGTTGCTGAGAAGCTTCCCAGGCTCAACGTCTGCTTCCATATTCAGGTTTGTTCCTGATGTTCTACATTCAAAATTTTGCATTTATGAAAAGTTTCATTCAGAATTTTTTTTGCATGTAACATCTCCTTATCTTTAGGCAATATCCAATATTTAGGCTATTATCTCTCACAATCCAGTCCAAATATCTTGATATTAGGGATGTCATGATTATAGATTTTCTTGGTACGATTAGGCCTATTGTCAGAGAAATAATCACGGTATTACGATTATTATTATGCATTAATTAATTTCACAACACTATTAAAGTGTAAAATCAAATATAGTTCAAATATACATTACTAATTATTTAAACAAAATATTTAAAGTATCTATTAAAATATGACCGATTATTCATCTCCCAGGGGAAGTGATTGAAATATTCAAGTCATTAAAGCAGAAGTGAGTGATATATTTGTGTTAATATAAGTCTTAAATTGTTATATCTTCCGACAGCAATCACTTACATAGAGTGTTTGGACTGAAACACGGGTCTCTCAGTCCCTCTGCTCTGCTCTGAGCCGAAGAGAAAACATTTATCGTATCCTACAGTTTTTATCCAATGAGGAGAGAGAACGGCATGCAGGGCTGTGTGTGCAGCCAAGGAACGCCGTGAATGTGGTGACGTAGCGACGAGGACTGTTATGGTGCGTTCAAGGAAACTCGTATTTTTCCGACCGTGAAGTGGTACCAGTTCGATCTGGTACGAGTTCACCGGTCGGAAGTTACGAGTGGCCGTTATAGTGACTTTCACCGGTAAAACAGGTCGGAAAAACACGAGTGGGTTGCCTGGAACGCTACAAAGTCGTAAGTTGTGACTTGAAGCTGTAATTTACGATTTCAAAAGCCTGCCTGGAACGCAGCATTAGCGAAAACGACCGGATCACTCACTTCTGCTTTAATTGTCATCGATACCAATGTTTAAGTTAATTTTAATCTTTTTTTTTATTTATTTTTATTACAAATGACACTCTAGCATTTAAATTCCTACCAATTCAATGTTACGTTAGGTAAATGGACCAGTATCTGTGCATTTACCTTTACTTTGCAGCACATCTGCCGATACGGTTCATACATAATCTTTTTTTGGAAAGTGATGGTATTTAGGAATCTTTACAATCAATTAATTGTGGTGTTTAATACCGCAATTAATTGCGAAAATAAGTAATTGTGACATCCCTACTTGATAATTGTTACTTTAAATATCAGGCTTATGAAGGTTTGGATGGAATACCTAAAATGAATGATCAAATGTGCAAATTATCCCTGAATGCTTATCAGGCATTTATGCTGGTTGAGTGATAGGCTACTATAAGATTAAAGACTCATAAATCTCTTTATGATTGCCACATTATAATTTTTTAGACTTTGTTAGGGTTTCTGAGATTCTATAAGAAATTGTAGACCACAATTTGAACACGGTAGATTGACAGTTAGGATTAAAACTTAGTTTCCTCAGGTGAATTCGTAACACTCCGGCATTCAGGTGGTTAAACATGATGTGAGAATATTGTTGCTAGGCATCCGGCCACAAAGTGGTCTTATTAATGATGGCAGAGTACAGTATATGTTAAGTATTCCAGGCAGGAGAAGAGACAGATTACATGGCAGTCTTTTTTCCATGTGTTGTCTATAAATCGCAGAAACCTAACATAATGATGTGACATTTAAATCTAAAAACTGGAATGCAGTCAAAGGTTCATTTCACATGAGGCTCAGTATATTTGAGTAGCTAATGAAACTATGAACCATGGACTGTAAGTATACATAGATGTAGCCTCTGTGATGCCATCTATAGATTGCGAGAGGTTTTTTGAGGGCAAAGTGGGCTGTTACACTGTCACCAGCTTGCCTGTGCCTCCACTGCCGTCTCTCTGCTAATAGGCCTAAGCCACAAAGACAGACAGAGACGAGAGACGCCTATGGAGCCAAGACTTCAGTACTGGCTAAGGGCTGTGTGTCACTCGCAGGCTCGATGCCATTCATTTTTTAACCAAACTTTAAATGAGTATAATAGTTATCCATCCTCCATACAGCTGTAATGAAGGAGCAAATCAGCTATCCAGTAGACACCAAAACTATTGTTCCATCAGCAGTCTTGGGCACATTACTTTTACAAAATAATCAGTAATAGTTAGGCTACCAGTTACTTTCCCCAAAAAATAACCGAGTTAGCAACTAAATTACTACATTAGGCTATAAGTAGCTAATTACCAGGAAAAGTAGGCCTAACTGTTGCTTTACTTATTTATAAAATGCTCAAATATGTCAAATTACTTGGACTCACCTCTCTAACCCACCTGACTGAGAAAAAAAGTATTGTACACTTTAATGTATGTATTATTTTGTGACGGGACTTCTTGAGTCAAGTAACTCGAGTAAAGGCGCATTTTATTGTCAATAACGGCAACGGCATTATAACGGGGGAAACAGTAACTTTTCAATTATTATTTCAGTTAGGCTACTGGAAAAAAAAAAAGTAGCGCCATTTTATTTTATAACGCATCACTGTCCATCAGGCTGTGAACATAAAATCTATGTAAACATGTTTATTTCTGCTGTAAAGTTTGCCATATCAACATGGGAGTCAATGGGGACTGACTCTCTGTCGCAGCCACACTCTAGTGGTCATTAGAGGAACTGCAGTTTTTGGTTCTTCAGTGCTAGCTTCATGTTCCTGCCTGGAGGAACTAGTAGCCTAGCTAGCCTACTCTTCTTCATTAGCCTTCTTTATAGAAATTAGTTGGTGTAACATATTGTTAGGCTTATCTCTCATTTAGCCGTCTATATAACAGATGTAGTCTACATTTCTTGCTATATTCTTCGTGTTAATACTGGTACCAGTCATTTTCCTGCAGGATAATAAAGCCTCTTATTAAGACTTAAGTGTGTGTGTGCACCTGTCCCGTCTCCTCACCTCCTCTGCTTCTCCCTGGTGCAAACCAAGAGCGGCCAGTCCGGTCCTCAGCTCGTTAATGTCTACCCTGCCATCTTTATTCAGGTCCAGCTGCTCGAACAGCTCGGCATATCTCCTCTCTCTGTCCGGGTCCAGAGACCCCTCGCTGCTGCCTCCGTTCTCTTCGGCTCCTCCGCGGCGGGTCCGGACGTTGAACCCCTCCTCGTCTTCGCCCATGTGAAAGAGAGGAAGCCGGTGTTCGGTACTGGTCGACTGTCGATGTCACAGCCGAGCATTTAACGCTGTGGCAACCGAGCTGAGGTAGGTATCTCCCTGTTCCAGGAGAGACCGGAGCACCGCGCGCTTCCCGCCGCGTCCTCTGCCGGCGAACGTGCCTCGCGGGAGGATGGATGGAGGGATGGAGGGATGGATGCGGCTTTAGACGAGCTCGCGTGAGATTAATCCTCGTGTCAGTTACTCTGCTCCAAATCCCTCAGCTGTCTCAGATGTTTCCGTCACAGAGGGAGCGCGCGGATGACGAACAGCCGGTCTTTTTTTTTTTTTTTTTTTTTTTTTTTACCGCAGTCTCTCAAACAACATCTGTCCACGCGCTCACACTGACTCACGTGAGGCCCGCTCCCTGTCTGTAGCGTATTTTACCGTCGGTACCCGGTCAGTTGAGAAGTCTAGGCTACAACCAGAATGTGAAGGGGGCAGAGTCGGTGAGTGCACCTCTGTCTGTGACGGTGCTCAGCTCTGCTGCATCACACGAGTCCACGGCATCTCCAGGCAGCGCGCGCGCTCACGGCAGCTCACCACCGGCACAGGGAGAGAGGGAGAAGTAGCGGGAACTACCCTTGTAAAGGATTTATGAATGATTTACAACAAATGTATTAATTGGCTCGTAAACACTCTATGGATCATGTGCAGCTATTTTTTTTTTTTCTACTGATAGAGAAGGCTATAGCTACAGTTGGGGCTGTTCTTTTTCACACTATTCACATATTTGTGGCCTGTGTTATGAGTTAGGCTACATGTAAATGTTAAAAAAAAAAAAAAAGATTCATTGTAAATTGTTCAGTTGAATTACTGAAAGACTCATAATTTCCAGTTAGGCTATAGATAACCTAACAATACATTTTGATGTGTTTCTTACACAGTATGGGCTCCTTGCTAGATCGTGAGCTTGCATCATGAATAACCAAACAATTTGATTTTATCTATAGTGTAGGCTATAATTAATTTATTGTGAAGCAGGGCCTCATCTGCAATTCTTTGAGCTTGTCTTTAAGAACAGGGAGGTGGATGATGTTTGAGAAAAATGTAATTATGGCTATTTTTATTCACTTATATAACTATGTTTTTGACTTGCACACATGTCATATTCTGTTATATGCTTGGACAAAGACAGATCAGGGATTTCTTCAAGGCTTGTGGGAACACATCAATGTGTCTCAGACTAACAGTGTTAAGCAAACATCTGAATTGTGTTTTATTTCAGCATAAGGTCTGGTGGCCCCCATCAGAAGAAAACCAATAAATGAGCCAATATTTCCCACCATACATAAAATTCAGAAAATTATATTTTGCAGTCTCCATCCTGCTGTCTAGACTGACCCTTATTTTACTGCTTTGTTTATTTTTGGATTGCAATTTATTAATATAATAGTAGAACACATATTGAATGCAGAATATTGTTGACAAATCAACCAGAAGAAAACAATTAACAATACCAGACTGAGCCAGGGGAGACGGTTTAACATGGATCAGGTGTAACACTTCCAATTTCTCAAGATAATATAGTTTTTACTTAATTTGCACAACAATTATGTTGATAGGTTCTTTGTGTTGAATAAAAACATTTCAATATCACATTTTATTTTATAATCCTAACTCACAAAGTAACTTCTCAGCCCAGTGTATTTTAACATTCACTCCTTTGGTAGTGTATGAGACAAAAGCATGCATTTCTGTCCATGTTGCAGAGATAACACCTACACCACAAAGAGCTGAACATTAATGTTGTATTTTAGTTGGCAGTCCTGCAGCACTGTGTGAGTAAATTGAACCTATGATAGCTTATTGGCTATTAATAGCATTAATAATGGGGATTGTGAGCTGTGACGTGCAGCAGAGGATAGTGAAGTGTCTGGTCAGCATTCACAGGATAGAGACCGGCGAGAGAGAGATTATAACGGTCAGTGTTTCACACAGATCCTTATTGGTGTCAAAGACCTCACCCAATAGTTTATTGTAAGCTGCCAATGACCTGACAAAGAGCAGGGGTCAGAGTCTGGTCCCTGTTCAAGGTAGTCCAGTCTCACATGGATGCATGGTGACTATTTTCCCTGTGTTGACATAATAAGCATACATACCCTAGGTCTGTAACACAACTATGGTGGCCCTGAGAGCTCATGATACTGCAGCTTAAGAATGCACATGCACATAATGCAAACAGATAACATCTCAATCAGTGTGTCATATGGGCATACTGCAAATACTCACAGCAAAAGTGTTTCCAGGACACAATAAAAAAGTGATGAACCTGGCCAAGACTTCAGGGCCCAATTTGCAATTTTGAGGACCAAGTCAAAAGCACTAAATAACAAGTGTGTCCCTGTTTCTTTATCACTTTGTTCTTAAGGTTGTTGTTTTTTGCCCCTATACATTGCAGAAACTCACAACACAATGGAAGTGTTTCAGAAAAAGGTGATGTGAAGGTTCTGAAGACAGCTACAGTATCCGTTCAGCCAGGTCCAACGGTGTGCATTGCACTTCAGAGATGAGATGAGAGATGTCCTATTGGCTTAAACCACTGGGGGTGAGCAGATACAATACAAATACAGACAGAATCCAGACTGTAGTTCAGGTCATTCTCATAACCGATGCAAAAAGCTAGAGAAAGAAAAGCTAGAAGCAATACTGGCACATTGAAGGAGTTATATTATCTGCCGTGGCAGTGTAGAATCAACAAGAAGATTTGAATGGAGGAATCGGAATAAGGAGTTAACAAATGAAGAATGATGAAATAGGGGCAATAGTGAATTTTGTTGAAGGGCACAGACTCAGCAATAGATCTCAGTATGGTCACAATTATTGACTGGAACAAATGGGTAGTGATCATTACCCAGTGTGTGTGGATTCCGGAGTACAAAGAAGTAAGAGACAGAAGGGAAAAATATTGAGCATTAAGTGACGAAAATTTGAAAAAGTAAATCTTGAGTAGGAAATTGAACTGATTTCAGAATGATTCAAGATTCAAAGAGTTTATTGCCATGTCAACAAGTAAAATCAAGTTGATAGGAATGTGTCTTGGTTTTTGCTCTCATAGAAAAACAATACAGTACTCCCACCACATACACCACAATAAATAATACACATAACGTCGTACAATGCATGTACTGTACGGGGAGGACAATACCCAGCAGCGTCACATTCAGCATAAGTGCCAGTGCGAGGAGAAAGTGCAAGGTGATCAGTGCAAAGATGTAGAAAAACAATCAATCCTAAAAGAAATGTGTAACATTTGAAATCAAACAATGAAGTTATTGGCATTTAAAATCATAAAGAAATCACATAATGTTTAGAATTTGATGCAGTATAAAAGAAGAGCAGGGGTTAAGATTACAATAAAAACAGCTAAAAGAGAGTAGGCTGGAGGAAATTTTGTAACAAAAGTTTGATAAAGTATAGTGACCCTTGACAACTGTGTGACTTAGTCTGAATTTAGGTGTTACAGTCGATCCTACCCTCTCTTTTGATCACTTCTTTCACCTGCATAACATAGTTTCACATATTTGTTTCATCTAGACTTGACTACTGTTCAAGTCTGCTTTCTGGCCTGCCACGTGCTCGAATTAAAAGTCTCCAAATGGTCCAGTGTGCTGCAGCTGGAATCGTAATTAGGTCCAGGGAATTTGATAATATTTCATCAAATTTAGTTTCATTTCATTGTCCCCCATATCACATCAGACATTAAGGTGCTTTTGATGACATGTGACATGTGTGACCTGCTTAAACATACCACAGGTTTGCACGAGTATTGCAATTTAAAAGGGGGATTCTCACAAATTGGGCTGAATAGAATTGTATCAACCTTAAATTAAAAATTAACTGCAAATGAATTTAGGGGATGTGGGTATATAATTCTTTTTTAGAAAAGACTGGAATAAACAGAAGAATCATAATTCAATGTGAATTTTATTTACAGACTCCAAGTACAATCAGAAAATCTTAAAAAAATAAAACAAACAAACAAACAAAACTAAAAACACTTATAGATAGCACACTGTCTGTCCACACAAGTAAAAAAAAAAAAAAAAAAAGGTGCAGTTGCCCAAACATAGAGGTGTATCTTGAGTCACTCAGAGACATTATCCATTCTTTGATCAAATCAACATAAACTTAAATATAAAATTCCTTAGCAAGGCATAGAATGTGGGGACATTACAGGTGATAAATATATGACTGGCACTTTCCCACTTTACCTTAATAAGATTCAAAGGGCGTCATTATACGCATCCTTAATCTTATTCATCTTTCCTTTATTACAGTTGCACCAGAGGTGTGCTGTATACAGTGGCGTACAATAGGCTAGCCTCTAAAGAGAGTAACCTTAACATCTTCTGTGAAATTTGCGTGCAGGCATGCTTGAGCATACATCTTACAGCATTGACGTTGCACATCATCATTATCACAGACTAGGTTATCTTGAATAAAATGCCCCAGGTATATTAACCTTGGTGGTGACAACATTAAGTTCTTACTCAGATAGATAAAAAGGAGGAAACATTCACTTTTGATCCCCCTTAGTTCTAGTTATAACCACTCTTCTTGGGATTAAATTGAATATTGCACTCCATATTCAGCACACAGTCATAGTTGCTGTAGGCCATGCATCAGATGATTGATGAGCATATTTTTTGTAATTTTGTCATTTCTGTGACAGTCCGTCCATAAATTAATGACAGGTGACATATCCCCCCTATCTAACTCTATTGGTAAGGAAAGCTGGATGATATTGCCCTGCCCCCTAACCTTCTTGGTTTGATTGGTGTAGCTACTGTATCGCTTTTGCGGTGTTATGAACAGCTAGCAGTCAAGAGCTTTGATTGCATCTAAAAACTACATAATGGTCATTCCATGAAATCGGTAACTTTTGCGTCCCCAAGAAGTAATCAGTTATAAAATTATGATAACAACAAATTAATATGTAATTTAAAAAATATAACATTACCATGTCTTCTCTCCTTACTATAACATCAAATTAAAGTAAATTAAATATAATTTTAAATAATTAAAATGACTTTTATAATGCTGATGAGGGTGAGGTTTTTGGCCTGTCCCTCACTGTTGTTGTTGTACGTCAACAGGACTTTTAATATGTAACATGTTGGCAAAATGTTAAAATGTTCACATTTACATATTGTTTTAAGTATGATCTTATTGTAAAACAGTGTTTTTGGTAATAATATATATCAATTATTATAAATATTTACCAATTTATCGGTGCCCCCTGATTTTATGTCAACCCTGTTACCCTAACCAAAAAACCCTAGAAAAACAATGGTACATCCCAGATTTGACATGGTTGACAGGAGTTTGCATCATCTCTTACCCAGGATGCTAACAGCTCAGTAACAAGTAGCTTTCTCTCATCTCTTATGTGCTATTTTTGATGGTTTTTCAAGGTTGGACCGGGGGGGACAAGCATACAACGTCAACCCTGTTACCACTTTTTAACATACAAATCTAAACAATTTTCTATTTCTCATAATATATTCAATATCTACAGGTAATTACCTTTCAAAGTACACAGTTTGCCCTTTAGCTAGCATTTATTTCAGCTAGCAATGGGCAAATTAGCTTGAAATAGTCAACCCTGTTACTGTCAACCCTGTTACCTTTGCAGTGTAGACAATAGAATGTGTGTCCTGTCATCTATTACTCTTGTCAACCCATAACTTCAACCCTGTTGTTGTCATTAATTTGATAAAAATGTTTTAAAAAATTGAATTTCAACTGTTACCATTATAATTAAAACTATATAGACTATATAGAAAATATTCTCAATAATCTCTAACTAGAAATACTGTACTATATTGTAAAGTTTATGTAGGTAGATTAGGAAAACATTAAAACTGTAATAAAATATTAAATTCCACAGCCTGAGATGGCACAACATAATTTCTTGTCATTTTAAAATTTCTTTCATTCCTGGCTACTTAAAAAATAGCAATTAAATATAGTTTAAATTTTAACTTTTCAAAGTTGAAAAGTTACCGATTTCATGGTCTTATTTAGTGCACAGAGATCTATGCCACACTCCATTTCAAATGGTGGCGGCAATGCACTTAAATGATGTTATCAGCAATATCCTATGGCAATATCAGAAGGTGAAGAGCATAGACTGTAAAAGGTGAAGAGGGGGGAAGGCGAAGAAGAAGAGAGGCGTCAAACCAAACTCGGTCAAACTGCGCCCTCCAGCGACCCGTAGCGAGGTGGTTCTCTCTGCTCTAGACCTGGTAGCCGGTCAGACCAACCCACCCAGACTCGGCTTCTGGGCTGCACACCACACGTCAAACATCTGTATGCTACAGTTCCCCCAAAACGACAACGACGTTCAAGTGAGAGCAGAAGATGCCTTTACCCGTGCAAGTGTTTAACTTCCAGGTGAGTGTCAGCCGCTGTTCTCTGTGTCATTTTGTCAACAAAGATTCCTGGAAACTGAACATGCATCCACAGAGCCAGCAGATAGCATGTTAGTTAGCTAAGTTAGGCTAAGCTAAAGGAACTACTGTTATCGTGATAAGAAATCACAACACAAGAGCACTCGGCATTATTAGTTCCTCCCAATATATTTAGCACACAGTCATTTGCAAACAGTGACCTCTAAATTTCAGTTTAAAGATTGGTAGACATTTTAATTTGCTAATGCTAACTTACCTCTCTAGCCTGGTTACAGTCTATATTGGTGCAAAGGAAACGAAGGAATAGCCAGAGATGGCTATATTAAATGAGATAATCACTCGTTGGAGCATTTGTTTATGCCAAATTGAAGAATCCCGCCCAGAATGTCACTAATTAATCTAAATGCATAGATGTTTGTTAGCAAGCTAAAGCATTTTAAACTGACAGACTGTGGCTAACAACTGGTTGAAGGCCTCCACCGGCTAATAACATCAACAGTGACGTTAACGTACACCGGCTAAACAACAAATGGCGCTAGTGGTCAGGTCGCACACAGGTAGAGACGTCGTTCTTTAGGTTATTTAGCTAAGTTAATACAAACTACACCGTAATTTAAGGCACGGCGTGTGTCAGTTAGGTTACTGTACCCTGCAGCTAATAACAGCTAGCATTGCCAAGCTAGGTTTTGTCACTAGCAGTCTGTCAAATCACCTCTAAACAGCGGGCAGTGCTACCATGTGTACAGCAGTTGATACCAAACTAGCAAGAAGTTACACTTACTAAAGTTTTTATTATTTCAACGTCAGTAATGCATGTGTGAGTGTCCCGCACAAACACTAGCCTGTAAAGAAGCTCATTTAGCTAGCTCAGGCTAGCTCAGGCTAACGTCTCTGAAGGTATTCAGCTTGTAACGTGACAATAAGGTGTCATACATCTTGTTTAAGAAGACTTGAGACCTGCTGAGAGTATTTATTGTTAAAATGGTGAACTTGGCAGCCAAACTGTATTTCTAGAAGATATGATAATTCCAGTGTGTTTTCATCATCAGACAAACAAGCAGTCAGTTCAACATTAGCCTGAGGCGATATGTCACTGTTAAATAATCCCTCCCGATTCATGTGAGAGGAATATCTTGTGCCATTTGAGTTAGTTGAAAACCTTGCAGGTTATCTAGGATGACTGGTTTTACGTTCAGTGAATCCAGATCTAGTAAGACAGACAAAGTTGAACTCATGTTTACATCAGAAGTCAGCTTCATCTTCAACAACAGAGTTTAGCTTCAAAGTGTTCATGACACTCTTCTGCTGGAACCACCGTCTTTGCCGTCTTTGGTTGTTAGAGTTCACTGGTTGATACCTCTTGTTATAGTATAATTTGTTGTCATTTTATGTTTATGTCATAAAGCAATAATGTTGTGATGTTTGCTGAAGCCTGTGTCTGGTGTTTTTTTCCCCTCAGGGGTCTGTGGAGCCAATGCAGATTGATGCAGACCCCCAGGAAGACCAGCAGAATGCTCCAGACACAAACTACATAGTGGAGAACCCAACACTGGTAACGCAACACAACTTATGTATTTCCATCATTAACACACTGTTCACACTGTGCTCCATGATGGTGGCTTACTACTACAAAGTTATGTTTTCCACCTTTTATTACATTTCCAGAAGTTAATGTCCAGGGTACTACGAAAAACATACAAGGAAAAAAGTTTTGAAATTGGACGGTTGACGCAAACCTACCCAAACTCATATCAGTTGAATCAGTAGCGCCATTAACATCACATCTGTGCTATTTTATTTAATAACCTTGTAATTAATAGCCCTGCCTCTCTGCAGGATAACAGCACCTAACTACAAAAGCAACTGTTGGCAACATTTGCCAGGGTGTCACTGTTCTCATGTCTGGCTCTGAGAGCCCAGACACATGATGTCACAGCAACAGTAAAGCTTTTATATTAGTTTAAAACGATGTTCCTCATCTTCTACAGGACCTGGAGCAGTATGCCACCAGTTACAGTGGATTAATGCGCATAGAGAGGCTTCAGTTCATTGCCGAGCATTGTCCTCAGCTCCGAGTGGAAGCCTTGAAGATGGCCCTCACCTTCGTCCAGAGAACCTTCAACGTCGACACTTATGAAGAGATCCACCGCAAACTCACCGAGGCCACACGGTATTCCACTTACTGCCTGGCTGCATGGCTTCAGGGCTTTCAGAGGGAGCAGGATTGATTTAAGAAAGCAGGCTCACGTTAGGAGGAGTGATGTTGTAGAGATGTATGTTTTGTTAACACCCTGTTTAACTAAAATCAACATCTACACCCTTTGGTGAAGTAAGTGATTCTAATCCAGTGTACAGTTCATTAGCTGTTCTGTTTGTGTTCTTTAAAAAATGTGTCCCTACACAAATAAGTTGGACTAGATACTAGATAGATACACAACACTGTTTCAGCCAATCAGAATTACAGGGCGTTTGGGTCTGTATCGTCTAATTTTCTTAAATGACAGCTAACCTCGACTGTGTAGTCAGCAGGCAGGTTCTGAATTCACATTTGTGTATGGTTTAATGACCTACCACAGACACTTAGCTGTCATACCCAGAGAGCTGTCACCATTATGCAGCTGCATGTTAGCTGGACAGCAGCTGTAGCCACAGACTGCTGTCTCGTCCCCCTGGTATTATGGTATCTTTACAACGTGCAAAGGGTTCTTCAGCCTTGCTTCAGCCCTAGAGAGCTTGCTAGGACTGTGGATTTACTTTTGATGCACCAATGGCTATTGATTTTTTTTTTTTTTTTTGCTGAAGCAGGACCTGGGCTGGTTTCCAACCCAGACCTAATGTTTGTGAATCCCAACTGAAACAGAATCTGAATGCAGATGCATAATTTTTTCTATGAATTAGTCCACATGTAATTTGATTGGTTTGTTTTGTTTGTATTTAATCTTTCCTTTAGGGAAGTACAAGGTGTGCCAGACACAGTGCCTGAAGGTGGGGCTGTTCCCCCTCCCCTGGACTCAGCATGGGCCGAGTCCACCAGGAAAAAGGCTCTGCTCAAACTGGAGAAACTGGACACTGATCTCAAGAACTACAAGGGAAACTCCATCAAGGAGAGCATCAGGTGTGATGGAGATGAAAGACTTTGATAAAGTTATTTAAATTGGTTAATGGTGTGACAAAGGAGAATCAAATCTGAATATAATATTAATTCGAGAAAAAGTCATACTACCAGGAAAAAATAGTACCATAATATTAGAAAAATAGACACAATCTGATGATGACGTTGTGATGCAGATGAGCCAAAAGACAAAGAATCTCCTTATTTGTGAAAGCTGTGCTAAAGCTGCTTCATGCTGTTCATTTTAAAGCAGGTTATGGTTGCTGCTCTTTTAATGAACCCCCCTTACACAACATATCTTCTAAAATTACATTTTCTTTTAGGACTTTATTCATGAAATTTAATTTTTATCCCAGATTGCAGCCTTAAAGGTTATAGCTACAACTTTTTCATTAAAACATTTTTCAAAAATAATACATCCACAGAGTCTAGAGGAGTGCAGAATAAAAGTATTAATTTTACAAAAAAAAAATGGGGTAGTGTAGAAATAATTGTTTTACAATTTTTGACGGGTCCAAAATATATACCGTATATTTACATCTGCTTACGTTGGCAACGGCAACGGGAAATTATCTCTACACCAACAGCATTAGTATGTGACATGGAGCTCAGGGGGAGAAAGATCGTGCTGTCATTAATATTAGCATCGTGCTAGTGCTAATGCTAACTATAGATCAGCTGGTACTGTCAACACTAGAGCTGCTGCTTGTTAAATACGATTAGTGTTAGATTAGCTTTAGCTACTAGCCGAGCGTTAGCTTAGCTTTAGCTGGCGTACCTGGCAACCAGTACAATTGAAGGTTGGAGCGAGATTGGGCGAGTGTGAGTGCGATACCTACTGGCCAGGAGGAATTAAAGTTGTAGCTAACCCCTTTAATACTCCTTTTATAATGGCACAGCCAATAATGTAGGTTAGAATGGTTCAGTAAATGGCACAGGCACCGTGTTTGTTCAGAATAGCTCTGGTAGCAAAGTGGTCCAGATCTTTAAAGAAACAATACAAGTACAGATGGATGGTGTATAACCTGAGTGTTCGTGTTTTTACAGTTGGTTTTTCTGGCTGATTACTGGTCAGTCTCTTTTTTTATGTGACCTCCAGCCTGTTACCAACTATTCATGTCCTCACCCTCTGTCCTCTCTGTCCATTCTGCTCAGGAGGGGCCATGATGACCTGGGGGACCACTACCTGGACTGTGGTGACCTCAGTAACGCCCTTAAGTGCTACTCCCGAGCCAGAGACTACTGCACCAGTGCTAAGCATGTCATCAACATGTGTCTGAATGTCATCAAGGTACCACATGATGGAACCACAACACTCTGCTTTATCAAACTGGAGGCTGGAGTTATGAAGCCTTGTTGTGCTTCACTACTTTCATTTCTATTTACGTAAACATGTTGTACACAGGCTGTGTGTAGAGGTTTTATGTGTGAAATTAAGATGGAGTGTGTGAGTGAATGGTCTCTCTCTTTGCCCACAGGTTAGTGTTTACCTACAGAACTGGTCCCATGTACTGAGCTACGTCAACAAGGCAGAATCCACACCAGAGATAGCAGAGGTGAGCATCGCTCTGTCACACAACCTCCATCTAGTTCCCCACTGTGACTCTGTGTTTAATATGTGCAGGCTTTCATGTGTCTGGAAGAGAAACCTTTTATACCCAGATTTTCTTTTTCAAAGTTTGTTATGTAATGAGATGCCTAATGATTTCTTTTTGTTTGTTTTTAGCAAAGAGGAGAGCGAGATAGCCAAAATCAAGCTGTCCTCACCAAATTAAAGTGTGCTGCAGGTAAGATTTCACTTTTGTCTCTGAAATGCTTAAAGGAGAATTCCGGTGATTTTTGACCCCTAAAATCGTTTTCCCGATGGTCACCCAGTGTTGGGGGGGAGCAAAAAACGCGACTAAAATGGATGCAGGCAAACCGGAGTTACACCATGGCTAGACGGCGCTAATGATAGCCACAACGCTAAAGTATGGGGGCAATTCTTTCAACCACAACAAAAAACAATCAAATATCTATGGTACATGACTGGAATCCTTACGACACACCACTGAACTCATATAGTGTACAGTATAAACAGTATAAACTTTGTGTTTTTGCATGTAGTCACTCACCTCAGACAGCCGAACTCTGAAACATCCTGGAAAGACATTACTATCCGATCGCAGAGCGCCTGCTCTCCCCGCCACAGAAACAAACACTTTTTCCTTGTTGTGATGATTTCTTTACAAAAATAAACAGTCGAGCAGTGCAGTGGTAATGTCCATAATATATCTGACTGTTTATTTTCCTAGCGCCGTCTAGCCATGGTGTAACTCCAGTTTGCCTGCATCAATTTTAGTTGCGTTTTTTGCTGGGTGGGTGACCATCAGGACAACGATTTAGGGGTCAAAAATGACCGGAATTCTCCTTTAAGCTTACCTTTTCTTCAAGTATGGATGAATATCAAGCAGTTAAACCTCAAAGTGCTTGCTATTGTTTTCTAGTTTAGTTTAAATGATTTACAGCCTCTTGGTTATTTGTGTTTCAGGCCTTGCAGAGTTGGCCTCCCGGAAATACAAACCAGCTGCCAAGTGCTTCCTGCAAGCGTCCTTTGACCACTGTGACTGTCCAGAGGTGAGCTCATGTCCACACCACAGACTGTTAATGAAGATGGACGTAGCCTCAGTAGCATCAGCCACTGGTCAAATGTTTAGCTGTGTTAAAAACCTGATTAAATGCGTGTGTGTTTTGTGTGTGTCCTCTTGCAGCTTCTGTCGCCCAGTAAT
This sequence comes from Trachurus trachurus, assembly GCF_905171665.1. Classification (NCBI taxonomy): domain Eukaryota; kingdom Metazoa; phylum Chordata; class Actinopteri; order Carangiformes; family Carangidae; genus Trachurus; species Trachurus trachurus. The sequence continues at coordinate 28,128,534 of NC_139905.1, forward strand.
GTAGCCGTGTACGGAGGCTTGTGTGCTCTGGCCACGTTTGACAGACAGGAGCTCCAACGTAATGTCATCTCAAGCAGGTAGGAGGCAGTGGTTGGCTGAATATGACCTGCATTGTATTTACTTTGCCAGCTTTTCACAATCTGATGAACTGAAACACATGGTGGGGCATTGTGTGTTCATGATCCTTTTTTTCCCCCCTCTCCTCAGCTCCTTTAAATTATTTCTAGAGTTGGAACCTCAGATCCGTGACATCATCTTCAAGTTCTATGAGTCCAAGTACGCGTCCTGTCTCAAGCTGCTGGATGAGATGAAGGTTGGAGCAGAACTCGTAAAGCTATGACCGAATAATGTGTCACTTTGGCAGCATGAGACATGTCAGTTCATAGAGGCCGTGTCCCTATGCAAGGGCCACATCCTTTGTGTGATGCGACTGATGATGGTGTGGGCCTTTATCGCTGTTGCTACTGCAAAGCTCAGTTCCTCCACCCTAGCAACTTGTTTTCGCAAACACTTAAGGTTTAAAGTTGTGGGTTTTAGATTAGATTAGATTAGAGTTGAGCTAAAACATAATTCTACTTTATTTATCAGTGTGATCTTTAGGCTATCTGTTGCCATTTCTTTTCTCACCACTGGCACTCTGTGACACTTGGGAAAGTGTGAAAGAAGGTAGGACAGTCTCCATGTGCCAATGTGAAACAGTCAGTCAGTCAGCCTGAGGGATGTCGACACAGCGTGAGAGTCTATGTATTGACATGAGTTGTTGTGTCTCCTGCAGGACAACCTCCTGTTGGACATGTACTTGGCTCCTCATGTCAAGACTCTGTACAGCCAGATCAGGAACAGAGCCCTCATTCAGGTGAGTCAGCCTGGGGACACCACCTCCACACCTTCTTACCTGTGGAGAAGACGCTTTAAAGGGGAATTGCCGTTTGTTTACAATCTGGACCTTATTTCTAGCATAAAATACCATCATTTACTCACCCAGATAACTTTGGTGTCATTACAAGTCGTTCCGACGAAATCAGATCCAGCCGAGAGCCGTTTATATCCATATAATGTGAGTCTACAGGGCAGCGGAATGCAGCCTCTAAATAACACATTATCTGCTGTGAAACTCATTCAGTTCACCAATATTTTGTTATGATACGCTAGTGCTATTCCCCTCTGGGTTAGCTGTTAGCTATTAGCTGTTCAGCTTCCACAGGCTTCCTCTCTGCAACCTGGACTTACTAAAGCTCTGGCTAGTTGCACTAAAAATGGACCCGAATGGCGAAGTGGAATGATTATTATCAGAATGAGCCGGGCAGCGCTCAGAGATGACATCATCCAGGTCAGAGGTCAGTAGGTCAACCTACAGACCCCGGATGTTGATAACAGCTAACAGCGGACTCAGAGGGGAATAGCACTAGCGTATCATAACAAAATATTGGTGAAATGAACGAGTTTCACAGCAGGTAATGTGTTATTTAGAGGCTGCATTCCGCTGCCCTGTAGACTCACATTATATGGATATACGCGGCTCTCGGCTGGAGCTAATTTCATCGGAACGACTTGTAATGACACCAAAGTTATCTGGGTGAGTAAATGATCGTATTTTATGCTAGAAATAAGGTCCAGATTGTAAACAAACGGCAATTCCCCTTCAATTCACTGTTGACTAGGGGTGTGACGATACACTTGGCTCAAAAGACGAGACGATGCACCATATTGGGTCCACGAGACAAGATGATATTTTAACATTACTTTTAAGAGAACTACAATGACAAAATAACTGACTGGACAAACAGACCTTTTTATTTAACTCACAAAACAATGCAGGTGCATTTTGAAATGTTTTCTAACTTTGCATGCATGACCTAAGCATGAACTTTTAACTGTTGAACTTCTTTCCACAAATAAAATAAAATAAAATATTTCTTTTGTTTTAAGTGCAAACGATAGCCTACGTGCAAAACTGTTAGTGCAAACAGAGACTGATACTGACATAATGCAACAGCCTTGCCTAAGCCATGGTCGTTCTTTTTCATGAATATGAGCGTGTGTGTGTGTGTGCTCAGTATTTCAGCCCCTACGTGTCGGCAGACATGACTAAAATGGCCCAGGCCTTCAACACCACAGTAGCAGCTCTGGAGGACGAGCTCACCCAGCTCATACTGGAGGGGCTCATCAACGCTCGGATCGACTCCCACAGCAAGGTGAGAAACCCACACACACACGCCGGCAGCCACCAAACGAGCCGCATCTCGCCGTAGACGATAACAAACTTCTGTTCTCACACTCTTGACAGATCCTCTACGCCAGGGACGTCGACCAGAGGAGCACGACGTTCGAGAAGTCGCTCCACATGGGCAAAGAGTTCCAGAGACGAGCCAAAGCCATGATCCTCCGAGCCGCTGTGCTGCGCAACCAGATCCACGTCAAGGTGAATCACTGTGTTTTCTACTCATCACACTTCCTGCTCAGTGTTGAACTGACAAGAGCTGCATGCTCAGACTTCACTCCAAATAGTGGTACAGATACAGTAATGGCCTCTATGCACTGTGCGATTTTAGCAGTCTTATAAGACTATTGCATGACACACTATGCAACATGGATCTAATAATCTTTGATACGATATACGAAGTTTGACGTGTGCAGATTGTACGATGATCTTTCTTCCTCTACCCAAGATGCACTGTGTATATCGTCACTACATAATGCACTACGTACATTTGGTCCACGGCACACCAAACGAGGACAGTGTGAAAGCGCCCTAATTGTATAATAATATAATCTGTGCGTCCATGGACAGTTCTACCCACCAAACAAAGTATCACAGCATGTGTACTATAAGAATCATGTTGGTAGAAAAATAAATAAATAATAAAAAATAAAGTCTAAATATACATATGTATATACTAAATCAAGATAAAATGAAAAGATAAATAAATCTTCACTGTGTTTTTGATATTAAACACGTTGTTTCCTCTCCTCAGTCTCCACCCAGAGAAGGCAGCCAGGGGGAACTGACGCCAGCCAACAGCCAGACCAGGATGAGCACCAACATGTGAGGAGGACGTCCTCCGTGTCTCTGCAGACACACATCAGCACCAACCCGACCCAACCATCCCACCTCCCATGTAAAGACTCTGGTGTTCTCTGATGATCCCTGTGTCCTCCACGCGAGGAACCAAACCTTTTGTTAGTCTGATGGTTTGAACAGGATGGAAGTGTTTTTTGAAGCTAGCGCAGCTCTGACGCTGTAAGTTACCGGTAGGAGATGCACTTTGTTTTGCTTACACATGATGGAGGCCTCATTAAGAGAAACAACCTTTTAAAATAAAACCACCTACCAAAACATACACCCACTGCTTGTTTTTGTATGTTAACAATGACAACGGAACAGCAGGTAATGATTGTTTTGGGCCAAATGAGAGGGAGGGTGGAGCTCCGTTGTCTCCACTCTACAGTGATGTCATGTTTTCTGCATGAACTGCTCATAAACTGTGATGCAATTCACACAATTGCAATGTGCTTGATGTGATATCACACAAATGATATGATGATGATCTCCTGTGTCTTTATTGAACTGGGCCATTAAACATTCAGTTCTGCTGGAAACAGTGAACCTTGGCTTTAATAACTGGTTGAACCTGAACACGGCTTCTCTCCTGGATTCAGGTCTGTACTGACCAGACCACCCCAGAAGGTGGACTCACTTTGTCCAGCTTCTCCTGAACCCTGACATGATCCTAGATGACTGTGATGTTTCTTTGGAGAGCAGCAGCTTCCTCTGTGGTGTGTGTGCGTGTGGTGGACTGTCTTAATCAAGGCATGTCTGGAGGAAACCAGACACCATTCACCTCCATCCCAACAATGAGGGCTGATGGGGGCAGCGCAGTGGACCAGACAAACTGGTTAAGACTGATGCAGGGCTCAGGACCCGAGACTGGGCTGAAAGCTCACTTCACCAGACAACACAAGAAATGAGCCTATCCCAACATCGGGCAGAGCTGAAGACATCTGCCAACATCCAACCTGAGAGTCTCAAGAGGATCTGCTGAGAAGAATGAAGAAATCCTGAAATCAAGATGTTTAAAGAATGTGACAACAGACAACTAGACTAGACTGATGAGGTTTACCAGTGTTAGTGTAGCCACTGCCCTCTGCATTATGTTTCAATGGCAGGCGACGATGCAAACCGTTGTGCCAAGAGGTCAATGACCGCTTAGCAGTTGGGTTTGCACGTCCTTTATGAGTGAGTGAGTGCACCCGGACCCTCCGTTACATTAGCACAAAACTTCAGAATTCTTCAACAACCCACAGCTCTTGTGTGCATATTGCTTCAGTACCATAAAGCTGGACTTAACTTGTTCAGTGATCTACAGACATTAGCAGGGCTGTTGCTAGGAAACCTGGGCCTCCTGAAAGAATACTAAAGTGGGCCCCTGCCCCCTGACTTTTCCACTTTTTTTCTTAGACTACGTACGTATTATACTTTTTTATTTAGCCTACTTTGTTTTGATGCTAATGCAGCATTACAGGGTCTTATGCAGAATAGTCATACAAAGATTAGACTACTGGGGTTTTTTGTGGGCCCTACTGGGCGCTGGGCCCCTAGAATTATCATCACCTTTCTCCCTGGTCATTAGGCTCCCAGAGATCCCACTAAAGCCAGGTGAGCTTGTTTGACATTTACATCACTGTTTCAGCAGCAGTCTGTATCAAAGACTTAATGTATGGGTGTAGCTGTATGATTTACATTTATATCAGATTTTTTTTTACAACTACAAAACTAGAAATAACAATCCACAATGTCACGTGTTTCAGTGGAGTTTCTTCATTAGTTAAAACATGATGATCACTAACCCGGAGCCACCGACTCCCAGCTACTACTTTAATGAACCTGTCATGATGCAGACCTGATGAGAAACCAGGGCTGGAGTCACAGACATGTGTCTAACTGGCCTGTGGTGTTCCAGTCTGGATTTAGCTGACAGCAGGCTGATGTTAGTCAGAGTGTTTTAATAGAAATAAAGACAGACTCATTTTAAGCCAGAAACACTTAACACCCCCACACACTACCTCAGACCAATGTATCCATGGTAACCATCAATTTATTTAAGTGCTGCTGACCGTTAGCACCAATCAAACAGCAAGAGAGCATGGTGGTTTGCTAACACTAAGGAGAGAGAATGACAATAGACTGCAGTGTTTTTCTCCTTATCTTCCATACGTTTTATTACCTGTTTGTTGAGTTTCTAAAGTAAAACATCCGTGAGAAAAGGTTTATCTTACAGAGAAAACTCTTGATTTGCTCCAAAATACAGACATTTCCTGCTGGAGCAAACAGAGCTGAACGGCTGGATGTGCTTCCTTGATTTTTTATACTGACAACAGCAGCTTTATTCTCAGTCTCAGTCCGACTGTCTGCTCTGCTCTCTATAAGCCAAACCAAACCAGTCCTGGGTCCAACTCAGCATAGGGTCAGTTTAAACTGGTTTAGTTGAAGCTGTGCTCTGGGTTCAGGTTTAAACCAGAGCTAAAGCTAAGATTGTGTCAACTTAACTTAAATATTTTAGTTCATCAAACATAATTAATAATTTCATTTATCAAGGGAGAAAAGTGTAACAGTAATTGCCCCACCTTGTTAAATCATGAACTTACTGTGAGAGCCATATGATATGTACTTGGGTTATCTTTGTCTATTACTAAAATTTGTTTAATGATTTTAAACATTAAAACGTGACAAATAAACAGCAAAAAAAGAGAAAAGAATTCAGGAAGGGGGCATAATATTTTCCACTAACTGATATCAATGAATGAAAACAAAACAGGACAAAATTATTAGTGGATTCTTTTATTTTGAAAGTCTTTCCAGTGTTTACATTCTAATACTTTAAAATTTGAAATCAGCCCTGAACTCAAAGAAGACTATATATAAACAAGACCAAATGTAGAAGCAGAGAGGAACATGATGCACACACCACCTTTAAACACTGAGATTCAGTTCATCACTCACACCTGGTGACACACATATAGTGACAGACATTAGTTTCCATTTATCTATAAGGCCCTAAAGAGTCACTGTATATTCAGTCTTCCTTTTAAAACTGCTCTCAAACTCATTTCACAATTCAAGTGCAAACACTCATTTTGGGAAAATTGCTCTCGGTCTTTGTGCTGCACATATCTAGTTTTGATTGTTGTGTATTTTCTGTTTAAAGAAATGTAAATAAAGGTTTAGTGCATCATAACGTTCTCTACAGAGTCTCCCTTCAACAGCTGGTTCGGTTGATAGATCAAGGCACATGATTGGATGTATTAAGACAAGGTCAGAGACGTGTCAGTGTGACTACAGGAGGGGGACTCTGCAGAGGACCTCTCTCTCTCTCTCTTTCTTCTTTCTTTTTCGCTCTCTCTATATATCTCTCTCTGTCTCAGTGGGGTTTAAGTGCACAAACACAAAATAAAGTGACAACACACTGGTTCAGTACAGTAACACTGACTTCACAAGTCAAACTCAAAGGTAGGACACGACACGCCTGAGGCTTTTTTTTTTTTTTTTTTTTTTTTTTAGGTCCTCATGTTTCTCTATCAGGAACTCGTTGGAATTAATGTGGATTCGACTGTGGGACTGAGGAGCCCTGCTGCCTGGGACAGGAAGCAGTGGAGTGCCTGTTGTTGGAATGCGGATGAAGTGCACAGTGAAGGGTGTTGGTGGGGGGGTGGGGGTGGTGGTGCTGCTGCTGTGTGCTGAGGGGCGGACCTCAGTAGGCGTGGTCTGCCACAAACAGAGACTCCTGAGCCGCCGCTCCCTTATCTCCAGAGGACACGTACTTCCCCACAGCTGCCTTGCTGTTGTTCTGTGGACACACACACAAAGCACAGCAGGCCTCAGCTTCTCTGTCACACACTCATCCACAGCGTATCCATTTCATACAGACTCACTATTATTCACATGAGCTCCTTCAGGAACAGGGAGACACTGAAGTTACTTTAACGGATATAAATGATTCATCCAACACACACAAAAAATCATAATCAAGATATTTAAAGACGTTAATCCAATCAGGCAAATATGCAGCAGCCACCTTCAGGGCCTTATCATTTGAGCTTACTTCAGTGCTGCATGGAGCTGAATGAATGCCACATTTATCAAGTTAGTTCAAAGTAAGAGCTGGTTTCCTGTAGCAGCTGCTGTCTTAAAGCTGAGAGCTCCTACCTAAACAGTTATAACATTTACACATCTGAGTTTCTCACTGGTCTTCATTGTTGTATATGACATTTATGACAAATTTTCTAAACATTACCAAAGCCAGTAGTTAACCTATTAGACACCCTGTATGAAGCAAGCTGAATATTAAGAACTGGTATCAAACTAGACCTCAGTGTATCAGGAAAATGAAATGTTAGGCATGTTACTTTTAAGTAATTTGTCATTACTTTCCCCAAAAAAGTAACTGCGTTAGTAACTGCATTACTACATTATAAAAGTAACTAATTACCAGGAAAAGTAACTATTGCATTACTTTTTTATAAATGTTCATGTGTCAAATTACTTGGACTTGCTCCCCCCAACCTCCTAACCATAACACTAACCTGTTTATCTGGACAACAAACAACAACTCAGATTCATAGCTTCTTTTCCGACTAGTTGGTGGACATTAAAAAAAGCGTATCGTACACTTTAACAGGTGTATTACTTTGTGATGGGACTTCTTGAGTCAAGTAACGACGCATTTTATTGTCAGTAACAGTACAGTAAAGGCGTTATACGGCGTTGTAACGGGGAAACAGTAACTTTTTTTGATTACTCGTTACTGAAAAAAGTAGCACTGTTAGTAACGCTGTTATTTTATAACGACGTTATTCCCATCACTGGGAATATCATTCTCATAACTTAAAGCAGAAGTAAGCGATCCGGTCGTTTTGGCTAACTTCTTGTCAGCCGATGGAGTTAGCAGTCCCCGCCCTTGTCCCTACGTCACCACATTCATGTGCATCCCTTGGCTGCACACACAGAGAGGACCGCCCCTTTATGCCGTTCTCTCTCCTCATTGGATAAAGGTTGTAGGATACAAGGAAAGTTTTCTCCTCGGCTTACAGCAGAGCAGAGTGACTGACAGACCCGTGTTTCAGACCAAACGCTCTATATAAGTGATTGCTGTCGGAAGATATAACTATTTAAGACTTATATTAACACAAACATTCCGCTTACTTCTGCTTTAATGTGAATATGAATGATGCTCTTGAGTTTTAACTGCCATTTGTAGTACTTTTGTCTCTTGTAACCCTTAAACCCTGTGTCTTTTTCCTGTCCTCCTTACCAGAGCTCTCGTGATGTACTGCTCCTGACAGGCCTTCCCGTTCTCCTTCTTGCCCCCCCAGGCCTTCAGCGCAGAGGCCTGCAGGGCCCGGCCGTAGGAGAAGGTGAGGGCCCAGGGTCGGTGCAGGTGGCACTGGTTCATAGCGTTCAGGTTGAGGGTGGCCTCCTCCTCACTCTGCCCTCCGGACAGGAAGGTCACACCTGGGGGGAGGGTGGGTAATGCATACATGTGATAACCATATTCATGTTTATGTGCATAACATATGTACACACACACACACACACACACACACACAGAGATCTCACCTGGCACCGCCGGGGGTACGCTGCGACGCAGGGCAGTGACAGTTGCCATGGCGATCTGCTGAGGCTTGTATTTCTTGGGGCAGGAGTGGCCAGCGGTCACCATGTTGGGTTTGAGCAGCGTGCCCTCCAGGTAGACATGGTGGTCAGACAGAGCCTTGTAGACAGCAGCCAGCACCTGAGACACACAGGGACAGCTGTTTCCATCTGTCCTTCATGGGGGGTGCTTTGATTGTTTTATGCTTGGTTGTCTTGGAGAGGCCAAAGACAAATTTCCACTACGGTGGACAATAAAGTCTTTCTATTCTATTCTATTCTATTCTATTCTATTATATTCTACTTTTATATAATGACTGACATTTACTCATGTTTTGTAACATTAATTCTTTCATTCTTTACAGTCGTAAAACAAACTGTGTTTCCCACTCTTCATGAAAATAGTCGGTTTTTAGCTTCTATCATCCTGATAGCTGAAATCATTACTGTCAGGTATTGTCCCCCCTCTATTAAATATGAAAGGAGGCTGAAAATCACAGGACATGTCTGTTCTGATTATACAAGTCAGTGGTCCTGAAATGTGTGTTTCTCTTCTATAAAACACGTTCTACATCTTGGGGCAGAGCTCTGTGGGAAACAGTAGGAGAGGAACAGCTGGAGAGGGAACCGGGATTTGAAACAACACCGACAAGCCAGGTAGCGTATGTGTGTAACAATAAATGTACATTGCATTTGATGTGTGTGTTTAGGGGATTGGGTCTTTCAATTTCAGGGACCAAAGCTACAAATCTGGGTTTTGGCATCTTAAAAACAGATCTAGGGTCAAAAACCTCACATTAAACCAAGACTCATAGAAACTCATTCATATCCTCCAGAGCTGATCTCATTGCTTACTCTGATACAACTGGTTCTGACTCAGAAAACAGAGCAGATGACTCCAGTTGTACTTTTCATAGAGTTAGAGTTTGACGAATAAGTTGGTTCTATGTTGACAGTATTGGGGTAAAGCTGATCTATGCTTCTCTGCCTTATTATTCTATCCTCTAATCCTATGTTTAAATAAGATAATATCTATTTTATAATGTGTTTTTGTTCTGGTCTCTTCTCATTGTTTGACCTTGAGTTTCTTTTATTTCCGTTTGGCACACTGAATGACCTCTGTATCTGATAATGTGCTATACAAACACATTGGCCTTGCCTTCGGCGAGGCAGGTCCAGGCAGTTCTGCTGCCTCTCTGCCCTGCTCTCAACTTATCTTTTCATACCAAACAATAACATCCAGCGCTTCCTCACTAATGTTTTAGTTTTTATACATGTCAACCATGTCACTTTGACAGTTTTATGTAATTTTGACATTGGTATTGATAAAGCTGCGGATATATATGAGACTTATCATCCTAAGAACAACCACGGAATTTAAACGAAAGTATGCCCAACAAGTTCCTACATGCCCCTACATGCAGGCAGTGGTGAATCAGGGAGGTGTGAGTGTTTGTTCATCAGATTCCTGCACTGATTTCAGATCTGTGTGACACTGCTCTGCATTAGGAAGACACTTGTATCCTCTCTGTTGTGTTAAAAGTAGACCACCACAATGTCAGCCTGTTATTCTAAACTCTACTATCTCGGTATGTACCATACATCTGTTTACATTGTTTATCTCTTGAATACGCTCTGTTTGAGTATTGTATTATTTTATCTTCATCACTCTGCTCTACTTTACCTTAGTATCCCCATAGAGATTCACTGGTATCTTAGCTACATTTTTATTTATTCCTTGATCTTTGATGGATCGATCCGTCTCAGCATCACTCACCTTCTCAGTCACATACTGGCAGCGCTCCAGGTCATGGTCACCGTCTGGGAGAATCTCAGGCTCCACAATGGGCACAATGCCGTGCTGAGGGGGACAGGGAAGGGGAAGCGTTAGGTGACAAGCGTCATGACAACAGCCAGGAGACACTTCCTCTCCTGAGGCTGTGAGTGGTGTACCAACAGTTAGTTGGAAGGGAAGAAGATGGGCCAACAATGTGCTGTAAGAGGAAACTGAGGAAGCTGACTGAACATGAGTTGTGTATAAGTGTGTGTGTGTGTGTGTGTGTGTGTGTGTGTGTGTGTGTGTGTGTGTGTGTGTGACTAACCATCTGACAGATGCTGGCGTAGCGGGCCAGCACATTGGCATTCTCCATGATGGCCAGCTGGGATGGAGTGGTGGAGGTGATCTTCAGCACACAGCGCCACTTGGCAAAGTCGGCGCCGTCCTTCTTGTACTGTGCACAGCGCTCGTAGAGCCCGTCCAAACCTGACACACACACAGACAGGGACAGACAGACAGACAGACAGCAGGTTGGACGGATGAAAGACGCTGCAGACATTCATGAGGCGGAAGAAAAAGAGGCCAAGTGCAGCCACAGTGACATGTCCTAAACACAAACACACAGCTGCAGTCCGAGCCATGCTTGAGTTCCACTATAGTAAATTCAGTGTTAAAGGGATAGTTCAACATTTTGGCAAATTTGCCTATTGCCATAATCCCTATAGTTACTGTATAGCGGTTAGGTTAATTACCTTTAATTATCGGTGCAAGATGATTTTAGATTGGCGGGGCAGAGACGCGAGCTGCTCAGCTAACACAATGGAGGCGCATGGTACTTTCGCCTTTCTCTCATCAAACTCATCAAATACACAATCCAACAACTCCAAAACACTCCCATGGAGATATTGTGACCTGCAAATTTATCAGGCTATGAAATAATAATGTAACATTACGAGATAGAGTTGTTTCCGATGCAAATGCGTAGCCGGAACTACATTCCAGACACGGCTGCTGGGCGGAGTGACTTCGAAAGCACTTGGGAAAGTAGTTCTGCGTATTTGCTTCATGTGTTGTAATGTTACATAATTTTACGTTATTATTTCATAGCGTGGTGAATGTGCAGGTCACAACTTGTCCACAGAGCATTTTGGAGTTGTTAGATTAAGCCGGTGCATATTCTCATTTGTCCAGGTCATAGTATTTCAAAGGAGGTTAAATCGAAAGCAACTGTTGCTTTCGATTTAACCTCCTTTGAAAAAGAGTTGTTAGATTGTGTATTTAGTTTGATGAGGGAAACGTGGAAATAGCGTGTAGCTCGCGTCTCTGCCCCGCCGATCTAAAAACAGCTTGCACCGATAATTAAAGGTAATGAACCTGCTGCTATGACTATAGGGGTTATGGCAATAGGCCAATTTGCCAAAACGTTGAACTATTGCTTTAAGTGTGGCCGGACCTGTGGGTGAAGCTTCAATAAAGCTACATTGTTTCACTGCTTTGTGGTAAAAAATCAAAAACAAAATCGGAATGTGGAGAGGTGCTGCTCACCACCAGAGCACTAACACTGCCCTTCTAGCCAATCAGAGAAGGCCACTGTCAGAGCTGAATGGAAACAGCCTTCAATCAATATGTCAATGCAGTTTGTATTTACTGCTGCTCTCAAACTGACGCTTCAGGCGGATGTTATGGGCTGGCAGGTGATTGGATGAAGCCATCGGAGAGGAAACAGAACAACAACCTGCAGTGTGACGAGCTTGTCAGGACAGGACTTCAGAAAGTTGATTTGGTAGCAATAATAGTGATTAGTAAGACTCTTGTATAAAAGACACTGTGGTTTCTGCACTTGACTGAAATATTCCCTCATGCATTGATCACTGTGTAATCTGCATGCTGGCTTGGCACATCTGATCCCTGATTAACAAAGTTATGATGTTACGATGTGAAAACAACTTTCGTCATCTCTAGATAACATGAATATTATCTCACAATAAAAAAACATTTTCTCCTCATAATATATCTCTTCAGAGAGATTACAGGACTAAAAACACTCACGAGTAGAAATTAGAGTGTAAACGGAACGATTAACCCAAACAGTCTGTGGCTTCTCTGTGGCCGCAGAAGCCCCTCCCTCACAGGAAGCTGACTGGTCCCAACCACTGTGATTCTGAGAAGCTCAGCCCTACACTTCCTGTCCTATATACACCAATTAGACGTAACAGTTTGACAAGGACGACTAGGTCTCTCATGTGAAAGGCTGCAGCTCTTGTGGGCTGTTCCCGGTCTGCAGTGGTCAGGATCTATCAGAAGCAGTCCAAGGTCTCAGACAGATGCAATATAATTGGATTATGAGAACTTATATTACTCCGGATAGACTGAATAAGATGAATACAAATATTCCTGATATCTGTGTTAAATGCAATGTGGAAAAGGGCACCTTCGTTCACTGTCTGTGGGACTGTCCTGAGATATGAAAGTTCTGGAATGAAGTTATAAAATACATTTCTCAGATGACCTTGAATCCAGTACCCGACTGTCCCTATACTTTGTATTCTTAATTTGTATCCAAAGGACTGTGTGCTAAACAGCAAAGAGAAGAAAACGACTGATTTATGTTTAGTACAAGCTAGATGCTTGATTTCTCTTTGCTGGAAAGATGTCAAGAGCCCTTCGATTGGTCGCTGGCTGAAAGAACTACCAGCATGCCTTGTCCTTGAAAAGTCAACATACACAATGAAAAATAAATCAGCCAAATTCAAAGAGATCTGGAATCCCTTTCTTGCATTTCTTAAAGAACTGTGAAGTTGAAGAAGCTCTGGTAACTTGAAGGTGGAATGTGTATGATTACATAATGCCGTTACCCAGTTTTGTTCTTAGTTCTGTTTTTTCTTTATCTATTTATTTTTCCATTGGGGTGGGGAGGGTGGATTATTTTATAGTTTGACTGTTAAATGCCTTGTTAAATTTATTAAAATGCATTTTTGTGAACTGTTAAAACTCAATAAATACATGTCTATAAAAAAAAAGAAGTGGTCCAAGGAAGGACGAGTGGTGAAGCGGCCACAGGCTCATAGATAACAGACCAGCTACTGTTGCTCAGACTGCTGAACGAGTTCATGCTGCTTCTGATAGAAAGCTGTCAGAACACACAGTGCAGCACAGTTTGTTGTGTATTTAACCCTCCTGTTGTCCTTCAATCTGTTCCCTTCCTCCATCCTTCCTTCTTTCCTTTCTCCCTTCCTTCTTTCCACAATCCTTTTTCCCTTCCTTCTTTCCTTCCTTCCTCTTTTGACCCAATTGACCTGATCTGTTCCCTCCCTCCACCTTTCTTTCCTCCCTTTTCCCCTTCCTTCTTTCCCTTCTTCCTTCTTCTTCCTTCCTTGAATGAATCTGTTCCCTCCCTTCTTTCTTTCTTTCTTTCTTTCTTTCTTTCTTTCTTTCTTTCCACAATCCTTTTCCCCTCCTTTCCTTCCTTTCTTCCCTTCGTCCTTACTTCTTCCTTCCTTTTTGACCCAATTGGCCCAATCTGTTCCCTCCCTCCCACTATCGTTCCTTCCTTTTCCCCTTCCTTCTTTCCTCCCATCTTTCCCTTTGTCCGTCCTACTCACTGATGTAATGATTTATTGCCTGTCTTCATTTTGTTGCTCAGGTTTGTATAACATGTATTGACTGGGTTTCTCTGTGTCTACTGCAGCACCCACAGTGACAGTAGATCTGATCTCTAATCCATACCCTTCACTATGTTTCCTGAGGAAAGAGCGACAGAGAAAAGAACGAGTGTGTAGGCTACCTTGAGTGGTGGTCTCTCCGTTGGTGCCGGCAAGGGGAACCACACCTTTGTCCACTTTAATGCCCACCACCATGCCCTTCTCTTTCACCAGCTGGGGGAAGAGCTTGCCGTCGTCCGTCTTCTGGTAGAGCGTCTCGTGGAAGAAGATGACGCCGCCGATGCAGGGCTTGACCCGATCGTCGGAGGTGAAGAGGAGCTGGCGGTAGAGGCGCCTGTTCTCCTCTGTGTTCTCAGTGTTGATGCCCTGGAAGCGCTTGGCCATGCTGCCTGGAGCGGAGACACGGGGACAAGGCAAGAAATGATAAATGCCACTTTACAAACTGTTACTTCAAAGACACGAGGCAGTTCAACCGCCACAGGAGACATACGACTGTCGTGATCCACCAAACTACAGAACAACCACAGGGTGATAGTTCTCTCCAATCCTATCAAAGAATAATTCATTATAACAATAACCATCATCACATTAAAATGGTCAGATCACATCATCATACTCATTGGTAATTACAGTATAGTGAAAGAGAAGCTGGGAGTGTCTGAATGGACTAACCCTACAGGTTAAAGCTGCAGTTCCTTTAATGACCACTAGAGTGTGGCTCCAACAGACTCGGCCCCCATAGACTCCCATGGTAAAACGTGTGACAGGTGGGCAGCGTTGGGCATGTAACTTTTAAAAAGTAGTTATATCTATTAGTTACTTTCCCCATAAAGTAACTGAGTTAGTAACTGAATTACTACATTATAAAAGTAGCCTAACTACAGTAATTACCAGGAAAAATAACTTTTGCGTTACAATTGAATAAAATCCAGTGTTTCCTCTACATTCATTTGGTGGGTGATGTCACAGAGGCTACGTTCACCTTTAGCTACAGTGTATGTCTGGTGTGGGAAACTGTGGATGGATCACCTTGTGGTTGTTAGAAGAAGAGCAGGTTCACACAGTGGTTATACCGGTGGCATTGCTGGATGAAAAATTATTAGCTTATGAGATGATGTGTCAATCAAATGTGACACAACTACATCCTGAAGTGCAAGAAGACACGCACATATTATGAAACCTTAAAACTGTCAGTTCAGAGTTCTCCTCTAAGTGTCTTCATCTTTTCTGTGGTGTTTGTGTCACTTTGTCCTTGTTTCACAAAACAAACCTTTATCCCGCAGAACAGAACAGAAGTATGACAGTATGATTTGAAGAAGAAATACATCTGATGACAGCAAATAGCTGCGAGTTTAAGTATAAATCTTTCATTTATATAAACCTGGGGTGTTATTACTTATTAGCCTCTCAAAAATTCACAACTTGTTACCATTTTCAAGATGGCGGACATTTCTGGAAGGGAAATGCAATTTCACCTAACCTACATTTTACTAGGGATTACAATGATAGTAATGAACATTATTTATACAGCACAATTCATGATGCCCTGACTGATCAGCCAACATGATCGACCAGATTAACATACATGCTTCTAGTCACCAATTACCTTAAAAACTGTGATGAACACACTGTGCTGTGCATTCCAGTCCTACCTCTACTTTATACACTGTTGCCAGTGTGTGACAGGCTGCCAAAATATAAAAAACATGTTGGTCACATGGAACTTTGACAGAGTGCATGAGACTCATAATACAGTATATAGTCCATCATGTGTAATATTCTTAAAATGATCTGTGTATTGCTGTGTATGATTTTTATCCAGAGTCAAAATAATATTTAATTGATATTTAGACTTGTGACTTTTAAAGGGATAGTTCAACATTTTGGCAAATTGGCCCATTGTAATCGCTATAGTCATAGCAGTAGGTTTGTTACCTTTAATTGTCGGTGCAAGCTATTTTTAGAACGGTGGAGCAGAGCCGCGAGCTGCTCAGAGCTACACTACGGAGGCTAAAGGGATTTCTTGGTTTCCCTCATCAAACTCATCAAATACACAATCCAACAACTCCAAAACGCTTTCGTGGACAAGTTATAACCTGCACACTATGAGATAATAACAGAACGTTACGAGGCGGAATACACAATCAAATACACAATCCAACAACTCCAAAACGCTCTGGTGGACAAGTTGTGAGCTGCACATTCACCACGCTATGAGATAATAACGGAACGTTACCAGACAGAGTTGTTTTCCAGGTAAATGCAGAGACTGCTTGCTGAAAAACTGTCCCTGAAGGCAACGCACATCAGCGGTTTTGCATGAATTTGCCTCTAAAACAACTCCGCCTCGTAACGTTCTGTTATTATCTCATAGTGTGCAGGTTATAACTTGTCCACGAAAGCGTTTTGGAGTTGTTGGATTGTGTATTTGATGAGTTTGATGAGGGAAACCAAGAAATTCCATTAGCCTCCGTAGCATATCTCTGAGCCGCTCGGCTTAAATTGAAGTTATTCTAGTGTCTTTGGCTCTACACATGTAGCCAGCATTGGCTGTATGTTCCGTTTCTATTGAATTACTGAAGTGGAATGTGGTTGATCACGGTGGTTAACAGGAAGTGTGTGATCTACTGCAGGGCCGTTCTTCAGTTACTCCTCCCTCTGTGTGGGTCACACAGTGTGGCTGTCGTACCTGTGGATTCATCAGCTGCCAGGATGCCTTTCCCAGGAGCCACGATCCTCTGAGCGATGTCGCTCAGCTCCTTCTTCTGCTCCGCACTCAGGAAGGGATACGCGTGAGTCATGGTTGGTGACTGTGGAGAAGGACAGATACCAGTGTTGACTTACTCTTGAGTAACTCCATTATATTCTTGAGGAACAGAGACCATGCAACCTTTTTTTCTAACTAGACCCTTTTCAATCTTTTTATTTGCCTTTACAGCAGGCTATGGAGCAATCTAGAGACAGACAGGATTTTAATGAATCTGGGGTACAACATATAACTAAGTCAAATACATGCAATTGAGTAACAAGCCTATGATGTAAGATAGATAGAAACTCTGTACAGTCACTACTTGTCTACTAATACCACACTACTTTGACTTTTACTTGACATAAAACTGTTTCACATCATGTCACTGAGATTCTGTACCATAGACTATATCTGTACCATCCCCAGGGACGTGAGGATCGCACGAGCTCCCATGGAAGAGCGTGCGTCACGGCTCGTGAGGAGTAGTAACGTAGTAACGTAGTAACTGTCAAACTTCACCAGCTCTGACTTGGTTTACCGTGGAGGACTCTGTCTCCTGTCAGCGGGTTTAACCACTGAAACACTGGAGACAACAACAGCTTCTACTTCTCATTATAAAATGCACTAACAGTTATTAGAGTGCAGCTCTCGTGACCGCACTTCCGCGTCCTCGTGCAGTCTGGATGACTTTGACTAGTACCACGGCCCCAGAAAAACTCCAGGGTTTAGTTCGACTAGACTAAGTTAGAATATCATAGCTTTGTACACAATATAGTCGTTATTATCGTTATCAAAACAGAGGCATTACAAAGTGATGGATAAATGCAGTAATTCGGACGCGACATGCTGGACTAATAAACAGTGTGTGAGATGAGCAGTGATGTTATGTTATGTTTCCTCCCCTCGCCTGCTGCTCTGAATGATTCTTGAGAGAGTAAAACTCACCGGGTTTTGGCTGCGCAGTCACAGAGAAAAGGTCTGTCTCAGATGCAGGAAGCTGCTGTTGTAACAGAAGAGAGATGGAGGAGACGGTGAGAAGGGCGAAGAGGGCAGAGGCGGAGGGCGTGGTCGCGACGGGCGTCGTCCAATCAGAGCGCCGCGTTCAGCAGGATGACGCAAGGTTTCCTCCAGTAGGAGGATGTCGGGTTGTGTCGTCGGCCTTCGACGACCTGAGCGATGATGCTGCAGCTTCAGGGTGAAATAAACCCTGCTGCTTGTCTTACAGATAACTAGTAACACCTCAAATAGTCTTCTCGAGATTCTTCTCGAATTCTATCTGGCTGTAACTGAGGAGAACAGAGAGTTAAGCCCTCTATAGCCCAGTCTATCAACAATTGTGGGAAAGATTACAGAGACTGTGATTAAAGTCAATTTTTAAAGTGGGAATATAGTGCAAAAAAACACAAACAATTAAAAAGGAAAGAGAATTGAAGTTTGTCACTGCTAGGATGAGAGAAAAAAGCCTGGTGGTCAATAGGGAACCATGTTAAGATGTCAGAAATATATATTTAGGCTAGCAACACTTTCTAACCACTGCCACGCTGAAATTCTATCATCACAATTCAAGGAGACAGTTAGTTAGGGCTAAGGGGGAGAACTGGGATTAGGCCTAATTAGTCTAAGTTTTCCAGTTATACACTTTACTGTGAGCAGTGTAAATTGATGAAAAATGTGCAGTCAAAAAATAATCATCACAATTAATTGATGCTCATACAGAACAAACACGCCTGGACGAAAAGAGGACCTGGCAACAAATGAAGGTCAAATATAAAAACAGGCACTTCTGCAGTCCAAGATGATGAACCACTTTTGCAATGTCATTAAACATTTCTAATAATCCCAAAACCTGCAATGATAAGTAGGCTATAACAGCAATGTCAACAGCGGTTTTCATAGATATAGCCTTACTATGACTATTACATGTAATAGTTAACAGTTGCAAATAAGTCCAAGCTAAACTCAACCAGGAAGAACAGAAAATCACAGTTTAATCTGCTCTTTAGGTTTTTGCGCAACAGCCCCATGTTACAAAAGAAGTGGTGTTTCCCTGTAAGGTAAAGCTGAGGGCTGAGTCAACGCCCAGTCAGTGCAGCTGTATAGGCCTACGTGAGGATCCTCACATGCGTGTAGTGTGGGGAGTAGTGACAGAGCATCATTACAGGAAACCCTGCTGCTATAGTATCTCACTATTCCATGGTGTGTTTGCATCAGATACATCTGGATTCATTTACTGTGGTTGTGATTGTTTCACCTCAAAGTCATGATACAAAAAGTGTCTAGATTTATATGTTGAATCACATATCAACTCTTTCCTTAAAATATTAGGCCTAATGACTTTATCCACTGGCTCACTCCTCGTTACACTGATGGAGCATCAGTATTATCAGAGAGAATCACCTCACATTCATCATGTGAATGATGAATCACTTACAGTCTGTGACAGACACTCACACACTGTTATATAACATATATAACCTCAGTGCTGCTGATGTCTTTTTCCACTGAGTTACAGCTCCTGACTCTGATGCTTGAATGTCCTGTCTCCAGAGAAATGTGAGTATGAAATCACAACTTATGCAGGTTTATAAATGAACAATAAAACTACTAGAATTAGTGCCTCCACTTAGACCAGCTTCAGGTTACATCTCTTTGTCCAGAGTAATAAAAAACATGATACATTTGTATGAAAATGTGTCATAACGGCTGAATAAAGAAACCCCAAAATCAATATAAAGAAAAATAACAACCAAATAATATGGAGTCTAGATGTCATTTACTGAAAGAGAAGTTGGAAAATGTGGTACATTCTGACATTTTAGTTCAATTACAAATGCATTAACGATTCTATTCTTGACTCTGCCCCTCTGCCAAATACACTATATCACTAAACTAATCCACATTTGTTGTGGGTACAGTATGGTCCAGAGAGAAGAAGTGAGGGTGAGTTAATCAAAACACCTTCACAGGCCGCTGATAAGAAATTTGAAGGGGATGTTATTTGAATCCAATCATAATGGAGGCACACAAGAGATGTTTCTTTTTCTGGTTGTTGTTTTTTTCCAGCCTACACAGTACAATGCGCAAAATAATTATAGGAATCTGACAAAAGAAAGAAAAAATACTGCTTCTTTTTCATCACACACACCTTTGGTCCACAGCACCTGTTCTCAGTCTGACTCTGGCTGTTCCTAGTGTTGTTTTGCAGACTTCAGGGGTTGTGAGGAGATTAAGTTTTCCCTCTGATCAGTGTTGCATGAGTGTTTGGAAGCACCATCATCCCTGTCAGTCAAACCTTCTGCAGCTCATCTGCAGTCCCATGCAGACCTGCACACTGATCTGAAGCTTTCTGAGGTTTTCCTCTTCTTCTTTTGACCTCAGCTCCCTTTACTTCATTGTATTCATGGCCATTTCAGTTTGTATTTACAATTACATGTAAATCACTTTGGATTGCACTTTGACTTATTCATCGATCGATTGAAAACCAAAGAAGAACAGAGAAACATGGGTGTGACTTGGTTCTCTGCTCAGGATGCCATGACTACACAGTTTCTTTACAAATTTCCAAAGGACACAATAATAAACATCTAACCATTCAGATGTGACTGTCTCTGATTCTGAGGCTCAAACATGAGGCTGAGTCTCCCATGTTTCCTCCTCCAACCATCCTGATGATCTCTGCTCTTTTACCTGTCTGGAACAAGCAGGCAGTAGACGGGGCATATGGTCTGAATTCTCAATCAGTAAATCAGAGGAGGTGAACTTCAGACCTATTTGTATGTGTGAACACCCATTCCAACAAAATCTGAATCATAGCAGAGGGATTGGACAGAGATTAAAAAAGAAAAAAAAAACACGTCTAGAGAAAAACTCCCCTGTAACCTTTTAGGCACAGTGGACTTTCACTGGGCAAAAATGAAACCGGTTTTCTTTGAGAAATATTATATAATGGTATATAATATACTTACTTTATTATATCAGAAACATTTGATTAGGTTGTGTCTGAAAACGTATAGTTTAATGTCAGTTTTACAAACTTCATTGAATAATGATATGATTTACAATGCATTACAAAGAAAATGTTGGACATTTTTGTTAAAATATCAATTATCCAATATGACAGCTACTGTTACTTGAAAGAAGAATGTGCTTTCACAGGCTACAGACATCTGGCTGCTCTGATTTACATTCTCCAAGCTAAGTATCAGATACAAGGTTTTAAATCAATAACATGACAAGTCAAATGCACTTGTTTATGTTTTTTAAGAACAGCACAAATTGTAGAAAAACAGTCCTCAGGTTTGCTCCTATATGGTCACATGTGTGATATATGAAGGTCAGTTTATCATACAGTTTGAAGTTTCCATCTGGTACTGTCAACTCATTTCACCAGCTCATGGTGTCTGTCTTCTCTCCTCGGTCGCTGCATAGAAAATAATCTACAGCCACCTACTGGTGATGATGTGACTGAATGTATTACAGCTTTCCATCTCTGGGTGGCACACTTGTCACAGGGCAGGACCGTGCATGTGTGAAGATGAGTGGCGTCTCTGTGACCAATCACTGGCTCCAGCAGACACATTCCACATTGGCAGTTTTTACTCGGTGGCTTTGAGGCAGTTCACACATCAGAGACGTCAACTCTCATTGCAGCTCTCAGAACATTTGTCATCTCTCAGAACGCTGACTCACCTGTTCCAAAAAACCTCTACAACCATCAAAACCGTGTTCACACATCAAACACGCAAAGACAAATATGACTGAGTGACTTGAGAAAATGGGAACTGCAGGAAGGTAGAAAGTTCTAAGTGTGCAGCAGCTGTGTAATGGTTACTTCAGCATTACAGTGAATTACAGTCTATATTGTCTGACTCAAACATTTGTAGGTCTTACTGTGTAGACTTTATTTGACGATCCATGTGCTGCAGATAATCAGACCACAGTGCAGAATCAGATGTGCTGGATACTGAATTTGTGTTTTGTCTATTGGGATGTGTGGGAGAATGACCAAGTCACTATGTGATGAACACAGTGCAATGTCACATTTTCAAAATAGAATAAAAAAAATTCAAATCAAAAGTAAGAGTAGACATGCATGTGGAGTCAAAAGCAAAATCTTGTACTTTTGTGATGCTAGAGATGGCTAACGTTGCAGGAAGAAAACGCCACAGCACAATATGGGACTCAGCTTCTACAAATCAAGGCTTTCCTCCTAATATCTGAAAAACTAAAACTAAGTAAAACTGAACCAAAACTAGTCAATTCCTCAAATTAAAACTATACTAAAATTGCTTAACCACTTGTTCAATTTACGACAACTAAACTGAAATAAAAAGCCAACTGAAAAATGAAGTAAAAATACTGATGTAGGTCAGTGTGTGGATTATTTTTCTAATAAAAGAAACACAGGCCAATTATCATCACAAAGCTGCATCAGCCTGCAGAGAGAATTAAAGTGTAAAAGCAGAGGCGCTGTCAGGAGTCCTGTCGGCTTAACAAAAATGCAGCTATTATTATCATCATTAGTGTTTGTTGTGGTGAACTCTGTTTGTTAGAAGCTCGGCTTTAAAATTGAAGAGGTCACATGGAAGGTCTGGAGCTGCAAAATGATTCTAGTGATGTATAAAAATATTTGTCAGTGCATCTGAAACTGTCTGATGTGGGTGTGTAAAGGTGATGGGACACAATCTGAGATAAAGTAGATCTATAGTTCTATTACACACACCATCAGGGGATGTGTAAAGTGGAACTGAAATAGTTCATAACTCATCCAGTCTCTCTCTCTGCTCCGTGATGTCATCATGGAGGAGTGGAAGAGGTTTCCAGTGGCAACCTGTGAAGCTCCAGTGAACTCCATGCCCAAGACAGTTAAGGCAGTGCTGGAAAAAAAAAAAAAAAAGGTAGCCACACAAAAAATTGACACTTTGGGCACAATTTGGACATTTTCACTTAGGGATGTACTCACTTTTGTTGCCAGTGGTTCAGACATTAATGGCTGTGTTGAGTTATTTTGAGGGGACAGCGAATTTACACTGTTATACAAGCTGTACACTGACTACTTTACATTGTAGCCTATCAAAGTGTCACATCTTCAGTGTTGTCCCATGAAAAGATACAATAAAATATTTAGAAAAATGTGAGGGGTGTACTCACTTTTGTGAGATACTGCATATATCATATACAGAGGTCCCCGGGTATAGTCACAGTCAGGAGGTACCAGTAAGGAGAAGTGACAGTTAAGTTAAACTCACTCACCCATAAAAGACGTGCTAACCCACTTGCCAAGCGGTCATTGACCTCTTGGCGAAACGGTTAGCATCGTCGCCCACGGTGCGGGAGACCCGGGTTCGACAGGGCAGGTCAGAACAACATCGGTCACAAATATATATGTGTACTGTATACACACACACACACACACACACACACACACACACACACACAGAAGTCTGCAGGAGCCCCTCTCCCAGTCCTGAGTGTTCCAGTTACCACAGTGACTACTAATGTTGCTGTTGCTTAGGAAATCCCACAGGATCTTGACTTTGTTATTCCTGACCACCTTCAGAGATGTGTGCCATTTCCACCTCGGGACTTCTAGCCTATCCACCTTTTTCCGAACGTCAAAAACGTAAGGGTGTTTTGCCGGTTTTGCTCTTCCGGTGGAATTTTATGTTTACGTTTCCATGGTTTCGGTAGTTGCGGTAAATGCATGGATTTATTAATTTTTTTTTTCAATAAAATCTGTAAAGTGCATGGATCATCACACCAGCTTTTAACAGTGGATATCACACAAATTTACATCCGTGTTAAAAGCCAGCGTTAATAGATCCATGTGTTTACCGCAACTATGACAACGACTGAAAACCATGGAAACGTAAACGTACAATTCCACCAAACCGGCAAAACCGGCTTCCGGGTTTGACCATAGATGACGTTCGGAAACTTGTGGATAGCCTACTCAGCCCAGATGTTCCTGTGGTGTTCCATGTATGCGCCCTGCCTGCTAACATCTTACACCTCATCCCAGGAGGCTTTCTGCACAGTCTGCACCTTGGGTCCTACCTGGTGTGGTAAACCTCAGCCTCTACTAGTCTTGTACTCAGAGCCCGTCCCTGTGCTGCTGTGACCAGTGCTCCTGTGGTGTCCTAAAGAGCAGCCTTTAGCCACTGGTCTAGGTTTTCTGATATCAGCCTCTCCTTCTATCTGCCATGCAGGGGTTTGTCCTCCCATGATGGTCCTGTCCGTTCTTCCTTCTCACTGGGCGACTCCTGCCTGAGGTGTTCACTAAGTAGCTCATCAGTTGGGGCCAGCTTTGTGGATCGGTTAATATTTACATGGAGTAAGAAGAGAGAAGTAAAAAAAAAAAAAAAAAAGCACATTGTTTTTCAGTTGCAGAAGTTGTATTACATGCATCTAAGCATACAAACATATGTACATAGGCCTACATGCTAATGTGTCAAGTTCATGAGCATTATAGCTGAGTCTTGCATCATATTTCTTCAGCTGATCATTTTCCTATACATAAAAGAAGAGGATCTTTACATCATATAACTACAGTCATAATAGCCGTTAGTTGTTGTTTCACTTGTCTTGTGAAACTTGCTATAGGCTATTGTGTGTTTTAGTCATCTGAGCTGGAGGTGAATCCCATGGAACACAACTGTTTGTCCTAGATCTAGGAACTGTATAGAGACTGTTCCTAGATTGCATGCCTGGAAGGGTTTGTCTGTGTTTCATCATCATCATCATCATCATCATCATCATCATCATCATCATCATCATCATCATCATCATCATCATCATCATCATCATCACCATCGTCAACCTTTATTTAACCAGACAAAACTGCTCAGGAAACATTCTTATTGAAGGGAACAGCCTGGTAGGAGGCAAAAGACCTAAAAAAAAATCACAATGAACATCACAGAGCAGCAGGAGACAGTTAAAAAAAAAGACATGTGGACAGAACGTAACAGTTTTGAAACAGACAAGCAGAGCACAAAGCTATTACAACAGTAAAAGCAACACAGCACACTGACGCAGCAGTACAACCACAGAGGGAGGTCGACAAAACTAAATGTTCAAAGAAAATGTGTTTAATATTACTACAAACTATTCTGTTTTTTTTTTTTTAGAAAAAAGCAAATGAGTCAGAGTATCTGACGACAGGTACGAGTTGATAGCCTGAATCATTCTTCACATTCAGCTGACTTTTCAGGACTAGGCTGTATTCATTTTTCATTTAAACCGGAAAAAATGCAGAGTCTCAGCACTCTCCTTGGATGCCTGGCAGCTATCGAGGGTTGGATGGCAAACAGCCTCCTGCAGTTAAAACACTGCAAAGACGCTTCCGACAGTGTGACAGCCAGGGTACAAGAACGTCTGGGGCCACTCAAAAACCACATCCACACAAACATCAGGAACCTTGGAGTACAGTTCGACAAATCTATGCACCTAGAGAAACATGTAAACTGAAATCTCAAAACTGTTTTTTCCATCTGAGAAACAGATCCAGCACCAATCCATAGTGTCCCATTTATAACTAGAAATTTCAATACATGCTTTCATATCATCCAGGCTGGACTATATTGTAAGTCACTTTTCACATGTCTTATCATCCATCGGCCGCCAACTTGTACAAAATGAAGCTGCCAGACTACTCACAAGGTCACAAAGGTCTTGCCCCATTACACCCATACTCACCACTCTGCACTGGTTACCCGTCCCGTTCAGAAGGAGCTACTGCTCACTTACAAACCATTTCACGGCCAAACTCCCAGTGACATATGCGACCTTAAAGGGACAACGAGGAGTTTCTCCATCGGCAGAACGAAAAATTCCACAACAATAAAAAAGTCTCATATTAATGTGGATGAATCTACGTTACCCACACTTGTTAATGGGCCCATTTTTGATAAATATATAGTTTTGTCTCTATCGTTATTTTGTTATTATTAGTGGTGGCGGAAATGCTGGTCGAGCTGACCAGCGTTTCCTTACTTTTCCGCAAACGTTTTGCGGCGGGTCATGAGAATAACGCCGCCGAATCGCCGTTTATGGTCGGAACTACGACAGTATGTGATCGTCTTCGAACCTCTGACTTTAATTCTTGATGAATGAAAACATGAGTCTGTCTCGCACCGGTCAAAGAATTTCACGGTGCCCGCGGAGGCTCATAAATGTAGTGTGAAAACACTTCACTTTTCCAAAACTCCTCGTTGTCCCTTTAAAGCAAGTAAGCGGAATATTTGTGTTAATATAAGTCTTAAATAGTTATATCTTCCGACAGCAATCACTTATATAGAGTGTTTGGTCTGAAACACGGGTCTGTCAGTCACTCTGCTCTGCTGTAAGCCGAGGAGAAAACTTTCCTTGTATCCTACAACCTTTATCCAATGAGGAGAGAGAACGGCATAAAGGGGCGGTCCTCTCTGTGTGTGCAGCCAAGGAATGCGCGTGAATGTGGTGACGTAGGGACGAGGGCGGGGACTGCTAACTCCATCGGCTGACAAGAAGTTAGCCAAAACCACCGGATTGCTTACTTCTGCTTTAATCACCACCATCATGTAGCATGAGAAGGAGGTACGTTACAACACCATGACAACAATGTCAACAACCTGTGTCTCTCACCAAAGACGGTTTAGAAATAGCAACAGAGTACTATCTTTGCCTTCACCACCTCCTATGTCTATGTTCACCACCTTGTCTTGTTTGACAAGGGACACAAACTTTACAAAGAAAAGGAAATGAAGGACAGTGATCAGATATTGATCAGACAGTGATCAGATAGTGAGCTGCTGTGTTGGATGTAGTAAAGTTGGTAAGATGACAGTGGCACAGCAAGTGTTGAATACGTGAGGAATAATTAACGAGTAGTTGTGTTAAAGCGAAACTTTGGTTTGTAATTGTCTTATCTGTCACATATTCGTGTCGCCGTCGGTGTGAATAGTTTTGATGCAAAATATGTCGCAATTTCATGTTGTTTACTTGTCACGTCCCCGGTGTGTAAGGGCCTTAAAGCTGTACAGAAAATAAATATGAATTTGATTCCACTCTGGGTCATAAAATTAGTGTAATCACTCATCCATCAGACGATGTAGCCCCAAACTTTGTGCAAAATTCTATTTCGAGTAAATCCGGGATGAAAGTGTGTTAGTTTTTTTCCGCATTGGATAATGCAGGCGCACAAATTATGCGTCACGTTGCTCACGATTAATCAGCCAATGATATTGGATCTGTCATCGGTCAATCAAACATCTGAGACACACATAGCCTACACACACCGAGCTCGGTCTCGCCCCAAACACTGAATATCCCGCCCGCTTGATAACGACCAATCAAATTCGTTTTCCTTATTCGGGTAAACTCGTGCGGCAACTCGTGGAAACTCGTAGAAAGAGCCGCGACAAACAGGACAAACAGCCATTTCTGAAAGTCTTATCTAGTGCAATGTAACATTTCAACGTTGTTGCTGTCAGAAAAACCAACAGGAGTACAAAACTGTTCTACCATCTGTTGTAGTGGAGAATGTCTACTCCCTGGTTAATGAGGAGGATGAGCTGACAGCTTGCCTGAGCTGTGATCATAGATACCAGCACAGCAGTTTACTCTGTGCTGTTCATTCCAACTTGGAAGATGGTAAGAAATTTAATACAGAATTCCTAATCATGTTCGTATTAGTTAATGATCACCCAGAAGTAAAGACTGTGAATTCATCACCAACTATTCCCACATAGTTCAGCACTTGGCGACAGAGACTCCTTTAAAGTCCCCCTCCAACAATCCTTTAAAGCATTCTCTGTGGTCTTTAAATTGTGATTATGAATTTTTTTTAGCCAAAATCACAAAACCTATGCCATTTCTCGGGGCTCTCCTTCTGCAGAGCTCTTTAGCAATGCACAGTTTGCGTAGATGTTGGTTCACTGCAATTTGAAGGCAGAAATACTCAGAAATGCAATTTTGCATTTACTTTTCTGCTGATACGTCCTCTAGCATCAGAAAAATGCCACAGGAACATGTGAAAAGCACGAGGGTCGTTAACAGGAAGAGACTTCCAACAGAGCCAGGAGGTTTGAGAGGAGATTCGTACTCATGCTCCCCATTCCTTAACCCAGTTGAATATTATTTCTCTGCAATCCTTCTTGCCGAGTGCTTCGTCCTCCCAGCACACCTGGGTTTCTTCTCCTGTCGTCTGGCAGGGGAGAATAGTGTCTGATGTGGATGAAGTGGCCTGACCCAGTACAATGGTGTGAATGAATTTTGTTTTTTTACTTTTCCCTGCTTAGGTTTTACTGCAAGTGCACTGAGACACTCAATGCTGTTACTTTTTGGAAAAACATTAAATATGAAACAAAACATTCTGGTAGGACAAACCCTGAACACTGTGTTTTCTCTTTTATTTAGGCACCGAGTGGTGTGTCCTGTGTTTAGTTTCCTTGTGTATTTAACCTGTTTTCCCATTGTCTCATGTCGGTTGACCTGTGTAGATCCCCTGTGTTCATCCTGAGATCACCTGTGAGTTTCTACTGTAGGTGTTCCTGTGTTCAGTGCTCCTTGTCCTGCATGTTCCTTTGTACCCCTGTCGGTTATCAAACATTTTTCGTTTCACCACACCAGTTTTTGTGTCTATGTCTGCATCCGAGTCCAGTGCTTCCCAAACTCTGACAGAACGAAGCGACAAAAGACAATGGAAAATCATTGAGGTTTAAAAATACACGAGGAAATTCTATAATTATTGTATGTAATAGAAATTTGCCTTTCCAAATAAAAATAAATTTCAAGAAAAGAATTGAAATAGTCTCCCCATTTTTTTTCGAAAATAGACTTCCATTCTTCGTAAAAGCGGGGTTTCACATTTTTCACCGGCGGCGATGCGAATAATGCATAATTAACCACAAAACAAGCAAATACTTCATATTAATGATGCTCATTATGCTTCAGCTGAATCCTCTAAGCAAATGGCCATGTTGGGGAGTGGGGGAGAAAGCAAGTGGGACAGATCTGACCAGTCCCTGAGCAGGGATTCGCAAACAAGCTACAACAACGCAGGTTCAGCAGGGATCATCCCTATGTTCCCCAGGTCCTATGTTCCCCACTTTGTATGGGACCGGGGAACATAGGACCCTTTTTCTAAAAAAAAGGTCCTATGTTCCCCGCTTTTCCCCGGGTCCTTTTGGAAAAAAAGTGGGGAACATAGGACCCTTTTTTTTTTTTTTAAGCGGGGAACATGCAATTTTTGGTCCCATACCTGGAAGTGCAGTTTTGAGTGAGAAGTTGAGTTGTGACTTTGAGAGAGAAGAGGAATTGTCCCATTGGTTGGGTTTAGGCAATAAAGAAAGGAGTTGGTTAAGTTTAGTAAAAAGACCAGGTAGAGGCTAGACAGGCCAGATAGATAGAGAGAGTCCAGATAAGTAGAGAGAGTCCATCGACCAGCAACAGTGGGGAACATAGGACCCTTTTTTTTTTTTTTAAAAAAAAGGTCCCATGTTCCCCAGTATGTATTGCGACCGGGGAACATAGGACCCTTTTGGGGAAAAACGGGGAACATAGGACCATTTGGGGGAAAAACGGGGAACATAGGACCCTTTTTCAAAAAGAGGGCAATTGTAACAGGGTAAAGCTGTATCGGCTAGTAATCTTTGTATTTTGTGTGACACTGTGGTGGATTTTGCTGTGGGTGTGGTTTTAACAGAGTGAGTGTGTCTGCAGTGATTGCATGGTGACGGGCTAACTGGAAACAGGTGTGCTGGACAGGTCGGCAACCAGCTTAATTACCCACACACACACACTCTCTCCTTCAGTCTCCCTCTGATCTTCTCTGTGACAGGTACCTGTGTGAATGTGGTCTGAGGTCTTAAGAAATTGTAAGTTGAATGTATCTGGTGTTGAGTCTCCCTCTGATCTTCTCCGTGACAGGTGGCATGTGGCGTAGGCTGGAGTCACACACCGAACCAGTACACCAACTGACCAGCAGATCCAGCCAGCCTGCGTGAGTGAAGCCCGGCCACTCACCAGGCCACACGGAGCCACACTCTCAGCCACCCCCTTCCAGACTTTTTGAATTACTTCCCCCATAGACTTGATTAGTTTTTATATATTTCTATAAATAAAAAGGACTCCTTTAAACCATACCTTTTGTCTTGTGTTGCCTTGTCCACTTTCACTGGTTGGTCAAACAAAGAACACTTTACACAATCTTTCGGGGAACATAGGTACGCTCCCGGTTCAGCACCATGGACAGCTGCAGGGGGGTTACAGCTCCTGATTAGGAAAATGGGCACAGGTGCACCAGGTCACCTACTGGAGGACAGAGAATAGAACAGGACGTACTGACACGCCCACACAGAGACACAAAAACACAGTACGTAACAGAGGAACTGTAAGAGCCATTAATAGTAGTGGTAAAGCGGAATACTCTGAGGAAGAAAGATTGCCGCTACAGGAACTGAAAGGGGTTTTCCCTGCCTGATGACACGTCATTCCACCAAGTTCAGTGCAAATGGGTTCAGTAGTTTTTCCATATTCCTGTTGACAAATAAATATGCAAACGTGACCGACATTGTTCTGTGACGATGCTAACCGTTTCACCAAGTGGTCAATGACCACTTGGCAAATGGATTAGCACAAGTTTAACTTCAGTACCGCTAACTGCCACACGCTGTCACTTACTGGTACCTCGTGACTGTAACTATACCCGCGGACCTCCGTTACACAAATACACTGATGACCTACTGTAGCCGTACTTGTGTCTTATGACCCTGATGTAGGTTGATGCAGTTCCTCCTTCCCTCTGCTCCACAAACCCTTTGGTTCCAGCCACCAAAGCAGGGCAGGTGGTCAGTCCAGTTCACGGCCATCCATCTCTGACCCCATCTATGACTCTGCTAACACTACCACGCCAGACAAACTACGAGCTAAGCAGTTGCCCGAGGGACACCAAAGAGGAGCTTATAAAGTGTGGAAATGCAAAGCAGTGGTGGAGAATGGATTGCCAGGATCCGCACCCACAGAGAGGTAGAGCTCTAAAACTCATCATCACATCAATCGACACTTCATTAAAAATCCTTCCATCATGAGATCTGACATCTGCATTTACAGAATGATTGATGAAAAAATGTAAAGACATCTTAGTTTATTTTAAAGGCCTGCAGGTGATTTCAGTCAGGATCGGAGACAATGACAGCTCCTCTTCCTCCGCAGATTTACAGAGGCTGCACGATGACATTTTTCCTCCCTCACATAGATATGAGACATTTTTCAAAATTATGCTCACCATGCAGGGAGTTGTAAAACGCCTCTCTGGGATGGGAGGGGGGGCTGCTTGGATTTTTTAGAAACACCAGGAAAGATGAGATAAGGTCGTTTTTTTGAAATTGTCTTTCTTAGGCTGAGGAGCTCACTGCTGATCTTTCATTTATCTGTAGCAGAGCTTTGTTTCTGGTGATGTCTCCAGTCCGAGCCTGGTGAAGCGAGAAGGTAATAATGACTATTTAGCGGAGGAGCATTCATTTTCATATCATTCAGGGACTCGCTCGAACATGGACAGATTGATAACTGCTTCACACAGTGTATGGGCCACATACACACACACACACACACACACACAGATTAATAACTGCCTTAGCCTCTGAAAGCCTGGCAGCAGGGCGGGTTCATAATTAGAAAAAGGCAAGACACAGAAACACAGAAGGACACAGACCAGGCATGGTCTCATAAAAAATCTAAATTCTGAGCTTCATTCTTTTCCAAGTGCAGGTGTAATACAGATCAGAGTGTAAAAATAAATATTATTTCATTATAAATAATTTTGTCGAAGGTCATAATGAATCATATTTACTCACTGTTTTATAAATTGTTTTGTCTTCTGCAGGAATGTGTGTCCCAATCAACACTGGAAAGCACTCCTTGTGTTGACCTCCTTATATGGCCTTTTACAATATGTAGCATAAAAAAGATTAGTGGAATTTTAGTGTTCAATCAATCTTGATTATCCCCAAGGGCAATTTTCTGTGCAGCAAGTGTTTATTCTTTCATGGAGGGTCCCAGCTCTTGGTTTAAACCTAGGGCTGGCTTTAAAGAATGTGCATAAAGATATATCCTCCACTGTAAATATCTATGTAAACATGATCCACAATATAATTAATATGATGCTAATAGGTTTTATGGCTATATCATTCCAACAATTTTTGCCTCCTATGGTCGGAATGACGGTATTTTTTTCTCTTTTTAAACATCCTGCCTTTCTGACTATTCCTTTAATAGCGTATTTTTTCCCCCAAAAGATTTTGCACTGGTTGGGCTTAGGCAATGAAGAAAGGAGTTGGTTAAGTTTAGTAAAAAAAAAAGGGGCGTCGTGTGGCGTAGTGGTTAGAGCGGGCACCCCATGTATAGAGGCACAGTCCTCGCTGCAGTCGGCCCTGGTTCGAATCCCGCGTTGGGCACCATTTGCTGCATGTCATTCCCCCTCTCTCTGCCTCCCCGTTTCCTGTCTGTCTTAACTGTACTATCCATAAAGGCATAAATGCCCAAAAAATATACTTAAAAAAAAAAAAAAGTTTAGTAAAAAAACAGGCAGAGGCTAGACAGGCCAGATAGAGAGAGAGAGTCCAGATAAGTAGGAGGGAGTCACCTGTTGAGTAACGCACATTTCCTTATATTGAAAGACTTGTCGGAATGCTGGGACGATGGGATGTCTGAATAGCGGTATGTCGGAATGGTGGGATGTCGGAATGACGGCATGTAACCCTGAAAAATGTATCACGATAAAGCAGGCCAGTAATGGGCCTGGATGGGCCAGTGCCTCCCACATGATACATTTTTTTAAATTTAAATACTTTTATTTTAAACAGAACCTCTAACCTTTAAAGCAATACTTAAGATATAATGCTCATTATGCTTCAGCTGTCTAGCCTCTACCTGGTCTTTTTTTACTAAACTTAACCAACTCCACCATTGCGTTTCGGAACAGCGGTGTTTCGGAGTGGAAGTCTGTCCCTGAGTGAGTTTGTTCATGCCACCAACCCTGCTTAGCTGGGCCGGGAGAGACCTCGATCCCCCAGAATGCCATCAGGGTTTTCTTCCTGTTTTTTCTAACAGAATTCAGTGAGAGTTCTATTCAACATATTTTCTTTTGACATGTGTCTATTGTGATAGATATCATTACCATTTTTTTAAAAACCATTTTTTTTCTGTACTGACGAATAGTTTATTAAACAAAATGAATGGAGTCTTTGCAGCAATGACACTGATAAATACAAGTAAAGATTGCAGTAACAATATCCGTCAACACTAGGATTTGAAAATAAAGGAAATGAATTCCCACCTTTCTGGTATCATTTGGCCTGGCACTTCCAAGTTCAACCTGAGCTCCCCATGAATACAAATGCAGCAGCACAACACAGGTTAAAGTGGAATTCTTTTTCTTCTGTCTCCAAAAAACCAAGATGGCATCGTCGACTAAGCCAGATTCAAAACTTCAAAATTGCAGGTCTGTGTCAAGATGTCCAAAGTGCTATTCACTTCATGTTTAGGTCTGATTGTCTCAGTGCTGTTTCTGGTTCACTTATAAAGAATCAATATGGCTGGATTGCAATAGCATAAGTCACTTTGCACCAACGACTATGATGAACTCTTCATAGGGAAATGAGATATACATGGTTTATCCCATGCTTAAAAAAAATGATATTTCTATTAAGAGCTGAAATATCTTTGGTATTGTTCTGCTATGAGAACCAAACTCCAGCAGTCATGGTTGACAGTTATTACTTGGAGATAACAAAGCAGTGAGTCACTCTGGTGGTGTTTAAGACAGAGTCAGACACATTACTCACTTTGACTGACGCTGCTTGTCTCTTTAGTCTATTGTTCAGCATCATTATGGTGGGTTTTACACTTTCCTCCTGTTTTCCTGATGCTCCTTTCTTTCCCTCTGTCATATCTGCTGTGAGTCAGTCTTTCTTTAGTTGTGATGTTGAAAGTATTTGACAGAAGCTGGCATGACATCATCCCCTCCTGTTTCCTTGTGTTTGTCTTTCTTCTTGTCTTTTCACAGTCAATCTCTTTAAATCTCATCCATCCTTACAGTTTGCCTTTGACAGTGACAGTACATTTAAGGATCGGATCAGTTTAAGAGTCATCTATTATGGGCCATGGGATTGAATGATTTGAATGGCATATTAATTGTTCTCTTTTTTGGCAAGTTTGAACTAATTGGAAAGCTTCAATCAAGAACAGTGCATGGAGTGCTGCTTGGATGTAGCAAAAAGGGTATCCGTCAGGTGCTCTTCAGTCAGGGAGATCCAGGAAAAGCTTACAAACAGAGAACTGAGGCACTTATGAGGGTGATACTTAAAAACGCCTTTATTGATACATGGCTAATCTATAAAAACGTGCCTACGTGTTTCAGCTTCGTCAGGGCAAGGATGAAATGTTTGTCAGACAGCTCAATTCACTGTTAAATAGGTAATTACAGACATCTGCTCAGTATGAGCAGGTAGGTCACATGACCTGATCAGCAGGACCAGGGTGAGAGACTCTGTACAACAGGAGAAGAATCAGCATCACACAATTAATTCAACAAATAATCAAAGAGAAAAATAAAAAATAAAAGCAAAAAATATACTATATGAATGTTGAGCTTAACAAGAGACTGAGGAACCATCATCACTCTCCAAAGATCAGCCTTAAAAGACAACAAAACATACCAGTAGTACTGGAGTACATTCACAAAAAGGGAGAAAGATCCAGTTCTCCATTCAACCCTGGGTAACAGGTAGCCTTTAAAGGGATAGTAGCATATATTTTTTTTAAAGTGGGGTTGTAGATCTACAAATAGCCCCTAAGTACTTTAATTGCAGTAGAAGACTCTCTGCATTCCTCCCGTTAGCAACACCAGCCCGATAGCCCTGCCCAGAGATTTACAACATACAGTGTTGTGAACAGACCTAAAGAAACGGCCTATTTTCACGGCCTAAAAGAGGTTTTACCTGAAAAAAAATACACAGTTCCATTGTTCGCTATAATATAATTTTTTCCAGCCCTTCAAAGTGCAGGAAAAACACAGTATTTATTTGGGCTATTTGTAGATCATACAACCCCACTTTAAAAAAAAAAATGCTATTATCCCTTTAATGTATATATCCAGAATGACTCTCTTTGCAGGAGTCTTTTGAGTCTATCGCCACCCCTGATTGAGTTATCAATATGTTCTATGCCTGATATCTTTAAAGAGTCACAACTACCATGATTTACATCTTTATAATGGACATGGGGTACTGTGGATTACCAGTTCTAATTGCTTGCTTATGCTCTGCCAATCTTGCCTTCAATTTTCACTTTGTTCTCCCAATGTAGAAATGTCCACATGGGCACTCAAACCTGTAAACAATATAAGAGGTATTGCATTTAATAAATGTATTTAGATAGATGTCACATGTGACATCTGGCCGTAAGTTCATGAGTGCCTCAGTTCTCTGTTTGTAAGCTTTAATTGGAAAGCTTATTTTGGTAAAGAAGAAGAAAAAGAAGCCTTATCAGCATTAGTGCACATGGCATGGGTAACCTATGCTGCCAAGTTGAAGATGTCTTCTTCAGGGAAGATTGTTTTTATTTTAGCAAGACGATGCCAAAGCACCTTTTGCAGAATTAAAGGGTCATGACTCTGTACTGCCTGAAGTCCCCACTTGAAAATGTTTGCTGCATTATGAAAAGTAAAATACTTTGTATTGGATCCGTTTGCCTCCAATCTGCTCTGTGGGTCCAAGTCTGACTCTGACAGTAAGTTGGCATCAAATTCAAAAATAACATTTCAATTAGCTTAGTCCTTATTTAACTCTTTTCTTTTTAAAAATTCCACTCTAGAAGGCAACAGACTTTTATTAGAGGCAGGTTGTTTAATTTCTCACAGAATTCATGAGAACACTCAGCGGATCCTGAAGGATGGATGTGGATCCATGGGGCCTAGGGGTGACTGCTCTGCTGTGACATCACAAAGATACAGAGATCCTGACATTCATGTTGAAGCTCAGTCTGTGCACACAGGCTGTGTGCATTTCTCTGTGAGCTGAGGCTTTGACACCTTCACAATGTTACTATAGAATCTAGAGCTGATGAACATCTGCGTTTATGCCGTATGGCATCTCTAAAGATGCTGTGTGGCCTCTTTGAGTGACAGCTAGGTGAGGATATGGTTACCACTGACTAGAGTGCTGGAATAAGAGAGTAACGACACACATTGGTCAAATGGAAGTGCCTCCTGGTGGCGAAATATGGGTATCGCAAAAGTGCCCAAGAACTTACATCTCTGCATTGTTGGCGAAAGAGTAAATTAGGTATTTTCAATAATTTAAGGACATTAGATCACCCATGTTAATAGCATCATCATGGACCCCTTACAGATAAATATTAAAGGGACAACGAGGAGTTTTGGAAAAGCAAAGCGTTTTCACACTACATTTATGAGCCTCCGCACGCACCATGAAATTCTTTGACCGCCGCAAGACAGACTCATGTTTTCATTCATCAAGAATTAAAGT
Organism: Trachurus trachurus; assembly: GCF_905171665.1. Classification (NCBI taxonomy): domain Eukaryota; kingdom Metazoa; phylum Chordata; class Actinopteri; order Carangiformes; family Carangidae; genus Trachurus; species Trachurus trachurus. The sequence continues at coordinate 28,164,895 of NC_139905.1, forward strand.
CAGAGATAGCTACCGTCGTAGTTCCAACCATAAACGGCGATTCGACGGCGTTATTCTCATGACCCGCCGGGCAGCGTCCGCGAAAGTAAGGAAACGCTGGTCGGCTCGCCCAGCAATTCCACCACCACTAATAATAACAAAATAACGATAGAAACAAAACGATATATTTATCGAAAATGGGCCCATTAACAAGTGTGGGTAACGTAGATTCATCCACATTAATGAGACCTTTTTATTGTCGCGGAATTTTTCGTTCTGCCGATGGAGAAACTCCTCGTTGTCCACACACTTGCATTAATTCAGGTGAGTGATCCTGTCCTCTGCACTAAAAAAACTATTCATAACTCTGTGAAAAATAAATCAGTATGTAGCTATTACTTTAACTATTTGCATAATGTTACTATAATGTTACTTTTATTTAAAAAAAAGTACATGATTAAAATAATCTGTGATTTTAAGTATGCTGCATCATAACTGCATAAATGTTCATAAAAAATCGAACCATTTGGAAATCGGACAAAAACTGAGCAAGTTCTGGTCATTATAGCAGAACATGCACCATAGACTTAAAATGAGTAAGAGATGTGTGTGTAAGGCTCCAGTTACATGAAGGAGGGAGGCCATGAAGACAGTTCCCCTCAACCAACCCACCAATCCTCCTCTGAAGAAGAAAGGGCATGAAATTTAATTTGTTTTCTCTGAGTATAAAAATTCCAGCAGTTCCATTCTCACTGTCAAGGTAATGGCTTCCTTATCTGGGCTCTCTGTTGTCCAGAATGTATAAATAGTGAAATGCCTGCATGCAAAAACATACAACCTCTGGACATGTGCACATAGCACACAGGCACACACACATATCATTTGAATGAAAGCCCAGACAGATATCACAATGACAAACTCACACACAGAAAAACACTGTCCATAGCTACGGCACACAAACTGAATGTCCATTCCCCGCTTCGCATACACACACCACTGACGATGACAACAACAACAAGATAAAGCCCGTTAATGGGAGGCTAATTATTTGTGAAGCAGCAGTCGGGTGCCCTGCCATTCCAACCTGAGGCATTCTCCATCCAACAAGCCATGTCCAGACTTATTAACAAGACTTCCTTAGCTGCTGTGAACCATGTGATTATGTCTAAGTATTTGTCCTGCCAGACTGCACCACAATAAGCAATTAAAAAAGAAGTGCTTATTTACACAATGGTGCACACAGGCTTCTCAATAAAAATAATAGCATTAAATGAGCTGTGGTGTCTCATCTGAATCACCACAAGCTGCAGGAGTTTCTGTCTGTCCGGTCAGTGCAAGGTAAGTTCCCTGAAAACTGTAAACTCAGTTACATTACTTATTGAAAAGGTAATAACTTAACTAATTACTCTGCAAAAGTTGTATTTAAACATGTCCACTTGCTGCATAACCACTTTTTGGTATGTTATCATAGCCTGTAAATAAATGCACAGGTTTCTGAGGATGAAGCTCAAAGTGAGCTGCTCCGCTGTCTCCATCTTGGCAGTGACTGAGTCCACCCATCACATCCTGAAATGGTTAGTTGTAGAGTGCTGGAATAAGACATTGGGCTGCTGCCCAATGACACGGCGTAGCCACACAGCGACCATCTTGGGACGGGTAACGCTCTCCCTCAGAGCATTAAAGGTGTACAGAAAAGAAAATAGAATTTAAGCCCACTCTGGGTCATAAAATGAGTGTAATAACTCATCTATCAGACGATGTAGGCCAAACTTTGTGCAAAATTCTATTTTTGAGTAAATCCGGGATGAAAGTGTGTATTTTTTTTTCGCATTGGATAATGCAGGCGCACGGATTATACGTCAGCCTGTACACGATTCACCAGCCACTGATATTGGATCTGTAATCCGTCATTCAAACGTCTGAGACACGCACACACACACTGAGCTCGGTCTCGCCCCAAGCTTTGAATATCCCGCCCGCTCGATAACGACCAATCAAATTCGTTTTCCTTACTCGGGTAAACTCGTGTTGCAGCTCGTGACAACTCGGCGCGACAAACAGGACAAACGGCCATTTCTGTACACCTTTAAGGACAACACCTTATAACTGTTGTGGTGCTAAGATGATGTGCCAGGAAACATGTTGTGATTCAGTTTCTATTTCCCTGAAAGACACAGTCCTCCTAAAGAGAGCACGGTAGCTGTTAATTAAAGGAATATGCCAAAAAAAATTTGTGTGTCTTGCCTCACTCCCGAGTCCATGACCAGCAGATAGACACCATCCTTTCGACTGTGCGTGCAGTAACAAGGGAGATATGGGCAGAGCTGGCGCACCGCTAATTAGCTTAGCTCAAACGCTGGAAGTGCATAGGTAGTGTTAGCCTGCCTCCTACCCGAGCCGAAATCAGCAGTCAGAAGCTGATTTCATTTTAGCTCTAAACTCTGTAAATATATCACTTTATCAACATTTCAGACGTGTTTAAAGTAGCCGTTTAGATCAGCAGTGTGTCGTTAATTTGTCTAAATACCCGCTGTTTACAATTTTGTTTGGACGAATTCAGCGCTACTCAAGCTAGCTGTTGTGACCAACGCACTTCCGGTTACTTTCACAAAATAAAACACCCGTTGCCCTTTACATACAGAAAACCGTGACGATAGAATTTGTGTTTTTACTTTGAAATAGGAAGCTAACCTACCCTCGATGTAGCTAGCTTGAACCAAAATAAACCGTCTTTGCTTGAACCCTCCGTTTTGACCGCCGGTTTCCATCTAAAGTTGCTGAAGAGTGTCTCTGATGACTTTAGGTGGAGGCAGGCTAACACTACCGATACACTTCCAGCGTTTGAGCTAAGCTAATTACGGGCGATACGGCTCTATCTCCCTTGTTACTACACGCACAGTCGAAAGGATGGTGTCTATCTGCTTGTCATGGACTCGGGAGTGAGGCAAGACATGAAAAGAAAAAAAATGTTGGCGTATCCCTTTAAAACAGCCGTTCATGAATACATATTATGTGTGGCAAAGTAAGAGGAGACATAACACATCTGTTCTTGGACAAATAAAAATTAAATCACAGGCAATGCAGCATTATTCAGTTTAAGCTCAGTATTATATGTATCCAATACAGGCCTACATGCATGCAACTGACATCATGTTTCAATGTGAAACTGGTCCACTTTCTAATAGGTTTTATGTATAATTGAAGCCTCACAGCTGCTGTTTCTGGAGGATTCATCACTTTGTATCAGACTGCTGTAAGTTGCCCAGACTAAATGCTAATGTGACCTTTATCGTTTGAAAAAGGTTTTATGGCTTTTACATTTACAGAAGTTCTTTAAACCCAGAGGAAGAACAGGATTAAAAATTAAACTTACTGTCATTATGTGTTTCATCCTTTCTCTTTTATCACTTTGGTAGAATGAACGCTGCATTAACTGGCTTTTAATGTGGTGAAAGTAAATATCTTTGGGAATTTGAGCCTTTCATCATACGTGATCATAAAGCGGGTGGAATAGGTTAGTTACCAGTGATGTGCGTATTTACACCAAAGACACACACACACACACATAGGATGTTAGATGAAAGGTTGCAAAGCGTCTGCAGCTTCCATTTCTCCTTTCCAAACTATGAACTGTTAAATGTATTTTGATCTCACATCATCCTCTGAGTTGTTTCATCTTCCTTTCTTTCTTTCTCACTCCAGTTCCAGTTCCTCTGTGTTTCTCCTCACACCTTTGGGGTCGTATGAATTAAACCTGTAGCCTACTCAGTTTGAGCTACTCTGGATAAATGGCTGAGTTAAATAGTTCAAACTAAAATGTGAATCCCCCCTCCAGCTTTCTCTAAAAACCAGAAATTATTGGTAGTAATGAGAATTCCTCCTCCTTTTTGTCTGGAGCAAATATTCTACCCAGAACTAAAGCTTTTAATTTCTGCTTCAGCACCAAAAGTATTTTGGATCACAGAATGAGATTGCTTTTTCTTTCATTGAAATTCTTTTTTAAAGAACAAACTCAGATGGCGGGCCAAGCAGGAACATCCCACTGACATATGTTGAAACAGGAAACAATTAACAAACAGTTAGTCCATTTAAACAACCAGCAGAGATGAATGAATGAACATGAACGTGAACTCATTTCTGTCACGTTTTGGTGGAGCTGGAAGAGCAGGACACAAGGTCACAGGAAGAAAACAAGGACATCACCTCAAGAGGGTGGTGGGGGTCTAGAGGAGGGACACGAGGGCCAAACAACACCAGAAGAACATTCTAAAAATAGGAAAAAAAATCTAAACCAAAAAGGGGAAAACACCAAAAGCAAAAGATTGGCATGGAGAATCTGGAAGTTGGCTGCCGGGCTTATGATCACCAAGGCTTCCAATGGTTCAAGTGGCCCAATTCCGATTTTTTCCTCTCAAGTGGCTCAGATGGGATCTGTAACATGAACGTGTAAACAGGACAAATACACATGGAATCAGATATTGTCAGATCAGATTCAGGCCCCCGTTATATGTGGAAATAAATAAGATACAAATCGGATATCTGCCAATACGTCTGCAGTCTAAACAGACAGATCGGATCTTTCCTGGCAATGCGTGTCATACGTCATCAATAATAATATTAATTCCTGTGCCCACATGTTTCGCTGAACCTCAGTAGCCCATGATTGACAGGTGGGGCTGACCTGGACGACCATGGCCAGCTGTGGTCACTGTCACAGGAATTACAGTGTCTGTTCCCCCCCGCCCTCACTAGTTCTTGTTTTCATATACAGTGACATTCATTTCTATGCAGATCGAGGGCAAGAGGGAGTGTGAAAAAAAGAGAGTGCGCAAGATAAACACTAGATTTCATGTTTTCCTACCGGCAAAAACTGAACCGAGCCGATAAGAAATCAAGAGAGGAAAAACAAACAATGTACACAAATGTGTCCAAGAGGCTTTGTCCCGTCCTCACTACGTGAACGACAGGATCGAACGGTGGCACAACTGTCACCGTCACTGTCAGCTGCTCATCTCACAGCTCCGCTCCACACAGCCACTTCACTAACTTTATTTTGTAAGGACAGACGCTCACTTTGTAAGTGACGTGTTGGATATAAACTCTGAGCTCCAGACTCACCTTCATTTAAAAATATTATGAACTCATAAAGTGACAATCTCCCATATTAAAAAAAAATCACTAGTTTATTTCCAGCGGGTTGTTTCATGCAAGCACAGCAGGTGTAAATGCAGATATCAGATATGGGTCACTTCTGATAGAACATGTAAATAGACAGTCAAAAAGATATAGGCAATAAATCAGAATTGGGCATCACGGCCTGCAGAGTCTGGTTAGCGGCCAGGAGGCTGGGCTGACAGGCACCAAGGCCCTGGGGGCCGGCCGTGAGGCTGGGCTCAGACGTGCGATAACTCTGGGGGCCGGCCAACATGCTGCATAGAAGGGCACAAAGAGTCTGGAAGTTGGCCAAGAGGCCAAACAGACGTGCATGGAGGTTCAATTCATGTGGGAAAAACAAACATAGGTGAGACCCATGAGGTAATCACAGGAGGGAGAGCACAGGAAGACAAGGCACAGGGAATTTCACAAGAAAACATGACAAACAGGAAATACGAGATAAACCATCTGACACCAACTGCAAAACAATGAGCAAAAAGAGGCTGAGATGCTCTGGTGAGCTCGGGGGGACTGCAGAGCTTTTGTGGCTTTATCATCAAATAATCAAATAACTCTTTAATATTACACAACTATCTGATTTATTGTAAGGTTCGAGGTTCACTGTGTAATTCTAAACATGCTTTCACATGAAGAGAATACATTTCATACTCGGGTCCCAGCAGAAATCACAAATGACAGTAACAGTAAGTACTAACAATCACCAGTTCAACTTCAAATGTACATTACCCCACAAATAAGTTGTGTATTTTAGTTTTTCACATTGAAATGTCTAATGCCTGTCCATGACATTATAGCCTCTATGATCGTATGTCAGTGTATTCGTCTGACAGAAGCTCAACTTTGATTTTGATCTACAAGTTTTAAGCCACAGAAACATTTTACACCTTTGTTTCCAAATATATATATTTGGACCAGATGAAGAATTTTTAGTCACTGTGTGTCAAGTAATCAAAGTAACAATCTAAATCTCAGCTCCCAGCTGTTGGATACGTCCTGTCCTGTGTCCACTGAAGAGCATCAGTGAATCTCTGATTTTTTTTGAAGTGAAACTGCTTTTTGGATTTTTTCTGCTGGTTTAATCCCCTGCTGTGTTTATTATAAAGAGGAGAGAAGGATAATGGATAATGGGTAGTGGATAATTAAACTGCTGCATAGCAAAAACCTACTTAACCCCAGGAATGAGCCATCAGAGGTTATTCTAGTTCAGAGACACATTGGGAACTCTCTTACATCTCGTGACTTTGCCAGCTTCAGACACCAACACGTGTTCCCATGTTGTTTGAATAGGAAAATACACTGGTCAAGCACATTTTGTCTATCAACATAGTCAATGGTTAAACAGTAAGGACTCACACTCATTTACATGCACATGCAAAAACAAAGAACAGAGTGACATCCTTGTGCCATGACAGCACTGCAACTTTACAATAAAAATAGTTGCTTGCTGCTGTATGATGTTTTAAAGAGTCAATCCAATGAAAACTAGGTATTTAACCTTGTAAACACGTCTGTGCCCACTGACTGAGGCTCAAACATGTGGCTGAGTCTCTCTCCTCTGGCCACCTTGATGCTCTCTCTTTCACCTGTCAACCTGAGGCAAGCAGGTGGTGGGCGGGGCTTACCGCCTGGTCTAGATTTCTCAATCTCAAAGTAAGAGAAATAATAGTAGGTGTAATATAGGTGTATAGTAAGAGGATTTTAAATTTAAAACATGTCTAGAGAGGAACTTAAAGGAGACATATTCTGTGCCCTTTCCACAAATTAAAATAGTTCCCAGGTGTCTTAAAGACATGTCTGTGACATGCTTTGGTCAAAATACCCCAAGGATCAAACATCAGCTCTTTTCATCCTCTCAGAACAGCCCTGTTCAGAACGGCTGGTTTCAGTGCCTGTCCCTTTAAATGCAAATGAACCACTGCATGCCCCGCCCCTTCTACTGGTACCAGATAGGGGTGGGATTATGCAAATTAGAAAACTAGTTACATCACTGGAAGACAACTGAGGGAAAAGCTCGTAAAACCACATAGATTTCAACCTATGGAGCCTGAAAATTACATATTTATTTGTCAATTATCACATTTTGGGGGCCGGAAGGCAAGACAAAAAGAGCCTTCAAAAAGTGCTATTTCCATAAAATGTCCCCTTTAAAAACTCGTGAAATTCTCTCTCTTACACAGTGCATGCACACACGCACACCCTCTTCTTTCTCCTTCCTGTCTTCCCTGAACTTCTCCTCCCGTCTGTCCCCACCTGTCCCCTCTCCTCTCCTCAGCTCTCCTCTGTCTCGTCAATGTGTTTTGACATTGAGTTATTCCAGTTCAGTGCTTCTTGTCTGAGCTGAGCTGAGCTGGGGAGGGAGGCGTTTAAGGTTAGCAGCGAGTGAAAACATCACATTCAATTCAGAAGCATTTTAAAGCTGCTCTTGATGTTGATGTTTGTGACTCTGTGGTTTGTTTGATCAGCAGTGCTATCAAACATGCATGGAGCCTGAGCAGCTAATAGCTGTTCATAATTCATCAGGGGAATGTTGGAGTTGACTCGGGTTGATGTGCAGTTGCGATCATGTGGCTGATGTGTCGAGCTGGAGCCGTGCTGTCTGTGTGGATTCATGAGGTCATAGGTCAGTCGGAGAATGTGCAGCAGTGCCTACGCAGACAAACACTATCATCGAGGACCTGTAAATTTCAATATCAGCCTTCATAGAATTTATTTATTAATGTGCAGACCAGAGAGAGAGAGAGAGAGAGTGTGTCTGTTCTCAGGTTGCTGATGGATTTTAAAACTGTCTGTGCTGTTGAAATGGCTGAATCAATGATCATCATCATCCTCATCATTGTGACAGTCACTCACCTTCTCCTCCTTTCATACGTTTTCATCTCAGTCCCTCCGACTAGAAAGAGAGAGTGCTTCCTCCACAGTGAACCATCAGAGTGACAGGATGTTAATGATTTAATTCCTTTTTTTCAGCTCACATGCTGAATATAAAGCTGTGTGCTGAATATCAATTTATTCATTCTTGCAGCTAGTTTGAATAAAACACAAAAAAATAAGGAAACCATGTGTTCATGATGGCAGAGATACTAGGGATGTGTTGTATACCTATTTAACTTACAGTGTAACAACCTGTAGAGCTGAGTTATCTTCAGTCTGTGAACGGTCCTGAAAACTGGACAGAAGACTGTGGGTTTAGATATCTACAGAAATGGATTGAGGCCACGGTAAAAAAAAAAAAAAAAAAGAGTGAGTCCTGACTCTTGTCACAACTCTGTCTTGTAGCAATCCATTATTTACTGTAAGATGTATTATTAGTTGAGGTGTAACGGTATTTGTATTCGTCCTGTGCCGTCACGGTACGGGGTCACGGTTTCGTGCACACAGTCACACGACGAATATGTTTGAGTGCATATTAAAATAAAAAAAAGTTGAGTCCTCACCCTTCCAGCATTTTTCGCCTGAGCGATTCGCTTGTTTGCATTGACTTAAAGGGATACGCCAACATTTCTTTTTCGTGTCTTGCCTCACTCCCGAGTCCATGACCAGCAGACAGACACCATCCTTTCGACTGTGCGTGCAGTAACAAGGGAGATACGGGCAGAGCTGGCGCACCGCTAATTAGCTTAGCTCAAACGCTGGAAGTGCATAGGTAGTGTTAGCCTGCCTCCTACCCGAGCCGAAATCAGCAGTTAGAAGCTGATTTCATTTTAGCTCTAAACTCTGTAAATATATCACTTTATCGACATTTCAAACATTTTTAGGCAAGAAAGTAGCCATTTAGATCAGCAGTGTGTCATTAATTTGTCTGAATACCAGCTGTTTACAATTTTGTTCGGACAAATTTGGCACTACTCAAGCTAGCCGTTGTGACCAACGCACTTCTGGTTACTTTCACACAAAAAAACACGCGTTGCCCTTTACATAGCCTACAGAAAACCATGACGATAGAATTTGTGCTTTTACTTTGAAATAGGAAGCTAACCTACCCTCGATGTAGCTAGCTTGAACCAAAATAAACTGTCTTTGCTTAAACCCTCCGTTTTGACCGATCTCGTCCCGTTACCGGCATTTGACCGCTCGAGATGCCTTACCGGAGAGTTTTGTCAGCTAACCCTAACCCTGAGACGAAGATCGGCCCGTCGGTTTCCGTTTAGAGTTGCTGAACAGTGTCTCTGATGACTTTAGGTGGAGGCAGGCTAACACTACCTATACACTTCCAGCGTTTGAGCTAAGCTAATTACGGGCGATACGGGCTCTCCCTTGTTCTGTGCGTCAAAAGGATGGTGTCTATCTGCTTGTCATGGATCGGGAGTGAGGCAAGACATGACATGTTGGCGTATCCCTTTAATATGTGAACTTGTCGCCAGCGACAAAAATAAAAGGTCCAGTGTGAACGCACCTTAACAAGCAAAAGGAGGAGAACAGGTAATCAAGAAAAGGTCCATCCCGATGGACCATCAAATAACCACACAACTACTGTTTTCATCAAGACTCGATTGTAGTAGCCAATCAGCTGCGGATATCTCCAGTACCCCCCCAAAAAAAGCACTACACCTCTGACCAGATTCATACAAAGTTCTCTGGTTTGAGATCTAATGAAAACATTTGGGAGAATGCCAGAAGGTAAATCAACAACGTAACAGAACAAGAATGTTACATATTCTAACTATATTTATGGGAAGCACAAATATAAGTTAAAATTTTGTAGTGAGAAGAGTGAAAGAGGGGACATAGTGTGTGTGTGTGTGCGCGCGCGTTTTCCCAATGTAATGCACCAGGCAGTGCTGTGTATGAATATGAATATGAGCTTCCTTATCAAGCCTTCAGACACGCGCACACACACACGCGCACACACACACACACGCACACACACACACACACACACACACACACACACACACACACACACACACACACACACACACACACACACACACACACACACACACACACACACACACACACACACACACACACACACACAGAGTATGGGGCTTCCTCCCTTATCGTTGCTTTCCACCTGGGCAGAAAACAACCAGGGGGCTCTGTGAAACACTTGTTCCCTCCTGTGTGTGTTTGTTTTCTCGTCCCCACTGAGGTGTCTATTGGCAGCTTTGTTTTCTCTTGCCTCCTTTCACTCTCTACATTACTCCCTTCACTCCCTTCATTCCAAGTTGCTCTCTTTTACCCCTCAAATTTCTGTGCCTTTAAGTCTTTCTCTCCTCTGTTTGTAATGATCTCCATCTCTCACCCATCCTCTCCAATCCTGTTCCCCATTTCCCCTCCTTGCTTTCGTCCTCCACAGATTTCATTTCTTCTCCCTCCCTCCCTCCTCTCCTGTCGCTCCATACATCCATCTTCATGCTTCTTCCCTGAGGCAGCATGGAGAATCATTTTTCAGACAGATACTACACTTTCAGCTGATTCACTAGAATGGCTTTCAGCATCTTTAGGATAATGTTCAAGGAAGGCAGAAAAGAAAAAGAGATGACAAAAGACAAAAATAGATGAGGATGAGCCTGTTGAGACTCACAGATGAAACCATAGCAACACGGCAGATGACATCGTTTTTCCTCCTCCTTTTCCTCACTGAGATGGAAACCCTTCCAGGTTTGTTTATTTCCCCACAGACATAAGTTTGAAATTATGTCTTTTTCCTTCAGTGTCAGTGGATAGAATGTGAGTTGTATGACAGAGAGTGCAACAGATTCCCCACGTCAGTTTTAGTTTGGTACACACTACGGGAGTGTGCCTATGTTCCCTCAGCCCTATGTTCCCTCAGCCCTATGTTCCCTCTAGACTCTCTCTACCTATCTGGACTCTGTCTATCTGGCCTGTCTAGCCTCTACCTGGTCTTTTTACTAAACTTAACCAACTCCTTTCTTCATTGCCTAAACCCAACCAATGGTGGGACCAAAGGGCTGTGGGAATAGGGCCTAATTTTCAGTGACAACAAAAGTTAGAAATGAGGGAACATAGGGCTGAGGGAACATAGGGCCTAATTTTCAGTGACGACAAAAGTTAGAAATGAGGGAACATAGGGCTGAGGGAACATAGGGCTGTGGGAACATAGGGATGACCCCCACACGACACAACTGCAGTATGCAGATCGGGTCTGCACTTGGCTCATTTTCGGTGGTTCACATCTCTCTCAGTCAACCACAAACAGCCTAGGCATCAGATAATGAGTTATATATTCAGCATATCTCATCTCAGAAAACTCATAAGAAAAGAGAAAAAGAAAGATGCTCGCCGACAAGGGCCAGGCCACGGAGCTTGGCGATGCGTCCTTTACGCACAGCTGCTTCTGATTTCATCCCCATTACGCATGCTATTTTTTTTATGGGGGCAGCTCTCCATTCCGAAACACCTCCATTCCGACACACCGCTGTTCCGAACAGTGTTGCCAACTTGGCGACTTTGTCGCTAAATCTGGCGACTTTCCAACCCCTCTTGTCGACTTTTTTTGTCAAAAGCGACTAGCGACAAATCTAGCGACTTTTTCCCGTGATATTACAAACGTTTCTGGACCTGAAATCACATTATCACAGCTGTTTTCAACGAGCAGGGCGCTGCCGCGGGCACTCGCAGGTATTCAGCCTACACACAGTAGTGTCACGAAGCTGCCTCCGCTGCATTCAGAGACGCACTGCTCCACGCCACAGACATAAAGAGCGCCGCTGCCTGCTGCCGCCGCCGCCGGCACCCCCCCCCCCCCCCCCCCCCCCCCCCCCCCGCTGAGATAATGACGTCATTTAGCGACTTTTACGACAGCCAATAGCGACTTTGCTTACTGAGGAGTTGGCAACACTGGTTCCGAAACCCCACTGTTCCTAACGTCCCCCCAAAACACAGCTGTTCCGAAGGCCAGAAGCATAATGAGCGTTATATGTCAAGTGCTTGTTTTGCTGTTAACATGATCCGTTTGATCCCAAAAAGGAAAAAAAGGATCAATGCACAGCCTCGGTTTCTGATTGCGTCCGTCTGTCCGTTCGGAGTGGGGGGGTTTCGGAATGGAGGGTTTTCCCCAATAGCCTTTTCGGAATAGCGGGGTCTTTAGAAAAAATAGAAAACCTCGCTATTACAATACGTAAATGGAAGTGTATTTTCGGAAAGGCGGGGTGTAACCTTTTTTATGTTGTGTGCTGTGCTGTGTTTGGATTTCTTTCAACCAATCACAATCGTTGCGGGCGGTGCCACAGCAAAGGTGCACTTACAGAATATTACCGGATCAGCCTCGCTAGCTCACTTTAGACTATGGGCCAAGCTTGATAGATAAAACTTTTGCCGTAGACAGTCGGCAAACAAGCCAGACCGTCCTTCTTGGATAGCAAGGGGGGCGACCCCCATTCCGACGGTCCACTATTCTGAAAATTTGCCGGATGCTTGGTGCGTTTCATTTCCTGTTTCCTGAGTTATCTAGTCTACGTGGATTGATGCGTGATGGCTGCGTGACTTAATTTGCATGTTTGGTATTAAAGTAATCCAAAAGTAACTAAAATTAATCCGTTCAATTTTGTGATACTTAGAGTAAGTTACTAATTACATTTTTTAACAGGTAACTTGTAATTGTACTGGAATACATTTTTAAAGTAACCCTCCCAACGGGAGCATACCCTCTTTTTGAAAAAGGGTCCTAATGTTCCCCGGTCGCAATACATATACTGGGGCACCACTGTTGCCGGTCGATGGACTCTCTCTACTTATCTGGACTTTATCTATCTAGCCTGTCTAGCCTCTACCTGGTCTTTTTACTAAACTTAACCAACTCCTTTCTTCATTGCCTAAACCCAACCAATGGGACAATTCCACTTCTCGCTCAAAGTCACAACTCAACTTCTCACTCAAAAGGCAAATATCTGCAAAGTCACAACCCCACTTCCAGGTATGGGAACAAAAATTGCATGTTCCCCGGGTCCTTTGGGGGAAAAGCGGGGAACATAGGACCCTTTTTCTAAAATAGGGTCCTATGTTCCCCAGTCCCATACAAAGTGGGGAACATAGGGGTGACCCCCTCCCAACCCTGTATATGAAGTTAAGGTAGTTCACTGTAACAGCTCCATGACAAAGAGCGAGTCCATCAGTCTCTGAGGGAAGCAGATTAAAAGTGAAAAGAATTAGATCCTGGAAAGGAAAGAGCCTGAAGTGTGCACACACACACTGCAGCATTAGCACACAAGTGTGCAGCCATGCAGGGGAAGCACACACACACACACACATGAATGAAAGCATACACAGTCTCATGAATGCATTCAGAGATACACACAAAGACTGTGCCACAGTCCCACACCGGAACACTCACTTATCTCACGCACACAAACACACACTGGCGCTTACACACAGATAAGCATTGATGTTGCTTCATGCACAAACACACACGCAGAGGTGAGACTGATCGCATTAAGATGAAGCAATGAAAAGACTTTATGAGGTGAGGAGAACAGAGAGAAATATAGCACGCACACACACAAAGGAAGCCACACACACTCATGCTAGAGGTCATGTCCCTGTGCACTCATCCATGAAGGGCAGCATCCCTATCTCTCATTTACAGCTACCCTTACAGTGCCAGATGTCAGGGCTCTCTGCAGGAGGTTACATATCATAGTGAGAGTGTTGTCAGTCACACACAAGTCACATGTCAGACATGGCTACGTCTCCATAACGGCACAGAGGAGGAGGACAAGGACACAGAGGAGGAGGCCAACAATATCAAACACAAAACATTCTACATTCAAATATTGATGAATCAACAATACAAATGTGTAACTAAATATAACATAACATAAAATGTAAAAGGTAACATCACAATAACTCCTTTGTGTGCACAATGTGTAGAAAGGCCTTGTGCAACGGTCCTCTTTCTGGTCTTTCTCCTTGAAAACTCTCCATCACATTATTAAAGTCGAGCTCTGAAGAGTTCTGACTTTATAGCCATGATAAAGAGTTCAGGTGTTGTTGACTCATACTAGTCCTTCATTTGTGATCCTTGTCATGAAGAAAAAGGAACATTTTGCTTCATAGTCGATCATTATTAACTGGTAGGGGTGTAACGATACACAAAAATCACAGTTCGATACGTACCTCTGTTTTGAGGTCTTGGTTCGGTTCATTTTCGGTACAGTAAGGAAACCAAATGCAAAACATAAATTTGCTTGTTGTTGATAGGAATTTTTCTAAACCAAATTTACATGTTTTAGTCAAATGAATTATTTTACTCACCAGGGACTATGGATGGAAAGTAGCTAGTAAGCTAAATCCGGTACAAAGCATCTTCCCTCATCTCAAGACTAATGTTATTTTGTACATTGTCCCTGATACAAATAAACTTATTAAACTAGAAGAAAAAATAGAATACTGTTGTATAGTGCTGCCTAATAAGTTCAATAAATTATTCTCAAAAAACTTCTCACAACTTTTTTTTCACGTGTAAAGTGTCCTGTATTGCGCTCTGACGTTCACGCGTGTGATCGCGCGAGCGCACCCCAGGCAAATTCAATACAGGACTGTTGAGGTCTACCTGGCATACTCTGCGTTAACAGGACAGCAGAATTAACTTTCCAGTCCTCATCCATGTAATGACATGTAATTGTCTCTGTTGTGAGCGTGGTCCAGTAGTCCATGCCACGAGCCACAAAAAGTTATTTTTTCCTCACCTCAAAACGAGCCTCTAACCGGGTGTAGGAGCCATATTTTAGCTTTTATTTTGGTGTCTCGTACATGGCAAGTTTATTGTTATAACTTCCGTTGACACCGGAAGTGGCGTTACACACTTCGGGTCACGGGGTGCATTTAAACAGGTAGGGCAATCGGTGCCAGGTGTTGCTGGTCAAGGCAAACAGCTTTTGACCGCGTAACCTCAAACCGAGAATAGCAGAGCACAAAGCTGCCATTAGAAACGGTAATATGGATTATGCTATCGCGAGGCACTATAGAGAGAGAAATCATGGCTCGGCTGCTTCCCTTAGATTTATTGGCATAGAAAGGGTGTTGCCCAATCCAAGGGGAGGTAATCCAGTCCGAAAGCTTCTCCTAAGGGAAGCATACTGGATTCATACTCTTAACGCTCATGAATGAATCTTCAGGGCTAAGCTCTTATCTATAATTATGAATGTACTTTGTTTGATGTTTTTCTGGATGTTGTTGTCCCTTACTCTAGAAAATTTTCCTACCTCCTTTTCACACAGGTAGTATATTCAAGAGACCGCTTCTCCCTTTTTGGGAACTGGGAATAGTTGAGTATTTTAGTTCATACGATGTATATAGAATGTTTTTGTGATGATTTCTCAAAAAATACTATTTCAGCATATTCATGCAGTTGTTTATTGACTTGTATAGGTCCTTTGTTTTTTGCAACTTCATATGGTCCATTTGTGTCGGTAGTTCATGATCTGTTCCTTATACTTTCAGATGAGCCACCAAGTGAGGAGTAATAGCAGCACTTCCCCGCCCCTCCCCTTCCTTCACCGACCCCCCCACCCCTACTTACGGAACCTGTGGTATATTTGTGATGAGTTGATCAGTTGAAGACAGGCTGGACCAGCCCATGGCCGGCTGCGGCTTATTCCACTGATTGCAGTAAGAACCTACAAGTGGCAGTGGTTGTGTCTGAGCCACAAGCCTGATGAAGCCCACATGGGTGAAACGCGTTGCTGCTTGACTTTTTAAATAAATCAGTGTTTATACGACCCCTTTGTGTGCGGTGGAACTCCTTCCTTTTTTTTTTTTTTAGCTTTTGACCGTGTTTGATGTGCCTTGTGTCCTGCCTGCCACTATGAACGAGGTATTGTGTTAATAAATGTTGTTGTTTTACCATTGGACTCTCGATTTGGGCACTTTTGTTTGATTGCACGCGTCCGAACAGCCACAGACCAGCTACCGTGGCCTTCTTCCAATCACTGGGACTGAAGAAGGCCACTACACCGGGTAATGGTGGGTCTTGATGGAATTTGGTAATTAGGCTCGATATAGCCCCAGTAGCTCCTGAAACCCGTCGCCACTGACCACACTGACAGGCAAAATGTCTTTTTCTACCATTGAACACATTTTCTGTGTTATCTCGCCACGCGTCGCATCTTCTCTCCCTGCCATCATGGAGGGCAAAGTTAGCTGTGATGGTCCTCCATCATCTGATCCTGTGTGTTTGCTTCACAAGTGGTACTGCATTGTACTGGTACTGCTTGTATATTTCAGTGCTGTACCGCATATTTTGCAAATAACCTCATCTCCTTTTCGGTCGAAATTGTCCCACACAGAACTCCTTTTTCCTTGCTTCATTTTTGCTGTGGCCGAAAGCACGTGAAGGCACATGATTGACATAAGTTACATGTTTACAAGGAAAAGTGGGTGGATGCCGCTATTGAACGCTTCAGTTCACTCAAGAAGAATGTCTTGTCAAATCTAAAACAAAAACTAATAAAAGTGATTCTCCTTTCTGTGTTACCAGATACTCACCCATGAGATTTGAATTGAAAAAAAATTGTTAGAAAGCATTGGCATATAATCGAAACCCACCCAAAACTTAAAACGGTCTTCAACAAGCCCCCCAGGGATCAACTAGTGAGGTCCTTTATACCAGCAAACACACATTTTTAAATGATATACCCGAGGGAAATTATAAATGTGGTAATTGTGCTCAATGTGGGGACAGGAAATGGGGAGGCAGAATGACACGCAGCAAAGGGCCACCCAAGTCGGGTTTCGATCCGAAGCCAGCTGCAGCAAGCCTCTGCATATGGGGCGCCTGCTCTACCCACTGACCTAAACAGCGCCCTGGATATGTTATTCTTAAAGGGATAGTTCACCCAAAATTGAAATTTCACTCATTATCTACTCAACCTCACGTCGACTAATAAAGTTTCAGAGTCCTCCGTGGCTTCTCTGAGTTACAGGGGGTCTCGGTGTAGCAGTGCATGTCCATATGACGGTTGCAAATGGATAGCAACTGTCTTCGTAACAAAAAGACACACCAAAAAACATCCAAATACCTCCATGCTGCTCGTATGTAATGTCCGTCTTGTATTGAAGCCCCGAAATGCGAAACTGTCCCGGGAAAAAAAAAGAGTCTATTTTTCAAGCTTGTTTTGTAGCGGAAGCTTCTGGAAGCTCCTCTTCCCGGTTCGTCAAATTTGGACGAACTGGGAAGAGGACAGACCCTGGTTCATCCAAATTTGACGAACCGGGAAGAGGA
Organism: Trachurus trachurus; assembly: GCF_905171665.1. Classification (NCBI taxonomy): domain Eukaryota; kingdom Metazoa; phylum Chordata; class Actinopteri; order Carangiformes; family Carangidae; genus Trachurus; species Trachurus trachurus. The sequence goes on from NC_139905.1 coordinate 28,182,233, forward strand.
GCTTCCGCTACAAACAAGCTTGAAAAATTGACTTATTTAATTTTTTTTCGGGACAATTTCGCATTTCGGGGCTTCAATACAAGACGGAAATTACATACGAGCAGCATGGAGGTATTTGGATGTTTTTTGGTGTGTCTTCTTGTTACGAAGACAGTTGGTATCCATTTGCAACCGTCATATGGACATGCACTGCTACGCCGAGACCCCCCGTAACTCAGAGAAGCTACAGATAACTCTGAAACTTCTCCCAGCCCTTAGTCGACATGAGGGTGACTAGATAATGAGTGAAATTTCAATTTTGGGTGAACTATCCCTTTAATGGTTGTGTGAAATCATTAAGAGTTTTTAAACAAGAACAACCACCGCGCACACACAACACAGTGTGTACATGGTGGTAGTGTCTTTATCATGTGGGCTGCAGCTGTTTCTTTAGAAAGGTAGCAACTGTAACAGAGACCCCCCTCCTTTAGAATTGTGCCATGAATGGAACCTGGCTTTTAGTACAGAATTCAGCATGGGTGGTGTCAGGCAAGTCCTGCCATCATCACATTTCCTCTAATTTTTTTTTCTTCCTTGTGATCCTCTCTCCTCTTTATCCCTCCTTCCCTTTCCTTCCTTCCGCTCCACTTTTCCTTGTCCTGGAGCCCACATATATAGTAAAACTAAACCACACATGCACACGCACACACAGATTCACACACATCAAACAAACACGGCCAAATATCATCAGCCAAAGTCATTTAGCAGCAGCTCCCTGCAGCTTAGCCAGGGTAAAGAGCAGAAAGACATTTACACTGGAGAGAAAGGCGGAGGGAGAGAGAGGTAATCTTTAAGATTCCAGACACTGGCGGCTATTGTTGTTGTTGTTGGTCCAAAAGCATGTATCCACCACAAAAATAAAGTCAAAAGAAGAGGAAAACAAAAAAGAAAGTGGCAAATTGAGTAAAGGTTCCTCCATAAGATCGCTCGCTCTCTTTCTTCCATCCTCTTGTCAGCTCCAAACTCACTCGTCTGCACCTTGATTACAGACCACAGTGTGGTTTCCTACACAACAGTCATTTACTGTAACACAGGTGAAAGATTAACAACAGTCTCAGATCAGTGGGCGCTGTTTCCGGGGTGTTTAAAAAAAAATGTGGGTTTGATTCTCGTGTTGAAAGTTACGCTCGCGACTCTTAAAAAACAGCTGTCCAGAATTGCCACAGGCCCCTGTTTTGTGAGTGGAATAGCTTGGGGCGGGCCGGTAAGGTAAGGTAATGCTGAGCGCCTAGTATGGGAGGAGGAAATGATAATTTGTCCAATCACCTTGATACCTGTCAGTCATGATGAGTTGCGGTTTGAGCCCAGGTCAGGGCCGGCTGTTACATAAGTGTTGACATGGAGCCGCTGTCCGTGGTGCTTAAACGCTGGTTTGCAGGGTGAGAGAACTGATACCTAGTCAGTACCAAGTCGATCCTGACACGTGAAAAATACGTCGGTACCTGCATTTTTTCTCGGCGGACCGTGTCGATCGCTGTCGGGACTGACACGGAAAGAATACGCACGTGAGTCTGAGCAGCGTGTGGTCTCCGTGCGGCTGCAGTCGCGCTCGTGGCCGGACCTCGAGCCTCCAACTGTTGAGGCTTTACCAAAAAAGTACCAGGTACCAGGTGCTAGGGGAAAAGCAAAAAAATCAAGTAGAGCCGTTGCGAGCCGAGCCAAGTCGCGCCAGTGGAAAAGGGCCATAAGATCCAGAGACCGAGGCCAAACCAAGTACCGACAACGGCACCAGCTCTGGCAATGGGCAGCAGCTCCGGCAACAAATGCACTACTGTGAACTGTGCTTCTCCGGGAACAACACAGCAGACAGTTGCCCTTCTCAACCAGAGTACTAAATCTTACATTGTGTTACTTTAAATGACTGGTGACCTAAGCCAAGTGATTCTGATCTCTCTGCCTAATTGTAACTGACCACCTCTGAACTTTTTGTCTTTCTCCAAGTCTGCATTTGTGGGTCTGAGTCTGATAACATTCACTTGTTTTTGGATGAAATACAGTATGTTAAATAGAGGTCATCCTTGCCGTCCCTATGCAAATCTACACCTTTGCGATAAAGACGCCACAGTAGTGTTTTCTCATATCAGACTGAGTGATGAGGGTGGACCTGTGAAACCACATGTCATCAGCTGACAGTGTAAAGACAAGTACAAATTTACCTTGCACTGCTTTCTCAGATAATTCAATGTCAACAGCACTATATCCATATCCAGCTGCACAATACCTAGAGGCAGTTTTGAGTTCTGAGGCTGAATTCTCTCATCTATCTACAGTATATCTGCTGCACCATTTCATTACACTTGTTACTGGGAACTGCCCTTTGATTCTCCTCTGCTCCCTGTTTGATTCAGGTTTGGAGTTGTATACCGCCCTGTCTCTGTTGCTGGGGTCCTCTGTAGTCCTCTGGGCATCATCTTAGGTCCCACAGTTGTCCAAAGACAGCAAGTGAGGGAGAAAACAGAATACCATCCAAATTTTCTCCCGTACAGCCAAGAGCATAAACAACGACCAAATTTACTGCGTATCAAACTCACCTCTTAATTTTCAAGCTGTGCTGCTCTTCCACTTCTGCTGCTCAGGGCTACGAGATGAGTCAGAGAAAAACTGCAGGAGGAGGTGGAGGACATCCAGGGAGAGAGTCTGGTGAAGAGCCTAAGAGGGCGAGCATGGAGGTGTGTCCTGTATCTTAGGGGTTCCCAAACTTTTTTTGTCTTGTGAACCCCCTGAACCTGTTTGTCATACGAGTCCCCCTCACTCATGTGTTGATGATTCTCCAAAAGTGGTCATATGAAACATAACACAACTGATTATGAATCATTTGTACAACATGTACATTGTAAGACAGTATACACTTATAGTGTATTGTAATTTAAATAATAATTCTCCTTTATTTCTGTTCTTTTGAACTCAAATTAGACAATTAAAGGGACAATGAGGAGTTTCTCCATCGGCAGAACGAAAAATAAAAAAGTCTCATATTAATGTGGATGAATCTACGCTACCCACACTTGTTAATGGGCCCATTTTCGATAAATATATCGTTTTGTCTCTATCGTTATTTTGTTATTATTAGTGGTGGCGGAAATGCTGGTCGAGCCGACCAGCATTTCCTTACTTTCGGTTTCGCGGACGCTGCTCGGCGAGGCATGAGAATAACGCCACCGAATCGCCGTTTATGGTCGGAACTACGACGGTATGTGATCGTCTTCGAACCTCTGACTTTAATTCTTGATGAATGAAAACATGAGTCTGTCTTGCGCCGGTCAAAGAATTTCACGGTGCACGGAGGCTCATAAATGTAGTGTGAAAATGCTTCGCTTTTCCAAAACTCCTCGTTGTCCCTTTAAACAATAAATAAAAATCTGTCTGCTTTCAAAATAAGATAAATAAATAAAAATAGGCTAAATAATAATAATAAACCTGCCTTTGTTCTATTACACTCTTTTAACATTCATAACATGTAGCGCTCAGCTCCCCTGAACCCTCTCCTGAGCCCAGAGCAACAGTAACTGGATGTTTGAGCCATTTATCAGTGTTTGCTGTGGCCTTGGCAGCATGTGTCTTCAAAGAGTTGTGCCACTGGTTATTGCCCCCCCCCCCAGTTGTGGCAGGCGCAATCTCTGGCGACCCAAGAGACACTTGTGCAGTCACGTGACTGGCTGTCAATCAAGATGCGCCAGCTCAGATATTTTTATATGCTGCATTTTATTTGAACTCGATTTACATTTGAGAAAGTGAAAGTATAGCAGACAGTTGTTTAAGATTGTGTGTGGTGTTTTTAATCCTAATTTTTAAAAAGAATAATAATTAGTTAAAGAGGAACTATCTGAGTCCGACTCTTCTCCTCTGTGTCTCTAACCCTCCTCTCCTCCATGTGCGTTTGTTTTCAACGAAGCAGGTGTTTTTTTTATCACATACGATGTTACCATGTGTATATTTGTGTAGTTTTATCTGTCATAAACAAGAGATTACAGGTTACAGGGCGCGTTTGTGTCATGGTGCCACAGAGATGAGAGCTGGGACACCGGGTCGGAGGCTCTGATCTTACAAGGTTGGTTTTCAGCCAAGAGACGCTAGGTGGAAGGCAGAGAGCCTCCATTCTCCCTTACAAGTCATTTATTTAACCAGCACTATTACTCTCAAGCTGCTTCATTAAAGTACAAATTGAGCAGAGTTAAGCTACAAATCCTGCATAGTTCCTCTTTAAAACAATATTTTTATCAGTCGTTTTTTTAATCAATTAGCCTACTAGACATTTCAGGCGATCCCATTTGAATTCCATTGAAGTCTCTCCCGGTACAAAAATGAAAAAAACATAACACACAACACACTATCCACTGACAGTTCAACAAAGGCTGTTGGTTTCTCATGACCTGGTCTGACTAATGACCACCATAAAAAGAATATTAAAGAGGAACTATGCAGGAGTTGTAGCTTAACTATGCTACATTTATATCGTAATTAAACAGCTATGAAGTAATTGTGATGGTTTAATAAATGGCTTAACTTGTTGCAGGGAGAATGGAGGCCATCTGCCTTCCACCTAGCGTCTCTTGGCTGAAAACCAACCTTGAAGGCAACCTACCCAGCTCTTTTCTCTGCGCACCGCGACACAAACACGGCCTGTATCCTGTAACCTGTTGTTTATGACTAATTAAACTACACAAATATACATGTTGTAACATCGTATATGATATATATATATATAACATTATCTACCGCTCTACTGATTGATTTCTCGCTGGCTTCTTTGTAAACAAATGCACATTGCTGAGAGGAGGGTTAGCAAAACAGAGGAAAAGTGACCAGACTTACATAGTGCCTCTTTAGGGTGACATTTCCACAATGGTTGTGTCCTTTTGCTATCATGTCCGAGCATGTGTGACTCTAGGTTTGACTGCAGTGGATCTGTTTATACACGTGGTTCTTGCTTTTGTTTTTCCAGGCATGTTTAAGAAGCATACTGTAATGGTGGGAGTTTGAAATGGGAGACCACTGCTTCCTGTTTTCTACCAGCACTGGTTTCATTTGATAATTCATGAGGGGAGACTGGGGTAACTTGAGCCACCCCTTGTTGCTAGTGTAGCCGATGTCATATCTGGCCCTCTGCGTTGTGTTTCTCACGGCCTGCCCTAGGTGGGGTTCGATCCCACGACCTCCCGCACAACAACCACTTGGCAGGTTGGTCAGCACGTCTTTTATGGGTGGAGTGAGTGCACATCCGTTACACTAGGAAACTGTTGAGAAAAAAAATTGTGAGCATGTGACCAAATATTTAGGAGGAAGGCATCATTTAAAGAGTAAAGTGGTTCGACAATTATGTCCAAAAGATTTTTTTCACTCTAAGGTGAATTCAGTCGATCAGAAGTTTCATGAGAATTGTGTTTAAACCAAAAGACATAATATACATTTGTTTTATACATCAGTTGTGGTATCTATGAGCTACAACATGAGGCATGAAGGTGCACCATTTTAGCAACAAAGTCAGTATGGTAGCTCTGGCGTAAGTTGATTCACCTGCCCTATACACTAAGTGTATTTTGTCTGTATATGAAGATTATAAGTAGGCCTATTATAAGTATTAAATCAAGATTCTGGTTGCTTATGATTACAGTAAGTTAGTACCTGAGAAAAGGTAAAGTTGTTTATGGTGAGGCCAAACTTTACTTTCAAAGAGAAAGATGAGGTGCAATGGAATCACAAAACTCCCCAAAGCTCAGTGAGTTGGTGGCTCAGCAGGAGATCCCATCAGTTTGTATTAGCCTGCAACCTGGACAGGTGGAATATTGAATAGGGAAGGTGGGAGATGGATGCTCACCCCACCCCATGTAGGGGGCAAGTCGAGCCACGAGATCACTTTTTTTGGGGACATGCTATATTATCAAAACGGTTACATTTACACTCATTCTGTTTGTTTTTAGGGATGCACAGCATCCTTAAATACAGTATATGCAGGTATATTAGTTAGTAACAAAACTAATTGCCTTGATGTAGTGATCCTGAATATGAAAAGTGGCTCAACTTACCCTGGTCTCCCCTACCATTTCCAAACCTTTAAGTTAATATAACCTATGTGTCTATAAAGAAAATGTATCACTGGCAACGTGACAGGGGTCAGTCACATGATGGAACAGTGGAGTGAGTTTAGCTGTCCACTCTTGCTTGACTTGATCTTGTGTGTGTTACAGTTTTGTGACAACCCAGTTTTCCCACAGGGTCCCTCCAAGTCCACCATGTTTAGCTGTTTTGATGTGGTGATGTAACTCTGACCCACTTGGACTGTTTGACCTGGACTGCTGTTTTTGCACCTGAGTAATAACTGTTCTTCTCTCTCTCTGTCTCCCTCTCTCTGTCAGTATGATTGTCAGTATCTGTAATTTAAATTGCACCCCTTCCCCCCTCCTCCTCCTCCACTCCCCTGTCCTACTTATTTTTCTTTTTGTCCATTATCTCTGCGCTCTTTCCTCGTCTGTTGTTTCTTTCATCTCTGTCACGTCTCTCTCTGCCCCACACACGCGCACACGTAAAAGCCATCACGCCTGTGTGAATAAATTCAGGCTCATCAAAGACATCTGATAAACACATACACGCACACACACACTGTATGGAACATGCTAAAACACGTGCTGCTGTTACCTGAATATGAGTTTTGTTCTCCTCATGTGAAAGCATGTTTAAGAACGACAGTAACTGACCTTGAACCTTGAAAACACACACACACACACACACACACACACACACACACACACACACACACACACACACACACACACACGTTTCCTGTTTGTGGCCCCTTGCCATTTTATGTCTTGTGTAAAATCCTGGCCAAATAGTCGTACAACATAGTTCCTGTTGCCTCTGTTTGATGTTTAACGTCCTATTAAAGAATCTTAAATTACCAGTTGTCTTATTCTTAAATGTATTGCTTTTTGTTTAGTGCTGCCACCTGGTTTTCCAAGTTTGACTTAAAGACTTTGGTCAATGGAATCCAATATGAATGGACAAATTTAATGATGGTATGCATCCATTTAGCACATGTCATATTACAGGGCTAAAGGCCCTGTTAAAGGGTAATTACCGTTTTTTACAATCTGGACCTTATTTCTAGCATAAAATACAATCATTTACTCACCCAGATAACTTTGGTGTCATTACATTACATTCCGACGAAAGTAGATCCAGCCGAGAGCCGCGTATATCCGTATAATGCAAGAACACGGGGCACACAATGCAGCCTCTAAATAACACATTATCCGCAGCGAAACTCGTTAATTTCACCAATATTTTGTTATGATACGCTAGTGCTATTCTCCTCTGAGTCCGGGGTTACATGGGTCTGTAGGTTGACCTACTAACCTCTGACCTGGATGATGTCATCATCTCCTATCGCTGCCTGGCCATGGATGTATTATATTATCATGTGCCCGGCTCATTCTGATAATAATCATTCCGCTTCAGGTCCATTTTTAGCGCAACTAGCCAGAGCTTTCCAGGTTGTGGAGAGGAAGTCAGAAACATGCAGAAACGAACCATAGCATTAGCGGTAGCAACAAGGTGCACCGGGCAGCGGTCGGAGATCAGAGGTTAGTAGGCTAGGTCAACCTACAGACCACGGATGTTGATAACATGCCACCACGGGCTCGGAGGCGAACAGCACTAGCGCATCATAACAAAATATTGGTGAAATGAACGAGTTTCGCGGCGGATAATGTGTTATTTTTTTGGCTGCATTCCGCTGCTCTGTAGACTCACATTACATGGATAGACGCGGAGCTAATTTCATTGGAACGACTTATGACACCAAAGTTATCTGGGTGAGTAAATTATTGTATTTTATTTTATGCTAGAAATAAGGTCCAGATTGTAAAAACAAACGGTAATTATCCTTTAAGCTTTGGTGTGAGCTGTCCTTGATAAAGAAGGCTCATAGTTATAAAGAATGTATTGCAGCCTTCAAGGAGTGGAACAAAGCATATTTTGTGGATTGTGTCCCCCCCCCCACAAGTGGAGTTTATCTTTCTGAAATAGATTACAATATGCACCAAGGTCAGCAACAGGCGTCAAAAATTAGAATCAGGCGATGGTACTAAGAATGTGCACAAGATGTCTTTATCTATTGGATCAGACAGAGAACAGAAAACATGAGAAGTTGTGTAAGGTGATTAATAAAGGTTAAAGGTGAGCATTCCATGACTAAATTATTCTGCATATAACCCTGACTAACACTCAAACTAAGGCTGCATCAGCATCAAAACATGCAAAAAATGTAATATTCATGAAATACGTTTTATTTTCCAAAGATTTTTTTTCCCTACGCTCTCATAAAAATTGTTTAGTCGATGCTGGAGCAACACCAGCCTGCTGCAAACTAATAATAATAATAATTGGGTATTGTGTCAGACACTGTCTATAACATAGGGTAACGGAAAAATAAACAAAAATGAATTAATTAGTTAATTAGTCAGTTAGCTCCACAACAATGGCTACATGAAAGAGAAGTGGAGTCTTTATGGAATTAGAGTTGTCACACTTTACAATAACACAGTTTTCTTGACTTACTACATTTGGAGAAATATGACACTAATCATCATTATTTGTCCAGTGATATCCAGTGTCCATATGCCAAGACTCAGAGACAGAGGCAGCATAGGGGGGAGCTAGTGAGTGATATGGTGTTCAGAGCTGCCACTACAGGGGGAGAAGAAGGCTTAGTGGAGGGGGTGTGTGTCCCTGTACTCTGCTCATTACAAGCACATCTCAATAAAGCAGAATATGGAGGTCACAGTCTTCTCCATGATAGTGGAGCTACTGAACCAGACTAAAGCCCTATTCGCACGGGATTAGTTTTACCTGGGGACCTCAGGTAATTTGTAATAATTGCGGAGGAAGTCTGTGATCTTAATCCCGTGCGAATGCGCCATGTCAGTAAAAAAGTAAGTAAAAATTCCCCCGCAAATTACCTACTATATTTCACCAAAGACCGACGTCCCGTGGTAAAACTAGTCCCGTGCGAATCTGCATCTCAGTAATTGAGGGGCATTTTTTGTTGTATGTGTTTTTAAGAGCCAAGTCACCACCACACACACCTTCACTGCTGCCGATAAAATAAAAACTGTCACTGAGTGCTGCATTTCGATTTGAATTCGTGAGCCTATCAAGTGCATTGTTTATCAATACGGCATGCGTATGGTCCGACCTGACCCGAGTTATTGAGTTTGAGTTTATTTAGAAGAAGTTTAATTGGTGCTGATTAAACTTGTAAAGTGTAAATGATGCTGCTCTGGATCCGATTCTTTCCTTATATTCTGACTCTTTTAAACAGTGCAACAGAACCATTTTATTATATTAGACTATAGCCTATATTTCCATCTTTGCTGAGCATATAAAGGTTTGTTCTAAATTAAATAAAAGACGTATAGACGCGTGTCTCTCTAGACGGGTCCGCTCGGCGCACACACACACACACACACCCTCCAAAAAAAAAAAAAAACTATTGTCAGAAGTCCGGGCTGTGAGAACCGGCAGTCTACCTCTGGTATGGATAATCAGCGTGATGATCCAATGGATTTGATCGATCCCGGAAAATCTGTTGTTGTGACTCATGTGTTTTTATAATGTTTCATAAAGTGGATACAATCACCGCAACTCTGTCCGGAGCTTCGCTACTTTTATTTCCGTATCCTTGGTAACAATAACCCCCGGTACAAGATACCCCCCCCCTCTCCCCGCTTGACTTGAAGTTATGCCCCCCCCTCCAAATGCGTTCCGCGGTCCATGCAGCAGCGGATGTTACGACGTGCACAGCTTTGACGTCATATCGGAGCCTTAATGTCAGTAAATTCGAGTAAAAATACAGACATCACTTATCCCGTGTGAATGCACCGCAAGAAACACAGACGTGGGGGGGTAATTTACAAATTACCAGACGTCCCCAGGTAATACTAATCCCGTGCGAATAGGGCATAAGGGACCATTTAAAGGCTCAGGAAACCTTTTCAGGTGTTTGGAGTTAACCAGCTGATTAGAGTGTGACATCAACAGGTTACAATAGTGAACTTTTTCACAATATTCAAATGTTTTGATTTACTGAATTTAGGGTTTCCATTAACTGTAAGACATAATCACTACAATTAAAAGAAATGAAGACATGAAATATTTCAGTCTATGTGTATGAGTCTATTTAATATAACCTATGAGTTTCACTATTTGAATTGAACTGAAATAAATAAACGTTTCTATGATATTCTATTTTATTGAGATGCACCTGTACAGTATCATCACAATGGGATTACTCCTGTTTTTTCTTGCCAGTTTTTTCTCAGTGGATGTGAGGGTCTAAGGGCAGATGATGTTGTTATGATGCTATGTAGGCTAAAGCCATTTGAGACAGACTGTAAAAATGGGCTATACAAATAAAATTGCCTTGCTTTGCCTATAACTGCAAGACTTGAAATTCTTGTTGCCTGTCTGTTAAAGCAGATATCAGTGGAATGTTTTTGTTAATATAAGTCCTAAATAGTCCTATTTTCCGTCAGCAATCACTTACATGAAGTATTTCAGCCTAAACACGAGTCTCTCCGTCACTCTGCTCTGCTGTAACCCGAGGAGAAAATTTTCCTTGTGGGATACAAGTGTTATCCAATGAGGAGAGAGAACGGCATGAAGGGCTGTGTGTGCAGCCAAGGGATGCGCGTGAATGTGGTGACGTAGCACGAGGACCAATTGATGCCTGACAAGGGCGGGGGCTGCTAACTCATGGTGCGTTCAAAGAAACTCGTACTTTGTGTTTTTCCTTCCTGTGAAGTCATACCAGTTCGATCTGGTACGAGTTCACGGGTCGGAAGTTACGAGTGGCCGTTATAGGGAACTTTCACAGACAACAGGATGGTAAAAACACGAGCTACGGGTTACCTGGAACGCTACCAAGTCGTAGTTGTGACTTGAAGCTGTAACTTACGGTTTCAAAAGCCTGCCTTGAACGCAGCATTAGCCGAAACGGCCGTGAAGCTGATATCTGCTTTAAGTTTTGTCCATTAAGGGGAGACACTTAGCCAACACACCACCATGAAACTTCCCAAGCTAATCTTACCAATGGATAAAGCCCCTTTCAAAATTCTTGTTTTATTTTGTTGACATATTAGAATCAGAAGTTTCTACAGGGGGGATTTTGGATCTCTCTTTTTATCACTCTGTAAATGAGAAAATACTGTCAAGAGCCCCAAAAATGCCCTGTTTTTAGGAATAAAATGTTGTATAAATCAGGCATTGAATGATATATCAACAATCCCCTCTGTAACGGGCGCATGGCGTCTGTCCGACTACCCATTTCTCCGACCATACATTTCTTTATTTTTGCGTCCATTAGTCCGACCTCCCACTTCTCTGACTTAAGTAGCCCTAACCCTTAACCTTACCCTAAACCTAACCTTCAACACTGTAGAATGGGTAGTCGGAGAAATGAGCCTTCTGACTTTTGGGCAGTCGGACTGATGTATGCTCCCCCTCTGTAACAACCTTCAGAATATAGACAGGAATAAAACTGGAGGGTTTGGTGTCTGTAAGCTGCTGAAGTGGAGACTTCTAGCTCAGAGTCTGAGGAAAAACTCTTTTTGAGAAAACAGCCTTGACTTGTACTGTAAAATTCCTTAGATTGTTCATGTAAATAATACTTTTACGATTGGTTGCGGATACGGAGGAAATTACAATTTTTGGAGCTTTACAATGACACCTGACATGACATGGGTCAGACAACAACAGCATGTTAACTTTTGGTAAATTTGGGAGAAATCTACTGACCAAAGAGACAAAATGAAGTAAAATAAAAACCTTCATGTGGATTTTCTACCATTTCTTTTGACTTTTCTGAAAGAATACATGTTTAGGAAGAAAAATCGCCCAAAATCTCACCTGTAGTGTCTCGCAACAAATTACTCTTTTCTGATTTAATTGCTCATGTGTATCCACGTGTGCACAGTCAGTATGTGCATGTTACCGACAGAGGACAAAGTGAAAATATGTAAGTAAAAGGTCCCAGCTGAATGGACATGTAGTATACTAATAATAATAATAATAATACATTTATTTATAGACGCCTTTCTAAACAGTCAAGGACATAATAAGAACAATGGGGAGTAAACGAAAATGAAAAAATTAGACAGTGCAGTTGAAATCATAGGGAAAAGGCAGACAGGTGGGTTTTGCTACCTGCACAATCAACATATTCACACGAGGACGGCAGTGAAATTGATTATTTACTGTGTGTGAGAGATTAAGAGCTTAACTAGCGACTGGTGCACTGTTCATCTGCACAGAGACCCACACACAAAACCACAGAACAATGATTCATTGTATTGGAGATTGGCAGGCAGATCTGGGTTATATTTTATTCATGACACCCTAAAGGCTGTTATTAACCAGCCATGGACCAAAACTCTTAGCCACAACAGAAGAGGAGAATAGAGGCAAGTGAACACTGTGCTGCAGACTGTGATGAACAGAAACACGTGGAGAAAAAAAAGGGAGGAAACGAGCAGGAGATGAGTACCAGGCAGAGAACAATAGTACATGAAAGCCCAGCAGGCACCAAACAATACATCACTTTCTGAAAGGACAACCAGATCTGAATGCTGGAGCTGGTTTGTGGCTTAGTGCTAAAACAGTCAAATTTATTTTAGCATCTAACAGTGTTGGAACCTTTGTGATACTCACTGCTTCTCTGCGGTACATCAACACAGTTATTAGAGAGCATATTAATGTACCGTGGAACTGTTAATCCCCCTGATGTGAGTGGTGTGACACGGTGATTGTGATAGTTGGCTCCGCTTGTCTGATCTCTTTTTTTTCAATCAGGGTGATGTTGAATTTGGCAAATTAAGTTATTATGATTAAGAGTCAGGAAAAACACCATGTCACTCTCACTAATTCAAACAAGCGTGGCTCGCTAATGTTAACTGCTTGTACTTCATTAACCTAATCACCAGCGTGTCTAACTGAGCAGTAAGGCATTGCAACTATTCAATAAGTGTAGGAGATCAGATACAGAAGTGCTATGAACGTAAGCACCAGTTAGACATGATGGGATGTTAGAGGTGTTAGAGAGGAGGAGCTCTCTGAGGAGATGAGTCTAAAGACAGAGACCCCCCTGTGGCCTCATGTATAACTGCTGTGTACAGACACAATGGGACCAGAAAGATGCGTACGCCACTATAAAAACAGGCTCGATGGGACAATATGTCGACTTGTATGAACATGAAACTTAAAGGGATAGTAGCATTTTTTTAAAAGTGGGGTTGTATGATCTACAAATAGCATGCAAGTACTTTAATTGCAGTAGAAGACTCTCTGCACTCCTCCCGTTAGCAACGCCAGCCGTATAGCCCTGCCTAGAGATTTACAACATACACAGTGTTGTGAACAGACCCAAAGAAACGGCCTATTTTCGCGGCCTAAAAGAGGTTTTACCTGAAAAAATACACAGGTCCATTGTTCACTATAATATATTTTTTTCCAGCCCCTCAAAGTGCAGGAAAAACATCATTTTTATTTGGACCTAACCAACTGCTGATCGGCGGGCGCTAACCCTGAGCGGAGGGATACGTGAGTTGGTTAGGTCCAAATAAAAACTGTGTTTTTCCTGCACTTTGAGGGGCTGGAAAAAATTATATTATAGCGAACAATGGAACTGTGTATTTTTTTTCAGGTAAAACCTCTTTTAGGCCGCGAAAATAGGCCGTTTCTTTGGGTCTGTTCACAACACTGTGTGTTGTAAATCTCTGGGCAGGGCTATGGGCTGGCGTTGCTAACGGGAGGAGTGCAGAGAGTCTTCTACTGCAATTGAAGTACTTACGGGTTATTTGTAGATCATACAACCCCACTTTTAAAAAATGCTACTATCCCTTTAAGGCCATACTCTCCATTAGGTCAGCCTCATAGACTGTAAAAAGAATGGACCGTGACGTCATCCATTGGTTTTGGGGAGTCGTTTTTGTGTCGTTTGTTGTCGTTTTTGTGACTCAAATATGGCGGCCTGGACAGCGCCATGTTGGATTGGCCGGCCGAGAACCCGCCCACTGGCCTCGAAGCAGCCTGTCTCCGGAGCTGCTCGGACCTGTCACTCAGCGTTTCCGCGCCCTAATTGGCCAGAGTTTTAACCTAATCACAGTAAAACGGTAGAGTTAAAAAAAAATTCACCCCCCTCAGAGTGTGTGCGGGGGTAGAAACTATCGATTGAGAAAAAAAAACGTTCTGACACCAGGCTTTTAACATGTTTATTGAGGATGTAAAATCGGCAATTTTAACATGGGGGTCTATGGGGAATGCTCCCTTCTGACACCAGCCCCCAGAGGAATCCGGGGGGATTGCAGTTTTTTGAACGCGGAAGTGAGCTTCACTTCTCAGACCCACAACTGCCCCCTTGGTCAGCCTCTATGTTTTCCTGTGGTGTCTTGTTTTCAAATGTCTAGCAGCTGCTGCAACAACATTTGCCCATTTCGGGACAATAAAGAATTTACTTAGGCTACTTACTTACCATAACTCAGTGTATTTTCTTCTTTTTCCTATGGACCGCACGTGATGAACTTGAACAATGGGGCTTAGGCACACCAAACCTCTCCTTTAAGGAAGTCAATCAGAACTAATTCAACTTTTGTCATCTTCTCTTCAAAGTGACAACCGTCGATGGTGTGATAAGGCGGTACAAGGAGGCTCTAAAAAGGTTCAAAAAAAGTGGATCCATGAAGAGATCGTTTGAGCCATTGGGGTTTGACCGCAACACTATTGCGAGGACGGCTCCAATCGCAGAGCTCTACATCAGTTTCTCCGATGTATTTAAGAGTTTGTCAAGAGATGAGCATGAAAAAATCTCCACGTTCACGGAGAGGTGCAGGGCAGCTATAACTTTAGAAATGGCACGCACAATAACACGGAAAAAAAATGCAGGAGAACTGCTACCAATCACATATAAGATGACCTAGGTGAGGTCTATACATTAAAGACTAGTGATTAGTTTTTATTGTACAGAAAGATGCGTACGCCACTATAAAAACAGACTCGATGGGACAATATGTCGACCTGTATGAACATTTTGGAGACAGAGGAAATGGCAATAAAGTGGTGCAGCAAAGTGGTTGACTGGATTGTCTGTTTCAAAAACCCAAAAGTGGCCTTCCCTCTTTACCAGATGGTAATTATAAATGTGGACGGTGCACACAGTGTAACTGCACAACCAAGTGCAATACCTTTTCGCACCCTTTAACTGGTAAAAAATATAAGATCAGAGGGGTTATCACATGCTCAACAACAGGTGTCATTTATTTGGGAGCGTGCCTATGTTGCCTCAGCCTCATGTTCCCTCATTTCTAAGGTTTTTTTTTTCTTTCCAAAATTAGGCCCTATGTTCCCACATTTCCTTTATCATCAATTTGCATCAGATTTTAGCCCCATTTCTCCCAATTTGGTAGTCAATCACACCCAACCTATTATCCAGTAGCAGTTGACTACAGATGTCTCCCTTCCAGTTGCAGAACTATTTCTGTTGGCGGAGCCAAATAAATGATTAAATAAACAAACAAATCATAATCTCTTGTAGTTTATTACTGTTCTAAAATGCGCTCGTAGCACTGTTGTATAAAAGCAATATCACACTTGAGGTCGTGCTGTTGTACTGTATATCAGCACGGGTGTGATTATCTGATTATTTATTTGGCTACGACCGAATCACACCCGTGCTGATATACAGTACAACAGCACGACCTCGAGTGTGATATTGCTTAATTAACAACTTTGGAATGCATTTTGTTCTTTCTTAAACAACAGACAACGAGAGCCCATTTAACAGTGCCTGTGTTACGAGTGTTGCTTGTGCTACTACCTGTTGTTACCGTGACCTCGACTACCGGACTGTTTGCAATCTCTTATCTATTGTTTATTTTAATTTATTGTTTAAAAACTGCCTTTTGAACTGTATTCATTTATTATGACGATCAGGCCCCCCTTGTAAATGAGATCTTTATCTCAATGGGTCTCTACCTGGTTAAATAAAGGTGTAGAACCATTTGCAACTCGGTGTTGAAGGTGTAAATCTAAAGATCATCCATTTGGGCAAACAAAGTTATAATTTAATTTGTTTATCTTACATGTTTTTGTAATTAAGATACAAAATACAAGCAAAACAAACAATGGACACACAAATTACACAATTAAAACATTTCGAAAAAAGAAAGGGAAGAGAAGAAACAAAAAAAAAGAAACGCAACAGCATCTGTAACCCCTCCCAGTTCCTTCCAGACGGTCGATTGAATTTAATATTGAAATTGAGTGACTATGATGTTCTGAGACCAAGACGTTTAAAAGTAAGTGTGACATGGTGTCCCGTACTTCCATACATGCTAAATTAATGATTACCAGTTGCATGCCCATAGTCACTGGAAACGCAATGGAAGGAAATGTCAGAAACTGCTAATTGAGAACAGTTCTCACATGTAGCCATGGTAATGCAGATATTCTCACATTACTGCATGTTGAGTAGCCCATTGAGGTGTCATTCTGCAATGTAAACAAGAGCTCCCCATATTTAACCCAGGGCTAACAGAAGTAGAGCGAGACTCACAGAGCCCAGGGCTCAGGTTAAATCTGGGTTAACAATGTGTGTAAGTGGGAGCTTCTAGGATAGCCCTGGGCTGAGAAGTTGCAGGTGTGACTACATCTGTTCATCATGTAAATAAGCTGCAGAGCTGTATTAGGTTACTTGCTACAGAGCAGACTGACTGTTCACCTTCTTCCAGTCTTTACACTAGGCTACACTCACTGAAAATCTGCCATATTATTGTATAAGTGGGATAATCAACACCCATGTATGTTGATTTTAAAGCCCCAGTATGTAACTTATTTGGCTTTTTATTAGCAAAAATCAAATATGTCTTTCATAAATACATATTTCACTGAAGTCGAATCACACCCGCATACAAATGAAAGCTTTCTCGTACCTTAGAATGAGTTGTTACAAGTCGTTACAACGTACATAAGGGGGCGACGCACCGAACCGAGGCGGCCATGTTGCATCGCCATTTTTTACGTTCAGTGGCAGCGTGACCGTAGGTAACCACGGAAACTCACCGGAGCTGTCGGCTCGGGGAGAAAGTTTTCCAGGTAGCGCCTGTTAAAACTGTCACCACTGTGTAGTGTGAGGAAGGACGGAGGCACTGATGTTGCATTCAGGTGCAGTCAGGCAGATGGTCGTCTCCAAGACCAACCGGATGTCATTTTTTGATTCATGCTACATGGCAAACAACACATTTTAGTTTTGGAATGGGAAAAAAAAAAGAATTTTCCAATTACCATTGAAAAATTGAAAAAGAATATATGGAAGATGACATGTTGCCCATTTTTTGTTTTGATAATAAATCTTTTTTTTTTTTTTAAATGACTGACTGCGCCATTGTCAGATTTTTGGAGCATTAGTTGCACTGGTTTTGGGCGATGATTTGCAGACAGATATTAAAGCAGAAGTAAGTGATATATTTGTGTTAATATAAGTCTTAAATAGTTATATCTTCCGACAGCAATCACTTACATAGAGTGTTTGGTCTGAAACACGGGTCTCTCAGTCCCTCTGCTCTGCTCTGAGCCGAGGAGAAAACATTTATCGTATCCTACAGTTTTTATCCAATGAGGAGAGAGAACGGCATGCAGGGCTGTGTGTGCAGCCAAGGGACGCCGTGAATGTGGTGACGTAGGGACGAGGACTGTTATGGTGCGTTCAAGGAAACTCGTAACTCGTGTTTTTCCGACCTGTGAAGTCATACCAGTTCAATCTGGTACGAGTTCACGGGTCGGAAGTTACGAGTGGCCGTTATAGTGACTTTCACAGGTAAAACAGGTCGGAAAAACACGAGTGGGTTGCCTGAAACGCTACAAAGTCGTAAGTTGTGACTTGAAGCTGTAATTTACGGTTTCAAAAGCCTGCCTGGAACGCAGCATTAGCCAAAACGACCGGATCGCTTACTTCTGCTTTAATAAAAATATGTGTAGAATATGTGGGTTTTACTAAAAAACAGAGAATAAATGGGACATGTTGTGGTGATGCCACTATTATGCACCCAGAGATCCAAATGATGTACTGCTAGTGGTGAAGCCGCTTATGCCGGTCCCTTCAGCAGCATATGCAGATCTCAAGTGGTATACCACACACTTCCCAACTATGTATATTGTATGTATATATACACACAATAATGTTATCAGTGTTGTGTTGGTCCCTTTTGCTTTTTCTGGTTTGTTTTCAAAGAGTTTTTACTCCGTTTTATTTCAAACACAGACTGTTCAGTGAAAGGACATTATTTGATTTCAAGTTGGCAGCTCTCAAATATCCGACCTGTCTGTTTAGATTACAGATGTACTGGCAGAATTGGTGTATGGTGAACGGTAGGAATGGAGCGTTGGACTAATGCTAACTAGTCCAGTTAGAACTAATGAGGACCTCCCATTAGTTCGAACTCTCATTACTCCGATTGTCGGATCAATGGGAGTTCGAACCAATGGGAGGTCAAACTAATGGGAAGTCGGACCAATGCGATGGACCCCCTTCAGATACAGACTGACAAACAGCCGATGGCTAACCAACCAGATGTAGTAATGGTGGACAAACAAGAGAAGAAGGCAGTAAGGATAGATATAGCAGTGCCACTAACCAAGCAGCATAGAGTAATATCTGATCTACCGGTCAGTTCACTTCCCTCAATTCCTGGACTCTGTTTGGATATCAACATTTCCAATGGAGCTACACAAAGAGCTTCACAGTCTAATTCAGAGGAGTGAACGACTCCTGTCATCTCTAAATCTCTGACCCTGCAGTTGTTTAATGGCCTGTGCAGAGTTTTCTTTAGACAGGAACAATCAGAGTAGCAGATAGCGGAGTGCACCGTGATCAGACTGGAAACGATGGAAGGATACACATGACTTAGTGAAACCACTTATTTCTGACAACACCAATTGAACTACGTATAATCAAAGAGGACGATTTCTTCTTCCTCAAGAGTGCTGGAGTGATAGATCACTCCCTGAGAGAGGACGGTTAACATGCTGAGAGGGGCTGACTTATTCTCATCCAGATGGTGGAGCAGAAGCGTGACCCTCTGAGAACAGGCAAATCACCCATTAAACCAACTAATACTGAGTTATTGAGCAACAAATACTCTAATCTTTTGGCTCAAGTGTACAGGCTGATGAAAGCTGGGACCAAGGATCTCCTGAACCTCTCGCTCCTCCAGTGCAGTGTGAGATGAGATGTTATGGAGAGGGTGGATTGTGTTGTCAAAGATGTCTTGCATTACAGTTTTTTTTTTTCAATTGCTAAAACACAATTTTGCAAACTAGGCTGGTTTTGATCACAATACAAAACCACACACCCAAACTGCAAAATACCTCATATATCCAGGGTTCCTACACATTGGACATTTCAAAATTCCATACTTTTTCCACACCTCAATTTCCAGACTTCTCGGTTAAAAAAAATCGAATAATTTGTGACTTTTCCATATTTTCCATACTTGTGTAGAAACCCTGTATCCTGCAAACTGAACCGCCACCAGTCCGACATAGGCCTCTAATAACAAAACAATGGGCTTAATAGGTAAAGGTTACAAAGAATAAGAACAAGAGGAAAAAGGCAGTCTGTACATAAGTTTATATAAACCATAAACTGTGTGCGCGTGTATTTCTGTGTATTTCCATGTTCACTAACAAAACAATGTGCTCCTTAGGCAGAGGTTACAAAGAAGAACAAGGCAGTATGCACATAAAGCATAACACTGTGTGTGTGTTCACTCCGAAGTGACTACTCAGCTTTAACAGCAGCTGGCTCTCAAGTTTTGCACTGTGAAGCTGTGACCTTTTAGCCTGCATGACTGAAAAGTCTCTCACATGGCGGCAGGTGCTGGGAGGGCTGTGTTGATTTTTAGTGACAGTCTCTTGATTTCAGGAAAAGAATGCAACAGATCCATACCTCCAGTCATTGAACAGGAAAGGTATCTCTCCAACTCTCCTGTTTTTGATTTTCCTGCCCTCAGGGATGCAAAAAAGTCATCTTCATCAGACTGACTTACTTACAGTTTTTATAAATGAGGCCCCAGGCCCTAAGCCCAGAGGCTCACAGCTGCAGATTCTCCACGGCTCATCCTCCGCACTGTCCGTGGTGCTGAAGGTCACAGGTTATCTTGACAAACAAACTGCAACATAGTTCTGTTTGTTTATCATGTGTGTGACTTGATAGTTTAGTTGTTGAGATTAAGAACATCACTCCCTCATCAAACCGGTGATAGGCGGAAAGAAAAAAAGACACTTCTTCCTCTGCTCCTCTTCCCTCACTCACTGGTCTACATTACACACACACACACACACACACACACACAGAGGACATACAGTAGGCTACAGCGATGAAATCACAGAACTTAAACATCATCATCAACAGGAACATTACTGCGGGGTCGCTACAATATTTTCAGTTGTGCAGTAGGCTATTATTAATAATGAGCGATGAGTGCCATTGCTATGTGGCATGATGCGCACCAGTGTTTGTGTTTTTTTATGGGGTGCTTCTGGGCCGGATTAGTCGGGCCAATACACTGTCGTAATTACTCGGAGTCGGAGCACCGGGCATACTTAAATCGAGGAAATGGGAGGTCGGATTAATGGACGCAAAAATATAGAAATGTGTGGTCGGAGAAACGGGAAGTCGGACTTTGGGGTTGTCGGAGAAATGGGAAGTTGGACTAATGGGAGCAAAAATATAGAAATGTATGGTTGGAGAAATTGGAAGTCGGACTGACGTCACGCGCCCCTCCGGTGCTCCGCAATCCGGGTTTTTAATACTTCATTTTCTATCAAACTTCCCATCATTCTGACAATCTTTGCCTTCTATGGTCGGAATGACGGTATTTAAAAAAAAAAAAATATTTTAAACATACTGCCTTTCCGACAATTCCTTTTAATAGCGTATTTTTTCCCCAAAAGATTCTGCACTGGTTGGGCTTAGGCAATGAAGAAAGGAGTTGATTAAGTTTAGTAAAAAGACCAGGTAGAGGCTAGACAGGCAGACTAGTTCCTGTCTGCGCTCTGCTGCGTAATTACGCACAACCATGTGGGTATTCCTCTATCAGCAGGGAGTCACCTGTTGAGTAACGCACATTTCCTTATATTGAAAGCCTTGTCAGAATGGTGGGACGTTCGCATGTCGGAATAACGGTAAATCTAAATGGTGGGATGTCGGAATGACAGCATGTAACCCAGAGAACAGCACAACATGGATAATATTAAATGTTATGTCAAAAAGTTTTTCCACCGTCTGTAAGCTGGTAATGTTTCGATTCACTGATTGATGAGTGATTGCTCCTCCAGTCGGCCCTAGCCCTAGTCCCTAGCAACGGTCTGCTCCGCGGTAGTCCATCAAGAATTATAAAACGTAAAGGTGAAATCCGGCAATCTGATTGGTTGTTAACCATGGTATAATGAGCATATACCACGGCTACTATTCTAAAGCCTCATCACAGCATAGGCTATCACTCCGCATCAGGCACTTATGACTGGTATGAAGGGAAGATGTTGTCATGTATCCATGACAACGGACTGTTGCATGAAATTGATTGCGTATTCCTCTTTCTTATTGTCATTATTGGTAACCATTTTATAAAATCAATATATCACTCCAGTCCGTGGTAGATGCTCATTATACTACACTAAGGGGTTTTTCGAAGGACGAAGAACGCCCCTTAGCCGTGGTATAATGAGCGTATGCTTGTTGTGATATATTGCTTAAATAAACACTGCAGAATATTGGTGATTGACCAATCAGAATCGAGTAGGCTATTCAAGAGAGCCGTGTTCTAAAGTGTATTGTTAACTGTAGCTTACTATTTTTATCATTTGCAAACTGTCTGTTAGTAAGCTAGATTTAACATCTAAACTACTACAGTCAATAATTAGCATTATTATTAGCATAGCCGTTTCAAATGCACAGCAATATCATGTGGACACGATAAAACATTTATGCAAGATACCTTGTCACTCATTCCTGCAGGTAGCACAGTGCACAGATCCTGATTCAATATGATACAGCAAGCCGCTGGGTGAGTGTGTATCAGGGTTGCACTCCAATCACAGCCCTCCCTTTACACGCGTGGCGTGGTGTGCAAGCCAGTTTGTTGGTGCATGCAGAAGCGCCAACTCCTCAAAAAAAAAAAAAAAAGATCAGCGGATATGTGCTCTGTATGTGCGGCTCTGCGACGCGCTCATACAGAGAGAGCAGACGTCGGAGCAGCATTGCCTCTGCTCACAAATTGCCGAAGCGAGTGCAGCTGCAGGGACGGACTGGACACCTGTGTGTTCTGGAGAAGAACGGCCGGTAGCCCAGGACGGCCGGCGGCTAATTTGTAGTCACTGTTTTCTTTTTTTTCTAAATACCCTAGAGCCTGTTTATCTGTGATCAGGGCCGGCCCAAGCCTTCATGGGGCCCTAAGGGGCCCTCTATTAATGTCAGGCTACTGATTTTTGATCATTTACACACCTAGCTACTACAAACTAATTAAAAATGTTCTAATCTGTTGTTACGGATCATCATCCTAGCCTGGAATTTTTTTAGCCATCTATGGTTTTTAATCTGAAATTATGTCAAATTCAGCCAAGTGCAGCCTGGGGTTGATTTACACTTAATATTCGAAGTGATAGGCCTAGCACAAGATATCATATGGGCCTACTAAAAGTAACAAAATAAACCAATAGCCAATGCATTTGCTGTAAACATGTCATAATTTGTCTTTGGTTTTAAACCCCCCCACTGCCGCCGCCGCGAAAAAATGTCCCTCATTGGAGAGTCAGATTGTTGGCAACCCTAGTGTGTATTGGCAGGGCTGGCAGCGGGCGTGCACTGTTGACCCCGAGAGGAGGCTCAGTTTGAATATTGTGTTTACAAACAGCAACAGACAAAACTAACATTTAAAGGAACATGAGGCAGGATTTGTGAAAGAATACACATGCATGCTAGGTTTTTTTTTTTACTGCTAATGGGTGATGAAAAGTTCAAAACCAAAAAGAATGAGCCCACCCATGTATCTCTCCATTGCCTTGAACAGGCTGTGCTGCATAATGCACTGCAATCCTGCAGATGTGACATTGATGCTGCATTCGACTTGGATACAGAAGAAGACAAGCATGGTGGACCCAAACTCTAGTTTTTGGGTAACTGTCATTTTGCTGAATGAACGCGCCAATGCTGTCAAAGAAGGTATCCGCGGGTCATTCCGACATACCGCCACTCCGACATTGACGTCTAATTGTCGTAATGGCGGCACTTCCAGTCATTGAAAACATCCCACCACTCCGACAATTTTTGTTTCCATTGTCGGAATGGCGGTACTTTCCTTTTTTGGAAACGTCCCGCCATTCCGACATAAGGTCATTAAATGTGTAGGTTAATAATGATCACCGCCTCCGCCCATCTCTCTCCTCTAACAGCACTTTGACTCTGGTCAACGCCCTTGTCACATCCCATCTCGATTATAAAATGCATCATTATTATTATTATTATTATTATTATTATTATTATTATTGGCGCTGTGCTACTTAGTTTGCAGCTGTGGTCGAGAGAGCTAGAGAGTTAATGGAGAGAGGGACCGCTACGCCGGTGAATCAGATCAGTGATGTTGTTTTTTATTGTATCACAGTGGTTACAGTACGTTCAACAGGATCAGTGGTTCTCATGGGGGTCCTGGACCCCTGCATATTTTTGATCTCTCCTGTAGCCTGGCCGGGTCTGGCTCCAAGTTTAATTATAGACAATTTGATCTGCAGACGCACAGAGGCATGCGTAAAACACATATTTTGACTACTTCGTGCTGTTGCTATTTTTTTTAAAGTTACCTTTCGTTTCCTTTGGATTTTTGTGCGTGTTATGGAGCCGTCCTGGTCCATGTTTGTAAGCCTTTTTACCAGGAGTAAATTCCCAAAAGTTGCAACAACTTGTAGTGATCCACTGGGTTTTGCCTGGCCAGCTGGGGTAGTTGATTTGCAGGTTTGCTCCCCAAGTTTTTTTCATTGTGTATTAGGCCAGGGAAATGATCAATTATCCTTGTGGTTTGCGCACGGGGACGTGCGGACCTTTAATGAATGAATGGATGTTTCTTTTTTGCTGTAAGTTGTGTGCGTAATGCGTAAAAGTGCATTAGTGGGACCGAGGGTTTAAATGGAGAAGTGACGTAGTGAGAGGGGAGGAGAGGCGGCATAGTGGATTATTTTTCCTGGTGGATTACCCTGTGGATCATAAAGGCCCGTTTGGACACCGCACGGCCGGGCCCGTTTTCAGCCAAGCGGGACGAGGGAGAGGACTGGTGGTCACCTCGGCGGAGCCGCGGCGTCTCTCCCGTCTGGACAGTAGGACAAACAAACTCTCTCTCACTCACCCTCACCACGCACCAACACACACACACATACGCACGCCACGCACACACACACACGCACACACACACGCACACACACACACACACACACACACACACACACACACTGACTGTGAGCTCGCGCACCCCCGCACACACACATACACGCCGGCACGGACAGTGACAGTGCGCTCGCGCACCCACACACACACTCATTCCCACTCGGACTTAATGGACAGTGGGAGGGGGGAGGGCTTTCGGGTTCTGTTGATCTGTGTGTAATTGTTTATTATATGCCGCCTGTGATGGGCGCGTTTTGAGTTTAGTGAAATACAGAGACTCAGACTAAGTAGCGACTTTGATTATTGCTTCCCTGGACGCACCAGTAGCGCGAGCCTAGATCCGCCTGCAGCAGTTGTGTCAGTTCCCCTTATGTCCTTATTGTAAGGGAAATTGTTACAAACTGACATCGGAGTGTGTGATTGTACATGGCGAGACTTTGCTTCCACTGACTGTATCACATCTGTACACATGTCTTAAAACATGAAAAAAAAAAACATACACACATACACCTAACCGCCGCTCGGAGTAACGCACATTTCCTTATGGAAATTAAAGCCTTGTCGGAATGGCAGGACGTTTGCATGTCGGAATGGTGGTATGTCTGAATGGTGACATGTCTGAATAGTAAAATGTCGGAATGGCGATATGTCGGAGTGGCAGCATGTCGGAATGGCAGCATGTAACCGTCAAAGAAATATACTAGAGTTACTCTAAATTTAAACATTGTTAGTTTATTTACTTTGACACTTGACGCAGTTGTAGTTTACCAACTTTATACCGCGGAGGCATGCGTGTAGGTCTGCAGTAAACAGTGAATGGCGAGGGAAGTAATGATGTCACTTTATTACGTTTTAATATTTTTTCATGCGAGAAAGTCAGTTTAGATTCCCAATCCGTTGTCGGTTTTCTAAAAGACGCCTGTTAGGAAATTTGCTCCGCTCCGATGTTGGAGAGCAGCCCGTCACCGGAGCTGTTACATGCTGTTATTCCGACATGCGAACATCCCACCATTCCAACAAGGCTTTCAGTATAAGGAAACGTGCATTACTCAACAGGCGACTCCCCTCTGTAAGACATGCTGATAGAGGAATCCATGGTTGTGCGTAATTACGCAGCAGAACGCAGACAGGCCCTAGTCTGCCTGTCTAGCTAGCCACTACCTGTTTTTTTTTGTGTGTGTGTTTTTTTTAACCAAACTTAAAGCCTTTGGAAACCCGACTATATATAGTAAAAATGCTTATATTATATCAAAGTCAAGTGCCTCATTAAGCATCCACAAAAGTCTGAGTGACAATAACTATTCATAACTATTAGAAAACCTTGTTTAAAAACAGCTCATTTTGCTATTGAGGCACTATTGAGGCCACTGGTCAGGACAGTGTGGGCGTGGCAGATAAGGCTATGATTGTCAGCTCCGTTGTCATAGCAACACGTCAATGGCGACCGTTAAAAAAAAAAAAAAAAAAAAGTCCTCAGCCGTGCATAGATTGATTGATGCTATTTAGCAGCTAACTAGACTACCAGCTTCGTTTTGGAGCATCATAACCGTCTTTGGTCGTAGTCTCACAGGAAAAAAAAAGCTTTTAACCGTCACTCATGTCTGTGTGAGCGCCAGGAGGGGCTGACTGACACACACACAGAGACAAGGCAGGTCGCACTGGAAAGCTGATAAATGCTAAAAGCTAATCGCCAATTTACACACACCCTCCCTCCCTCCCTCCCTCCCCTCACCCCCCCAACAAAAAACGGCTGTATCGGCTGCATGTAGAGAGGAGTTGTGAGGAGTTGTGGGCACACACACAGACAGACAGACAGACAGACTGACACACAGACACAGACAAGGTAGGTCGCGCTGGAAAGCTAATAAATGCTAAATGCTGATCGCGGATTTACACCGCCCCCCCTCCCCCCCAAAAAAACCGGCTGTATCGGCTGCATGTAGAGAGGAGTTGTGAGGAGCTGTGGGCACAGACAGACAGACAGACAGACAGACAGGGCAGGTCGCGCTGGAAAGCCAATAGATGCTAAAAGCTAATCGCCACACTGGTTGACATGGCTGTGGTTGTGAGGACTAGAGAGGAGCGGTGGAGCGACCGTTAGCAGAACGGTTTTGTTCGCTGCCACTGGGGGGCTGGATGAGAGAACTGACGTGGCGATTTATGAGTGGTAGGATTTATTGCGTGATAAATCCCAGAGATAACTCCGCCCAATTCAAACCTACTGTACAAAACCTTAAAAGACAAATATTTTCAATTTGGATGGAAACTTTTTTCTAATTATTTTTACATGTTTAATAATATGTACATAAGACCCTAAAATACATGGTTAGGAGGCTTTGGTGGATTTGGGTTTCCAAAGGCTTTAACTGCTTTCATCATTGCCTAAACCCAACCAGTGCAAAATCTTTATTTTATTTTTTTTATGGGCTTTTTTGCCTTTACTTGATAGCACATAGTGAGATAGACAGGAAAGGGGGAGGCAGAGAGAGGGGGAATGACATGCAGGAAAGGTCTGCCCGACGCGAGATTCGAACCGGGGACGCCTGCGTTGAGGACTGTAGCCTCTACATGGGGCGGCCGCCTTAACCACTGCGCCACATACCGCCCCGCAAAATCTTTTTTGGGGAAAAAACAAATAAAAATGTTGGTCTCATTGATGCAATGTAACAACTGTGGCAGTCGCGTTTGTTTGAATGAAAAGTGAAACCTATCATGTGTGTCCAGTACAGAAATCACCACATTACATCAATAAAGAAATGTTTTACAATGAACCGATACATGAAATTTTATTTTATTTTAAGTTTTTTTTTTTTTTTTTTTAGCAAATCAGTGCAGTATAGTATGCAGTGTTAGAGCATCAGCTGCACTGCTATGAAGAGTTCATGCGCGCTCCCGTCCTCTTCGTCGGCAACTCCTCTTCTGAGCCACTCAATTCTGCAGTTGTTGTGAAATCATACTTCTCACATTCATTCTTGTCATCTGAAAGTACATACAGCAATGGTAAAATGCATACAAATGAAAGTCTTAATACAGTATATAACAGCAACTTGGTAAAAATGCAGGTTTGGCTATATTTGGCTAGACATGACCAAACATACACAATAGACAGATAGAGATACTTAAAATTTAAATGTGAAAGATTTAAGAAGAATTGCTTAAGAATTTCTGGTTCAGCAATGTTTATCAGTTTTGAGTCGCATAAACTGGTGAAGAAACTGTCCAAAGTATTGAGACGGCACACATCTCATGTCTTTTCTGGCCTTCTTTCCTTTACCAAGGCAAAGGCAAAGGCAAAAAAATAAATAAATAGGAGTCCTTCTTAGTTAACACAATTCATTTTCTGCATTGTCCATTTCTGCTATCCTCTTCGATAGTTGTGCAGTTGGGTTTTTTGCATTTCTGACATGTTTATTTTTAGTTTGTGCAGGTGGTTTTCAAACTGAAAGGCAGAGATGTCATTCAAATATGTTTCAAAGTGCCTTGCATCTTCAGCCAAGTGGCTCAGGACATAGACATTATAAGATGGAAAGATAAGATTGGGCTGTAGAGCTTGGTAGATGTTCTATAAAAATAAACGAGAAGCTCTTCAGCATAGCCAATGGATAACATCTGTGTGATGCCATTGGAGTCCAACAGTACAGACATGGCAACTGACAGTGTCAAAAAGTGATGGTAAAAAGTGTCTTGCAGAATGCCTCGGAGAACAACAGGTCCAGTATACAGTAAAAACTGCCTGAATTCTGTCGCTTTCCATCTGTCCAGATCAGTTAGACTTCATAGCTGTCGGGCAAATTCTCTTGGCAGCTTTCCACTGAGGGACAAGAGTTTTGCTGAAATTTCTCCAATTTGCCTTGGGGACAGCCTGCACTCTCTAGGTCCATGTTTTAGGAAGTTCAGCAATCGTCTGTCAACCCCGAGACAGACAACATGGATATAGTCCAGCACAAACAGTTTTATGCACTGCAAGCCTGCAGTGATCAGGGGTGAACAACCAGTTTGGTGGATGTGATATGCCTGTTTATTGAAGTCATCTTCTATTCTTGCATCAATCTTCTCCTACGACTGGTAGTTGAATACAACCCTGTGACTTACATACTGTCCTTCAATAGTGCTCAGCTCACAGCTGTTGTAGACATTGTGGGACTTGATGCATTTTAGGAATGCTTTTGGGTTGTCTCATTGTGAGCGTTTGAACATGATTGGTTAATTTAACTAATGCTAATGTCACTCTCCGTCAGACTGCGCATCTGCTACGCGCAGGTCTTGTCGCCTGTCAATCAAAGTCACGAGGGTGACATGTTTTTGTCAAATAGGAGAGAACCTACAATGATCTCTGATTGGGCAAATCTTAATCCTACACCCAGCGGGTTCCTTTGTTGCCTTTCCTCTCAGCGTTTTGTAATCTATTACAGTAAGTCTTTGTGACTGAGCTCATGGACCTTGTAGGGCTGGCTCCTCCTTGTACCTCTGACCAGAGTGTAATAGCCCTCTGGAGTGTAGACAGGCACGGTCTTCCGAGCCGTCTCCACTGCCGCATGGACACTGTCACACTCCATCTGGCTGTGCCCAGATTCCAGGAACTTGTGATCAATGATGCGGAGAGGAAGCTCTTGGACTGCTTGGAGGCACATTGTGCTGAAGCCAATATTTCTGTTCTGGCCTCCACATGTGTCAGAATATAGGACAACATGGTCAACTTCAGGACTGAGGCTCTGAAGGTAGTTTTGGATACATGTGCCAATCACCGAAGATCCACCCCCCCACCTTCATGCCACATGTAACAGTGAGCCTCTTTAGTGACCATCTCGTACACTGTTAAGTTATATATGTTGAGTTTCCTGGAGTAGTACAAACTACTGACATTGCTCCAAGGAGTGGTAAGGACCTGCTCCAGGTCGAAGGTACAGGTTTTTCCTGACTCTGTACTCTGTCCTAGCTCCTTATCTTGTTTCTTGTGATGTCTCGCCTGTTCTTTTCATGCCTGATAGTCAGCAGCATGGAGGACCTTCTCATAGTCAGGGAGATTTCTAAAATTTTCACACACCTTGCAGGCATCCTTCTTAGGGATATGGAAAGCTATGTTACATAAAGTCAGAGGTGAAGATCTTCCTGTACATGCTTTCTTTGACAGGTGTTGTGCCACTCCGCTTCTGCTCCAGTAAACTCTCGACCATATAGTACTGTTCCACCTTGTTGCTACATCTTGCTGCAGACGTTTTGTGGGCATTTTGAGGTCTTTCTGAATTTCCTCTAGGCGTGTAGTAGCCAGTGGCGAGTGTTTGAAATGCACGACAATCTTCCTGCCATTCGCCAGTGCATCACTCACACTTCTCTGTGCATGCACCACCAGCTGGAGGTTGTGTGGGCGAAGCATCCTAAACTTGGCACATCCATCTCGTGCATGGCTTTCTTCATGTTGCTAGCATTGTCTCGCAAAACAACGTGAACGTTTGACCTGGGGATTTTCCACTGTACTAGCATCCTCTCAATTGCTTTGGCAATTGATGTGCCAGTATGTGACCCACGGAACTGGCTTGCGTGCAGCGCTGCACTTCGCGGAGTAAATGTTGACTCTCTGTCCACCCAGTGTGCCGTTAAACTCAGCAATGACATGGGGCACACGTCAGAGCTCCAGATGTCTGTGGTGAAGGTGACTGCATGCACGTCCTTAAGCATACACAAAATGTGCTCCCTAACTTCCCCGTATAATTTGGGCAGTTGTAACACCTGGTTAAAAGGAAGAACCAGTTATTAATGTAAAGTAAATAAAATGAAAACTTAGATGTGGGCCAGTACTCAGAAGATTAGATTCGCTCTGGAGAAATGGGTGTGAGTAGAAAAGAAAACAAACAAGAGGTCACTGTTATATGTGACCCGCTCTGGTGAAATGAGTCGGAAGTCGCAACGTTCTATTTTTAGATAATCAGCTGATAACGTGGAAAATCAATAAAAACTGTTTTTTGCTCATTTCAAAGAAATGACATTCAAAAACAATCTCCCATAGTTTCATAGTCCAGATAATTGAGGAAAGGCACGTAAATGACGATTAAAGTTGACTTACAACTTTTAACCCTCTAGAGAGGAGCACAACATGAGGCTAAATAACTTCTGAACCTGATAGGTACGAGCTGTAAACTGCATCTGAATCGTCAGATTCTCCGCTTTCCGAGGGTCCCTGAATGGTGCATTTATGACAACAAGGGTAGCCACGTGAAATCACGTAGTACGGGGCCAGATGCTCAGCTGAGCGGTAGCAGCGATGCTAAACCGAGCGTTAGCATCGATGCTAAACCGAACGTAGCATGTTAACGCTTGCAGATGTTTTACTAAACATGAAATATCTTCTGAACCGTTTATGATAGAGACGAGCTGTATACAGCATCTGAATAGATACATTCTGCTTTCCGAGGGTCATTGAACGGTGCCTCTACAAGGTACGTGTAATCACATGGTAAGGAACAGACGCCAGATTTACGGAAGGCTTTAAACCAGAGACGTTCTAAATTTTTTGAACGCATTTTTCTCAGGTTTTCAATTGAAAGCAGTGAGTGGAAGACCATCATTAAAATCGCCATATCTTAAAAACTATCCAATGTATGACTTTGACTAGGGTATCATTTTAAAGCTTATTTTCTCCTCTTTCCATTGATACCAAAATCTCAATTTTGAAATTTGGGTCACTGCGACTCATTTTGCTGGATCAGGTCACATATGTTTAAAAAAAAGGTAAATAATCAAATTTATTTCAATGTGAATCGATTCTCTTCTTCTTTTCTTTCTTTTTCTTTCTCTTATCTCTTTCTTTCAGAATCACATATAACAACAATAACACATAAGACAAAATCGAAATACACAAACTATTCCCTCTTTTCCCTTACAAATCCACCTGTCAGATAAGTATAATTTGATGTCTAATTCTTAGTTTAGTGCTAATTTAGTTATTATTTTAATTGTCTAATTTATTTCTAATTCTGTATTTTGAATCCTATTTTATTGCGTATCTTACTGACAGGTGGTTTCCTTAACTTATCCCTCTCTCAATCAAAACAATAAACAAAGATAAATAAAAAAAGTTACAACAGTAACAGTAGGCTAATGAATAGCACAAAAACTCTGACAGTCCAGGTTCAGTGGGGTTTGGCTCGCCATTTCAGTTCAGACTGTATTGTCCGACCATCTGAACTGAAGAATCAAGAAGTGGAAGTTGTCGATAAAGAAGGGGGTGATGAGGAGGATGAGGGTAACGATGAGGGGGATGACGATGAGGGGGGATGATGATGAGGAGGAGGATGATGACGAGGGGGGTGATGATCAGGCTCACACACACACACACACAAGCTCCTGGCCAAGTACTTCTTTGAATTTTAGCAGCAGGATGGATACTGCTCCAGGATTGGTGTTGTTCTTCTCTTTTCTTTTTATTTCTTTCTCTCTATCGATTATTATTTCCTTGATCTTGTCTCTGTCTCTGTGGGTTACATGCTGCTATCTCGACATGCCGCTATTTCGACATTGACTTCTAATTGTCGGAATAGCGGCATTAACATTATTTTTCAAGCGTCCCACTATTCCGACATTTTTTTTTTCATTGTCGGAGTAGCGGCACTTTACTATTTTTCAAACATTCCGCTTTTCCGACATTGATTGATTACCTTATAGTCAGACGTGTCCTTCTGATTTTTTTTTTTTTTTTCATCTGAGACACTGTTTCTCATACACAAATACATAGGCCTATTAGAGAAGAAAAAACAAACCCTCCAAGTTTAAAAACACACAGGCAGCTGAGATTTGGGAGGTTTTTGTTTTAATTGTAGCTTATTAAAATGCAAGATCATTTTTCTGACTGATGTATTGCCCGATGCCATGTATCTCGCTTTCTTTCCCCCGCCCTCCGCCCGTTGTCTTCGTTGTCACTTTGTTGCCGCTCCACAGAGCGCACATGGCTAATTAATATGCACGTGCTGACCATATATGGTTGTGTCTAGGCATTCCGGGGGCGGAGGTGTGTTCGTGCGTAACTGCGCACCATTCTTGGATCCAGTTTGATTTATCAAAGAGAAATTGTGGAGATTTGTGCACGCACAGTTTGATAGATCTGAAAAAGGTGTAAATATTTTGGGTGTCTTTTCGCCGTAGGCCTAAGCAAAAAAATTAGTAGCAGCAGTTTTACACTGCTTACTTACAGTTTTGATAAATGAGGCCCTAAGCCCAGAGCCCAGACGCTCACAGCTGCAGCTCCGCGGCTCATCCGCGGCGCTGTCCGTGGTGCTGAAGGTGACAGGTTAACTTGACAAACAAACTGCAGCATAGTTCTGTTTGTTTATCATGTGTGTCAGTTTTGTTTGTGACTTGATAGTTGAGTTGTTGAGATTAAGAACATCACTCCCTCATCAAACCAGTGATAGGCATGCTGAAAAGAAAAGAGAGAGAGAGACGCGCCTGGGTATCGCAGCTGTAAAAAAAAAAAGAAAAAAAAAAAGATGACGTGTCGGAATAGCGGTATCAAAAAGTGTCGGACTACCGGCATGTCTAGATAGAGGGATGTCGTAATAGCGGGATGTCTAAATAGAGACATGTCGGAATAGCGGGATGTCTGAATAGCGGGCGGACCCCGTCTCGGTGTCTCTAGTTGTCCCTCAAGTGCAGCTAGAGTGAGAATTCCGGGCTCACACAGGCTTTTTATACAGGGACAGTTGTTATGGTTACTGTGCCTAAATTAATTATTATTTATTAATTATTTAATTATTTATTAATTTAAATAATGTAGCTTAAATATCAATCCAGTAGTAGCCTAAATACAATTATTATTTATTTAATATGTCTAGTAATTTTTATCGGTCTAGTAACCGGGGGTTACACAGTGCTTTCGGAGATACTGTATATTTACAACCCAGCAAACAGTACCTTGGCTCCAAATGCTCCATTAAGCGGCGAAATCCCACATTTTTGACCACAGACTGGGGTTGGTCATCTGCACAGCCCTTTCCAGAAACACCACTGCTGCCTGCTGGAACCTCTGCACTTGCTGCAGTGTAATGTCTCCTGCTTCAAGCAGCCTACTGAGTGTAGCTGGAGTAGCGAAGCTCATCACCAACTTTTCTCCTACAAGAGACACAAATCAACAACTTCAGAGGTCCTTAACGATGCTGTATGCACCAACATGTCAGTATGAGACAGGAATAAGACTGTGTTAAGTCACTTCAGTCACCATCAAAAACCACAATAGCTAGCTTGAAAGCACCCCTTTAAATATCTTCATCATATCAGTGATTGATTGAATAGTTTATTAGACAGAAATGCAACAGCATAGTCAGTCACACATTTGGGCTAAACAAAAAAGTCCTGGGGACTTGTTTCCATTGTGGTCCCATGTGTGTGACGAGATGACCGCAGCCCTCTAACAAACAGTGTATTGAGTGAGATCAGTGAGTGGATAGTGCATGTGCATATCCTGATGTTGGACAATTACTAATTACCTGGCAGTTGGTTGGATGGTTCCTTAAAGTGGATTTCATGCAGTTCCCGGTGCTGCAATGCTTCAGGCTTCAGAAACTTCGAGAGCAGCTTGCAGATGAAACCCCTCAACTAAAAATTGATGATGTTGTCATCCTGGTTCATTCTGAAATCCACTGACCCTCTTCCCTTTTTCTTCAGGTCTTTCTTCTCCATCATGTTGCAGTTTTTTACCCTGTTCATTCGGACTGTGCCTATGTACAGTAGTAGATTTCTCTTTCTTTCAAGAGCACCAATGGAACTGATGTAAAGTAGTTGTCTGCAAACACCTTGTGATTTTTTTTCCTGCTGTAAAGGTTGAAGTCACTCCGACTTTCATTCTTGATTAATGAACACATTCTTGCGCAAAGCGACCCATGCAATGCCATCTCCCTGCCCGTCAGCTTGACATGGGCGTCCCTCCCCTCCTCGGACTGCTTGGCCTCCATCAGGCGCGCCACGTCATCTTTGTCCCACTCAAAGATGGCGAGGGACAGGCGCGCCATGAAGAGGCCTTAGAGCTGGTGGGCATCGGTGGTGACACCCCGAGCGAAGCGTCGCGTCAGGTGCCACACATCCAGCCGCACCACCAGCTCCTGCCACTCCACGAACATGGCAGAGACCTGGAAACAACACAGTTTAGTTTAGTTTATTGGTTTAATAAGGGACAGTGTGCAATTGCATTAATCGTCTCATTGACACTGATATTTAGACATCTACACTTCAGCAACCAGAGCTCATCATAAGAGTTACCTTGCTCTGCCCGCGGGCGGCGCAGCAGTCCCGGTCCACGTAAAAGACCTGAAGAGGGGCCTTTCCGGCTTCTCGGTAGCGCCGCATTAACCCGGCCGCCATGGGCAGGAGCCCGTCTCCCTCAGATTCGGTGAGCACGGACATTAGCACCTGTCTGTGCTCATTCCCGACGTTGGTGACCCAGGCGGCCGTACCGGCAGCGCTACTGCAAGCTTCTTCATCATCTGCACAGGAGGACAGAGAGAGAGAGAGGACAAGAGAAGACTGTTATAACTGGCTCAGAGCGTCATTAAAAAAAAGGGAGAAAACACCAGACATCTGTCCAAAATAAGTTATTCAATCACATCAAACCAAATTAGTAGCCTCAGCTCACAGGGCCCAGATGTAATGAGCCACTCACAGCACCTGCAGCGAGGAGGGAAAACACACACACACACACACACACACACACACACACACACACACACACACACACACACACACACACACACACACACACACACACACAAACAAGCTGCAAAAACACAGACCACAGCTCACCTTCTTGGTCGAATCCATCTTCAAAATGGACCCGAAGATGACCCTTTGTCTCCTGCAGGCGCGGGCAGGCGTCCCTGACGTAGACGGACAAAAGCCAGGACACACAGGGAACCGGGGGCATCAGCGGGAGTTCCACCGCCCGCTGAGGCGCCGCCACACCCGGAACCCGAAGCTTGCGAAGCACGGAGAGGTATCTTATCGACCGCAACATATCCACTCTCTGGTGTGATCCTCCACCAGAGTAGTGTGGAGGCGGGAGGCACTGTTCCCCAGAGTGCGCTCCCTCATCTGCCCGATCACGGTTTTATCGCACGACAACCTGAGGAAGAGGACGACAGAGAAGAGCAGGACAGCAGGCGGATGAGAATAAGTCTGAGTCAGAACAGATTAAAGCTCATGTGTGTGTTTAAGTCTGTGTGTGCATGCGCACGCAGTAAAACCGGTGCTGCTTACCTGTACGTGAGAACAGCTGGAAATTGCTCCTGGTGCGACAGGTCCAGCTGTTCCAGGATGTGGTGCGACCACGCCGACAACTTCCTCTGACACGAGGTGCATTCGAGGTACTCCGTGCCCATGAAGTACCAGCCCCTCGTGTCCAAGACCCTCCGGACGGTCTTGTAGAGGCCAGAGCCGGTCAGCCGGTGCCTACAAGAGGGACACACAAGCCTGTATGCCCACATCTTGTAGGGCATCCAAAGAAAAAAACGGCTCTGGAAGAAGGCGTGGTGTGACTCGGGCGGCTGGGCGTACAAGAGTCGCTCTCCAGGAGGGAACCACCAGAGGCGGAGCTCACTGGTGAGAATAGACTTCCCACCAGCGCCTCTGGTGAAGAGAGCCTTGCCTACCCAGCCTTGCTGCTCCTCCGGGAGCGTCTGCCTCCATCCACGAGGCAGAAGCTGCAACGATCAAAACGTCTCATTAAGTACAAAGATTCAGTTGCAATTCCACACAGACAAACATTTCCTCACACAGGTTGTATGTATGGTTCTTACCTCAGCGCCAGAGGTCAAAGGAGGGCAGACGGCGGCAGCAGGGGTTCCCAGGGCTCCAGGGGCTGCGGCGGCGGCCGGACGGGGTCCAGGGGCTGCGGCGGCGGCTCCAGGGGCGGCGGCGGCGGCTGGACGGGCTCCAGGGGCTGCGGCGGCTGGGCTGGATCCCATCTGGGGGGAGACAGGCTGGGGAGGAGGGAGGGCTGATGGTGGGGCGTCCCTGCTACTGCTGCTCACTGTCAAACACAATCACATTTGTTGCTTTGACTGACACATCTCTCCTTTTCTGACAACAGTGTGTGTGTGTGTGTGTGTGTGTGTGTGTGTGTGTGTGTGTGTGAAATAATTACATGCAAATATGTCTGTCAATCGTGAAGTGACTTCCTGGCTTTGTGGTGTGACTTTACCAGAGCCTGCAGACTTAGGTGCTCCAGGCTGGGCCGGGGGGAGGGCAGCACCACCTCTGGCCTCTCGGTCCCGGCCCAGCACATACGCCTGCAGGCTGTGGAACTTGGACCCAGGCTTGGTGATGCGGCCCCTCATCCACTCCACATAGCTACAGAGACACACGGGGGCAACAGGACAGAGTCAGCAGACTGATCAACAAACACACACACACACACACACACACACACACACACACACACACACACACACACACACACACACACACACCAGTGACTGGGATACTCACGTTCGACTCTCCGTGCTGGTAGCCTCGTAGAGGGACTGGTAGGTCTCACTAGCGTGAACCCCGAACCCCACCAGCTGACTGTCCATGCCCCTCACCGACAGAGACCCCTCACGCATCCGGGTCCGCTGAACCACCGCCACCACCTGTAGAGTAGAAATACAACAATACTTTACCCACCCCCCCAGGAGGGAAACTCAAGCCGCCCAGCAGCTGGACAGTAAGAAACAGCTACAATGAAATTCTCACCTCGGGGAACAGGCGGACATAGGTGGTGAGGGCGTCCTTCTGTACGGCGAGGGGCGACTGGGACTTGTCACCGCCCTCCCTCTCTTTTAGGTGGGAGGCCACGACGGCAGCCGCATAGCCCACGTCGTTGGCCAGGAGCCACCTAAAAGTTTGCCCCCGGTACTGGCCAAACTGGAGCTCGCTCTCACAGAGCACCAGATTGGGGCACCGGGGGTCCCCGCCTGCCTCCACCACTCTGGCCCTGGCCTCGGCCGCCACCACCTCAGGCTTCTTCACCGGGCCTACCGAGGCTGACCTCTCCCGGTAGGCCCGGGCCAGCCTGGCTGCCTCAGGTGAAGCCTGGAGGGTGAGCTCCGAGGAGGTGGGCTGGACCCTCAAAACAGGACGGTAATCCATTCTGAAAAAGAGTGAGAGCATAAAAACAACATGAGATGAGGTGACCAATATATGATGCAGATATACATGATGCATGGGTTTATTAGTTCATAGGTTTTAGTGTACTGTATTGTTGTTGTACCTGTTGGTGCTGACTTATTTAACCCTACTGATTACAGCCTGTCTTTAATGAGCCTCTCATGAACACATAGCTACTGCTGGGACACTAACTCATTCACATATGAGTGTCAACTAGGGATGGGCATGATTAATCGATGATCGATTATTGATCGTTAAGAATTTTATCGATCACGGAAATTTTTTATCGATTTATTATAAGGGATCATGTAGAGGGCAGAGGTTGTTATGGAGAAATACACCCCGGGTTTATTTTTTCATAACAACCAATAAACTCTATAAAAGTATTATTATACAGGCCTATTATTATTATTACATGGTTTAAGAGTGAAATCATTCATTAAATATGACGGGGCGCTTGTGTCGCGGACTCAGTGCAACAGAGACGTGAGCTGTGACACCTACAGCTCAGCTGCAGGCGAGCCAGGCAGCGCAACAGTGCTTTTTTTTTTTTTTTTTTTATACTGTAAATGATGCCGGCACCGGCACCGTCCCTACAGGTGAAGCACAAGCACACAGACGTCCGTGTACGTTGTTGTCTGACCTTCTTCCTTCACGGGGACTGCCCTGGATTACTGGCACACGCCATAGCCGCACGCATTTTGTTTTTAATTATGAATATGAATATTAATATTAATATTAACGATTAATCGATAATTGATCGTTAATTTTCCCGAAGATCGATCAAAAAGATTTCTTCAAATGCCCATCCCTAGTGTCAACCAGCTATAATATTTTACTGTACAGAAATATGAATATGAAACATGAACGCATCACTACAGAAGCAACGTTAAAATGATCAAATCCAGCCAGATGCAAATATATCATAGGCATAAGGTTAACGTTATATCTCCACACTGACCAAATGTTTTCACTTTCGTCCGTCTTGCGCCAGTCCAAGAATTTCACCGTGCGCGCTGAGGCTCATGGGAAATGTAGTGTGAAAACACTTCGCTTTCCAAAACTCCTCGTTGTCCCTTTAATGAGGTGCATGTTAAACTCTCTTAAAAATGAATTCATCAAAGTATTTATCAAATAGGTTGAACAAAAATACTTGACTTTGGTCCATATCTTTTTTTTTCAAAATAAAAAATAATATCCCTTTTTTGCAGGTTGATCTTAGTCCCACATAACCATTCAAACATATTTTCAACATCAATCCAAAAGAACTTTACATAGATACAATCATAAAATAAATGTACAATCATTTCTGTCTGAACTTTACAAAATACACAGGAATCAGAGAGATCAGGTCTGTATTTTTTTGAGTAAATGGTTTGTTGGATATATTAGGTGTATCATTTTATAATACACATCATTCACTTTATTGTTGATCAAATATTTTTTATAGTAAACCCATACCATTTTCCTATTAATTCCATCAAAAAGACAATTCCAATAACTTTTGGCACGAGAATTAACAGAGCATTGCAACATATGTCTAAACAGTTTATTATTGCATTTTTTATCTTTAATATTAATGCCATTCAGCAGGATATCAGTCTTCAACATTGGTTGTTCATTAAACATATTGCTGCCTTGTAATAGTCATGTTGGTATCGCATCAAACACTACAGCCTATATACTATAGTATATAATATTCTTGTGCCGGTATTGGAATACCGAAGGTCTTTAAAAATTATGAAAGTAAATGAGCATTCTCGTTGAGTAATTGTGATATGAACAGAATCTTGTTTCTTACCCAGTTATCAAAAAAGATTGATTTATTTTTATATCTGATGTTTTTATTGTTCCAAATTAAGTGTTTGTGGGGAGAGAAATTATGTTTGTATATAAGAAGCCAACATAAAAGTGGTTCATTTCAAAAGATTATGGGTGGATGGACTCTACAGTAAAAATATTTTTTCCTGTGAAACACAAGAGTAATTTGAGTGTTATTCTCAGCATTAGTAACCATAATTTTTCTTTGATTATGGTATGTTTTGGCCTCATTTCCAACACAGCCGTTTGATATCTTTCAAACAGAAGAGGATGTGACATCTTGCAGCCTTCGTGAGACAAATGAGAGCATAACATAATGCTGGACACCTGCTTTTTCCAAGTCCCAGTCTCTTGACATCAGTACAGTCAGTGAGCAGGTGGCGTTTTAGTTTGTGTGTGGGCAAACTGAAATATTTAAATGTAGCTTATCCAAAAAATAATTTCTCATATTTCTGTGTGTTTGTGTCAAGTTGTAGAAATATCAAGAACATTTCTCAAACTTTTCCTGCTCACAGATCTCAAGCTCAGCTGACTTTACAGACAGGATCTCCTGTCTTTGCCTCATTTGACAGCGTTTCCATCACATTACACTCAATCCAAATGCTAACATTTGCTCAAAGCTGTCAAAGCCACTGAGGGAAGGCACAGAGACTGTGCAGTGTGGGGGTGAGGTGGAAATACTGAAAAATGTCCCCGCTATCACATTCAAAGTCCTACAAAGACTCTGCTCATAACACGGGGATTCTCCTATGTGGCTCATTTGTATTGCCAGGGCAGTGTGACCTCTGACCCCTGCTTTCCTCACTGTTGTGTGTGTTGGAAACGTGGAGACGATAAATGCCTGAAATGTAATGGCTCATAAGGCTTTAGAGTGTCCTTGTTCCCCGCAGCAGCAGGTGAATCAACATAATGAAGATGTGGAGCAGCCTGTCACTGACTGCTGCACTGGTTGTATTAGGTGTCAAAGTATTAGAGATGGATCTTCACTGGGTTCTGCACTGGCTCCTCTCCATTCAACTCGCTGTTCGAGAAGGGAGAGGAACAAAGACATCTTCTACATTGTCTATGCCTGTACCCATTGAAGCTTTAGCAGTTAATTATACATTGCAGTCATATTTGACACTGTACTTTCACAGTGATTTCAACTGATGTAGGCCAAGGTAATTACATTTTCATTAGTTTTTTCAGTTTGCTTTTTTTTAAATTTCAGTTTAGTTTTGGTTAGTTCAACAAGTGATTTTAGCTAAGTTTTTATCTTGAGGAATTGACTCGTTTAGTCTTAGTTTTTCAGGTTTTAGGAGAAAGCCTCTGTCAGACCTCTGAAGATGAACTTCGAAATTTGTTGGGACTTTTCCCTTTTAGTTGCATCCCATAATGTTCCCTTCAGACCTCACCAGATTCAGATTCAGATTCAGCTTTATTTGTCCTTTACAAGGAAACTTGTTTTCACCCCCGTACGCAACACACAACCTCAAGATACATAAATACATACATTACATCACCCACCCATACACATTAAACAGGAACACACATTTAGCGACGCAATCTATTTAGTTCTGTTATAGCAGAGGGGACGAAGCTTCGGCTGAACTTGACCCTCTTCCAGGTCAGGGACCTGTACGGGCGGCCAGATGGAAGCAGCACAAAGTACGTGTTTAGGGGGTGACTGGGGTCCTGGGTGATGGTGAGTGCTCTGCGTGTTATGGCTATGGTGTTGAGGTCAGAGAGGATGGGGGTGGGGAGGCCAATGATTTTGGCAGCTCTATGAGTGATTTGTGTCAGTCTTTTTGTGTTGGGGGATGCCAACATGTTGAAGAAACAGGAGGAGCAGTAGAGGAGGATGGGCTGAATTATGCTCTTGTACAGTAACAGTAGTAGGTGGGGGGCCACTGAGAGAGCTCTCAGTTTCCTGATGGCAGAGAGTCTTTGCTGGCTGCGTTTATGGATGTCATGGATGTGTGATTCAAAGGTGAGTTTATTGTCTATGATGAGTCCCAGGTATCTGAAAGTATCTACCACCTCCACGGCTTCTCCGTTGATGCTGATGGGGTTGTGGGTGGGGAAGGGGGTTGACTTGCCTGTGCTGGGGGAGGTGATGACCAGTTCTTTGGTTTTGGACACATTGAGGTGCAGATGGTTGTCAGCGCACCACTGTGTGAGGTGAGAAATGGAGTTATGGTATTCTGTGAGTGAAGTGTCTAATAGTCCAACTACGACAGTGTCATCTGAGTATTTGAGATACTCACATTACATTCACTCTTAAATACCTGGGGGTCGTACTCCAAGTCGTCCCATATTGAGCTGTGACGTTTTCTTCCACCCGATCTATTGCACGTCTGCCCGTCCTGGGTGAGGGATCCCTCCTCTGTTGTTCACCCTGAGGTTTATCCAATTTTTCCCTGTTAAAAGGGTTTTCCATGGAGTTTTTCCTCAGTCGATGTGAGGGTCTAAGGGCAGAGGATGTTGTTGTGATGCCATGTAAAGCCCTTTGAAACAAATTGTTTGTAAAAACAGGCTATACAAATAAAATTGCCTTGCCTTGCCGATCTCTAAGAAAACTAAAACTAGGCTGATGTTCACGAGACTAGTAAAGAAACCCCTCTGTGTATGTTTGAAGACATCTGACGTTGTGTGTGGAGGAAAAAAAGCGGTTTTGTGGGATGTAAACAGCCTAAACAGCTTAAGATCCGTCCGCTCCCATAATACACTGCCGTGGCGATGCAGGGACAGACAGAACTACTGCATACCAGGAGACATTAAAAAGTAAATCTTCAGAATTATTCCTTTTGACCTAAAATATGAGGAAACCAGAGCCCCAGGTTGAATTTGCTTGGAATTTTCCTTTAACTTGGCTAGC
Source organism: Trachurus trachurus (assembly GCF_905171665.1). Lineage (NCBI taxonomy): Eukaryota > Metazoa > Chordata > Actinopteri > Carangiformes > Carangidae > Trachurus > Trachurus trachurus. Next base: position 28,224,556 of record NC_139905.1, read on the forward strand.
ATTTGTATTACTCAGTGATTGCCAGGCAACGACTCCAGCATCTCATCACACTTGTGCGCATGTGGTTTTCTGATTCAGGCAAAAATGAATGGGAACAACTTAAAATGAAGAAGAAATGTTTTTAATAGATCAATTTGATTGCAAAACAGCGTGTGACGTCATTACGCAAGCTCTTAGCTGGAAACACTTTCACTGCCCTTTTTCGCATTCATATTTTTAGTGATCTTCAGATAATTTGATTGACAAGTGGATAAACATCCCTGGCCTGCTGTTACTGGCTTTTGTTTCTGTTTCTTCAACAGATTTGTCACTTACATCTCACTAAAATGTCAATATAATGGCGAACAAATCGATAGATATCACGTGACGTCACACAGCGGTCGCAGCGCCATCTTGGGTACCGACTTCCAAAGGCAGTCTATGTGACATCAAATCTCACAAAGGCAGAGTGGATAAACCTCTTTTTTTTTTTTATTAATTACACGGCTCTATTGAATGTTGCAGATTGTAACGGGTAAAATATTACCGAAATTTTATTTGTAATGCGTTATATTACCGCGTTACAGCAAAACATTACATTACTGTAATTGCGTTACTTTTGTATCTTAACTGTCATATTACTTTTAATATGATATTAAAAACCATCAGTTGTAAGTTATGTTTCATATGCATTGAGTCAAGTATTCTCACACTATTGATAGTTTTAATATGTATTTAGGTGGATCTGTTCTTATTCCCTGTCTCCCTGCTCTGAGAGTGGAGCTTAAATGGAGCAGCCACCCTGAACGAGAGGCTGGCTCCAAACAGTAATCGTAACCACGGGTGGGTTTATGGAGACTGCATTACATATGAGCAAGCGCTGGCACTGGAACATTCCTCCCTGAGAGAGCAACCAAGGAGAGAAGGAGTCCCTCAGAGGAAAAGAGAAGACGACAAGGAAGGATGGAGGATAAAATAAAGAGGGAGAAGAGTGTAAGAGAGAAAAGAGGTGGAAATTGAGACGCACATGATGAGACCAGTCTCCCGACTCACACCTACAGGCGCACACACACACACACACACACACACACACACACACACACACACACACACACACACACACACACACACACACACACTATACAGTCACGGTTGAGCTAACAAAGGCACTAGCCTCGGTCCTCAGCTCTTGGGAGATGAACTGGAGCTGATAAATTTAGTAAAAATACAACTCCCCTAAGGCCAAACACACACACAAACACACAAAGGAGCAACCAACGGTAGTAGTGATGCGTGTGTGTGTGTGTGTGTGTGTGTGTGTGTGAATTGGAGTTTGTGTAAGTAGGGCTGCAAAAGTTGGGTGTTATATATCCTTTTTCCCTCCTCTCTCTCACTGTGTGTGTGTTGCTGCATGTGTGTGTGCCAGTAAATGACTTTGCAACACTTTCTGTATTATCCATAACCCATAAAGGGAAGAGGATGGATTAGGGGGGAAAGGGAAGATTGGAGAGAGGAGGGGAAGGATACAGCGGAGGATGGCAGGGTAAGAAGAAGTGCGGTTAAAAAAAAGTCACAAATACAATTAAATTTAACTTAGAAAATTTGAAACATAGACCTTTCCTGACTATGGAGTCAGCAAAGACCTATATGCATGCAATGATACTTACTCACATTTCCTACTGTTATACAACACAACATGGTCACATACATCAGAGTACTTTAAAACCAATCGAGTCTCTCTTCAAGAGAACACTTAAAACTTTTGACAAGACCTATACATTACCATTAGTGTAAAATTATTGGTAAGTACAAAATATTGGACCTTCATAGCTATGAGTTGTTTTTGGATGTTTGTCTTATCTTTAAGGTTTTGAATGGACTAGCCCCTCCAACATTACAGGACTTCATAAAGAAAAAAATCCTCTAGAGTAAACACCACAGCACTGAGGGGAGACTGCGGTGTACAACGGCGCAGGACTAAATTTGGCCAAATGGTGGTGTCCATCAGAGGAACACAGTCTTGGAACACACAGCTCATGTTAGAAACTGTAACAATTACACCACCTTTAAAAGACCCATAAACAGTGGTTGAAAACAACCCAGATCATGGGTAACGTTTTTCTACTTTGTGTATGGACTTTTAACTTTGATGTGGATTTCTACATGTTTTATCTAATTGTGTAATGTAATGTAATGTTTTTTCTATGATACCTGCCTTAGGACCAAGGCTGTTGCATAGGGGAGAAAGGTGATGATAATTCTAGGGGCCCAGCGACCAGTAGGGCCCACAAAAAACCCCAGTAGTCTAATCTTTGTATGACTGATTTATTCTGCATAAAACCCTGACTAACACTCACAGTAATGCTGCATTAGCATCAAAACAAAGTAGGCTAAATAAATGAATAAAATGATAATACATACGTGGTGTAAGGAAAAAAAAGTGGAAAAGTCAGGGGGTATGGGGCCCACTCTAATATTCTTTCAGGGGGCCCAGAATTCCTAGCAACGGCCCTGCTTAGGACAACGGATGAAATTTAGCAACTGTGCTAACTCCGGCATAATTATATTGATGGTTTTCGCTGATATATTGATTAATGTGCATTGTCCTAATCAAATAAATAAATAAACAAAAGGGGGGAGGACGGGGTGAGGGGCACAGAGACAGGAATCAGGATCAATGAGTGAAGACGTGAGACACACAGCACAGCATCATCTCCTGGTCACACTGACCCCGTTTCTCTGAAGGAACACTGGCTCAGCAGAGACTTTTCTTTTTTTTTTTAGAACAATTCATCTTGTCACCTCAAAGAGAAGCTGTGTGACAGGGAGCAGTTAGCAAAGAGGAGCAGAGGAGATCAGATACAACAACCGTGACTGTGGCTATTTTTAAAATGAGGAGTTGGTGTGGTGCTGGAGGGGCTGTCAGAGGAATCTGAAGAGCTGAGGAAGACGTGGACGATGGATGGTGTGTGTGGCCTCTCTGTCAATTTAAAAGCCCAATTTAACCAGGAAATCCATGGGCACAGTCAAAACAAACCGTTAAGTCAATACATATTTACTTGGTCTGTGTTGGTGTTGGCATCTTTGAAATGAGCAAATAATCATTTTCACTGCCTGTTTCTCACTGAGCTAATGATATTGAGAGGAAAATGAAATTACATGCTTTAATCTGATCTGTATCTAAGTCACAAATGCAAACACGGTGTTCTTGCTGATACACACACTCTATTATGATATGTTTTGGCATTATTTATCACGGCTATTAAACATTCATAGTTCTGGTTTGCTTCAGCTGAGACACGTCTTCAAGCTCAGTCCACAGCTGTATCTCCTGGATTCAGGTCTGTACTGACTGGACCGGGGGGCGACCGCCATTCCGAAGGACCGCCATTCCGACGGTCTGCCAGTCCGAAAATTCCCGAAGGTCCGTCATTTCGAACTTCCCGAGGGGCCGCCGTTCCGAATGTGTTTTATTTTGAAAATTGACCGGCCCCTCCCCCTCCCCCTCCCCCTCCGCCTCCGCCTCCAAAGTTTCACCCAGGTGCGAGTCTGATGCATTACATCCATGGTCTGATGCAGCCGCGGCACTCCTGCTGAAAATAAATGTCCTTGCTCTGTGCTTTGGTTAGGTTTAGGCAATGTAGAAAGGAGTTGGTTAAGTTTAGTAAAAAGGTTAGGTAGAGGCCAATAAAATCGCAGTTAATATGTATCTCCCCCGGGAGTCGAACCCTGATCCACCGCGTCAAAAGCAGATGCTCTGACCACTACACTACCACCGCAATTAGGCGTGTTTACTCCATGCCGTAAACCATTCAAGATTTTTTCAGGTTCGGAATGGCACCCTTTCTTTCAGGTTCGTAATGGCACCCTTTTCCCATAAATAATTAAGGGTCGGCATTCCGACAAATTAAAGTAAACGTTCGGAGTGGCGGCCCTTCGGAATGGCACCCTGGAACCGACTGGACCACCCCGGAAGGTGGATTTACTTTGGTGGTTTAAGGATCATTGTCCTGCTGCATCAGCAGGTGGACAGACACCCTGACATGATTAGTTTAGTTTAGTTTTCTTGGATAAAGTGCTGGGACATGATGTTGATATTAAATTTGAGCCCTGACTTCCTGTTCATTTTGCATTATATTAGTCATTTTGTTGAATGCACACTAAACATAGAGAGCCGAAGCGGAAGCAGGAAGTAACGGCCCCATGGGTCCTCAACTCGGAAAAAGTCTCCATGTAAATGAACGGGAGTCAAAGTTTTATTTCGTGATCCGATTGAATTGAGCCATGAGAAAAAAATATGTCCTCTACCTGTTTAAAACATCATGTTTCATGCTGCGAAATCAGCAGTTTGTTGTAAAACTATTGTAGAATAAAATTCCAAAGAATCCGTAACCAGAAAGACTACAAGTTGCGTAGGTGACGTCACACACCAAATGCCGCCCTTTCCCGTGTAAGTTGGTCACGTATTTTTTGTGGGACACCAGATCTGTAGTCTTAGAGCGGTTGTCACACAAAATACATTCTTCCGTTGCACGATAAACTGCTGATTTCGCGGCATGAAACGTGATGTTTTTAACAGGTAGAGGTCATATTTTTTTCTCATGGCACAATTCAATCGGATCACGAAATAAAACTTTGACTCCGTTCATTTGCATGGAGACTTTTTCCGAGTTGAGGTCCCATGGAGCTGTTACTTCCTGCTTCCGCTTCGGTACTCTATTGAGGTGAGGATATATTTTTATAATTTTTCGTGTTACTTTTGTAATAACAGCTTATACGTTACTAGTCATTTTACAATAAAACACTCATTAACAAAACAAAAGTGGTAGTTTTTGTTGAGTCATCAGCTAGCACGCTAAAGCTATGTGGTAGTTAGCTTAACATGTTTGTTAAATGGTCAGCTGGGGATGGTTGTCTCACTGCTCTCACCCCTAAAGTTTAAGAAATGATTTTTTCAGCTGAGGATATGCAGACAGTGATATTTTTTTGTTTGTTTTGTGTTTTTTGTTGGTAGAATGGTCAGGAACTTCAAGAGGAAGACGGACAGGGCAAGCACGCCAGCAGATGTTATGCTTAATGCTGCGAGGCAGGTGAAGCTAGCAGGCAAAAGCACACGTAGTACAGCTAAGGATTTTGATATCAACTACAGGACACTGACCCGTTACTGCCAGAAAACGTGCAGTGATGACATAGAGGGCAAGGCTACCACTCCCTCAGTGCCAGTGGGCTATATAGAAAATCGTCAGATTTTCAACAATGACCAAGAGAAGCAGCTAAAAGAGTATACGTATAGTAGGGGAGCGCGGGGTACAACCTAACGCGGGGCAAGTTGAAACACGGACTTTTTATCCAGAGGCACAAGTCAACTTCCGCCAACTTCCGGTCACCGGTCCGTATCAGTTAGCAGATGAGTCAGCAGAAACTTCGGAAGAATCGGCGGCGATTTCACAAGAATATCCCACAAAGTGCGTTTTGTCACCATGTAAGTAATATTTTCCATATCGCTAGTTTTTTGATTACTGAAGTATGTGTGCAAGTCACCAAAACCATTCTTATATCATCTTTTTCAGCGTTTTCTTAGCTAAAAAATGGTACCATGCTAAAGCTTGTTGCTAGCTCGTAGCCAGTGCTAGCTAGGCAAGAGTAAGGAAACTACATGGGGGGTTAGTTGTAACACAGTGTTACAACTAGGGCGACATAAAACAGGGTTGAAAACTTGTCACTTTTTGGTGAAAATAGCCGTTTTTAAATGCTAGATGGATCATTAGTGTCCATATTATTGTATTTTTGTCACCTTTCTTTGTATTGTAGTCATCTTTTTCAGTGGGTGATTTATTTTTTTCTGCCAATATAGCCTACAATTAACAATGCACAAGCGAATACAGTTTAGAACAAGAAAAAACTGAGCAAACACAATCATAACATTAATAAATAAATGAATGAATGAATAAATAAATAAATAAATAAAACAGTGTGTGATAGGTTTGCACCCTTGTTAAAAGCAACTAATCTCCCACCTTTGTTTTCACAAAATGAGGTCAAGAAAGCGCACCACAGGCAGAGGTGTGTCCAGGGAGGTGCTGGTAGCGGCTGCCAGGGATGTTGAGAATAGGAGTGGCAGGTCAATTAGAGGGGTGGCCAAGGCACATGGCATATGCCATGTGACCCTTCACCGTTTCCTCACCAAGACTCTTGAGCTAAGAGCAGCTGGTAGTAACAAGTTACCAACGGTTGGCTACTCGCGCCACAAGCAGGTCTTCAGTGAGGAACAGGAGCGAGTGTTGAGAGACTACCTAATCAAAGCCTCCAACATGTACTATGGGCTGTGCCCACGAGAGGTAGGGTTCACAGTAGGCTAGCCTAAGGGTTAGGGTTTATCATTGTATTACAGTGAGCGGTCAGGCTCACTGCTACTCCTGCTCAATCATGTCAGTCATAACTCATATTGTGATAAAAGATTTCGTCTATTCTCCCAGCCCTAGTTATTAGTTAATCAGAATCATAGGCTGAGTTACTGATAGACTCAATCACTTAATTGTGTGAATCCTATATAAAAGATGTTAATCTGGATTTGATATGGTTTTTCAGGTCCGTAAACTTGCATACGAGTGTGCAGTGAACTTCTCATGCAAGTTTCCTGCATCATGGAGGAAGACGGAGATGGCTGGGAAGGACTGGTTTACCTCCTTCATCAAACGGAACCGATCCCTAGCCATCAGGAAAGCCCAGGCAACAAGCCTGGCCAGGGCTTCCAGTTTTAATCAGCATAACGTATTGCTCTTCTTTGACAACCTCCTGAGAGCATACAATAAATATGGATTCCAGGCTAAAGACATCTGGAACATGGACGAGACTGGAGTAACGACTGTGCAAGCTCCAGAGAGGGTGGTCGGTCCAAGAGGGCAGCGCCAGGTTGGTAGAGATGGATGGATGTATATCAATAAATTAATTAATAAATAAATACATAAATATCTGTTGAGTAGCCTATCATTTGGGAATTTATCAAGACCTTATCAATTCTGCTAAGAAACCCTGTGCCATTATTCTGCATGGACTTCATATGCACACTTGTTTGTTTTCATGACAGAAATTGCCATGATAGTAAAGTTATTAATGTATCTTTTTCAGTGGGCCTATTTCAATCCCTTTCAACTTGAGACCATAGCACCATCTAATAAGAAGCTAGTATCCCAATGATAATCGATAAGGAATAGTATTGCGCAGAATCAAAAATTGTATTTGTATGGCTGACATCTTGTCCATACCCGTTCTTTACAGATTGGTGCAATGACGTCAGGCGAAAGGGGAAGCTTGGTCACTGTTGCTTTTGCAGCTAATGCAACAGGAAATTCTATTCCCCCTTTTTTTTGTCTTCCCACGGAAGAGATACCAGACCCACTTCGTCCGTGACGGTCCAACTGGATGTGTTGGTGTAGGCAACGGGAGTGGGTGGATGAAGGAGAAGGAGTTTGTGGAGTTTTTACATCATTTTGCTCGCCATGCAAAACCATCACAGGAATCCAAGCTCCTCCTCTTATTGGATAATCATTCTTCTCATGTTACCGTGTCTGCCCTGGATTTCTGCAAGGAGAATGGTATAGTTATGCTCACCTTTCCGGCTCACTGCAGTCACAAGCTCCAACCTCTCGATAGAAGTGTGTTCCGCTCCTTCAAAGGAAGAGTCAACACTCACTTTGATAGCTGGATGAAGATGCACCCAGGAGAGAATGCAAGTATATATCACATCCCAGGAATTGTTGCCAAAGCCTTGCCGCAAGTGGCAACCCCAGAAAACATAATGGCAGGCTTCAGGTGCACAGGCATTTGGCCATACAATGCAGAGATTTTTACTGACAATGACTTTGCCGGAGCTTTTGCCACCGATAGGCCTGAACCAACTACAGTCTCAGTGCCCGCTGGAGAGACCGTTGCTGATCCCCAGAGGTAGGTTGGCTAGAAGTCTACCCCCATGTGAGATCTCCTATTTGTACATGCCCCCGATAGGCTATTCTATTATTGATAGAACACTGTCATGTCTTCTCAAATCATGTAGCCTAACCAATATTGATGTTATCTTCATCGCAGCGCAATAGCCTACTTTGTGACTAGAAAGTGTCTCTGTGTGTGTGTTTGAACTTCACAGGCAAGCAGCAACCACTCCAGTGGCTTCCTGGCCAGGACCCCCAGATTCTACTGTGGACTCGTCCACTCTGACCGAAAGGTTTGATTTACTGATATTGATCTTAATTATCACATTAATTATTAGTCTACTTTGTGAACAAAATATGTCTGCATGTGTTTACTTTACAGGCCAGCTGCAACCATTGCAGTGGTGTTGTGTCCAGGCCCCCCCTGCGTCTACAATGGGCCTCTCTCCATTGAATCTGGGACAGACAAAGCATCTAATGGGTAGAGTACATGACCATCCTTTGGGCCAGTGACAGTTATTCAAACATCAAAGATATGAATAGAGTGCATGGCCATCAGTATTGACCACATTTGAGTCTTCCTGAAAGAAATAACATGAGCACAAAGGTTTTTGTGGATAGAATTTAGAAGTTTGTATGTTTGTGTTTGTTTAGGGAAGAAGCAACCTGGCCAGGCCCCCCAGAGTCTACTGCAGACCTGTCCACTCTGACCGAAAGGTTTGTCTTACTGATATTGATCTTATCTTCATCACATAAACGCAAAAGCCTACTTTGTGAACAGAATGTGTGTGTGTGTGTGTGTGTGTGTGTGTGTGTGTGTGTGTGTGTGTGTGTGTGTGTGTGTGTTTAACTTTACAGGCAAGCAGTAACCATTGCCATGGCTTCCTGTCCAGGCCCCTCAGAGTCTGCTGCGGGCCCTTCTCAGTCCACTCAGACCAAAAGGTTAGGCCTCGACTCATGACACATGATGAATGTAGCCTAGTGTAAACCGGCGTTGTTGGACTTGCTTGCATTATTTTTTTTCTGTCAATCTTAAGTGTGTGTGTCCATCTGTCCGTCCATTTATCCAGGCTAGGCCTACTTCACCAATGGTGACCAAAGTAAGATTAGTTTTCTGTTAAATTTTGTAAGATTAGTTTTCTGTTCAAGTTTTTGTCATTCCTCGCTTCCAACGGTCCTTGGTCCTTCCTTTTTCTTTATTTTCTGCAATACCATGCAGCGGCACCTAGCTGCATGATATTGCAGTCCTTCTTTTTTCTTTTCTTTATTTATTTTCTGCAATACCATGCAGCGGCACCTAGCTGCATGATATTGCAGTCCTTTTTTTTTTTCTTTCTTTATTTTCTGCAATACCATGCAGCGGCACCTAGCTGCATGATATTGCAGTCCTTCTTTTTTCTTTTCTTTATTTATTTGCTGCAATACCATGCAGCGGCACCTAGCTGCATGATATAGAGAGCCTAAGCGGAAGCAGGAAGTAACGGTCACCATGGGACCTCAACTCTGAAAAACTCGCCATTCAAATGAACGGGACTGAAAATTTTATTTCGTGATCCGTTTGAATTGTGCCATGAGAAAAAAATATGTCCTCTACCTGTTTAAAACATCACGTTTCATCCCGAGAAATCAGCAGTTTGTTGTAAAGCTATTGTAGAATAAAATTCAGAAGACTCTGTAAGCAGAAAGACTACAAGTCGCGTAGGTGACGTCACACACCAAATGCCGCCCTTTCCCGTGTCAGTTGGTGACGTATTTTCTGTGGGACACAGATCTGCAGTCCGTGGAGCGGTCTTTACACAAAATACATTCTTCTGTTGCCGTTTTATGATAAACGGCTGATTTCTCGGCATGAAACGTGACCTTTTAAACAGGTAGAGGACATATTTTTTTCTCATGGCGCAATTCAATCGGATCACGGAATAAAATTTTCAGTCTCATTCATTTAAATGGCGAGTTGAGGTCCCATGGCGCCGTTACTTCCTGCTTCCGCTTAGGCTCTCTATTGCAGTCCTTCCTCTATTTTTTATTTGTGTAGGCTACATGGTAATACTGTGCAGCGGCGCCGAGTTGCCTGGTATTGCCTTTGTTGTTTTTTTCTTGTTTTTTCTCTCCCCCCTCCTTTCTGTCTCCTCTAGCCACATGGTGTTGTCTATGTAGCCTAATTAGTCCAGTCATTTTATGAGAAAAGGTTAAACAAATTGCAACAGAAGCAAACTCAACTGATTTTGTATCCTCAGCATGTCCTGAGTGTGGGAAAAAAAGCCCCGAAGAATCCCATTAGGGGAAAGTTTAGAAAAACACCCAAACATATCCCATTTATACGCATATAAAACATTTTTTTCACATGAATAGGGTAAAAATTTTAACCTTTAGATATCTCCATGAAAATTACTGAGTTGATTACTTACATTAAGACAAACAAAAAATGTATTACAAGTTTTTTGAAATTATTTGTTAACATGAGCAAATTTGCATAAATCTGCATAAATCTGCATAAATTGCACCGTTTTGACGGCACATGTATATATGAAGTTGCTGTGGTGGTACCGGCATGGAAATTGGAGTGAGTTGACTCCATCGGTCAACCGACAAGTTGACCACTTTAAATTGCAAGATGACTGTAAAATCCCCTGATTCACACAAACTGAAATACGCTGCTATGGCCGGGTTTTGGTTGATTTTTCAAGACAGCCACATCCTTAGTAGAGCAGGTATGACATGAGCCAACAGTGCATAATCCAATTACGTATGGCTAATTTGCATACATACAGCACCTGATCTAAACATTGGGTAGAGCAGGTGAAAATGTCTTGTTCAATCTTGTTAACATATTACAGTTAAAAAACTTAAGGAATGGAACCAATTTAGGCCCATGAGCATTAATAGAGACGGAGCATGTCATACCTGCTCTACTAAGGATGTGGCTGTCTTGAAAAATTGCAGTCATCTTGAAATTTAAAGTGGTCAACTTGTCGGTTGACCGATGGAGTCAACTCATTCCAATTTTGATGCCGGTACCACCACAGCAACTTCATATATACATGTGCCGTCAAAACGGTGCGGTTTATGCAAATTTATGCAGATTTATGCAAATTTGCCCATGTTAACAAAGAATTTCAAAAAACTTGTAATACATTTTTTGTTTGTCTTAATGTCAGTAATCAACTCAGTAATTTTCATGGAGATATCTAAAGGTTAAAAATTTTACCCTATTCACGTGAAAAAAAAAATGTATATGCGTATAAATGGGATATGTTTGGGTGTTTTTCTAAACTTTCCCCTAATGGGATTCTTCGGGGCTTTTTTTCCCACACTCAGGACATGCTGAGGATACAAAATCAGTTGAGTTTGCTTCTGTTGCAATTTGTTTAACGTTGACCCCTTTTTTGGCCTAAAATGACTGGACTAAATATATTTTGGCTTGTTTTGTTGTGTTCTCCTAATCTGCAATGTTATCTGTCTGTTTTTACGGTACTAGGCCTACGGATGGAAATTAGCCACTAAATTTGGCATATTTACAATGAAATGTTACATATTTTTTGGCATATTTACAATGAAATGTTAGTTGGGCATATTTACAATGAAATGTTAGATATATTTTGGCATATTTACAATGAAATGTTAGATATTTTTTGGCATATTTACAATGAAATGTTAGATATTTTTGGGCATATTTACAATGAAATGTTACATATTTTTTGGCATATTTACAATGAAATGTTATATGTTTTTTGGCATATTTACAATGAAATGTTATATATTTTTGGGCATATTTACAATGAAATGTTACATATTTTTTGGCATATTTACAATGAAATGTTATATATTTTTTGGCATATTTACAATGAAATGTTATACATTTTTTGGCATATTTACAATGAAATGTTATATATTTTTTAATTAAATTGAATAATCAATATGCACTGTTCAAATAAACAAATTATAAACTAACTGAACTAATGACTGAACGCAAATTATATTAAAGCTTTTTTGAAAATCCTCTTAATTTTTTTTTTTAAATACCAATGTTTTTCTTACATAGTGTCTGTTAATATCTTAGATGGATAAACAATCAGTCCTAAAATAAAATTATACTGAATTAATTGTTTAAACAAATCTTTCCAGCATGCGTTACAACTAACACCCCCCCGGTGGGGTAGGTTGTAACGTTTCACTTCCTCCATCTGTGGTGAAATTGTAAAAGAATGGTGAGTTTTAGAAACAAACTTCCAGTGTTCACTTGTAGCAGAGATGTGTATGTTGCTTGTGTAAAAAAAAAATTAAGATAACTCAAATATATCTTTAGATATGTACCAAAAACAATATCTGTTAGGTTGTGCCCCGCTCTCCCCTAGTATAGAGTATTTCAAAAGTTATTTCTAGCTTAAAAAACAATTATGTTACACACCTTTTAAGATCCTAATATATCACTGAAACCCTATTGAACCTCCACAGGGACAACCAACCCCACCCTGTGACAACCGACCCGGTGATGGGGTTGGTTGTCACATTGGGTCAAAGTGTCTGTCATGGTTACTTACTTCTTGTTGCAATCTAAAAACAAAAAGGATACCAGTTTCAATCCAAGGCCTTAAGCTTTTGTGACATGCCAGGCTACAAGACGAGACTGTTGTTCACTCATGACGGACAAATATGGACACATGTGCAGACACACACGTAATCTGTATGAACTGTCTAGAGCTAGACTTCAGCTCTGTATACTACCTACTGTTGTAACATGTTATGTCAAAATGTAAAAAGCAAAAGAAAAGAAAATATTATGATGAAGATTTTATTCTGTGGGTAATGGGGGCGGGACTAGATAAGCTTTTGCTTCTCCCGCTTTCCCTTTCGGCCATGTGTATTGTATTGTTTGAACTAAGATGAAGTGTGATGATGTTTTAATTGACATGCCCCAAATAAAAAAATAAAAAAATAAAGCTTTCATTTAATGTAAGAATTACTGTTAAAAGTTTTTTTTGAAGATGAGCAATTCATACATGAGTAAAAAGTATGACAACCTGCCCCGGTCTCCCCTACATGATTTGCTTCAGTTGGTAACAATTATTCAGTCCTATTTGCTGGAACTGTCAATATATTCTGATAGTCGGACATTAAATGGGTAATTTAGGACTAAATCCAACTCCTCTGGCTCCACCTACAGCCTGTTATCGTATTTGCCCAATTCCACCACGACCGAGGATTCTCCACCAGTCAGGTAGAGGGAGCAGGAGGAGCAGCCAATCGCAGCTCGTACACAACGTAGTAACTGCTGACGAAAGTGTGAGTAAAGTCTGCCACTTGGTCGGAAATTTCAAGATGATACACCGTCAAATGAAAATGTAAAAAATAAAATAAGAATGACATAGTTTATGTAGCTGAGAAGGCAATAGTGGAAAACCAAATACCAGCGATGGTAATTCGAGATTTCAGAAATCCCGGTCCTGTTCCAGAGGCAGTATAGAGAGATCCGGATCATCACGATGATTCTTCCTGCTTCCTTCACCTGGAGGACGTCTGCAGAGCCCTTTTTACATCACACACACAACTTCATGTTCTTCAAACAGTTCAAAGTCAGCCTCATTAGCTCATCAAACACTTCAAAGTAACACTGTGATGAGTCAGACTCCAGGTCAGTGATACAGCAGCTTCCTCCGTGCTGTTCTGGTAAAACCTCTGTGTATGGTTGACTCATGGACAGAGATGCTGTAATTAATATGATAGATAGATTAATCCAATTCATAATTTGGTTTAGATGGAGATTCATGTTTGTCTTTATAGTCAGTCTCACTTGGGTGCAGATTTTTCAACTAACTTTCACTACAAGAACCAAAAAAACTAATTTTACATCAATAATTTCAAATACCTGAGTCTCACTGACAGTAGATATAAAGACTAGACGGCTGAGTTAACTAACTGCTGAATGTGACAGTGAACTGAATGCACCGTCTGTTCTGCCTCTAGGGGGCCCTCAATCAAAACAACACTAAAGGATGGTGTTAGGTGGCGTTAAGAAATAGCTTGGGATTACATAGATCATATAGAAATGTAATGTATCATGACTTTAGATGTCATAAGGGACCCGTAGCAGTCTGTATAACACATTTATCATGATATATCTCGGACCTGGACACTTTAAACAAGAAAACTAGGACACACTTGTGATCTCTGACAAGGACGGCACGGCAGTATCAGTGGTTCAGGAAATCAAACTGTCCTGGGGATTATAACCTTTGAAAGCACTGGATAAAGCAGTTTTTACATTTAAAGTCAGTGTCTCGCTGATGCCGTAAGGAGGACAGAGACATCAGGGGAGAGCTGGGAGCTGAGAGTCCTGCTTTTTTACCAGCAGCTGAAATTTCTACAGAGGTTTCCTCCTCCCCAAACAAACACACCGGGGGATTAAAACCAGCAGAAATACCCATAAAGCTGTTTCACATTAAAAAGCTGAAATTCACAGGCGCTCTGAAGGCGGACAGAGGACAGGACGTCTCCAGCAGCTGGAAGCTGAGCTGTCCAACATTTACTCAGCTTGTTTCTCTGATAACTTCAGATCCAGATGTCTGATGACTGAAATCTTTCATCTGGTTCAAATAAAACCACCAAGGAGTCAAAAAACATGTAGGAAAACGTGAGACCACAACAAAACAACATAGGTCTGGTTGTTTTTAGACATAATCAATGGTAAATGGACTTTAACTCATACAGCGCTTTTCTATAGGACCACTCATTCATGAGAGACCCCTTGAGAAATAATTCATATTTAAGATTTCAACTTGAGCGTATATGGGGGTTACATGCTGCTATTCCGACATGCCGCTATTTCGACATTGACTTCTAATTGTCGGAATAGCGGCATTAACATTATTTTTTAAGCGTCCCACTATTCCGACATTTTTTTTTTCATTGTCGGAGTAGCGGCACTTTACTATTTTTCAAACATTCCGCTTTTCCGACATTGATTGATTACCTTATAGTCAGACGTGTCCTTCTGATTTATTTTTATCTTTTCATCTGAGACACTGTTTCTCATACACAAATACATAGGCCTATTAGAGAAGAAAAAACATACCCTCCAAGTTTAAAAACACACTGGCAGCAGCGCACACTGATCTGCAGCTACTGAGACTGTTATTATTCTGTCACCTGAGTTTATCCTGCTGCTTTACATTGTTTTAACATAGGTAAAAGAAGAAAAAAAAAGATTGTCTGGAATAAAGGGGCAGATTACAGAGCGCACATGGCTAATTAATATGCATGTGCTGACCATATATGGTTGTGTCTAGGCATTCCGGGGGCGGAGGTGTGTTCACCTGCGCAACTGCGCACCATTCTTGGATCCAGTTAGCAAAGTTGAGGTGCAGAGTTGTGCACGCACAGTTTGATAGATCTGAAAAAGGTGTACATATTTTGGGCTGTCTTTTCACCGTAGGCCTAAGCAAAAAATTTAGTAGCAGCAGTTTTACACTGCTTACTTGCAGTTTTGATAAATGAGGCCCCAGGCCATAAACTCAGAGCCCAGATGCTCACAGCTGCAGCTCCGCGGCTCATCCGCCGCGCTGTCCGTGGTGCTGAAGGTGACAGGTTAACTTGACAAACAAACTGCAGCATAGTTCTGTTTGTTTATCATGTGTGTCAGTTTTGTTTGCGACTTGATAGTTGAGTTGTTGAGATTAAGAACATTACTCCCTCATCAAACCAGTGATAGGCATGCTGAAAAGAAAAGAGAGAGAGAGACGCGCCTGGGTATCGCAGCTGTAAAAGAAAAAAAAAAGACGTGTCGGAATAGCGGTATCAAAAAGTGTCGGACTACCGGCATGTCTAGATAGAGGGATGTCGGGAGTGCAATGTGTTGCCGGAGTAAGCCTACTACCTACCTCCTCCTCCTAAAACCCATCTATTCTTTGCATTATGTTTTGTTCTTTCAGAATTTCTAAAAAAAAAAAAAAGGGTTTCTCCCAATGTCCACCTGGGAGCTGTGGATTTCTTGGTCGACATGTTAACAGAGACATTGTGATAGAGTGACAGCCAAGTAGGCTACGGCTTGTACATGCTCAAGCGTGTGTGCGTGCATGCGTACTTACGTACGTCAAGTCCTGAGCATGCGCAGAACGAACGCAGCCAGGGATCAACCCGTTTCAAGTGTATACATGACAGACAGATCGCTTTAGAAAAAGTTTAAACTATCCCCTTCAAACTGGTTGGAATTTCAACCGGTTTGGGGTAATTTAAACGGTTTGGTATGGTATAGTGTGTGTGTGTGTGTGTGTGTGTGTGTGTGTGTGTGTGTGTGTGTGTGTGTGTGTGTGTGTGTGTGTGTGTGAGAGAGAGAGAGAGAGTATAGTAGTGTGTGTGAGAGAGTACACTGCCCTGCTAAGCCAGACCGCAATAACTACGTGAAAATTTCAAATTGAGTTTTTTGTGAAATTGAACTCGTCAATAAATGTTTTATCTTGTGTAAAAGTTTCAGAGGTCAATGTTGCACCGTTTTAGAGATATTAGGTATGAAAAATTGCAGTAACTACAAAATCACTCTCAAAACTGAGCCAAACCGCAGTAGATGCAGTTACTGCCTCTTTTTCACCCCTGGTCAGTGGCGTGCACAGACTTTTTGAAGGGCAGGGGTGAAAAATTAAAAAAGGGGGCACATATAGCACGTCCTCGCTGCTTAAGACGGCACTTTAGCACACGTTTTCCATAAACACATAGAGTCCTTTAATCCCACCATCAGCCACTACCGGAGAGAACACGCACCCCTCCGCCGGTATCTCCCGAGTGATGTGACAATTAAAACAATGTACGGTGACAACCAAGCAAATCAGTGTAGTGAAGTCAAGTGCTCTCATGACACCTACAGGAGGGAAGTAAAGCGCAAAAACATCAGCGAAACTAGGAGAGGAGCAATGTGAGCACTGCCTGCTTCATGTTAAGGCTGAACATCATGCCAACCAAGAAGGCCCTGTTGCAGACTGTCTTCTCTGTGCCACGTGGGAGGAGCACAAGAAACGGGCAGAGACGTCCAGGCAGCACTACAAAAAAGATGCAGCGAGGGAGCCTACAGAGGAAACGACCATCAGAAGCGTTGATCTCCAAAAAGTCATCATGCTCCCTCGTATGCCTGGTGTAAAGACAGCTGTCTTCACAAGGAGGATCACTGTGTTCCACGAGACCTTCGCCACTGTTGGCAAGAAGTCTGGAGGAAAGAATAAGAACATCTCTGTGGTTTGGCATGAGGGTTTGCTAACAGGAAAGCAGAGGAGGTGGCCTCGGCCTACGTAGCTGCACTGAGGAAGGAGCGGGATGTCCCTCATGTCATCTATTGGATGGATAACTGCACGGCACAAAACAAAACCTGGTGCCTGCTAACAACACTGACCTCCATTATCAACGACCAAACAACTGCCATAAAAGATGTGATCCTGAAGAGGCAGCCTGGAGGTGTGGTCTTTGACTTTGATGATTTCAAGTCTGTTGTTGCTTCCTCCAACTCAGGAAAGGTGGATGTGGTAGAGCTGCAAAATAAAGATATCCTGGGATGGCAAGCTGGACACACTGTGTCCAAGCTGAAGACAGCACCACACCTGGCGAAGATGGCGCAGATCCAATTCTGGAGGGGCTCCAGGGAGATGTGGGTGAAGCAGAGTCACAACCAGGAGGAATTCACACCACTGGATTTTCTTAAGAAAAAGTTTTGCCGTGGCTTCCCAAAACCTCTTCGGTCTACAGACAAGGGGGTTGAGAAAAGAAAGAAAAAAGCTCTGCCCTCTGATGCCCCCAACCCGTCAGGTCTTTTGGAGGTCTCTGGCTGAGGAAGAGTGATTAGTGGGTAAGTGCATCTGTTGGTGGCTACTGCATCTTGCTGATTTGTTAACCTTTTTGAACAATGATGTATGATTTAACTCTACGTAGTATGTAGTATGAATTAACATTTGTTATGTTGAGTCAGCAATTTCTAATGTGACCTCACCCTTAAAGGAGCAATAACGCAAATCCAAATTCTTAATTCGGCCACTAGATGGAGCCAGTGGTGGAGCATACCCTCCCTCTCCCCCTCTCTCTGCAGATGAAGGTGAACCCCATCGGCAGGCCAAGGGGCTCCATCAGTTTGTACGCAACAAGCCTCACTAGTCCGCACTAGTTGAACTGATGAAGCCCCTTGGATAAGAGGTCCAGTTGCCTACGATTCAATTTTGCCCAGAAAAGTATACTGCCCTGCTAAGCCAGACCGCAGTAACTACGTGAAAATTCCAAATTGAGTTTTTTGTGAAATAGAACTTGTCAATAAATGTTTTATCTTGTGTAAATTTTTCAGCAGTCAATGTTGCTCAGTTTTTGAGATATAAGGTAGGAAAAATTTAACTACAAAATCACGCTCAAAACTGAGCCAAACTGTCCCCTGTACTTCAGCTGCAGTTACTGCGTTCTTACACACTGCTAGCCAGTTACGGTAGCTAGCTAACATTAGCTTCAGCAGGTTAGCACAAGCACATAACACTTAAGCTAAACACTGGACATTAAATGTTAACTCACTAAAAGTTGTACTGTCAAATTATTAATCACATTTGAGAGTTCGCTACAAAAAAATCAATGAGTGAATAGGAGCTCGATGGCGCTGTGCGGAATGAGAAGGTTTTCCAGCTGGTTGCCGTAAAAATGGCAGAGAATGGGTTCAAACGGACCCACGAGCCAGTGTCGCTACGCAAGTCGACGTAGTGACGCTTCGACACGCACTCTGCCTACCCCTGAAGGTCCCTTTATACAATGGAAACACAAAGCTGACCGTATCCGACCCGAACCGTACCCGTACCGATCCGTACTGTGCCGTACCGTACTGACAGTGGTGTCAGTGCCCGATCCGTACCCGGAACACGATCCGTTCCAGACTTCTGCGCATGCGCCGTTTTACGGCATTAGCTTCAAAGCTATGCTAACTGATAGCCTAGCAGTAGAGCAGCTAAAAGTCCGCCGTAGCATTGTTAAAACGTCACTTTATTAATTTTAAATATTTTTTTCATGCGAGAAAGTCATAGTTTAGAGTCCTAATCTGTGGTCAGTTTATCCAACTGGGTTACATGCTGCTATTCTGACATGCCGCTATTTCGACATTGACTTCTAATTGTCGGAATAGCGGCATTAACATTATTTTTCAAGCGTCCCACTATTCCGACATTTTTTTTTTCATTGTCTGAGTAGCAGCACTTTACTATTTTTAACATTTTTAACACACTAACATTCCGCTTTTCAGACATTGATTTAGGGCTGGGCGATATGGACCAAAAGTCATATCCCGATATATTTTGTCTGAATATCGATATACGATATATATCCCGATATTTTTCCGCAAAGTGAGAGCAAATGTTCAGTCAAAGTTAAAGCCAAATATGACAAGTCACAGGTAGTTTTATTGAAACCGAAAATCAAATGAATAAATAATAAACAGGTTTCTTCATCTGGTTCATGAATAAATGATCAGTTGCTCAAATAACAAAATATAAACATAAATACTACCTGACAAGAGTACCTTTTTTGAAATCAAAGTAATGGAGTAATGGATTTTAGAAGGCGTGATTCCATA
Source organism: Trachurus trachurus (assembly GCF_905171665.1). Classification (NCBI taxonomy): domain Eukaryota; kingdom Metazoa; phylum Chordata; class Actinopteri; order Carangiformes; family Carangidae; genus Trachurus; species Trachurus trachurus. Next base: position 28,244,038 of record NC_139905.1, read on the forward strand.
AGGCCTCTTCTAAGATCAATGTTAAAAGTTGGCTGGAAATTTGAAAATATTGTCATTATCATGTATAATTTATTATAAGACATTTCTGTAACATAAACACCAGCTATAGCAGAGTCTTATAGAAAGGCTCTTGAAATAAAAAAAAAACTATCAATTGTCTGCACTAAAAACTAAAAAACAACAACTGCCTTGTGTCTCTGTTATTTCTCAGAGATTTTTTTTTTTAACCTGGAGTCACGTGACGTGCCCCACGTCTTTTTCCGGTCAGTCGTCATGGAAACGTCACGTGACACTCACGGACCCACGGTTTGGGCCAGAGTGAAAACAAACGTGTGTAAACCATGGATGTATTATATTATCATAGATCCATGGGGTAAACGCGAACCTTACGAGCTGAATCTGGTGAAAGCACCGCGGCTCACAGAGGTCCGGAGCTCTGACGCTGCTGCAGGGGACGACGTGCTAATGGCTAACGGCTAATAACAGCTAACGGCTAACAGCTGTGCTACAGCAGCTGACTGAGCCTCTAGAGCCGCGGCTCGGCTCGTTAACGGCAACGAGGTCGACGTGGACTCGGTGCGTTCCTCTCGGTCAGCTGGTGAAGCAGCGGTCTCTGATAAGCATGAATAAAATAGGAAGAGGAGGGGCGGAGCGGAGCGCGGCGAGCAGTGCATGGAGCTCCAGATCAGCAGCCTGAATGGAGCAAGGATCACAGCGCAAATTTGAACTATATCGATATATGCGATATGGTCAAATTCCATATCCCATTAAAAAATATATCGATATATTTTTTATATCGATATATCGCCCAGCCCTACATTGATTGATTACCTTATAGTCAGACGTGTCCTTCTGATATTATTTTATTTTTTCATTTGAGACACTGTTTCTCATACACAAATACATAGGCCTATTAGATAAGAAAAAACAAACCCTCCAAGTTTAAAAACACACAGGCAGCTGAGATTTGGGAGGTTTTTGTTTTTATTGTAGCTTGTTAAAATGCAAGATCATTTTTCTGACTGATTTATTGCCCTGATGCCGTGCATCTAGCTTTCTTTCCCCCACCCTCCGCCCGTTGTCTTCGTTGTCACTTTGTTGTCACTTTGTAGCCGCTCCACAGAGCGCACATGGCTAATTAATATGCACGTGCTGACCATATATGGTTGTGTCTAGGCATTCCGGGGGCGGAGGTGTGTTCACGTGCGCAACTGCGCACCATTCTTGGATCCAGTTTGATTTATCAAAGAGAAATTGTGGAGAGTTGTGCACGCACAGTTTGATAGATCTGAAAAAGCTGTAAATATTTTGGGTGTCTTTTCGCCGTAGGCCTAAGCAAAAAATTTAGTAGCAGCAGTTTTACACTGCTTACTTACAGTTTTGATAAATGAGGCCCCAGGCCCTAAGCCCAGACGCTCACATGCAGCAGCTTCTCCGCGGCTCATCCGCGGTGCTTAAGGTGACAGGTTAACTTGACAAACAAACTGCAGCATAGTTCTGTTTGTTTATCATGTGTGTCAGTTTTGTTTGTGACTTGATTGTTTAGTTGTTGAGAATAAGAACATCACTCCCTCATCAAACCGGTGATAGGCATGCTGAAAAGAAAAGAGAGAGAGAGACGCGCCTGGGTATCGCAGCTGTAAAAAAAGGAAAAAAAAAGATGACGTGTCGGACTAGCGGTACCAAAAAGTGTCGGAGTACAGGCATGTCTAGATAGAGGGATGTCGTAATAGCGGGATGTCTAAATAGAGACATGTCGGAATAGCGGGATGTCTGAATAGCTGGCGGACCCCGGTGCTTTTGCTTAAAAACAGAGCTATGGGCTGTAATAAGCTGCTTGCACCTGCTTGTTGGGGTATTACTACTGGAGGACAATATCAAAGGCAAGTGTGTCCAAATAAAAAAAATTGCCACAGTTTGTTTCATTAAAGATCGGAGGAAGCTGCTGGCGAGAGAGAGACATGACGGCAGATGGAAAGAGGATGATGTAGAGAAGAAGGGAGAAAGAATAGAAGACAGTGGAGAACGGGGAAAGAAGTTGAGGGATTGGGCATGAGAGAATAAAGCTGAAAGTGATTAACAAAAATTAAAACATGTCCCAAACTTAATCCAGAGGAAATTGGTATCCAAAGCTCCTCTCTGTGTTTTGCTACCAAAGCCTGTGCTGTCCTGCAGCATGAGATAGGCTGAAGGAAACACACAGCTCTCTGCCAATGGAACTGTCAGTGTATTTTGACAGCATGGACACACAGGCTTTAAAAGACAACATATAATGTGGGGATGGATGGAAGGCGGTCGTTTATTATGTAAGAGAAGTTTTAACTTAACAAAACTTAACAGTGTTTGACAGTCTGTGCTGTAAATGGTCTGAATCATCCACACCTTTTATGGCTTTGCTGTTTATCATGTTAAAATCAGTGATAAAGAAATACAGTACATCAAATCATAGGGAAGTCTCTTGGTCATGATCTGGGACTGTCACACTTACTTCCCTGTACCTTCAATACTACATTTTACCTTCATGTTTGCACCAGTGTGGAAGAAGATCATTTATTAATTTATTAATATAATTAATAAGCTTAATTTCAGAAGAAGTGACTTTGTTAAATTTCCAGTTTTGACAGGACAACTGGGTCATGTTAATACTTTTGATTAACCAACAAAAATTTAATAAATGATAAATACTAATAAAATAAGTTGGAAACTGCATCACATAATGTGTATTTTTATATAGAGTTGAGGTAGTGAGTTATTTTTCTGGAGCACCACGATTGCATAAATCTGGTGACATCACAGAGGATCCGTCCAACTTTATTTACAGTCAATAGTTGGTGTGCAGAGAGAGAACACCATATATAGAGCTACACTATCGTCCAAACAATTCGACCTCGCCAGTCCATCAAACATTTTCCCACTATATCTTTGTGGAGTCTCGCTGCTCTTTGGAAAACTTGAGGCTCCAACTTGTAATTAAAATATAATAGTTATAATGGATAAAATAAAAATAGATTGTGATTGTAATTATGATGAATAAGATATTATCAGTTCTTCATATTAATTACAAACATCTTCTTGTCACTGTGTGTGGTTTAATTGCTAGATTCAGTGGTTTCTCCAAAACTTACAGTAGGTGTTTAGTAAACAGGTGTGTGAACCAGTATGTGACAAAGACCATCCAAACACAGATCCAGGGTTTTTGCAGGATCCTCTGTTGTGTGTATCCATAGTAATGATGAAACATGGTGCAACAGTGTGACTCACTTGTGTGTTTTCATAGTGTCTGGAGTGAGTAAAAGACTCTATATAAAGGTTTAGGTACACAGACCTGTCCTTTAAATCTATCTGACCGTTTCAGAATACATTATTGGCAGATATTTAGTATTGGTAGCTGATGTCATACTGATCAATACCTAATTCAATAGGAGTCACTGCTCCTGGTAGTCTGGCTCCTCCAATCAGACTGGTTTCAGGTTACATCCCTGTTTATCCAGAGTCATATCATATGAACCATATGATGGTGTGGAGTGTGACATTTTATCATTATCATATCACACTGTGAGGTCACACTAACCTTGAACTTTGACCTTGAGCCCTCAAGTTGATACAGAGATATTTTGTTCATGAGGACTACAACTTTGATATTTCCATAGAAGATGCATGGACCTGGGAAGGTTGCCATCCTGGGAATTTCCATTATATCAATACATTTCAGATGACTCCAGGAAAGACCAAATATGGAAAACGCCATTAGTTTCTAGAGAAAGAGAGGTTCATCCATTAGAAAACAGCCCGAGTCTCCACCTGCTCACTCAGCAAAATCTAGATTATAATAGATGAAGCATGTACTGTTTGTTTTGGATGGATTTATGTTTTATAAAGAAGAAACTCTATTGGATTAAAATCTGAACATCTCAATTGAGCTTTTTTGAAGTTCTCGGGATGCCCTAACCCTCTGAACTGTATGTGGCCATTATGTCCTTTTAGCTATCTTTTTTTTTTCTCTTCTTTTTTTTGACCATTTTAGATGTGTTAGGAAATTTCCCAAGGGTCTGGATTTTTTTTCTTTTATTTTTCATTTTCAACTTCAGCTCTTTAAATATATCAATAATATACTTTTATACATCCAGTTGTACACTCTGGCTCCATCGTGGCCAATTGAAACCCATGAAAATGTCATTTTAAAAAAAAACTTTTTACTATATTTACAGTATTAAATCACACAATTGTGGTAAACTGCCTTTGATTCTAAACTAAAAAATTGTAGTTTTTAATGTTTTCTACTAGATTATAAATGGACCAATGACAAACTGGCATTTGAAGGGTTACATTTAAATAAAAAAAAAGAAATGGATATTTTATTCTTATGACAAGATCTGATGTTAAAAACGTTACGCAAACATAAAAAAGCTAACCAGACAGTGGATAGTGATTTTGGACAAAGCCAGAGCGTTAAACTTTTCACCTTTACAAAGTTATGTGTTGAAGAGGTCCAGAAAGATTTTCTGGCCGAGACCTGGACATGTCTTTTCACAACACAACCCAAAGACAACATGTCTCTGGCTCTAGCTGTTGCCATTTTGAAAGGGGGATGCCATTTATTGTCTCCTTTTTCTTCACGGGTCTACGGCTGCAGCTGTACCGTGCAGCTCTCATGTTGATGCGTGAGAATGTGAAAAAATGAGTGTGTGTGTGCTCACTCAGCCTTGGCACGGTAAGTAAAGGTTAAATTACACCAAAGAAAATGGTTTGCCGTGCCTCTCTGGAGGCTCGTCTGAGCTAACTCTTCCCTGGGTAAATAAAAGTCAAAATGAAAGTTTTGGAAGCTGCTGCGCTCGGCCCATCGGGTAATCCGTCAAACTGATGGGTTGCGAGGGTGGGGGGTAAAAGAAGCAGAGAGGGAGGCAGAAAGAGAAATGAAAGAGAAGAGTACAAAATAGAAGAGAGAAAAGGAGGATAGAGTAAGAGGAGGGAGAAGAGGATGAGAGAGGTTAGTGAAGTCGGTTATTTGTATCATGACAGTGGTTACGTTATGGTGTGGACTGTTTGATGGAACCAACATTCCTCGTGAGCAGGAAAGAAGAAAAACTTCCTGTTAAAGGCAGAATCCACAGCAGGCATGACAGTAACATAAATAATCACAAGTGTATCAGTTATGTGATGAGCAGGATCACAGAGGCAGTAGGAGGTAGAAAGACCTGCAGAGAACGACAGAAGAGAAGAGGAGGCTGAGTTAGTAAAAGGATAAGGCTTTTAATAATTTGATTCATAATATGCTTTTGAAATATACAAAACATTTCAACTGAAAAATTGCTTTTAATCACAAATTAGGGCTGTCAATAGATTACAAAAAATTAACTAATTAATCTCACAATTTTCTGTAATTAATCGCGATTAATTTATCAACGAATAAACTGCATTTGTCCTCTTACGACTTGAGCTTATAATGAAAATTTATTCATGTATAATCATCAAATTAGTGTAGAATAAACACACAAAAAAGTACATTTAATTTCAAAGACTATTTTAATGGCTTTCTTTAAACTTTAAACACAGTTTCTCTCCTGTGAAGAACAAATTTGGCACAAAAAAGGCCTCTTGCTTATATTCTCCAACAGAAATAACAACAAAACAACCTTTTAAAGATGTACATCAGACTGGCACGGGCATACCAGTGTGACCACCCCGCATTTATTACAAACCATTTAACACTTTAAAGGTCATGATGTACATACTGTACTGTATGTATGTATCAGTGTGTCTGTGTAGGTTATCCATTGTCCAGGTCACCGTAGTCTTTCTTTCTTTCTTTGCTTCAATTGAAGGCAACTATAGACTTCTTTATCAGTTTGGCTTCATCAGTTCTAAGTATAAGGCAAGGCAAGGCAATTTTATTTGTATAGCCCATTTTCACAAACAGTCTCAGGGTGAGAGATCCCTCCGTCCTCACCCAGGATGGAGGGATGTGACATACGTAGATGTTGTATACAGACAAGAAAACAGTTTATAACAGAATATGGAAAAACATGTAAATGGACAAGAGGATCCGGATCAACTTTATTGTCCCTTGTGGGAAATGTGCCTTAGACCAGTGGTTCTCAACTGGTGGGTCGGGACCCAAAAGTGGGTCGCGGACCTGTTCTGCTGGTCAAAAAAGTAAATAATATTTAATGCACATCTGATGTTGGACATGTCTTTTATTTTGAAAAATAACTTATTTTGAAAGGCACACAAGACAAGTTGTAATGGTCCTCCTCAGTTTCTTATTATTTGCTCTGAATGCAAAGATATCAGTTTCTTATTAATGTGGCCTGAATGCAGTGAAAATACCTTGTTTTGTGGGTCTTTATTTTGTGCAATTTGATATTTATTCACTTTTGTTAATACTTTTGTTGAATGCAGAGATGCATTAGTAGTCAAATATATCATTTTGTTGGTCTCCATTTTGTGCAGTTTGATATTTTTTTTATCCACTTCCGTACATGCAGTTGTCATGGTCCTCCTCAGTTTCATTCATGTGCTCTGAAATGCACTTTGCTCAATAAAGAGCAAAATGAGTTTTTAAAGGCTTTAAAAAAAAAAAAATCTTGGTTTGAATTCTATAAAAGTGGGTCGCGACTTAATGACCATGGGAAAATGTGGGTCCCAGAGTGAGACTAGTTGAGAACCCCTGCCTTAGACAGCAGTGCTACTCAAGCTGCAAACACAATTATGACATAAAACATGGATCAAAGCAACAGAAGAAGAGGTCCATACGGACAAAGTTTCACGGTCTACAATTATTGCACAAGTCCCAAGTATTGCACCAAAAGGATGTCCCAGTGCCAAATACTAAGCAATAAATAATGACTTTAAACATATGAAATAAAAAATAAAAGCAAAAGTGCAGAATTAAAGGGACAGTATGTAGCTTATTTGGCTTTTTTTTATTTTATTTTATTTTTTTTAGCAAAAATCAAATATTGCTTTCATAAATACGTATTTACCGAAGTCTAATCACAACCGCATACAAATGAAAGCTGTCTCTTGGCTAAGAATGAGTTGTTTACAAATACATAGGCCGGTGCACCCACTGGAGGCTGCCATGTTGCATCGCCATCTTTGAATCTGAACGCTGGATGTCATGTTTAACCCCAATAATACATACTGAGGCTATAAGGCACAATGGAATAATGAGACAAAAAAAAAAAGACACTGTTCTTGGATGAACTGCAGCATGTTTTGTGAACGGGTGCAAAAGTGAGGGTTGATTCTGTGATGGAACCTGATGCTCTCAGTCTCATCAGTGTAGAAGCAGACTGGTTGTACACAGTCTCACACTTCCATCATCAGTGACTTTCTGAGCTGCAGCTCACTCTTCCATCACCGTGCAGACGGTGCAGTGTGCTTTGAACAGAACTGGACAGGTGACAGGTGTGTCTGTAATGACTCTGCTCTGAATGACTTCACAGCAGGGAATAAGACCAATTAACATTATGTGCTTCCTCTGTTTCATTAGATTGCAATGGCATCAAGTCAACAAATTCAAATTACGAGACCTTGTGAGGGATCCCTCCTCTGTTGCTCACCCTGAGGTTTCTCCAAATTTTTCCCTGTTAAAAGGCGTTTCTATGGAGTTTTCCCTCAGTTGAATTGCCTTGCGGACATTATAATATTATTGATTTTCATCAACTGTGATGGTGAAGACAACATCTTCCTAGCAACAGAAATTACATAATGTGGGTTAAATGATGATCTAGATATACTGTACCTCAGTAGTCGAGTTGTAAAAAAAATTCAGGGGGGATGGTCAATTTTTTTCACCTTATTAAAAAAGGGGGGGTTGTGTAATTCATGTAAATTATATTATATAATTTATTATTATAAAATTATAAATATATATATTTTATTATTATTATGGAGCTTCTCCAATAGTACCAACTCAGCTGGGCTTTAATTGATTTGCCATCTTTATACAGCACTGTAGGGGGGGTCTGGGGGCACTCCCCCCCCAATTTTTTTTTTTTTTTTTTTAACACATAAATAAGGCATTCTGGTGTACTCTGAGGAGAAAATAAAGGGAAAAGACAACATTGCTTCAGATAAAACATTTTAAAAAAGCCCATTTCGTAGGCCTACTGACTAAGGTTCCTTTCATTGTAATGACAAGAATGGCTAAAGTGTATGAAAGTGAACTCAGAACTGGTCTAGTGTGGAGCTGTGGCTGGAGAGCAAAAATAAAACTCTGACCGAGAATAGTCACTCCTCGTGTTCATAGACGTTAGAAAAATGTAAACACACCAACGTCAGCGGGTCACTTGCAGCACCACGCTGGACCGGGCCGGTCCACTGACCCACCGGTGGTCTGCCCCTGCTGGCGCGAGTCACCACGATTGCAGAAACTTCTCCCCTTTTCCGTGATTCGGAACCGCTCGGAACGCTATCTATCGCTAGAGTTCAGATTGTCACCTTGGTTACCTGGCTGTTAACCAATAAAACACGGAGGAGGATTCTCGCTTCTACAACACTTCTCTCTGATTGGTCGTGGCGTCGTGCTTGTGTTGCATTCACTGTGACCGGGAAATTACAAAACTACCTTCTCAGTTAATGTGCGCTTCTGTTTCACTCCGTCTGAGAAAACATCCTGGACCTGGGCTATATAAGAAATGTTCGGGGCTAGAGCCGGGAATGCCCAGGCCAGGCGACAGCCTGAATATAATTATGGTTATGTCCAACATTTAATGTAAAAAGGGGATGGAGAGGGGGGATGGCATTTTTACAGGGGGGATGATTTTGATCGTTTTTATTTCAGGGGGGATGCCATCCCCCCTCAACTCGACTACTGCTGTACCTGATATCTACTGCCACTAGATGTTGCACCAGACAACAAATTCCAGGAATTTTCAAAGTTGGAAACTTTCCATGGGAATTAACGGGAATATATGGGAATAAACGGGAAGAAATCAGAAATCTACAAAATTGAAGGTTGGCCCTTAACAGGGAAATATAGTTGGGGAAAATATATTGTAGCATAATCTTGGCTAAAACAACCAGATTTAATGCAAGCACACTTATTTATCTATGCTATTCCTCAATCACATGCACACAGCTTGCACAGATGATTTCTTGAACCCTGGAGGCCACACTTTTGGGGGTCATTTTACTTTTTGATTGGGTGGAATGGGAGAGTCATATTTTACTAAACATTCATGTTTTTGTTGTTCAGTAAAATAATTGATTGTTCATACAAGAATTAAAACTTGATAAGTTCTACTCACAAATAAATCTGTTGAATTGTATTATTTTGCATGGATGTCTGCTTATGACAAAACAAAATATTTACATGTACAGTATGTTCGGATGTGATACAGTTTGTTTAAATTACCCATAATTCCCATGGAAAGTTTCCAATTTGGAATATTTCCAAAATTCCCCAGCTTAACTTCCCATGGAAAGTTTCTGGAAAGTTTCTGCCCCTTTGCAACCCGTCCAGACCACAAGCATCTGTGTGACATACTGTGTAGTCTTGTTAATTTTGTGTTCACTTCCTGTTTTATTTTGGAATGATCCTTGTGTATTTTGTTGAAAGTTACTTCCTGTTGTTCCCCACCAGTTTTTTCCTCACACACCTGTGTCTTGTTAGTGATTAGTTTTGACCTATCTATTCCCTGTGTTTCCAGGTGTCCTCTGCCAGATTATCACCGTAGCCATAGTGTTCACATGCTCTCCAGCCTTTGTTCCTTCCTGTCTGCCTGCCTGGTTTTTGACTCTGCCTGTATCCCCGGACTTAGATTTTTGTGCTTTCCCCCCTGATTGGATTTGGTTGCCTTCTCCGACTGCCTACCTGTGTTTGACTTTGGACTGGGCTAGTAAAAGTTTCCTCTTTGCAAATCATTCAAGTGTCTCCTGGGTTTTTCCTTCTGCACCTTAGTCAAAGAGTTTTACAATCTGAGTGTGATGGTCACAGCCACACATGGTTATATCTGCCCACACTCTCATTTCATTTAATCGTTCTTTAAGTTGATTTGTTTCCAGTTAAACAAATAATTTGCAGCATTGGTTTTTGTAATCGTTTATTTTGTTTAATCTTACATCATTTGGAGTGCACCCATCAACACTGTATGATTTAAACATTGTGTTAATTATTGTTTCTTCTTTTTGAGTTACCTGGCTGGAGGGTGGTGGCTCTCAGGGGAACAAAAGGCGTGGCCTAGGGCATGCAGCACCTTTATACAACCATCGGCTCAATGGGACCAAACCACCTGTTGTGGGGGGGGGGGGGGGGGGGGGGGGGGGGGGGGGGTTAGTTATTGGTGTTTGTATTAGTTTAGGGTGTTGCCTATTTTGTTCATTCCTTTGTTACATTTGGTTTACCTGAGTTAGTATATAAGATCATCCCCTTGTATCTCATTTAGGGAGGTCTGTTGTTTCAGTTGGTACTTTATGATTTGCCAGTTGATTTATAGTTATATTAAGGGCGCTTTCACACCTAATAGTCCGGACCAAGGTCCGGACTTAATTTTTTTTTTTGTTACATTGTTTCCATATAGTCCAGTAAAGTTCGCTTTCACACTGCTATTATGCCAGCGGACTAAAGGATCTACCGACGTCATGACGGATGAGCGTGCGTCTGACGTTAGCGCATAGAAAGTGCTCTGAAAAAAATAAAATAGAAGTAAAAAAAAAAATATATATATATATATATATATATATATATATATATATAGCCTACTGCTGCAAAGCACGCTGTGGTTTGTAATCGCGGTGCAGAAGAGTGAGTTTAGAGCTGATGAAAGGAGATAAAAAAGAGGGTTGTGCCGCGGCGACATGCTTTTATTGATCAGAGTGGCAGCGATCAGCTGTTTTGTGTAGTGGAGGGGAACACACACACACGCTATGCGCACACACGCGCGACCCTCCTGTCAGATGCGGCTGCATCTCTCCAGGTCACTTGTGTGTGTGAGAGAAATAAAAGCTCTGACTTGCTGGGGCAGATGTTGTTTGGTGTCACCCGCTGATAAATATCCGTCTTTTTCAGACTTTTTTCGGCGGAAAAAAAAAATATTCGGGTCAATATATAAAAAAAAATAGGCCAGCCTATATAAAAAAAAATGCATGTATCGTTTGGGGATTTATATTAAACACTCTACTGTTTAATTCCGTGTAAACGTTTACAAGTGTAGCCTACAATGACACACCCATCCCTCTGACCAAATCTGGATATAATATGATCTCCTCCTCTCCCCAAGTGTTGCCGCTGGTTGCCGCGGCTCCTCTTTCCTTTTTTTCTGTTTATTTACTTTTTCGGTACGAGCGCATCTGACGTTATTTCCTGTATTTGGTCTGATAGTTCGAACCTTCCAAAAAAATGCTTTCACACTACGCAGCAGCGGACCTTGGTCCGGGATAGTCCGGACCGAGACCACCTCCTGAGGCTGGACCAAAGACTCGGTCTTTAGTCCGGACCGTGGTCTGGGGGAGCTTTCACACCTGTCAATTTGATCCGAACTATCTGGAAAGTCCGAAAGTCCGGACCAAACGAGGTAGGTGTGAAAGCCCCCTAAGTTGACCTCTTTTAGGGGCCCAAGCAGGCCCGGCTCTAGCCATTTTGGTGCCCTAGGCGAGATTACTCCCAGGCGCCCCCCCCCCCCCAACAATGATCAATAATGATTATAATGATAACGTAGCAGTGTATCTGTATGTCCCCTCTGACCCCGAGATACACAACTTGCACAACAATCAGTAAAATGTCATTAAGTAAATCCTGGGTGAAGACATGAAAAAAATTAGTCTACAGTCATGAGAATAACCTGTTGTGATGCTTGAAATGGGTATACGAAAGTCTTAGCTTCACAAAAGCAGTGGAATATACTGTATGAATAAAAGCTAATAGATACGTGTGGAAAACAAGTTAAAATTAAATTTCGTGAAATTGCTTTTTGAGCATAAATGTTATCTGTCATTCTATTTTCACCAAATGTCTCAAATGTAAAATAAAAGAAGCTAAATATTGACTTAACATTACATTTCAAACTTCATGAGATGTGTGTAGCCCTAAATGAGAAATTGGCTTTTTTTCTCCAAACAAAATATCAACTAAACAGACAAAAAACACAACATTTACAATATTTAACCTATATAATGTACCCTATAGCCTATATGTCACTGTGGTGCTGTTTAAGAGGTAAAAAATAAAAAATGGTTTGAGAGCTCAGCAGGTCTGTATACAGAGCTGGAGCTGTGGCCCTGCTGTCTAAGCAGGCTGAAGTCTCAACTCTCTCTTCTTTTTTCAATATCTTCCTCATCAAATGAGTCAGAACTTTCAGCCTCTATAGCACCGTCATCCTCCTCACTGCTTCTCTCTCTCTCCTATCGATTCTGCGGATTCGAAGCGTTTCACAGCTGTTCTTTTGATTGACAAGTCGTCAAGGGCGGCGTAAAATGACCGAAATATAAACAAAAACATATCGAGACGATCGCGCAAACGAGCCGGCATTTGTGCCGACTTTGAGGATTAATGCAACCAAGTATCCACACATCTAATTAAAAATGTGGCGTTTCTAACAAGAAAACGGCTTGAAAGCATTCCCACTGCAGACAGGTACCTCTGCGTGTGTGACTGCAGGGAGAGCGGAGGGCAGTACCAATGGGCATGTGGGGGAGAGAGGGGGGGCGACTTAGTAAGTAATGTTGTAACATATTAAATTATTACTTTTTAATAGGTATTGCTTTGCATTTAAATTAACGTGGGGTTATTTTTTGTATTAAGAAATAATAGTACCTAAAAATAGTGAAAGTTACACTTTTTTTTCTTTCCCATTTGTGGCGCTGGCGCCCCCTGGATGGACGGCGCCCTTAGCATTTGCCTATACGGCCTATGCCACGGGCCGGCCCTGGGCCCAAGTCCTGAGTTGTAAGTTTGATTTTGTTGCTTTTTTGGGTAAAATAAAACCCACTTTGCTTTGAAATTGTACCTGTGTCCCGGTCCTTACTGCTTGGTCCCTGACACTGAGGCAAAAGCATTTTGTTGCCAGCATCAGGCTAACAGAGAGGACAGGTCTGAATGAACAGACAAAAACACACAGCTCTGGTGGAAAATCAAGATCCTTTTGTGGCACCAAGCAGGGAGCAAAATCTGTATGTCATGTCTGCACAGAGGAGAGAAATATACATCACACAACACATACAGAATACACATCCTACAAATAACAGTGTGTGTGTGTGTGTGTGTGTGTGATTGCTTCCTGACAGCAGCAATATGACAGAGAAAACAAACCACCTCCTCAGCTGCTGCCTCTCCCCCCAGCTGGTCCCCGCTCTCCGTCTTTTCCTGTGCGGCAGATTGACGCAGTCTGTTGCCTCGGTCTCAGTTTGCCACCCATCAGCACAAGCCCTGTTGAAAACGTGGACTCGTTAGCCGAGGCTTTATTTCGGGAAAACCAATTACAGCACGACATGCTGCCGCCGCTGCTGGAGCAAACACCACAGATCTGCACAACGTTGCATACACAGCAGAGCGCTTCTTCCTACTCTGCTGTACATGTGTCAGAGATCATGATGAACTAAAACTGGTACAGCAGCTCGCACTTAGGAAAATATCACTTTAAATTGCTTTGTTTACGACACTGTGCAAACCCGCCTGCACAGTGTGGTGGCGAACCCAGATGCCTCAGGCTAAGCCATTTTATACACTTCCAAATAATAACAGCTGAGCAGTGGTTGCAGTTTACAGCATTTACATTTACATAATTATGGACATTTCTAGTACTGTTTCAATAGCATTTTTTTTCCAGTCTAATACTGTATGTCCAATATCATTATTTCTATTTGAAAAATGTCCTGTGCTGAATGGTTATTTCCCCTGCTCTGTGGCTTATATATAAGGTCAATTAAAAAAATCCACGTGGAAATACAATTTGGGTAAAAACTAATCACAACAGGTGTATTTATTAAAAAGTCTTTCATTTACAATAGCTGTAGTTCATCAATTAATGAATGAATAGTGAATAACAAATTGTGCTACACTGGCAACTGCGGTACTTTGTCAGGCTAAAAATATATTTACAAGGTAGATGTAAAAAAAAAAATTAATAGATCGATAAAACCCTTAATTTTATGTGATATGCGATTGTGTTTCGGTAGTGACAAATTTTGGGAGAGGAAAAATATTCCAAAACTGTCTGAAAATACAAAATGAGAATTATAGCTGCTGCGCAGCGATGGGTCGGGTCCGGGCTACTTTTGGGCAAATTTAGGCAATTCTGAGCAACAAACAGGAGAATAGGAAGACAAGACAGTTGTCCTTATAATGTCCAATTTGCATCAGTTGAGGATTGAACCCACAACCTCTGGAACCAAAGACCATTGTCTATCACACTGAGCTAATTGACAAGTGGCAGTTAAACAGTGGCTTCACAAATTGAGTAAGCCATTCACTGTCGTGTAGGCAGAAAAAGAAAAATCAGTTTTTGAGGTAAAATAATGATATGTATTAGTCAAACATCTACTATGAGTCTAAGATGTTAGGAGCCTTTGCACATGGTCCAGTCCAAGCTATTTGGATTTTTAAATTTAGAAGCTTGCTGTGATGCCACCATTAGGACAATTGTCTTGTGTTTCGTGTTGAGGACATCTGACATTTAGATCTGTCATCATCATCATCACCCTTGCTGGGTCTCAAACTCACAATCTCTGACACCAAGAACCAGCTCCTAACTCGCTGAGCTAATTGGCTGGTAGTGAGAGCTGCTGTGTAGCTTCATTTATCCACTCAGGTGAGTCAGTGCCCGGGCAGCTGTTGTGATGAAATGGTCAATAATTCTGTTATCTAAACAAAAATCTGATAATACATAAATTGCATCTTGACAGCATGGAAATGTTGGGGATTTGTTTTTAATGATAAGTGTTTTGCTTCATAAGAGAAAATATGATGTTTATAAATTCCAGTCTCACATTGACTGCAGTTGTTCCCATGAGAGCAGAATGTTCTCAAAAATTCAGTTTTTGAGATAAAATTCTGATATTTGCCAAACTTCATCAACCATGACTCCAGAATATTCTCTTTTTTTTCAGGAAGATTGAAAATGTATTTATCAAGAATTTGATGGTATATGTTTACAGTAGTGTTTACAGTCAAACGTTTTCATGCACTGTAGGCTCAATTTTTGCTTAATCAAAAAATCCGAGAAACAAGTTTTGTGGAGGACGGTCTGGAGATGCTCTGTAGCAAGTTTGGTGTCAATTGAGCAAAAATTGTGGGAGGAGATACATTTTAAAAGTTTTACAGTTATTGAAAAAAACAGAGTGATGGACTTCATAATTTGTAATAAGTTTAAGTGGACAAAAGTTTCAGCAGTATTGAGGCTACATTGTGGTGAAGTTTCAACACTGTAGCATCTACCGTTGGTTTGGTAGGAATTTTTAAAGTTTTTAAATTTAAACGCTTATTGTGCCCCCCCCCCCCCCAAGGAGGGGGGGGCACATGTCCTTGGAGTTGAGTGAATCTGGCATGGGGTTGGATGTTTCTGTGAAGTTTGGTGAGTTTTCACCCATGGGAAGTATGACTTCCTTGGAAGAAGAAGAAGAAGAGGAAGAAGAAGAAGAAGAAGATTATAGCTGCTGCGCAGCGATGGGCCGGGTCCGGGCTAATTTTGGCAAATTCTGAGCAACAAACAGGAGAACAGGAAGACAGGACGGTTGACCTTATAATGTTCAATTTGCATCAGTTGATGAATGAACCCACAACCTCTGGAACCAAAGACCGTTGTCTATCACACTGAGCTAATTGACAAGTGGCAGTTTAACAGTGGCTTCACAAATTGAGTAAGCCATTCACTGTCGCGCAGGCAGATTTGAAACCACAGTAAAAAGAAAAATCAGTTTTTGAGGTAAAATAATGATATGTATTAGTCAAACATCTACTATGAATCTAAGATGTTAGGAGCCTTCGCACATGGTCCAGTCCAAGCTATTTGGATTTTTAAATTTAGAGGCTTGCTGTGATGCCACCATTAGGACAATTGTCACAGGACATCTGACATTTTGATCTGTTATCATCATCATCACCCTTGCTGGGTCTCGAACTCACAACCTCTGACACCAAGAACCAGGTCCTAACTCGCTGAGCTAATTGGCTGGTAGTAAGACCTGCTGTGTAGCTTCATTTATCCACTCAGGTGAGCCAGTGCCCGGGCAGCTGTTGTGATGAAATGGTCAAAATGTCAATAATTCAGTCATCTAAACAAAAATCTGATAATACATAAATTGCATCTTGACAGCATGGAAATGTTGGTGATTTGTTTTTAATGATAAGTGTTTTGCTTCATAAGAGAAAATATGATGTTTATAAATTCCAGTCTCACATTGACTGCAGTTGTTCCCATGAGAGCAGAATGTTCTCAAAAATTCAGTTTTTGAGATAAAATTCTGATATTTGCCAAACTTCATCAACCATGACTCCAGAATATTCTCTTTTTTTTTCAGGAAGATTGAAAATGTATTTATCAAGAATTTGATGGTATATGTTTACAGTACTGTTTACAGTCAAACGTTTTCATGCACTGTAGGCTCAATTTTTGCTTAATCAAAAAATCCGAGAAACAAGTTTTGTGGAGGACGGGCTGGAGATGCTCTGTAGCAAGTTTGGTGACAATTGAGCAAAAATTGTGGGAGGAGATACATTTTAAAAGTTTTACAGTTATTGAAAAAAACAAGAGTGATGGACTTCATAATTTGTAATAAGTTTAAGTGGACAAAAGTTTCAGCAGTATTGAGGCTACATTGTGGTGAAGTTTCAACACTGTAGCATCTACCGTTGGTTTGGTAGGAATTTTTAAAGTTTTTAAATTTAAACGCTTATTGTGCCCCCCCCCCAAGGAGGGGGGGGCACATGTCCTTGGAGTTGAGTGAATCTGGCATGGGACTGGACCTTTGTGCAAAGTTTGGTGAGTTTTCGCCCATGGGAAGTATGACTTCCTTGGAAGAAGAAAGAAAGAAAGAAAGAAGAAGAAGAAGAATTCCTAGGAATACAATAGTGTCCCGGCAGCTTAGCTGCCCGGACCCTAAAGAAGAAGAATTCCTAGGAATACAATAGTGTCCTGTCAGCTGCGCTGCCCGGACCCTAAAGAAAGAAGAAGAAGAAGAATTCCTAGGAATACAATAGTGTCCTATCAGCTGCGCTGCCCGGACCCTAAAGAAGAAGAAGAATACAATAGTGTCCTGGCAGCTGCGCTGCCCGGACCCTAATTAACTGTACAACTACTAGAAATGTGGGGAAAGACACATTTATTTCAAGATGTTTCCAACTCTGACTTTGCACCAATTTTGTAGAATGGCCCATATAGGCTAGAATCACATTAACTCATTGGCTGCCAGCCATTTTCAGAGCAGAGAGCCCCATACTGCCAGCCATTTTAGAGCATTTTGAACGATCTTAGACCCACAGAATATTGTGTTATATGTATGTATGTAAACACCGAAACTACCAAGAGAAAGAGTAGACTCTTCGTTCAATAGGAAAAAAAAGTTTGTTTCTACCTTTTTCCGTTCTTTTGTAAACAGCAGTAGAACATAGGCTGGTTTCGTCAAAAACACCAGTTTTTGACCAAAACACTGAGAAAATAAGCTTTTTGTGGAAAGAAACGTGTCAAGCAGAACAGTGACTTTGACGTTGATATTTTTTGCTTTAGTGACACCTCACACATCTGAACAGTGTTCTCCTTCTATAAAACAACAAAAACAACACAGAGAAAGGACTTTTGATGGCAAAATAATAATTTATTTACAAATATCAGTAAAAATATTATAAAAAATATATAAAAACTTTTTTGTACGTTTGTAGCTGTCACATGACCTCTGCCCCATGGTCGACCACTGCTTGATCCACGACCTGTAAATTATAGAAATATATATAATTACCATAAAAATACATCTCTTATAGTTGTAGTCAAGTGTGATGTGGAGTTTTTTTTTTTTAAGCTTTCCGCCGGCGATCAAAGCGATCCGCCCTTCTAGCAGTAAAAGTTAGCTCGCTAGCAAGTTAGTTTATTTAATTTTTTTTTACCATTGATGTATTATATTATTACCTTCATGTCTTTCTGGAGCGTGGGGACGAGTCTCTGCTGCTCCTGGTTGATCCGGACGGAGCCGCTCATCTGACGAATCCGGGTCACCGAGCCGTCAGCTGCTGACTCTCTCACCGGCCGCTCGGCCCGGCTTGATCGCCGGTGTCCAGCGTCGGTGTCGGTCGTCGGTGTCTTTTTCAATGATCTCCGTCGTTTTCTCACGATCGCGACCCTCTTCCTCTCCGAACTACCGCGACACATACGGTACATAATGTGCCAACGTGCGGAACACATAGGCTCCGATAAGTTTCTTATACAGTAGGAGCCACATAGAAATTCCCCTGCCATGCTGCTGCCATGCTGTTCCCATGCTGTTCCCATGAGAGTTCCAGCAGAGCTCCAGCAAAGTCCCAGCAGCTGGAGTGACCCCCTCCTTTTCCTGGGTGTGACTAGTTTTTACTGGAACTCCACCCATTCAATGAAATACATGACATGACCAGGAGATGGCGCTTCTCTCACAGAACAGTACATATCGCCAGAGGCGGCAATTAAAGTGCCGCCCGCTGGTGGTGAGTGGAAATTCACATAATTCATAGAACCACGAGTACATGTTTGATTTAAGAAGTGAAATTATAACAGACCTAGCTACTGGAGATGCGCTGGCCACTGTTTTATCTGGAAATAAATTGTTGTAGCTAATAATACCTACTGTCAATTTTTTTTATCACAATTTATTTACTGTGACTCTACATTTAAATAGGAAAAAACTAAGGGAGTGATGAAAGCCTTTTTAAGATGTTTGCAGTTGCAGGTATTCAGTGCATGCCTTCGACCAGGGAATTAGCATTATCATTGCTCAATCTTTTGTTTGCCCTAATGGGCCACCTATTGGTCACCCATTGTCACACAAATCGCACAGAGCCTGCAATGGAGCTGGCTGTTCAACTTTGAAGGAGGACCGGGGGAGGGGAGGTTATGTTGGAAGGCTAGCTGGACCAGACTCTCTCCTGAGCAACAACACACCCCAAACCCCTGAACATTCACACCTGCTCCAGAGCATTACCATCTCCAAGCATCCCCCACTGCTTTGACTATGAATTGATTAGAAAATGAGCAGGTATTTCCTTAGAAGGTCCTGCTTTAAACATTTTTATTTTCATGATTATCTTACATTATTATCTATCTTACAAAAAATGTTGTAATTTTGCAACAGTGCTTCATGTCAGAGGTTAGGAAAGGCAAAGTCAAACAGGATTGCAGATGGTCTGAACATATGGAGTCAGTGCTGGAATTTCTTTAACTCTGTACTTCCTCTGGATTAAATTTATTAATTAAATGTATTGATTTTTCACTATAGTTTACTAGTTATAGCACTAGCCTATACTGTCAATCCCCCTATAAACCCCATTCCGATTTGATATCACAACTTCACAAAGTTGAAGACACCTGCTGCACCTAGTCTAATCTTTGTATGACTGAATTATTCTGCATAAGACCCTGACTAATACTCATAGTAATGCTGCATTAGCATCAAAACAAAGTAGGCTAAATAAAAAATGATCATACACTTAGTCTAAGAAAAAAAGTGGAAAAGTCAGGGGCCCACTTTAGTATTCTTTCAGGGGCCCCAGAATTCCTAGCAACGGCCCTGATTATCTGCTGCTTATTTCAAGTGGACCGGCGGATCAGCTGGTGTGCAGTGACCGCTGTATAGCCTATGATCTCTCTCTCTCTCTCCCTCTCTCGCCCTCTCTCCATCGCGCTGTACGTCTTCACAAGACACAGGTCGACGTGTGTGGGGTGAGATGGAAATAAGAGCAGAGCGCACCTTCGCTCTCATGTTGAGTTCATATTAAGACAGGTGCGTCAGTGCCAGTAGATCATCGCGGAATCGCGCGTCAGGCATTTGGCTCTCCTAATGGGAATGGCTGGTTTGACGTGACTTTATCATTAAAAGTAAAAAAAAAAAAAAAAAAAAAAAAAAAGAGAGAGAGAGAGCTGTCAACCACTAGACGCGTCAGGTCAGCATAGCGCAGGGGGAGGGATATTAGTATTGTGAGCAACATGCATTAATGCGCAGTAAAATAAATGTCGGCCTTAATAGTTTAATGAGTTGCCATAACGCAACTTGCACAGCCCTAATAAATACACAAATGTAGCCTGTGGTTCTGAGACGTGACGCGCTGTGGTCACTAGAAATGTATTTATTTATTTGCGGATCGGGGGTGAATGAGCAAGCCAGAGATGCACAGCAGATTTCATGGTTGCCGACTGGGGGCTTGTAAATAACTGTTTATATTACAGGTTTAACACAAACAAACAAAAAACATCCAGTAGCCTATGTTAAGTCTCAACTGTGCCATGACGAGGGCGCACGACGCACATGTGTTTTTTTTTTACCTCATAATTATTTCTCTTTCCTCTTGTTTGAATATAAGGGCGGTCACTTAGGGCCACACTTAAATTTTACACAAACAGTCTCATGCGTGTATATTCACGGACACGTTGGCATGTTGTTTATTTATTCGTTAGGGTTTATTTGCGCATAGTATGCTTCAGTGTTAACATTAAAACCACCACAAGGCAAACATTTACTAGAATGCAAATTCTGTAGACAGGTAAACTGCGAGTGATATACATTTTTATTTGTGCTCTGTCGGTGTTTATTTATCTTTGAAGCTACTTATAGATCGCCTGTTTTGGAGGCAATTGGGCTATAGCAATTCATCTGAGGGAAAAAAGAAAGGAGGAGGAAAAGTGATTGACAGATTAACTCGGGTCAAAATCACTGCTCCTCCCCGTGGACAAATGAGACACTGCAGCTGATTTTCACACGGGCTGCAGAGGGGCGTTAACAGTCGTGGCTGCGTTCGCTACGTCATCGCGGGGGATTAAATTATCACCACGGGCCAAGCGGGAGCCCGTCACGGAGCCGCCACGGACCCATCACGGTCCCGCAGAGGTCCCGACAGGGACCAGGGGGAACTTCTAGGTGGCTACATCTGTATCTCTTGTCATCTCGCTTCTTCTCATAATCAATGCTGATCTCTCATCCAAAGAGGGCACTGCTGCCACCTACAGGACAGCTACACGTCTTTACACTAGTTTACAAGCCTGATATTGATGGACAAGCTCCACCAGACCATCCTCCAGCCCCTCCCGTTGAAAAACGCAATTGACGTCTATCGACGTCAATGGCAGTGAACGGTTGTAATTAGATTGACGTCTATAGACGTCAATGGCAGCCAATGAGTTAATTATGTTCATTTTGTCTTCTTGTAGAAATAAGTTGTTTTTTTCTTGTTGTTCAGACAAAGAGTAGAAAGTGTTACCTGTTTACCTCTATACCAGCCTGCTCACTCTACACTGTCCTGCTCATTACACAGCTTACTGACTTCACTTTAGTGATCTGTTTCTGTTGCCTGAATTTGAGGGCAGAAAATTCTCCAGGGACTTTTCTGCCATTAGTCATGAATGAAGGGTTCTCTCCTCTCTCTTTCTATTTTTCTGCAGCAGTATGCTAATGGAGAGGTAACGACTGTCAGGGCCGATCAGAGCGACGTCCCTCGTAATGGTCTGTAATACAGACATAACAGGCCCGGTCATGACATTGAAGCCCAATCCAGCCTTTGTGCCTAAAGTGGTGGTCTCATGTTCTCTAATTAACTGTGTGGCGTTCACTGGTGAGCAGAGGCCTCGTGCACAGATAAGATGTTTCCTTACCTAACCCTCAGAGGGGAAAACCTGTCACAAAGCAGTGCTGATGACGGAGGCTGATGCTCTGAGTCAGCTGCCTTCTGCAGGTTTGCGTGTGCACTCCACTCGTGGTTCGGCCACATCCTGGGCCAATCAGGGAAGTTTGTGCTGTTGCGAGATGGTCCTCGTCACCTGTTGCGTGATGGTCCTCGTCACCTTTAATATGCTGGACGTCTCAGCTCCATGTGTGGATGTGGTCTTGGAGTCCGAACTGGCCTAACAGAAGCCACTGACTGTAACCACAGGGCCATGCCTTACTCTGATCTCACAACAGATCTACAGAGAAGTGCAGACTCCTGTGACTGACTGGCAGTGCTGTGATGTTCGTTTGATCGCTAATGAGTAGGGGAGACACGCCCCCTCATTTACATATAGTTGAGGAAATACAAAAATAGATAGGCTACATCCAGACTTAGGTAGAGTCTGGAGTTTTGTTCATTGCAGTTTGTAAACAAAAGATTCCAACTCGGCCCCTCGGCTCAACTGTGTAGATTCAAGATTCATTTATTTGCCATTTTATGTTTAAACATAATTGGAACGTTCTGTGGTGAGCCTCCTGCCCCTGACAGTTCAGTTGTCAGGACAAAGGAAAGGAATTTTGGGTACAACTTTTTTATTGACATACAAATGTTTATCATTACGAATACGAATGGTTAGAATCATGGACACATCTTTTTGGAAGTGGTCTTACTCCGTAACTAGCAGCCCTGAGCCTCCTACTCTGCTGCACGTAGCTTCACCTGAGCTCCGTCATTGGCTGGAGAGAAAACACCTCACATGACTCTGTCACTCTCCACCCAGAAACGTCCACGTGCACAACAAAATAAGCAAAAGGCCAAAATACAGGACTAGAAGCCCATAGGTGGTGATTAAGACGGATTTAATTTGTATAAGTCTAACATTTATTTTTGGGCAAAAAACTCCAGACCCAACCTTTAAATAAATATGGAAATACATATAAATATACACTACCGTTCAAAAGTTTGGGGTCGCCCAGACAATTTTGTGTTTTACGTGAAAAGCCACACTTTTATTTATCAAATGAGTTGAAAAATGAATTGAAAATATAGTCAAGGCATTGATAAGGTTAGAAATAATGATTTTTATTTGAAATAATAATTTTCTTCTTCAAACTTTGCTTTCATCAAAGAACGCTCCATTTGCAGCAATCACAGCTTTGCAGACCTTTGGCATTCTTGCTGTTAATTTATTGAGGTAATCAGGAGAAATTTCACCCCATGCTTCCAGAAGCCCTTCCCATAAACTGGATTGGCTTGTTGGGCACTTCTTGCGTACCATGCGGTCAAGCTGCTCCCACAACAGCTCAATGGGGTTGAGATCTGGTGACTGCGCTGGCCACTCCATTACAGATAGAATACCAGCTGCTTGCTTCTTCCCTAAATAGTTCTTGCATAATTTGGAGGTGTGCTTTGGGTCATTGTCCTGTTGTAGGATGAAATTGGCTCCAATTAAGCGCTGTCCACAGGGTATGGCATGGCGTTGCAAAATGGAGTGATAGCCTTCCTTATTCAAAATCCCTTTTACCTTGTGCAAATCTCCCACTTTACCTGCACCAAAGCAACCCCAGACCATCACATTACCTCCACCATGCTTGACAGATGGCGTCAGGCACTCTTCCAACATCTTTTCA
Source organism: Trachurus trachurus (assembly GCF_905171665.1). Taxonomy (NCBI): domain Eukaryota; kingdom Metazoa; phylum Chordata; class Actinopteri; order Carangiformes; family Carangidae; genus Trachurus; species Trachurus trachurus. The sequence goes on from NC_139905.1 coordinate 28,267,483, forward strand.
GTTGTTCTGCGTCTCACAAACGTTCTTCTGTGTGATCCAAACACCTCAAACTTCGATTCATCTGTCCATAACACTTTTTTCCAATCTTCCTCTGTCCAATGTCTGTGTTCTTTTGCCCACATTAATCGTTTCCTTTTATTGGCCACTCTCAGATATGGCTTTTTCTTGGCCACTCTGCCCTGAAGGCCAGCATCCCGGAGTCGCCTCTTCACTGTAGATGTGGATACTGGCATTTTGCAGGTACTATTTAATGAAGCTGCCAGTTGAGGACCTGTGAGGCGTCGATTTCTCAAACTAGAGACTCTGATGTACTTGTCTTCTTGTTTAGTTGTGCAGCGGGGCCTCCCACTTCTTCTTCTACTCTGGTTGGAGCCTGTTTGCGCTGTCCTCTGAAGGGAGTAGTACACACCGTTGTAGGATATCTTCAGTTTCTTGGCAATTTGTCGCATGGAATAGCCTTCATTTCTGAGAACAAGAATAGACTGTCGAGTTTCATGTGAAAGTTCTCTTTTTCTGGCCATTTGGAGAGTTAAATCAAACCTACAAATGTGATGCTCCAGATACTCAACTAGCTCAAAGGAAGGTCAGTTTTATAGCTTGCCTAACATAATTGCACAAGGTGTTTCTAATCATCCATTAGCCCTATAACACAATTAGCAAACACAATGGACCATTAGAGCCCTGGAGTGATGGTTGCTGGAAATGGGCCTCTATACGCCTATGTAGATATTGCATTAAAAACCAGACATTTGCAGCTGAAATAGTCATTTACCACATTAACAATGTATAGAGCGTGTTTCTGATTAGTTTAAAGTACAGTATTAGTTTAAAAACAGCACTTTTCTTTCAAAAATAAGGAAATTTCTAAGTGACCCCAAACTTTTGAACGGTAGTGTATATATAAAATAATGACATAAATATGCTTTTCATTTCAGCATCTGGGCTATACATTTATCATAGCATTTATGTTTTTATGTGTGTACCTATTTATGTATTCCTTAATTATTTCTCATAATGGCAGTTTTGGTCCTCCATAGGCGACTATTTTGTGTAAAGGTAATAAATGCTCAAAGTAGTAGGAGCAGTTTGTTTTTCTTTTCTGCTTTTAGGGTTAAAGATAGAAAAGTTTTCTCACCTGAGACAACAGTAGCCATGTTTCCATCCAAAGTGATTCGAATTACTGGGAAATGCGCATTAAAAGAAATCCGAATCGTGTGTGTTTCCATCTACGGACTTTGCACCCCCCCCCCCCCCCCCCCCCCCCCCCCCCCCCCCCCCCCCCCCCCCCCCCCGAGGGACTGACGGTCTGATTTGAACACATTAGCGCGATTTAGCGCATGTTTATTACCTTCATAACGCGACCTGTGTGTGTGTGTGTGTGTGTGTGTGAGAGAGAGAGAGAGAGAAAGAGAGAGAGAGAGAGAAGCGGCCGCCACAGACTTTATTAATGATAAACGCTGGATTCGCTGGTTGACAAGTTTGGTTTTTACTGAGGAGGAACTATGAAGAACTGTGCAGTAACATCATTATGAAGGTGTGTGGGGGCTTTTATTTTGCCGTGGCGGTGCAGAAACCCTGATGTTGTCTTGTGAGTGAACTGCAAACATGGGAGCAGATGGGGTGAAAGTGCGCTACGTCACACTTAATTCGCATACAGCTGTTTCCATCCCATTCGAATCAACCAAAACCCGGCCATAGCGAGCGTATTTCAGTTTGTGCGAATCAGGGGATTTTAATGCGAATCACGGCGTTTCCATCATCATTTTCCGATGCGATACATCTCGATGCGCATCTAAACAGCTGATGGAAACGCACCTAGTGACTCATGCCACAGTGCTAACTAGCTTTGGAACAGTAGCCATGTTTCCATCCAAAGTGATTCGAATTACTGGGAAATGCGCATTAAAAGAAATTCGAATCATGTGTGTTTCCATCTACGGACTTTGCACCCCCCCCCCCCCTCACGGCCGGACGGTCTGATTTGAACACATTAGCGCGATTTAGCGCATATGTTTATTACCGTCATAACGCGACTTGTGTGTGTGTGTGGGAGAGAGAGAGAGAGAGAGAGAGAGAGAGAGAGAGAGAGAGAGAGAGTTGCGCAGCCCCAGACTTTATTAATGATAAACGCTGGATTCGCTGGTTGATAAGTTTGGTTTTTACTGATGAAGAACTGTGCAGTAATCACATATGAAGGTGTGTGGGGGCTTTTATTTTGCCGTGGCGATGCGCCACAATTAATTAATTGTTGTGTGACAGCGGAAACCCTGATGTTGTCTTGTGAGTGAACTGCAAACACGGGAGCAGATGGGGTGAAAGTGCGCTACGTCACACTTGATTCGCATACAGCTGTTTCCATCCCATTCGAATCAACCAAAACCCGGCCATAGCGAGCGTATTTCATTTTGTGCGAATCAGGGGATTTTAATGCGAATCACGGCGTTTCCATCATCATTTTCCGATGCGATACATCTCGATGCGCATCTAAACAGCTGATGGAAACGCACCTAGTGTGTGATACGTGCAACTGGACTTTATCATAACTCTGGTGTTGAAAATAGAACCAATGTGACAACTTCCCTGTGTGACAAGCAGTGTATTACAGTATATTCTGCTTTTTACAGCACTGCAACTGTTTTAGATAATTTTTTTCCTTTACATGTACATGTTGCTTCTTACATCTATGGTCAATAACGACAACCAGAATTATGTTTGCATGTTGCAAGTTATTATCCTGATGTTGAAACTTGTCAAGCTATTAAAATGTAGCACTATATCATAACATATGCACAGTGTTCTTTTACTGTTGAGACACTGTAGCTACTTAAAGCAGAAGTGAGTGATCCGGTCGTTTTCGCTAATGCTGCGTTCCAGGCAGGCTTTTGAAATCGTAAATTACAGCTTCAAGTCACAACTTACGACTTTGTAGCGTTCCAGGCAACCCACTCGTGTTTTTCCGACCTGTTTTACCTGTGAAAGTCACTATAACGGCCACTCGTAACTTCCGACCGGTGAACTCGTACCAGATCGAACTGGTACCACTTCACGGTCGGAAAAATACGAGTTTCCTTGAACGCACCATAACAGTCCTCGTCGCTACGTCACCACATTCACGGCGTTCCTTGGCTGCACACACAGCCCTGCATGCCGTTCTCTCTCCTCATTGGATAAAAACTGTAGGATACGATAAATGTTTTCTCTTCGGCTCAGAGCAGAGCAGAGGGACTGAGAGACCCGTGTTTCAGTCCAAACACTCTATGTAAGTGATTGCTGTCGGAAGATATAACTATTTAAGACTTATATTAACACAAATATATCACTCACTTCTGCTTTAAGTGAACACTGCAATGCTATGGAGAAGAGCAAAATAATGAACTTGCTGTCATTTGCATTGACTTATTATAAGCAATATTCTAATGACAGTGAAAGAGCATACGTTGTTCCTTTGTGTTTAAAAATAAATAATTATGTGGTGCTTGTTTTAAATGTGTTTTCAACCAAACCATTTTTCTCTAGGCTATGCTATGCTCTAGGCTAAGGTTTTTTTTTTTTTTTTTTAGAAATTCACAAGACCTCTATTTACACCGTACAATGTTAACATGGGGGTAAAATTTGTATAGTTAACAAACAAATGAGAGTGTTCTCATTCAAGAAAAACTAGCTGCTTAATGTTGAGAAGTGTTAAATCCTAACACCAGAAAGAGTCAATATTACACTAAATTAGTTATTAGTAATACCACCCAAAATGCTGATTTTGCTGTGTATAGTTTTTCTTGAATTAAATAACCTAACTAGTATTTAATCATGTCTCCAATTCTCTATTCATTAAATTTAGAAGCTGCTTCTAAGATATGATTTTATAGTTGTAATTTCTCAAGTGGCATGTGTTCCCAATTCCAGCTTTTGTAAAAACAAAATTTGATGGATTTTTTTTCTGTGATAATAACTTACATTTTAAGCTGTGGATGCTGGATTTATATGAGCAAATGTGCTGAATGTTTGCCAAGTTCCCCTCTCTGTCTCTCTCCCTCTCAGGTCAATGAGTCCTCCCTGCCATTGTTCCAGCCACCCTAACCCCCATTTTTTTTAGAGTCACTCTTTTATTTTTAACTGTAATTGCTGAGCCCTCAACTCTGCCTGGAACACAGCATTCTCGCAGGTAGATAATGAGAACATGATGATGCTTTCAAAAGGCCACATGTTCAGCCTTAAAATATCATAGTGTCAGTTTGAGGTACACTGATGTATTCACTGTTAGCACTGAGATGACGCCAGCTATTAGTGTCAGAGAGGCAGCATCAAAGTCTTGTACAGATGTAAAACGCATCCAAGTGGGAGGAGTAAAAAAAAAAAAAAAAGGTTCAACAATAGATAGAAAAGATGAAAAAGGGAAACGTTCTTTGTGTTGACTACAGCTTCATGTGCCTCACACATCTGAATACCTACAGACTCTGAGTCAGCAGCACTGTTACCTGCAGCAGAGTCTGTGTTCTTTATTCAGCTCCATGCACATTTCATATTGTCATCACAATATTGACCCATGTTATCGCGTATTGCAGATTTTCCTCACACTGTGCAAAGCATATTTTCTCCTCACATTGTTTGAGGGGTTAAAGGGAAAGTTCAGCTTTTTTGAAGTGGGTTTGTATGGGCTATAAATGCCCACTGAGTATACACTAGATGCAGTAGAAAGGTCTCTGGGATGATTAATCAGCGTATTTTCGCCGCCTACGGGAAGTCCTGTCTCAAAATAATACACCAGTTCAAGAGTATGATATAAAGTAAAAATGTACACAGCATCAGCTGGTCGGAAGAAAAGTTATCTGGAACTAACCAACTAACTCAGTAGCCTGCCTGTGTGGAGGAGTATTGAGGAGTACTGAGTGAGTTGGTTAGTTCCAGATAAACAAACTTTTTTCCAAACAGTTGATACATTGTAATTTTTTTAACTTTAGATCCTACTTTAAAGTAAATATTTACTGTGGCACCAGGGCCGTTGCTAGGAATTCTGGGCCCCCTTAAAGAATACTAAAGTGGGCCCCTCCCCCCTAACTTTTCCAGTTTTTTTTTTCTTAGACTACGTATGTATTATCATTTTTTATTTAGCCTACTTTGTTTTGATGCTAATGCAGCATTACTATGAGTAAGTCAGGGTCTTATGCAGAATAATTCAGTCATACAAAGATTAGACTACTGGGGTTTTTTGTGGGCCCCATTGGGCGCTGGGCCCCTAGAATTATCATCACCTTTCTCCCCTATACAACGGCCCTGTGTGGCACTATGAGCAGTCATGGAAATAATGGCGATGTAAAACAGCACCACTTTTTTCAGTAACGAGTAATCAAAAAAGTTACATTTCCCCCCATTATAACTCCATTACTGTTACAATAAACTGCGCCGTTACTCGCTCTTACTTTATTCTAGAGATCCCGTCACACAATAAAACACCCGTTAAAGTGTGCATTATGACTTTTTTTCAGTCCATCAATAAGTCGGAAAAAAAGCAGCCTGGAACTAATCAACTCACTCAGTATCGCACACAGTAGTTTTTTTTTTGGTAATTAGTTACTTTTATTATGTAGTTATTCGGTTACTAACTCTTTTGGGAAAGTAACTAGTAATTATAACTAATTACTTTTTAAAAGAAATGTGCCCAACACTGGCTGTGAACCCCTTCAACGTAGCCTGATAGCTTCCCGGTTTCTCCTCCACGCTACCACCACCACAGTGTTTGTAGCGGTTGCCACTGTTCACTGTGCCCGGAAGAACCAAATAGGATAGACAACGTTTCACCAATGGCCCTTCTGAAACCACACACACACACACACACCCTAGCATCATGGCAGTGAATTGCACAGCGATGCGTTCCCTCGATGCAGAACTTCAAAAGGTGCACAATGGCGTCAAGGCACCGGCGTGCTTACGGCTTGGAGTCGATGCAGAAGCATGAACCAGGCATTATATATTAAAATTTCTTTGACATCACACCATAATCATAGTGTCACAATGGATAAACGCAAGAATTGTCATATCTTCGTACAAATGAACACAGTAACATGGTGTAGCATGCTGGTGGTTTCCATGGCGTTGCTACGTAGCTATTAGACCTCTGGCTGGTATTCGTTTTAGTTGGAAATGGTGTTCATTTGTAAGAGCACAAGCACTGACCATGTCATAAATCAGGTGTAATACACAAATTAGATTGTGAACTACATTTTCTTGCATTACCTCAAGGTTGTTGAGTAGATAGTGTGTTTGGCCTATTTCCCAGAGCTGATTGGGTGTTCAGGTGATCCTTCTGATGGTAAGGGATGATTGTCTCATACTGTACATCCCTGAAAGTGTCTGTTTCTGCAGACGTGGCAAAAACAACAACAACAAAAAAAAAAACATGAGGACAGATGGAGACTGGTGCTGATGTCCAGCTGGTTTTCTTCTTCCAGGATTTGAAGAATGTCATAAAACAGCCAGGTGCCTTCACTGCTTCCAATTCCTAGAAAAAAAGAAAAAAAAATTGGCATAAATTGCCAAGGGTGTGGATGACAGATATATAGCTGATGGAGAGCAGGGCATAGAGAGGCATAAACTATGAAATGGCTGTGATCAGGATCAGTTTTAGTCAAATGTTTTTATCAGGATTATTTTATTCAATATACTGATTGTGAAAGGAGTTTTTCCTTGTGGGGAAACATCCAGTGCATCATTAGGTCATCTCAGGACTGAGGGCTGGGCATTTGTAGTATGATCCTGACAGAAACCTAATATAAAACATTGGATACACTAACATATTTGCCACATAATGGGATATATTAGCCCCTTAGATATATTGACGTAAGTTTACAACACATGTAAAAAAAAAAAAAGTTATACATGTCTATGTGATGAATATACTTCAAAGATGTGGGGATATGCGTTCTATGTAAAAGTATTTGTTCAAATGTGTCATGACTTTATATTTAATCTGTATGACAGTGTGCTGAATTGTGTGCACTTATTAATATTTCTTTGTGTTGATTGTAGATTGGGAATTGTCAGCAGTAAGAGAAAATTAGGGGTGTGTGATACTGCAAAAAGCTGGAATCGATCCAACACCAAGTAAATACAGGGCCAGTATCCTGATACCAATACCAATACTTCATTCTTTTAAAAGCAGCTTATGTGATGGAAGAGGGGTGTGTCATGATGATATGGGAGCTGAATGAGGCATCAATAGGATAAATCTGAATACATTTTCATCACCACTAAATTATTATTGACTTTTTTTGCTGCACACTTAAAGGAGAATTCCGGTCAAATATCTATGTTACATGACTCGAATCTTTACGAGACACCACTGAACTCATATAGTGTACAGTATAAACAGTATAAACTTTAACTCTAACTCTGAAACATCCTGGAAAGACATTACCACTGCGATCGGATAGTAATGTCTTTCCAGGACGTTTTTGACCCCTAAAACGATTTAGGGGTCAAAAATGACCGTAATTCTCCTTTAACCTGACAGTTGCTAACAACTTTCTGGCATATATTTCACTGACATTTGTTTATTTATTGTTTGCTTGTTTGTATAACCCTGTGTTTTAAATGTAAAGCACTAATTTTAATATTGATAGGTTCTACAGAAATAAAGTTATTATATTATTATGTTATATTTGTTCAGTTTTACACTGTCTGATATCATGTTATCATGCTATCACTTTTGAACAAATACTGATGCCTTTTAACACGTTTCCAGCACCTTCATCTGTCCTTTACGTATATAAGGTGGGGATGTCACACTCTCTGTAACCAATAAGCAGTTTAAACAGGGACACGCACAGACTGGATGGAAAGATTAATCAAAGATAACATTATGCAGCACTTTTAAAAGAGAGTTAAAAGGTTCTCGGGAGAGAATTAAATCACACAATGTAACAGCAGGGGGGAACGGGTGGGGTTCAAACACTTGGGAGAATATTGCAGCATAATTTTTAAAAAGGAAGTGGGAGGAGAAGCACAGAGCTCATTCCACTGAAAACAGAATCATGTTTATGTATTTGAAATGCATTTACATAGTTTCAAGTGATTTACAGCAACTACATTCACATAGATGTTAGTTTAAATGTAACTAAATTAAAGGGGGGATCCACCAGTACAGAAGCTTCTATTTTTCATTAGTTTAGAATGCAACACATTTTTCCATTATGCATGATTTCATTGGGAATTGGGACTGTGAAGTCAAAACATAATGTTCCACAGTGTCAAGCCTCAGTCTTTGAGGAGGGCAAGTTGATCTCGTACAACCTTCTGTTACTGCCATCCATCCATCCACCCATCCATCCATCCACCCATCCATCCATCCATCCATCCATCCATCCATCCATCCATCCATCCATCTGTCCGCTCTTTAAAAAAAGATGCATGTAGCCTTTGTGACATCACCTACAGGTTTTGGAAGAGTGGTTTTGAAGCACAGAGTGAACTGCTCCACTATTGCCATCTTGCCAGTGTCATGACTCTACCCCTAACTCAAAACTACCGTACTTTTTGGACTATAAGCCACTACTTTTTTCGCCCGTCCCGGTGTCCCAGCTCTCGTCTCTGCACACCGCAACACAAACGAGCTCCGTAACCTGTAATCTTTTGTTTATGACTGGTTAAGACTACACAAACACACACGCCGTAACATCGTATATGTTATGTAACATTATCCACCACTCCATTTATTGATTTTTCACCAGCTTCGTTGTAAACAAATGCACATGGGCGAGAGGAGCGTAACCAAAACAGCGGAAAAGCGAGCGGACTTGCACAGTTCCCTACTGTCTTTCTGTGTAAATATCTCATGTTACAACATGAAAACCTATGTATTTTCTTTTAAAATTTAGCTGGTGCAGCTTATACTCAGGTGCACTCTATAGCAGGCGCGGCGTTATGGGCAGGGCCGTAGCCAGGATTTTTGAAATACCGAGGTCATTTAGTCGTGGTGTGCGGGGGGGGGGGGGGGGATTGGGGTGCGGCTGTCAGAAATTTGGGGCAATTTTATATTAAAAGGCTTCAATCTGGTGCACTTTGACAGATAAAAACTACACACATCATATTAGATTAATCCCATTTTTATGATATTATCATCACTAGTGATCATCCAGAGAAGACCCAACTTCACTGAATTCTGATGAGAACTCACCATCTATTACAAACAGGAGACTAGCTCCTCACACTCGTAGCAGCCACAGAGTAGCAAAAATATTATATTATAAAGTTTAATTCCAGCTCGAAAAAAAAGTCTGAAATGCAATGTGAAGGCCCTGGTTGTTAACATAAAGATGAACAGGTTTATAGGGTGAAGTGTGCACTCTTTTTTACCATAGCTATAGCTTACTATTTTTGGGGTGACTTCCTTCTGAAGCGTCAGCTGTGTTCCTCACTTTGAAACAGGCCCAGGAAGTTTGTTTGCTTTTCCTTATAGTTAGCACAAACATACACCTGACTGCTCCTTTTTGAAGCAAATTTTGTTTTGTGTTATAATTGGTTATTCACGTTGTTTAGCTATGTAGTATTTCACATTTCTATGCATATTTTTTATTTGTAAAATATTGGTGTCAAACTTAATTTCAGTTGTATGGTCTTCTTTGAATGGGAAAATATGAAGAGGTCTAGGTGAAATCAAAATGAGCCAAAAACAGTTGTATTTGGATGGAGTGAATATTATGACACAGGCTATTAGTGAAATATAATTAGTTTTCCAAAGGTCAAATTCCACCTGGACATCTCTGATAATAGCTTACTGTAAAACAGCTGCAAAATTGCTCAAGTTCATTTTTTTTAGCATCTACTTTTACACAGTTAGCCTACACATTACTTATTAATTTGCCTGATATCCCATGATTCAAAGGTAGATTTTACTCTAATGTGATTTTTGTTTTGTTTTTTACTAGGCAGAGATGAAAAATTTACATTTTCTACTGTACTCCAGACATGTCTGTAGTAATCTCACAGGTCTTAGCTTTCTTTAAATAAATAAATAAAAAAGACTGAAATAAAACTAGGCTAATGGTTGCCTAAAAATTGTACACCGTATGCTCTTTGTGAAATTGTTTCTAAAAATCTTTGGACAGATTTAACAGTCTTTGCTGTTTGTGAAATTTTGTGCTAGTGCACCACATATGCTCACATCTTGTGCATCTCCTGGGGGCTAAGCCCCCCCTGTCCTTAAAACTTAGTGACGCCCCTGTCTGTAAACATAAAATGTATCGTGTCACTGTGCTTTTCACATAATGTTGATGGAAGAATGGACAGTGCAGTAGATGCCCCCGTATCTGCAGGAAAGAGGTCTCTCTCCCCCACTTACTGTAGCTCACCTAGTGCATAGTGCAGGACACAGACAGTAAACGGCGCTGAATTGACGCTATTAAACAGCTGTTTTCTCCGCATACATGAGGTCCCGTCCCGAAATAATACAGCGCTTCAAGTGCACGTATGTACGAAACTTTTACAGTGTAACAACTGGTTGGAAAAAGCAGTTTATCTAGAGCCAACCGACTCACTCAGTAGCCTTCTCCTCCATGCACGCAGGCTCCGCGACGCGCTGTATCACTCGCTTTTTCCGCATGAATCGCCCTTTTTCCGCAACCAGTAAACAAACACCAGCGTACGTGAGGGCGTCAATAAACAAGAGCATTATAGGAGTCACTCAGTCACCTTCCATCTGTCCTCCCTAATAGGCTACTTTCACCGCACTTTTTTTTTTTATTTTTTATTTCATTCATTAGGCCGAAAAAAATACCGAGGTCATGACCTCGGTGTCCTCAATGGTAGCTACGGCCTTGGTTATGGGTGGGCCTAACGGGCCTGGGCCCACCCACTTGTACAACTGGCCCATCCAAAATGACAGGGTGAACATAACTTTAGTTAATCTAAGGTTTAATTATTTATTTATTTTTATTTCAGATAACTTAACCACAGGTTTAAATGTGTCAGCATTTGGTGATTCTCATTTAAGCAATATCACACGAGAGGGAGTGCTGTTGTACTGTATATCAGCACGGGTGTGATTCGCGGCCGAGTGCCGTAGATAATCACACGCAGGGAGGCAGAGGGCAGCAGGCTACGCTGCCTCATTGCGTAACTCTACTGAGTGTGAGCGGCACGTAGCATTCACGTTGCTTTCGTGAATTGTAAACAAACAGACGCCCCCTCGGGTTTAGCGTCCAGCAGTTTAGCAGCTAATTCAACAGCAGCGATGGATAAATGGGGGACAGCTCTCCATTCCGACACACCTCCACTTCGACACCCCGCTGTTCCGAAATACCCCCACTTCGAAACACCGCTACTCCGACACCTCTTTACCTGACGGGAGACCGACGCCTGAGCTACGGTAGCTAACAGCTAGCAGGTTTTACCTACTTTTTCTCTCTCCCTCCCTCCCTCCCTCCCTTTCTTATACACGCACACACACGGCCCAGGTTGTCTGTCATATCTGTTGTAAACCTTGTAATAACAGCTTGTTGAGTACAGTTAACACTATTGTTGCTTAGGTTTGAGTGTGGATTATTAATTGTTAACGGTTTGTTTAATGTGAGTGGTGGTCATCGCGTCCTGATGAGTAGGGTTTTAATAACAGCTGATAACGTAACTGTGTAGATGGTGTGGATTGTGATGAGAAGGTGTTGCACATATTTTAAGACTTATCTGTGCAAACCATTGTGCAAAACCTGTTTGTTGTGACTTTTTGCGTGATAAGATGATTTGCCGGATTCTTCTTCCATTCCTGCAGCCTTTTGTCTCAATGTTAACGATGGCAAAATGTCCAGATATTTTATTACTTTATGAAAATAAATGTCTGTGAGTTAAAAAAAGAAGTGGGCTACGCATTTCTGATTTGATTTTGCTTTTCGTGTATTTGGTTAAACACATAAGTAACAGTGAGAGAGATAGAGCGAGAGCGAGAGAGGGGTCCGCTGGGTGAGCTAGATTAACTTTTAACGGGAGAGAGAGCGGCGCACCGCGCTGTCAAAGCTCGTCTCAGCCATAGGTCTCAGCAGATGTGTGCTTTCAAGGCAATATAGACACGAACGAGTCATTCAGGAATAATTTTCAACTCTATGTATGTTAGTGTTATTTTTTCCTAAGTAGTGGCCCATCCAAAATTACTGTGGCCCGTCCAAAATTGAAATCCTGGCGCCGCGCCTGCTCTGTAGTCCGGAAAGTACGGTAATCCAAAAATCGGCAGAGGAGCGGCCTATGTGAAGTGTGAGGTGTACTTCTTCACCCCTACTTTAGATCAGTAATTCCCAACCAGGGGTAAGCGAGCACATTGTAAGGGGTATGTGGAAAGATGTATGAAATGATTTCCAAGATTATAAGTAAATATAAAATAGTCATTTGATAAGGCCATTACTAAAATAGTATGTGCCGTGCTACAACTAGTTCCACCTGGGAGACAATGACCTGTAGCACAACTCTGGGAAAGCACATGCCAAGGCCACGCCACACACCAAAACAACCAAATATAGGGCTAGCTGCAAGCAAACATGGATAAATGACTCAAACGTCTGGTGACTGTTGCTCCAGTTCAGTGAAGACTAGCCTATATTTTGTATGGATTCACTTGTATGTCCACGGATCCACCGCAGCCTCAGTGTTTCTTTTGCTGTGAAGTCCTGTTATAAGAGTTTCAAAGAACAAGGCTGATTATACATTTTTTTAATATATATAATTTATATTCTTATTTTAATTTGAGTTCAAAAGAACAAATTGCAGGAAAATTATTATTTAAAATACATTATAAGTATAAAATGTATTTGAACAGATTAAAGAGAGAAATGAAAATTATTTTAATTTCATTATGTTTTACAACCACTTTTGGAGAATCATCAACACGTATGAGTGACGGTTGTGACAAATAGGTGCATTGGGCACACAAGACAAAAAGGGTTGGGAACCACTGCTTTAGAGAACAAAACTTTTTGTACCAGGCTGTAAACACGTTCATGTCAGTTGTAAAGTTGGACATTTTAACATGGGAGTCTATGAGGACTGACTCAGTGTAAGAGCCAGACTCTAGTGGTCAGTAGAGAAACTGCAGGTTAGGTTGGCTTCGTCAGCATGGCTCCTCAGCCGTCAGTCTTCTCTGTAAATAATGAGAGACTGGAGGCAGTAGTGGAAGAAGAGCGGTCTCCTGAGAGAAGCAAAGCTGCTGCAGATTCACGCTGTCTCCTGTTCACTTAAGAACTGTGAGTAGCTGCGGTTAGAATTAGAGTGCTGCAACTTAAAAGGACAAAGTGTTCTAGGTAAGGATGCTCCGATTGATGGACCACTGAACATGATTGACAGATTTTCATTAAAAAACATGCTCTGTATGGCTCTCATCAGCTCCAAACACACTTCTCTGCACCTCAGTCAAACCAGACATTTGCCTGGAGCCCCAGACCCCAGGCCCTTTGGGGCCCCCAAAATGCCCTTTTTATATTTTGTCCCCACATTTATTTATTTGAATAAAAAATCTCTTCACAATAGTAGCATAGGGTTGTCTAATTTGATCATGTTTTGAGTCTTTCTGCCAACCGTGCAACCCCTTCAGTCAGTGGTATACTGTACTGTACTGTCTAAATGGTGGGATGTCAGAGTGGTGGGATGTCGGAATGACAGCATGTAACCGGGAGTACCAGGAGTACTGGGAGTTTTCCCGCTGGGCTGGTGGGTCAGTGAGCCAGCCCGGTACGTCGTGGTGCTGCAAGTGACTCGCTGATGTTAGTGTGAAAAAAAAGCCCCCCAAAAAAAGAAGAAGGAGGAAGAAAGAGGAAACAACCCTTGAAAAGCTGGTCCAGGCCAAAAGATAAAAAAAAAAAAAGAGTTTTGTTTTTGCTCACCAACCACAGCACCCTACTAGACCAGTTCTGAGTTCAGTTTAAGTTTCATACACTCCAGCTATTCTGCTACTACAGTGATAGGAACCTCAGTTGGTACTAGATCTGTTATTTTATCTGAAGCAATTTGTCTTTTCCCTTTATTTTCTCCTCAGACTACACCAGAATGAATCCAGTTGCTTACCAAAACAGCGAGTCAACAGCCCCAGACTAGGCCTATACAGTATGCTAAAAAGAGTGCACATTTTTTTTCAGCTGGAGGTCCCAATCAGCTCTCCTTGGTATTCTGAACAGAATCAACTTCAAACGATACGGTCATGACTACCTGACACGACCCCACATCAAAAGACCAGGAGAAAATCAGAGGAAGAGGAAAGCTGCTGGAGCCCTGTGTCCACTTGTCCAGAATCACTGACTTCTAAGGTGAAATTGCTTTATAACTGTTTTTTTACTGGTCTGAATGCCCTGCTGTGTTTGTTATGGATAATTCAGCTGCTGGTAAAAAAAAAAAAAAAAATCACAAAATCTCCTGTGTGTCTGGTTCAGAGAAACAACCAAAACAAAGATTATCAGCAATCTGAGCTCCAGCTGTCTCCTGACATCCCTGTGCTCTGTAAAACACTGACTGTAAACCTGAAGCTGCTTCATTTGTTTTTAATAGTTCGAATCAGTTTGAGTTCCTGAACAACACGGAAGGAATCCAGCATGTACGTTACAGCAACTTCCATCATCCTCATGGTCTTTTGTTGTTTTGACTGAGAGCCCTAGAGGCAGAAGTTACAGAATGTCAGTTTAATGTTATTCAGTCTGTTTGGGGGCACGACTCCCTCTGGGATAATGTTCACATGCAGGAAATCCTTATCAGTGATCGCGAGTGTGTTCAGTGTTTCCTGTTATTCTGATCTGCTCCTGTCTCACCGTTGCATCATGAAACAGAGCGGGGCTGCAAATGTCACCGCTCCGTTCGACCCCAGAGGTGCACGATTTCACACACTGTGATGATGTGCAGACAAAGGGTCTAGTTATTTAATGAGCAGTGCACCTCGGTATTGGATGCAGCGTCCTCCTTTTAACACCAGACAAGTCTCCTCTGTCAAAACCCTCACCCTGGGTTAATGAGTCATTCTCAGTTTTTAGGCAGATGAGTGCGTTTGGAAGGCCCCAGAGCCAGAGGTCCGTCAGCTGCATCTCAAAGAGCCCCTCATCCATTTGAATGAGAGGGTGAGGGAGGTCAGGACGGCTCACTTTGCCAACCTCATTTTATGTAAAGTTCTCTTTTTCAAACACCACTATTTCTGTGCTGTCTTCTCCAGCATTGTAAAAGAAAAAAAAACCTTTCCAGTGTTTTGTGGACAGAATTCATCATATCAGGGCAATTATTCTCAGATCATCAACCATAACACCATGGTGTTTGCAGATCCCCCAATTCTTGTTTCCCTAGAGCAGTGGTCACCAACCTTTTTAAGCCCAAGACCCCTTACCTCCGCCTTGGTGACAGGCGAAGGGTAACTGTTCATGTTTTTAACTATGTTTCAGTTTACCCTATAGTCACCCTTAAATTCTGGTATTCTGTTATGTTTTTGTATGTTTCAAATGTCTTGTCTTCTGTCCTTATATGTTTTGTGTTTCATCTCGGCTATATTGTAAATGAGGTTACTCCTCAATATATCTCAGAGTTTAAATAAAGGTTATGAAATGAAATGAAATGAAATGAAACAACTGTCCAGATTGTATTTATAATTTGAAGCATTTTATCATTTTATCAAGCCTAATTATAATTGAATTACATCAAACACTTTGGTCCAGCTTTCAAGGTTTTTTACCCATCTATGGTTTTTATTCTGAAATGGCACCAAATTCAGCTAAAAGTGCAGCCTGGGGTTGATTTACATTTAATATTCAAATTGATATAGTACTGGGATACTGAATGTCACCTAGGCTGACTAAAAGTAACAAAATAAACCAACAGACAATGCATTTACTATAAACACATCATCTGCTTTTTAAAATCTTTGGTTTTAAATAAACTGCAACAGCAAAGTGCAACAAACACAATGTTTCTCTAAGGGTCGACAGAAGTTACGCACTACAACTTTAAAAAGTTACTTGCCCTTTGGGGGCCCCCCAATGGTCACGGGGCCCCCAAGCAGGTGCTTAGTTCGCTTACGCCTCTGTTGAACATGCGCAAACTGGTGTCAACAGGAAACAGAGGCTATCTATCTATCTATCTATCTATCTATCTATCTATCTATCTATCTATCTATCTATCTATCTATCTATCTATCTATCTATCTATCTATCTATCTATCTATCTATCTATCTATCTATCTATCTATCTATCTATCTATCTATCTATCTGTGTTTGTAAAGGTCTGTATTTGAGAATAAACAGTTTAGAATTAGAATTAGAAAAACTTTATTTTCCCACCAAAACAGGGAATTCATCTTTGGTCTCATTTACTGTACATAAAAGGAACACAGACGCTTGCCAGTAAGACTTACATAAGACAAAACAGAATAATCACATAAAAATACATTCATACAGGTAACATCTGCACTTCAAGATCCCCTTTACTATGTCTTGTTGGTTATAAAAATGGCAATGGGGATAGAAGAGCCCTTGTAGATCTGTTTCTTTGCCAGAGGTACTCTATAACGCCACCCTGAGGGGAGTAGTAGTAGGGGGTGAGTAAAAAAAAAAAGATGATGTTTAATGGAGAAAAAGACAACATTAAAGACTAAAAGAAAAAAGAAAACAAAAAAAGAAATGCTGTGAGATGAGTAATGTGTTAGTTTCTCACCATGGGAACTATAAAACACATGCGCAAAGTTACGACACTCGCTCAGCCAGTGGTAATTGCAGCCAATCAGGATGAGAACAGGAGCCCATGATGAGACTGTTTCAAGAGAGAGAGAGCGAGAGGCACGACAATCACTTCTCTCTCTCTTACACACACTCACACACACACACGCACAAGCACTTAGTAGCTCATGATTACAATGGTCCTTGGACATTGTGTTAATCTGAGAGAGAAGTGCTTTGCCTTATTTGTTCCCTCACAGTTAAAAAAAAGGCTCTTTGACTGCACACACACACACACACACACACACACACACACACACACACACACACACACACACACACACACACACACGTTCTTGGACATTGTGTTCCTGCTGTTTCATCCCTCCACAGGAACAAATGAGGTAAAATGATGGGTAGCGCAGGGCTGACATCTGATGGAGACACCCACCGCTTCTGCAGGATTGGACTGTGACTGTGTGACATCATCATCATCAACGTGTCAATTACAGCAGTGACTACACGGAGGTCGATGTGCATGAACGTTAGTCAAGAGAGCATAACCCACTCTTCCAGGTGTAAAATGGCTATCTATCTATCTATCTATCTATCTATCTATCTATCTATCTATCTATCTATCTATCTATCTATCTATCTATCTATCTATCTATCTATCTTAGACAATAAAACAAACATTGAACCTCAGTTTTTTGCCTATAACTCTTTTTTATTGAGTTTTTCCAGCAATATGACACATAGTGAACCCACCCACTTCAAACAGGGACGGACGAAACACATGCATACCAACATAAAAAACAACAACAAAAAAAACAGGAAATTGAACCTCAGTTTGTGGGTGTCCTTGATCAGGGTTAAATACTTTACAGCAGGAGGATACTACATAACAACCTGTATGGAGAATGTGTCATGTAAGATGGACATGTCTTTAAAGATCTGAGCTGCTCCAATAATTTTAAGTGCTCAGATAAAAGCATGTAAATGGCTGCAGTGTTAATGTAAATGTACGTTAGACTGCATTAGAGCAGGCTTGTGCTTTCTAAAGCAGCCACTCATCAACCTTTTAGCATAATAGCAGCTTTTTTTTTCGGGATGCTTTTATGTGGAGGCTGTGTGGTGCGGTACTGTAGAAAGCAGCCAATTTCTCTGTGGGAATCAAACATTGCGCACACCCCAGATGCTGAGAGTGTTTCTTCATCCAACCACAGAGACAATGACTAAGCCTCAGGAGGATACATGCGTAGAATTACCGCAGAACAAACAGAAGGCTGTCAGTCTACAGTGGACTGAGCGGCCAAAATAATGTGTTTCTGAATTACATCTGCCATGATGCTCTTTTATTTTTCACTGGATCTCTGAGCTTTGTCTTCAGTCATAGCTGCTGATGCTCCTAGCACTTCTTTTTTAATCATCTCAGTGAAACAGCTGACTTATCTTTGAAAGTCAAAAATGTTAATGTTATAATTAGAATCCCCCCTCATGGTTCTCTGCCTCTTTCTTTCAGACTAGTTTTAGGTTACATTGCTATGTTTGAATCATTCCTGTGAATTTTTTTTTTTTCATAATTACCGAGTAATTTTGTGAGGTGGCAGCGACCTTGACCTTTGATAACCAAACTCGAATCAGTGCATCCTTGAGTCCAAGTGGATATTTGTGTCAGATTTAAAGAGACTATTTCACTACTGAGAAATGGTGTCCATGAGAATGGGACAGATGGACTGACAAGCTGAATACATTAATGCCTCCACCTCTGGCTGTCACCGGCGTGGAAGCATGAAGAGTGAAGACATCAGGGGGAGCAACTGCAGGTCAGGGTGGTTTACAGCACAGCCATGGACAGAACAGCTGTCTCTGGATGAATGTGGTACTTTAGATTCTGACGTTTTTCCTTCTGTGATTTTTAAGCACAGATCTATTAGGACATTTATTCTGAAAGGACTTTAGAGATCAGGGGTCACATATACACACATACCAACTTCAAAATAAAACTTGACTATTATATTATATAGGGCCCATTCTAAGGCGTGTTCCCCGTGTTTCTGCACAATACAGCACTACTACGATTAACAACATTGTAACACATTTAGGCCCAGGTTCATCTGTACACTCTGAAGATCACCTGGGCCCCACAGCTGCTGCTGCTGCTGTTGAAATACACTGTCACTAAGGCGGAGGGTGGTGGTGGTATTCATCCAGAGACAGAGGTCATTGAACTCTTGGCACAACGGTTTTGCATCGTCACCCACCGTGTGGGAGACCAGGGTTCGAACCCTAACCTGGGGCAGTCCGTACCGAAGCACAACGCAGAGGGCCAGATAACATCGGCTACACATGAGCAACAAAATATTGAACATACTGTGATATATTAAAGGGATAGTTCACCCAAAATTCAAATTTCACTCATTATCTACTCACCCTCATGTCAACTAAGAGCTGTGAGAATTTTCAGAGTCCTCCGTTCCTTCTCTGAGTTACGGGGGGGTCCGCGCAGCAGTATTTGTCCATATAATGGTTGTGAATGGATACCACTTTTCTTCGTCCAAAAAGACACACCAAAAAACATCCAAATACCTCCATACTGCTCATCTGTAATGTCCCTCTTGTATTGAAGCCCTGACATGAGAAATTGTTCCGAAAAAGTCTATATTTTAAGCTTGTTTGTAGCGGAAGCTCCCAGTGTCTAAGTTCACTGCTCTTCCTGTGTCAGTGCAAATCATTGCACTGACACAGGAAGAATTTCTCATGTCGGGGCTTCAATACAAGAGGGACAACAGACGAGCACTATGGAGGTATTTGGATGTTTTTTGGTGTGTCTTTTTGGACAAAGAAAGTTGGTATCCATTCACAACCATTACATGGACAAATACTGCTGTGCGGACCCCCCCCCCCCCCCCGTAACTCAGAGAAGGCACGGAGGACTCAGAAAATTCTCACAGCTCTTAGTCGACATGAGGGTGAGTAGATAATGAGTGAAATTTGAATTTTGGGTGAACTATCCCTTTAAAAGAACACTCTAGGGGTCAATATTGACATGTTGGTCGCAGCTTTACTGAGAACGTCAGGTGAAGAGATGATAACAGGCATGTGTAACGGAGGGTCTGGGTGCACTCACTCACCCATGAAGGGCGTGCAAACCCGACTGCCAAGCGGTCATTGACCTCTTGGCACAACGGTTTGCATCGTCGCCCACCATGCTGGATACCAGGGTTCAAACCCCACCTGGGGCAGTCCGTACCGAAACACAATGCAGAGGGCCAGAATAACATGGGCTACACATGAGCAACGGAATACCAAACATACTGTGATATATTAACAATAGTATAATATATCACCGTATGTAACAGTGCGATTGAGCGCTTTCCAGTTTAAAAACCAACACGGAGGTCGGGAAAAGGACGATTAATAAAGTGAAACAAAAATACAACGTTTATACAGTATACTTGTAGATGTTAGAAATTCCGAGTAGACACCTGGAACGCACCATCCTGGAACGGCTCCAGGAGCTCCTATCTATTGTATTGAAGAAGAGCTTCTGTGTAACTTTAGACAATATAGAACATGTTTAATCTACACTTTTATTGCAGGTGATACATTTAACTCACTTTTATCACGCTCATCTATTTTTCTAAACATTTTTATTTGATTTTTTACAGTCTTATCCAAGCCCTAGCGCCCTCTATTGACCAGCCACCATTAGATGAAACCACCACAATCAAGTCATCTTTATTTATATAGCCCCATAAACACAACACAAATTACTCCATAGTGAATCAGGAGATTAACAGAGGAGAAAACTGAAGTTTCTTTAGGACATCGGTGGATCTCACAAAAATAATGCAGCATTTTATTTCGAAGGAACAGCATCATTTCTATCACAGTGTTACCATCCCTCCCATGTAGGGAGATAAACAACCTACACACACACTTAGAGTCTCCAAGTGTGCATGTCTTTGTACTGAAAGAGGAAGCTGGAGAACCCAGAGAGAACCCACTCATGCAAACTCCACCCAGAAAGGCTGCCCCTATGAGTGTTTACATAACAAAATGAATGTACATGTTTGAACAGGTTTACAGTTCATTACAGTTTTTCTCCATTGGTTTGGCTCATTTCTTGAAACAGAAATGACATTCTTTCCAAGCGAATAGATCTTGTTGTTCTAAACTGATTGTTGATGCTCAGTCTACTGGTCGTTCTCTCCAAGCATCAGCATCATTTCATTCTATAAGTCGTCACATGCACAATAGTCTGTTCAATTGTCAAAATTAGTCAAGAACATAAAACCATGAATACCATATATTCATTTACAGCACTCATATAATTTTCCTCGTTTTTGTGCATGTGCTTATATTACTGTATACTGTACATTTTCTTTTTACTCGGATGAATGGAAGTTACTTCATGTGTGTAAATAAAAATGATTACAATTTCCTTGGCACTATGAGTGCAATATGTGATGTCAAATTGGAGACTACTCTTACCGTAAAATCCTATTTATTTATTTTATTAGGTAGCGAAAGCCCTATTGAAATCGTACTGTTTGTTTTTTTTATTTTCTTTTTTTCACTTTGATACACAATTGCATTCTGTTAGCTAGACAGAACAAACTAGTACAGTAACCACTGTGAATGAAGCACTGGGCTCAGACTGAGAGGTGGACATGAGGGATATTTAAATGCTCCTCTGCCATAGTGACAAAACATCTAAACATTTTGACTTGCAGTGCTCACACAATGCCAAAGGGACAATGCATTATGGGGACTATTTATATGAGAAATTTATTTAGTTTTGACCCGAGTGAACTGTTTTGGGAGAGATATGAGATTTTGCAAGTGATCTATGGTGTTGTGCTGAACTGTAAGACTGTTTTGCCAAATGATCTGAGAGTTTTGAGAATGTAATTTCTGTTTCAAGAAATGAGCCAAACCAATGGAGAAAAACTATAAAATACAGCAGCTACACATGTAAGAACGATGAGCTGGGGTCACGACCTCCTCACTGATTCCAGAATGCACCAGCAGCACAGTCAGTCGACTCTGTGACTGTATACACTGAAGTACATGACAGAATCATCTCAAGGTTATTTTGCACCAACTTTCTGTGTCTCCAGGGAGTCGATTAGATGTCGCTCTAACACATCACCAATTTAAATTCCGCCACACCCCAACACCTCATTAACTGGATTTCAGCTACAATAAATCTGCATATTCATGAAGTACAGTCTGTTACGCAGGTGCTCCATAACTCTGCACAGCAACAGCAACAGCAACTGTCTGTCCTCTAACTGTTATTTTTGAGTCAGTGCTGATTAATGTGAATAATAATAATAATACTGTGACTGTGACTGAGATGCACTGGTGAAAGTAGATGCTCACGTCCAGCTTTGGAGACCAGTGATTTCTGTATCTAATTATAAACACACATTACAACCCTGCTGATTTATTAATGGATGGTTTTATTCATGTTGATTTGAATCAGTTTTTAAAACTCTGGAGTCAGACTGCCGGCTCGTGTGATCTTGTGTAACACCTTCTTGGTTCAGCAGTTTTTGTGCCTGCACAGTTCTGAAGCAGCCTCGTCCCCGCTGCGCGCCGGGAACATGGAATTAACAGCAGATTGTCACGGAGACTTCGCGCTTCAATTTTTCTCCCTCTCGGCGGTAACAGCGGCGGATTCTGCTCCGCTCCTCTCCACCGCGTGAGCGCAGGCGGAGGCTGCGCACTGCCGCCGCCAGAGATGCTCTATGGAGGAGAAGAAGGCTCACTCAGGGTGGAAGGATGAGAATTACTGTGCAGGTTACAGTGGAGCTATAAACAGTGGCGGAGCCAGTAATTTTTCATTGGGGGGGGGGGGCCAGGGTGAGACCATTACTCACATGGGGGAGGCAATACAGTACATTTCATTTCTTTATTTATTGAATTGGGACAGTGCACATTCATAAACACTGATGCATTAAAGGGATAGTAGCATTTTTTTTTTAAAGTGGGGTTGTATGATCTACAAATAGCCCCTAAGTACTTTAATCGCAGTAGAAGACTTTCTGCACTCCTCCCGTTAGCAACGCCAGCCCATAGCCCTGCCCAGAGATTTACAACATACAGTGTTGTGAACAGACCCAAAGAAACGGCCTATTTTCGCGGCCTAAAAGAGGTTTTACCTGAAAAAAAAAAATCACAGTTCCATTGTTCACTATAATATAATTTTTTCCAGCCCCTCAAAGTGTTTATTAGATAGCATTTTAGATTCATGATTATTCTCATGTGCAAAAATCTTTATAATGTCTGTACTTCTATAGGCTATATTTTTATTTCCAAATAGTTCAAAAGAGGCCACTATAACCAATGTTTTACACAGTAAAAGTAAAATAAAGCAGACACTGATGAGACAGTGCTCTGTTTTATGTCTTTTGGCCAAAAATGCTTTGCGCTGGGTAGGGGGGACTTGGCTGAAAAAATATTTCACAGAGGGTACTTCACTGAAAAAAGATTGAGAACCACTGGTATGGTACATACTCCAGGCCTGTGTGTGGCGCTGTAGCGCTGCCACACAGAAACACCAACAACAGAGGGGGTGCGTTTAAAACTTTGAAAATGAGGCAAACATCCATCAAGATCTGACAACTGTCCAGGTCAAGAATGTTAAACTTTTTTAAAACGTTACAATAATGAAAATGAAGAGGTTTCCTATCCAAAATCTTAACTGCCTTTTTGAAGAAGGACTTGATGGGTTTTAATATACTTTCTGTTGTGTGTGTCCACGTTGTAAAACAATAATTTATTACGTAGATAACAGAAACTGCTGTTTTCATTATTATAACTGTTACTGTTGTTGTTTTTATCTATTCATTATTTTCAGTGTAACCTTATAACAGTAGGCCTGCCACCACCCATTTCAATTATTAACAGGAAATCTCCACAAATGTAAATATTAATATCTCAAGGAAATTCAAATCGAAACGTCTTCTAAGACAAATAACCAAGTCCAGTTGCGTTCGATTTAAATTTCCTTGAGATAACTATAACCTGGACAAATGAGAATATTAACAGGCTAAATATTAATAAACTTATATCAGCTTGTTCCCACTGTCCAAGATTGATACATTAAATTTATTTTAGTGGGAATAAAACATTGCTGCTGTGGTGGTCAATCAATGATAAATGGATGAACGTTCTGTGCCACAGAGATGCATCTGTAAAGATGACTTCATATGAAATTTAATTCACAAATTTGAATTCTGATGTTGCAAGGGACACATAGAGGGTTGAAAAAAAGAAACCTCTTGGTTTATTGTGTTGGAAAAGCTTTGCTGGGCAGCCTGTAGTGTTTAATGTACCACAAGAACTGTGGATTTTAATTGTGAATTTTATTTTGTGTCTGTAGCCTATAATTGCATTTGCACAGAAACATACAATCAGTGGTGAACTGTGGCCCCAGACTCACTCTGGGCCTTCAACAGGACCATGGGACCACATGTGGCAATAAAAAATCAAACGGCAACAATAAAGACAGGAGCCAGAGCCCAATGTCACATAGGGTTTTTCAGTATGAAATGTATGTATCTATCTCAAACTGACTCATGTGCCTGAACACTTAAACACCTAACATTAATTCAGACACAAAATCGAACAAAGGTCAACCTAAAATCACTCACAAGGCTCAGAGTCAGCCCAATACAGTTAATAACCAACAACTTGTGTCCATGAAGCAGTCAATAAACACATTCTGCTGCCTCATGGAAGGTGAAGCAAATAAGTAATCTATTTTCAGAAACATCTTCAACCAAATATACTGCAGTGATCTTTCAAATTTGGGACAGATGGAAGCTAAGCTGCAGGAGTTGGGCAGCTGTGTGTTGAAGTACTGCCGTTGATAAACTGAAGATGAAGGACAGGTCAGTCCACACAAACAGCTGATTCATCCACACTGTTGCTGGTGAGAGAGCAGAGGAGGCTCCGAGCAGCTGCAGCCACGAGGTGAGGGGCAGAGCCCAGCAGCAACAGGTAGGCTGAGGGGGGAGGAGGACAACAAAGTTTCAAAAAACTTTATTGTCCATCACATGACAGGGCTCAAGACATAAATACCACAAAGACATAAAACACACATGAGAAGTGTTTGTTTTGCTTTAAACCAGTGGTTTCCAACCCTTTCTGGCTCATGACCCCATTTTGACATCACAAATTTCTGGCGACCCCGTCAATCAAAATGCAAGATTTATTTGAACTCGATTTAAATTCGAGAGGATTGTGTGTGGTGTTTTTAATGTTTTTTAAATTCGAGAGGATTGTGTGTGGTGTTTTTAATGTTTTTTTAAATGAATAATTAGTTTAAAAATATTTTTATTAGCAATTTTTTAAATCAATTACTGGACATTTCAGGCGACCCCATTTGAATTCCAGGCGACCCCACATGGGGTCCTGACCCCAAGGTTGAAAAACACTGCTTTAAACAAACAAATAAAGCAAAATAGACACGTCTCATTGGTTTAAAGTGGTTTTTATTGTGGCGTTTATGTTTTGAGCCCTGTCACCATGTGACAGACAATAAAGTTTTTTGAATCATTAGATGTCGGATACAAACAAACATGGCGGGGATGTGGAACTTCTTCTGAATGAACAAGACAAGCTATCTGCAACCTGTGCAACGCTACAGTACCTCGTGGGGCAACATCTGCAAAAGGTTTCAACACGACAAATTGAATCAGGCACCTGGATAAGGACCACAAGGAGGAGCATGCCGAGTTCCAGAAACAGAGGGTGGAAATAGAAAAAGAAACACTGAAATGGATGCTAAAGCAAACAACATTAGACCGTGCCCGGCCGTACAGCCGTGACAGTGAGAAGACAAGGGGGTGGTAAAGGGAAGCTAATGGAATTTACCGTGCTGGCCTGCCTGCCATTTAATATTGTGGAGAACTCTGCATTTCAGTGTTTGATCCGTGCGACTGTACCTCTGCCCAGGACACACATACTGTGGTGATACTGGTCTAAATGAGCTACACCGGGATGTGTATTCCCACGTTGAGAGCCTTCTGAAAGAAGACAGTCCTCCGATTAGTTTCACCACAGATATTTGGTCATCAGACGTTTGCCCCATGTCACTGCTGAGTTTGACGGCCCAGTGGATCGATTCAAAATTCAAACTCTGGTGACTTTTGGAGCCGAGCATGATGTTCCTGCTTCCTTCAGTTCCAACCAGTGAATTACATTTAATTTAGTTCATGTACCGTAGTACTTGACTGCTACTTATTTATTTTATTTGTTAGAATTACATGTGGCCTGGGTGCTATATGTTTTTGTTGACCTGATTGTCATTGTTCAGTTTTGGGAGCATTACTGCTATATGATTTGCAGTATACTTGTTACATTAAAGTCATTTAATTATAGTAAGTTAAGTTGTTGCACCCATCATTTCTGTCTAAAGCCGTTTTCCCACTAAAATTAGCGGGTCGACGCAGGTTTTTTAAACGCGGGTCGACCCGCTAACAATCGGCATTTGGCCCCTTTCCCATTGACCAAAATGAGCCGAGTCTGCCCCCCCGCTGAGGGATCAGACAGAGCATAAACCAGTCGCCCCGCTCTCATCCGCGGTGCAAGAGACACACACACAGTCATGCCACAGCCGCCCGCCGCGGAGTGTCCGTCCGCCGAGGCAGACTCTCTGGCTGGCTGACCTGGAGCACCAGGACCGCGGAGGACAGAGAGTCTGCTGCGGCCGGATGACGGACGTCCGCGGCACAACACATCAGTTAAACAGACTGTCGCTTCTTTTCTTTTCTTTTTTTCTATCGTTTTTGGTCAGTGTTCTCTGATGTTTTGATCCCAGTCTCGGAGGAGCAGAGCGGAGCAGAGCTTTGTTTTGGTACGTGATATGAGACGGGACCGGCGCGATGACATAGCGTCACGTAACGTTCAGTGTCATCACGTAAATTAGCGGGTTGAGCTTGCCGAGTCGTTTGACCCGCGTCGACGCGGGTCCACGCGGCTCGGTGCGCCTTTCCCACTGCCACCAAAAGCCGATTGTTAGCGGGTTTAAACGGGTTTTTTGGCCAGTGGGAAAGGGGTATAAGTTATTTTGGTTTGTCCAGCCTGAACTTTGAACTTATATCTGGCCAGTCCTTGAATGCCCTCTAGAGGTCATTGATGTTTAACATTGCATCTCAGTCAGTTTGGGGCATGGCAGAAATTGCCAAACATTGGCAAAAAAATGCTTATGAATACTTTTGTTGATACTCAGTTAAGAGTACATAAGTGTATAGTAAATATACAAGTTATTTACACACACATACGGCACAATCTGCATATTAGATTTTACAGTATGATAAAGAACCTGGTTTCCATTCAAGGCAGTTTTAGTGTTAACATGTCACACAGTCACCAAGGTACACACTTTTTTCCTCCAGAACACACTGACTCAGTCAGCAGGTACTAAGGCAGTTGACACATGGCTCTTTTTGACACTTAACAGTAATTTTAATGACCGAACATGCAAAGAAGTGTCCACTCAGAGGTCCATTTATGGTATTGATCTCTGTTGCAAGGAAATTAAATGACCAATCCAATGTCTGAGTTACATGTAAATCACCTTTCCTTGTTCATCTTGAAGAAAAAACAGTAAAATTGTGGACTTGCACTATAGTGCTTTTCTAGTCACTCTGACCACTCAAATCGCTGTTTTTTTTTGTTGAATTCACCCTTTCACATAGACACACACACATCCATACAGCACTGTTTGCAGACAGGTTTTGGGAGCTAATCACTCACACACATTCACACAGGACAAGTGTGGGTTCAGTGTCTTGCCTAAGGACACTAAGACATGCCGACTGGAGGAGCCAGGAATCGAACCAAACTTCCGGTTAGTGAACGACTTGCCCATCCTATTCCATAACCAGTTAATGTTATGACTTCATGTTGCTACATCTGTCCTCATGTTTGAGTTTGGCCTTAATAATTATTGTTTCTTGCTCTGACCATTGTTTCTGTGACTCACTGCTGTGTCTCAACTCAGATACTAAAGTCAGTTACTAATACGTACTGCACGTTGGCATACTTGTCAACTATACGTCCCCCTCCAACCATCCTTTTTGGTTATTTTAAAGCATTCTCTGTGGTCTTTAAAGTGATACGCCAACATTTTTTTTTCATGTCTTGCCTCACTCCCGAGTCCATGACCAGCAGATAGACACCATCCTTTCGACTGTGCGTGCAGTTAACAAGGGAGATACGGGCAGAGTCTGTATTGCCTGTAATTAGCTTAGCTCAAACGCTGGAAGTGCATAGGTAGTGTTAGCCTGCCTCCACCTACAATAAAGTCATCAGAGAAACTCTTCAGCAACTCTAAACAGAAACCTGCGGGCCGATCTTCGTCTCAGAGCTGACAAAACTCTCCGGTAAGGCATCTTGAGCGGTCAAATGCGGGAACGGGACGAGATCGGTCAAAACGGAGGGTTCAAGCAAAGACGGTTTATTTTGGTTCAAGCTAGCTACATCGAGGGTAGGTTAGCTTCAAAGTAAAAGCACAAATTCTATCGTCATGGTTTTCTGTATGTAAAGGACAACGGGTGTTGTATTTTGTGAAAGTAACCGAAAGTGCATTGGTCACAACAGCTAGCTTGAGTAGCGCAGAATTCGTCTGAACAAAATTGTAAACAGCTGGTATTTAGACAAATTAACGACACACTGCTGATCTAAACAGCTACTTTCTCGCCTAAAAATGTTTGAAATGTCGATCAAGTGATATATTTACAGAGTTTAGAGCTAAAATGAAATCAGCTGCTGATTTCGGATGGGGTAGGAGGCAGGCTAACACTACCTATGCACTTCCAGCGTTTGAGCTAAGCTAATTAGTGCACCAGCTCTGCCCATATCTCCCTTGTTACTGCATGCACAGTCGAAAGGATGGTGTCTATCTGCTTGTCATGGACTCGGGAGTGAGGCAAGACACGAAAAAAAAAAGTTGTAGTATCCCTTTAAATTGTGATTATGAAGTTTTTAGCCAAAATCACAAAACCTGTGCCAGTAGCTCATTAGCAATAGGCCTCTGAGTGGTGGGCGGACACTGCGCTGCTCTGCACCCACCCAGCCACACTGACTGACAGAGATGAAAGACGGTGAAATGCTGTTAAAAAAAAACGTTTCTTTTTTCTCAGTGAGAAACTGTGGCAGAGCCATACAGACTGTTGTGGGCCGCCTTACACCGAGCTATCCAGCCTTTCACTTTAGAGCCAGATGCAGAGCGGGGCGGGAGTTTCTAAGCACTAGTGCCCTCCCCTGGGGTTGTGACACTGTCAACCCCAGTCTGCCTGAAACTGAAACCGCCAGTTTGTGTCTGCCGTTGGTCAGCAATTTGAAGGCAGAAATACTCAGAAATGCAATTTTGTACTTACTTTTCTGCTGACATGTCCTCTAACATCAGAAAAATGCCACAGGAATATTTGAAAAGCACAAAAAACACGATTTTAATCGGAGGGGTCTTTAAATGCACCCATGCACTCACTCAGAAAGAAACACTAAACCTAACTCTCAACATCTGATAATTGAACTCAGACAATGTCATCCTGATTCAAGCCAGACAGCAGCTCTGTGAGTCACCTCAACTGTATGATTCCCTTCCATGCCACAGCTCTAGCATGTGCAATTACAGCTTCAATTATGTGCAATTAAAGCTGCAATTATAGTTGCCTAACCCCCCTCCACCCCCCACCCCAGTACACAGAGCTGTAGAGGTCAGGATGATGGACGATACTGGAGTAGTCTGAGCCTCCCCATACATAGGCTACCAGGCTACTTCAACATACAGAATGCTCCACTGTACACAGACTGAGGTCGCTGTTATATTACATCAAATGAGCTGATGTACCGTGCACCATGCAGAACTCACGTCTCTGCCCCGCCGATCTAAAAACAGCTTGCACCGACAATTAAAGGGATAGTTCACCCAAAATTTAAATGTCACTCATTATCTCAAAGGAGGTTAAATCGGAAGCAACTGGACTTAGTTACTGTCTGGGAAGACGTTTCACCTCTCATCCAAGAGGCTTCATCAGGCTTCCCAGACAATAACTAAGTCCAGTTGCTTTCGATTTAACCTCCTTTGAGATACTATGACCTGGACAAATGAGAATATGCACAGGGTCACTCATTATCTACTCACCCTCATGTCGACTAAGGGCTGGGAGAAGTTTCAGAGTCCTCCGTGGCTTCTCTGAGTTACAGGGGGTCTCGGCGTAGCAGTGCATGTCCATATAACGGTTGCAAATAGATACCAACTGTCTTCGTAACAAAAAGACACACCAAAAAACATCCAAATACCTCCATGCTGCTCGTATGTAATGACTGTCTTGTATTGAAGCCCCGAAATTTTTAATAAGTCTATATTTCAAGCTTGTTTGTAGCGGAAGCTTCTTGAAGCTCCTCTTCCCGGTTCGTCAAATTTGGACGAACTGGGAAGAGGACAGACCCTGGTTCGTCCAAATTTGACGAACCGGGGAGAGGAGCTTCCGCTACAAACAAGCTTGAAAAATAGACTTATTAAATTTTTTTTGGGACAATTTCACATTTTGGGGCTTCACTACAAGATGGACATTACATACGAGCGGCATGGAGGTATTTGGATGTTTTTTGGTGTGTCTTTTTGTTACGAAGACAGTTGGTATCCATTTATAACTGGACATGCACTGCTACGCTGAGACCCCCTGTAACTCAGAGAAGCCACGGATAACTCTGAAACTTCTCCCAGCCCTTAGTCGACATAAGGGTGAGTAGATAATGAGTGACATTTCAATTTTGGGTGAACTATCCCTTTAAAGGTAGTGAACCTACTGCTAAAACGATAGGGATTATGGCAATAGGCGAATTTGCAAAAAAAAAAAAAAAAAGTTGAAATATCCCTTTAACAGCTGATGCAGCGAGACTCTGAGTGAGTGAGAAAGCCCAGTGTTCCCTGCACTGCGCTGCGCTGCTCCCCAGCAGAGTGAGACCTCTTCACTTTCTCCTCCTCTCCGGTGACGCTGAAAGCAGCCGAGCCGCTGCGCTGCCGGTCCGCTCCTCTCCTCTCTCACTCCGCCCGGCTGGCTGGCTGCGTGCAAACACCAAACACAGTCTCTAACGGAAGACTTTAGTAGCGCCACAGAGGGCACCGAGGCGAGCAAACAACCCTCCCCCGTGGATCTGCACCCGACCTGCGGGGACTGTGGATTTTTTTAAAGAGCGGTAAAGGAAGGAAGGAAGGAAGGAAAAGTTGAAGCCGCCTCCGCTGCGACAGGTTCGCCGCTCCAGACTGCCGCCGCTGCTGCGTTAATAAGGTAAGGCTGACCCGTGTCTTTACGCACGGTAACCAGATAACGAGCTGGCGCTTTACGCACGGCAACTAGAGGTGTGGTGGTGGTGGGAAATGAAAAAAAAAAAAAAAAAAAAAGAGGGCGAGGAGTGAGTGAGTGACCTCCAGCCGATGGTCATCTGACGGTATCAGGGCCGTTATCTGTGGTGTGTGACATGCAGCCGCTCTGTCCTCCGCCAACTTCACTCTGACGCCGCTCCAGCCTTTCATTTACATAATGAAGGCTCACGGTGAAACTCTCAGCTGTGTCCACAGTGGGCGGAATCACGAGGATGTCGCCGGCAACTGCTGCCGCGGAGGCTGTGTGTGTGTGTGGTGTATATGTGTTTTAGGATGCTGCACAGGAGGAGCACTGATAATGTTTGTATTAATGAGATAAATACACATCATGGGGTCTTTCAGTGCTCGTATGTGTCTAAACAGTGAGATTGGTGCGTTCAGCTCCCTGTGTGTGTCTTTCTGTGTCGGCTTTAGGCGCATTCTTCCCCTGCATTTCTTTCTCTACCTCCCTGCCTCTCTCTCTCTCACACACGTGCACATAAGCGCGCACACGCACACTTTTTCTCCCTCCTCTCAGTTCACTTCACTGAGCTTTTACTGGCATTTCCCTCTCTCTCTCCAGAAAACAAATGCATTGCAATATCACAATTTGGCCAAAAGAACTTCAGTCTCTCCTCCCATTTTTTCTTTAGCTCTCTCTCTCTCTGTGTATGTGTCTCTCTTTGTGTTGTGTGTGTGTGTTCATTCCCGTGGGCAAGAGAAATGTCTCATTCCCAACAGATGTTGAGAATGAGGCTGTAGTGAGAAGGGAAAACAGCCCTGTAGGACAGATGTAATTGTCACCAGTGGTATTTAAGCCTGTTTCTCCCTCACACACACACACACACACACACACACACACACACACACACACACACACACACACACACACACACACACACACACACACACACACACACACACACACACACACACACACACACACACACACACACACACATATACACACACATACACACGCACGCACACACAGTCTCCTTGTCTCTGCTGTTGACTTCACATTCTTTGGCTGTGAGAGGCGCTTGTAGCGGCCAAATGTGTCTCTCTCTGTGTGTGTGAGATAGATAGATAGATGGAGAGAAAGCAGAAGTTGATGTGATGGGTGGCTGCACCCTTTGCTCCTCTTGCTCAATATTTGACTCTAAACATATGTGTGTGTTGAGTTGTGTTGTGTTGTGTCTCTGTGTGTGACCGCCGAGTTGCTTGACCACCTCACCTGCACCACACCCACTGTGTCCGTTCTTTACATGATACAGACACGTTGTGAGCGGCTTGTCTGACGGCCGGCCACCTGCAGGTTGTGGTCATGCTGTGTCAGTTAGTGTGTATGTGTGTGTGTGTGTGTGTGTAGAGAGAGAGAGAGAGTGAGAGCAGACTTATCACCTTTCTAACTGTGTCATCAGGTGACTCCTGTTTTTCCCTCTGAGGGAACTCTGGCTCTCAAATTGCTTGTTGATGTGATGTTTGCGGCACTGCAGCAAAAGACCCACTTCAATCTGTGGATAATATGAAGTGAATTGATTTTGTCGTAAATAGAGAGAACAGAGTTTGGCGCTTAGATTGCAGCGGAGGTGGGGGGGGGGGGACTGGATCACCATGCAAAGTGGTCCGTAGGTTTAAGGTCGGGACTAGATAAGCTTTTGCTTCTCCTGCTTTCCCTTTCGGCCATGTGTATTGTATTATTTGAACTAAGATGAAGTGTGATGATGATGATTTAATTGACATGCCCGAAATAAATAAATAAAAAAGGTCACTCCGATTAGAGGAGACTTCCCGGAGCGTAGACACAGGTGATGGTGGTGGTGGTGGTGGTGATAATGATGAGGAATGGGAACATCTTCATGAAGGAAACTCCTGATTGGATGGTTTAGGCCCAATCCCATTTCACCCCTTGGCCCTACCACTTACCCCTACCCCTCCGTTTTGCGCGTTCACGTGTAGGGGTAGGGGTGTCCCAATCCCCGTTAGGACGGAGGGGTAGGGGGAAGTGGTAGGGCTACATAGCCCTCCAAACGGAGATTTTTCAGAGGCACACTCCAAACGGAGGGGTATGAAAAGTTTCCCAGAATGCATCTTGCGGCAGCCGGCAGCGGTGGCTGTAAAACGAAAAGCTGTTTTATTTCTCACTGTAGCGCGGTTATTACGTCACTTTATTAAGTTTTAATATTTTTTCTTGCGAGAAAGTAACTATTTAGGTCCCAAATGTGCGGTTAGTTTATCCAAATGACGGCGGGTTAGAAGTTTGCTCCGACGATTTTTCGGAGAAGTGAAGCTCCAGGAGGAGCGGCTCCTCACAGAGGCAGCAGCCGGTCTGCAGCACTGCTCCGCCGGCGAAAGTACGTCCTCGTCCCGGTCCCGCCGGGAGAGAAGGCGGTCGTTAATTAACTTATCCGCGGGTTTTTAGAGGTTTACCACCAGCATGTTAAATTCTTTTCAGCATTTAAATGTTGGTCTCATTGATGAAATCTGACAATTGTGGCAGTAGCATTAGTTTATTTGGATGAAAAGTTATGCTTCATGTAGGCTACCAGTCAGAGGAGCAGGCAGCGCTGCCTCTGGGCTCTGTGTACAGAAATCACCACATTTACATCAGTAAATAAATGTTTTACAATGAACCGATCAGTCTGCATTAAGTTTTATCTTATTTTATTACCGTAAGTTATATGGAACACGCTATTTGATTTCTGGCAAAAGCTCGCCGCATCAGCTTACGTAAAAGCCAGTGAGACTACGTGATGACGTATGTGATTGTTGAAGGGGTGTCCCAATTCGGAGGGGTTGACTTTCTACCCCTACCCCTTGTAGCTCCGTTTCAAGGGGCGAGGGGCAAGGGGTAGGGGAAGGGGTAGGGGTAAAAAAGAGAAATGGGATTGGGCCTTAATTTGGAGGTAGTCAGGCATCCATGGTCCAGGTGGTGAAAGGGTGGAGGTTGGTGCTGAAAGACAGCAGAGAGAGAGAGAGAGAGAGAGAGAGAGAGAGAACACAGTCTACAATGGATTGGCCAAAAGCCAGTGTGCAGGGGCGGGGCTTAAAGGGGGGACTGGGGGGGCCATACTCCCCCAGCCAGAGATTACTGTGACAAGGATTTTTTTTTCAGGCTTTAATGCCTTTATTTTGACAGGACAGCTGGAGAGAGACAGGAAATAGGGAGGGAGAGAGAGAGAGAGAAGCGGAATGACATACAGCAAAGGGCCATCAGGTGGACTCGAACCTGGGTCTGATGCCTGTGTAAGGGGCCCCCTGATCTACCAAGTGGGCTGTAGGTTTATTGGCAAACTCTGAATATACTACCCATGAATATGTATTAATATTGTATAAGTGTGTAATCGCTATAAAATAAAATAAATTTGGTTTTCGTAGCCTTACAATTCTTATTTTATATCTACATATAGCAAGGTTCTTGCTTTAGAGAGTGTCACCATCTTGTGCCGCCATGTATGTACGGCTACGGCAGCCCGAACGGAAAATCCAGCCAGGCAGAGAGCACGTTTCGAGAGTTTCACGTTCATAAATGAACAAACAAAGAAGGAGGAGGAGGAAACGGCAGACATATTGTTAAATGGTTTAGATCTTCACCTCATTGGTCCATGCTCCTCAAATACTCCCAGTCGACCCAGTTGTGGTAAGCGAGTTTTTTTGTCCACGGAGGCCACTGTCACTTTCCTGATGGGAGGGGTGAGCGCGAGCGAGCGCTGCAATCTAGAATCTGAATGCTGGATGTCACGGTTTTACCCCCATTTTACACACTGGACCTTTAAAGGGATAGTTCACCCAAAATTGAAATTTCACTCATTATCTACTCACCCTCATGTGGACTAAGGGCTGGGAGAAGTTTCAGAGTTATCCATGGCTTCTCTGAGTTACAGGGGGTCTCGGTGTAGCAGTGCATGTCCATTATAACGGTTGCAAATGGATACCAACTGTCTTCGTAACAAAAAGACACACCAAAAAACATCCAAATACCTCCATGCTGCCCGTATGTAATGTCCGTCTTGTATTGAAGCCCCGAAATGCGAAATTGTCCCGAAAAAAATTAAATAAGTCCATATTTCAAGCTTGTTTTGTAGCGGAAGCTTCTCGAAACTCCTCTTCCCCGTTCGTCAAATTTGGACGAACTGGGAAGAGGACAGACCCTGGTTCGTCCAAATTTGACGAACCAGGAAGAGGAGCCTCCGCTACAAACAAGCTTGAAATATAGACTTATTTGATTTTTTTCGGGACAATTTTGCATTTCGGGGCTTCAATACAAGACGGACATTACATATGGGCAGCATGGAAGTATTTGGATGTTTTTTGGTGTGTCTTTTGTTACGAAGACAGTTGGTATCCATTTGCAACCGTTATATATATCAATTTTGGGTGAACTATCCCTTTAATTAATTCTCAACAGGCCTTAAATTTTAACCCCCCCCCCCCCCCGCCAGACCCGACTCACTAGCATTCATTCTCGGCCAGAACCTGGCTCAAAATAAAAAAAGGAAGCCTGAGATGGACCCATGTCATATTTGGGCCTGAGCCTGTGCATCCGGTCGGATTGGTCAGGCTGACCCGGCCCGCTGAGAACTTGAATTGGTTTTAATGGGACCGATTTTGTGTCCCCCGTCCCCTGGCCCAGCTTTGATATTTTTTTCATGATTGATTTGTTCTGCTGTGTGTAATCATGTGACAGAAGGAACCAGTAGCAGCAGCAGCACACACCCACTGTGGCAACAAGGGAATTGCATTTTTTTTTTTTTTTTTTGCGGTGCTGTAATGTCTGTCAGACACATACACTGTGGATGCGCTCGGGGATGAAACAGAAGCTGCAGCCCTTTTTAAAAACCAATACGTAATACAAACCGACTGGTGTTTCTACTATGGGATACCATTAAACTGGTCACTGTCTCATTTCTAATTTACACAGACAAAACACAAACACTTTCAGAACATAATCTTCTTCAGTTTCTCAGCTCTGGCTGTCTCAGAGTCATAAAGATGAAAGACATGAGGAGAGCAGCTGAAGGTCAGGGTGCTTTACTATTCACGGTTACTTGCTCCGGGCCTAAATCATGTTTTGTGAGGTCACTGTTTCTTTGACCTCTGATCCTCGGCCAACAAAATCTAATCCCTAATGTGCTTTAGTCCGAGTAAAAAGAAGAAATTCCCTCAAGGTGTTACAAAGATATCACGTTCAAAAGGCCAAAGCTATGTTTTATGAGGCCTTGACCTTTAACTTTGAAACTCTAATCAGTCCGTCCTTGAGCCCCAGTGCAAGCTTCTCAGATACATAGGTACCTACATACTGACAACCTGAAAACAACATGACCTCTGGCTCTGGCTGACTGTTGTATGGACGAGTAACAATGAATGAGTGAATGAATATTTTATTTTCCTGTCATGCTACTATTATGGCCCATCCCATATGGGATTACAAGACACATTTACTAAAAAAATAAAAAACTAGACAATCCTTCCTGTTGGCCACACAAATGTACATGCGACACATACGAGAACTAACATTCATCTGTATACAGCTCTTCCTCTCATTGCCCAGGCCGTTTCGAGATCGTCCACATCGTCCAACCACACAAATTTATTTTTGGGTCTTCCTTACTAAACAGTCTTTGACGAAGAGTCATAAAATACACAGTAGAACACAAAATGCATTTCATTCTCTACATCTTTAAGATCACACAAAGTACAAATTCTATCCTCTTGCGCTATGCCTACACATCTGCCTGTCTCCATATGAAGACCAAGTATACCGGCTCTAATTTGAGCAGACAAGGATCCTTTCGTTTTAGACAAATTATACAAAACATAACTTTCTGGCCAAAATACATGCTTCAGTTTACAGTAAGTGCACAGCTTTGGTTTACCCCAAATATCTAATGCCCAACTATATCTATACAGTATAGACCACAAATGTCACTGTGACGTCAAGATGTTCACCTGAGGCAAAACAACTGACCCAGCATCTGTTTAGACAGGCGTCTACTGTGTACGGGACAGGTTTTAAATTCATTTTGAACAAATGTTATGCTCAGCAAAGATGGAAAATATATAATAGGTTCTGTTTAAAAGAGTAAGAATAGAAGGAAAGAGTCAGATCCAGAGCAGCATTCATTTACAAGCACCGATTAAACTTATTGCAAATAAGCCTGTACTCCGCCCACAGACTGTATAGCCCCCGGCTCTCTCCTTGTGTCAGTCCGAGTTCTGAATGGGCCGGACCGAACAACACGACCGGACGTACCGGGTTCAGGTTGAAAACATTTAATAGCTTGGGTCGCGACAGAAGACTTCTTTTTTCTTTCTTTTTTTTGCTGCGGTCCGGTCAAGAATGAATGCTTGTGACGTGAGTCCAGGGCCACATCAGGGGCCTCATGTATCAATACTTGCGTGGATTTCATACTGAAACATGGAGTACGCCAAAATCCAGAAACTGTCGTACGCACAAAGAAAATCTGATGTATCAAAGTGTGCGTACTCATGGATCCAAGCACTTTTCCTTTGTACATCCCAATCAACGTGGAATTGAGCGCACATGCCGAAGTGGTAATCTCCTCCCTGTCCACGCCCCCATTTAAATATGCAAATCAATGTAAATAAGGTCTGCACCAAAGATTCCCTTCTCTTTACGGTCAGATAACACCATAAAAAACTGTGAGGAACAGCAATTTAACCAAATTTGAGTTGAAGGTGCTCCTCGATAAAGTTGAGCCATGTAAACATCTTTTTTTTTTTTTTTTTTTGCCGTCCTCCGGCACCATCACAAAGGGGGTGGGAGAGTGTGTGTGTGATATAAAGGTGAACGTGGACCGCTGTCATCCCAGATGAAAGCAGACAATGTACTCTAATTAAATTATGTGAAATGGATTTATAATTTTATTTGCCTTCTTTTATACACAGATCGCGTAGTAAATAAATGCACAAGTGCGCCAGGGAGGCTGATAAAGACACATGTCCAACTTTACGCATGTGTTTATTGACATTAAGTACTTCACACAGTCTGTGTAGTTTAACCAGCAAAAAGAAAGTCACTGACAGCGTGATATTTCGGCAGACATGCTCAATGTGCATCGGGGGGTATAGGACAATTAAACAAATACATTTACTTTGCGCGCATACAGTCCCAGGCTGTAATCTGTCCTCAACTATGCTGAATGAATGAATCGTGCGCTGAACCAGCCACCTCGCCACAATGTTTGTTAATATGTGATGCATTTACGCATCACATATGATCTGTACATTTATAGTATAAAAATGCTTCCTGTTCACAGTGTGGTCAGCACCTGAATGGAGGCGACCCATGGCTCCCCGCCGTGTCGCGCGCTCAGGCCGGTCGCAGCGCACTGCGCTCAGTTCCAAGAGAATTGCCCTCGGAGTCATCATGTGCAAAAAAAAAAAAAAAAAACCTCCGGGACTCGTGTGCACTTCGCACTGCAGCATCTGCAATATCTTAAGACTAAAGCTGATGCTATTTTCTGCACCACTTTGCGCATGCTTTTCTATCCACCTATCTAATTGCAACATGTGGATGGGTTAGTTGTTCATAAATGTGTCTCTGATGTGCACATTACTCTGAGGACTAATTGTTTTCACATTAACAGTTTCCCAGCTTCACCTCTAAGTGTCGCCAAAGGAACAATAGCAGTAGAAACGTGCGTACGCCAGCTATGGAGTTGGCGTGGGCCACCGCACTTTTCCACGGTCATTTCACTTTTGATACATCTGAACGTTGGCGTGGAAAATGACGTACGCCACTTTTTTGTGCGTACGCAACATTGATACATGAGGCCCCAGGTCTTTGAGAACTGTAGCAGGACTGAAGCAGCTTAGAAACTGCTCAAACAGGCGATCATGGGCTTTCAAAGGTTTGGTACATTTACAAGAACTAACAGAAAATAGAAATAGACC
Source organism: Trachurus trachurus (assembly GCF_905171665.1). Classification (NCBI taxonomy): domain Eukaryota; kingdom Metazoa; phylum Chordata; class Actinopteri; order Carangiformes; family Carangidae; genus Trachurus; species Trachurus trachurus. The sequence goes on from NC_139905.1 coordinate 28,306,445, forward strand.
CAGCCGGTGGTACATACTGTATGACGACCTGGAGTCAACTTTTTTAAATAACACTCACAGTCTTGGAGGGTGGGTGTACTAACATATTCACTAAAATATGCCTTTTCCTCATCCATTCATGAAAAAAGTCAGTTAAAACATGCTAACCAGCGTTTACAAGCTACCGCGTTCCGACGTTTTGCCTCCAGCAAAGCCCCGCCCACCCGGATCCAAACCAGAAACGTCTGGAACAACATCGGAAAAAGTCGCTTTTGACAAAAAAAAGAGAGAGAGACCTGCCGTGCCGTGTAAAAAAACAACAACAAAAACTGACGGCGAGTGAGTGTCACAACTTCCTGTATCTGACCCTTCAAATTAAAAGTCCCTTTCATATACAATTCAGTCATATTGATTTTGACTTAATTTTGACAAGACACGGCTCCAAATGTTTTTTGCTTGGTCGACTATTTGGGGGCAGCCCTATTAAATTCTGTGCAAAAAAATGTTGAAGCTTATGTTAAATATTTGACAGTTTGAAACAGTTTTTAATACAGTAGTGAATTTAAAAGTACATGGGTTCTGTTTTTTTTGTTTTTTTTTATTGTGGTATCGAATTAGTATCGAGAATTGTGGAAATTCACAGGTATTGGTATCGACTACTGAAATTCTGGTATTGTGACAACCCTACTCCAGGTGAAAGTTTGATTGATGTTGAAGCCATCTTTCAAGTGCATATAGAATGTGCATGAGGGTATAAAAATTCATAAGTATTAGAAGTTAGAATTTAAAATAGATATAAAAAGACGTATATGTATGGACTCAGAGATATAGAGGTAGCACAGGGCGGGTGTGGACTAATCCTCATGTGGCTTCTGTCCGAAACAACATGTCTTCACCTGAGTCCCAGTCAGTCCTCCAGTCCTCCACAGTGACTCTGCAGCACTCCCGTGGTCTCCCAGAGGAGCTGTTAGTTCTCCACTCTTCTAGATTTGAAGTTTACAGGCAGAGCTGTTGTTTGCGACCGACTCACAAATCACCCAGAATTACCTCTGACATCTGCTGACCGTGAGGAGCTCGGCAGCTGTGACTCACACAACCAGCTCCGTTCAGCCAATGGACGTCTCTCCCCCCAGACTAACAGTGGAGATGTGTTCTACGTTTTCACACTGGGTTCCTTGTTCATTATCTGTATCTTTCTCTTCAGGAGCCAAACACAGGGCATGTGGGCAAGGAACATATTCCCATTAAGTCAGGTAACACAACCATTATTCACCCAGACAAGCTGTCCATCAGCACTTCTTTCCTGCTTGAAGTTACAGCCTCAGGGAGCAATTGCTGAGGGACAGGGAGAGGTCCGCACACACATATACACACACACACACACACACACATACACACACGGACGCAGGAGGACTTGACAGGTGAAGAACAGTACATTTTCCGCACCGGTGCCGCTGCAGCTGTGGGGCTGTTTGCAGCAACAACAGAGGTTACAAAACAGGTCGGGATTTTGTTTCATAAATTGTGTTGGAATGTGAAGACAACAACATTTTTCTGGGTGCATTCTCATCCATATGTATTAATGAAAGCACAGTGACCACCGGGATCCTCTGAAACCTCACCTCACATAGTCACACTTCCATATAATATTCATCTGGTACACACACCCCGGTGCTAGTGCTGCTGCTGCTGCTGCTGCTGGATCCTGACAGGTTCCACTGGAACGCCACCATTACTGAGCTGAAGGGAAATGACAGTGCTGACACCAGTACAGCTGTGGCCCTCCTGCTGCCACTCCAGCCACTGCTGCTGCTGCTGCTGCCATCACTATGGCTGCTTCTCTAATCCTGGCACTAATAGGGATTTTAAGCAGTAATGGTTGAAGGGACGGCTATGATATGATGTAATGACAATGACTGTCTGCTACAGGAGACTAGACTTACAGCAAATAGTTAGCCCAGTGTTTTTCAACCTTGGGGTCGAGACCCCACGTGGGGTCGCCTGGAATTCAAATGGGGTCACCTCAAATGTCTAGTAATTGAGAAAAAAATATACTGATGAAAATATATTGTTTTAACTTATTATTATTCTTTTTAAAATTATGATTAAAAACACCACACACACTGTTAAAGCAGAAGTAAGCAGAATGTTTGTGTTAATATAAGTCTTAAATAGTTCTATCTTCCGACAGCAATCACTTATAGAGTGTTTGGTCTGAAACACGGGTCTGTCAGTCACTCTGCTCTGCTGTAAGCCGAGGAGAAAACTTTCCTTGTATCCTACAACCTTTATCCAATGAGGAGAGAGAACGGCATAAAGGGGCGGTCCTCTCTGTGTGTGCAGCCAAGGGATGCGCGTGAATGTGGTGAGGTAGGGACGAGGGCGGGGACTGCAAACTCCATCGGCTGACAAGAAGTTAGCCAAAACGACCGGATCGCTTACTTCTGCTTTAAACAACTGTATTCTATACTTTCACTTTCTCAAATATAAATTGAGTTCAAATAAAATGCAACATATAAAAATATCTGAGCTGGCGCATCTTGATTGACGGCCGCAATCACGTGACTTCACATGATGAGTTGGGCATCTTGTTGGAATTCTGTCCTTGTCCACGTTTACATACAACGGGGGAATATCAAATAATCAACAGAAATATATCTGCCTCCTCAACACTAGGTGGCTAGTGGTTAAAGAGCAACTATACAAGTCCGTTTTCTTTTCCTCTGTGTTGCTAACCCTCCTCCCGACCATGTGCATTTGTTTTTAATGAATAATACGCTGAACCTCCTCTTCCCCACGGATAATGAGAAGCTCACGAATTTCTCTGTCTTGCCAGTGATGCGACATGGTTGATGAAATCCCAGTCTCGAATGCGAGCAGAGCTTTGTTTTGGGACGTGATATGAGACGCGACTGGTGCGATGTTATGACGTGGCGTCACGTAATGCTCAACGTCATCACGTAAATTAGCGGGTTGACCCGGGTCTGGCGTTCCCACTGCAAGCCGATCAGAGCCGAGCCGATCGAGGGCGATTTTAACCCGCGTCGCTTGCTGAGTGGAGTCGCCTTTCCCACTGCGACCAAAAGTGGATTGCTAGCGGGTTTAAATGGGTGTTTTGGACAGTGGGAAAGTGGTATTTTACACTTTTTTTGGCTTTGGAGCATTATTCTACTGGTGAATACAAAACATGTTGTCGTATCGTCCTTTAAAAGTTGTGATTGTCTTTATTAGATAGGTGGGTCAGATTTCTTTCTACCTGCCTTGACAACAGTTTATGTGCGGTCATAATTCCTCTGTTTATGATGCACCATCATTGTAAAGTCAATGATGCTATGAATTAAAAGATAATGTTACACTGGTCATGTCACAGAGGAAATGAGTGTGTAGATGATGTTGTTGTTGTCTATTAGTAAAGCCAAGTTCAACTTTTTGTCCAGATGCGTGATGCTGTGGCCAGGACCGTCTGTCAGTAGCTGTTAGTCTTCATTCTGCTGCTGCTGCAGTTACTGTCACTATGACTGCTTATGATTTTGCTAATTAAGAGTCAGACGGACACATGCACCAGATGCTGATAGAAGCTCACCACAAATACAGTATGCTACATCAATATTTATATATACTATAGTATTTGAAGAATATGTTAAAGTTAAATGTACCAAGTACAAGTACCAAAATTACTGCATGACAAACTACACTCCCATTTTGCCCAACATAGTTATCGAACAAGTAGTACATCAGAAGGGAGGTTCATATTGCCGAGAGTGAGAGCAGGTATAATTCAAAGAACAGTTCTGTACAGAGCTATGGTTGCCTGGAACTCTCTACCAGTTCATGTTGCTCATGAAAGTAACAAAGATCTGTTTAAATTGCTGTTAAAACAGTATCTCTTAGAATTTAATGAATTATGATTTATCATGTTGAGTTTATAAAGAGGGCTGGTTTACAGTTGTGGTTTTACGTGGAAATATGTGTGTGAGTAGTTGAAGTGGTGGTTGCAGTCACTTCAGACAGTCAATGCTTATTTATGTGATTTATTTATTTTTATGTATTTATGTTGTGGGTATATTATATTAGATTACTGGTATTACTGAAAGTATAGAATGGAATCTGAGTAGATAAATGGTGATGTCTGTGGTGTCTGTCAAATGTCAGATTTTTTATGTGGTTTGTTCATTATTAGGGAGCCTTTGTTGTTTGTTCTTGTTGTGTCATGTATAAATGTGTGTTTCTTATGTGTAAATGTGTGAATGTTTATGTGTATGTTGTGTGTATGTCAGACCCCAGGAAGAATAGTCGATGCTGCTGCGGGTGCTAATGGGGATCCTAATAAAGAAAAGAAAAGAAAAGAAAATTTACCCTTTTGGTTGTATAATTTATTAATTGCATGTTGTAACAAATATTGTGAAAAAACTAAATATGTAAAGTTAGAGTATATTTTGGATTTTGAAGCTCATTGAACAACCAGTATACTTAATCAGAGGTTAAAGCAACATCTACACTGTTGCTTAGGTTATTTATTGTCTTCTTTCTTTTTTTTTTTTTTTATCTCACTGGTCCTGAGAAACACTTTTTTGTTCTCTGCGTTTTTGATAAAGAATGACAAAATGATCTGAATCTGAATCACAAACACACAAGACTTGTATATTAGATGGCAAACTCAACATGAAAACAGGTAAACAGTAATCTTCTCAGGTCTTCAACCAGACCTGTGTATTTCTAAAAGCAGCCTGCCTGAGTGTGTGGTGGTGGGCTTCCTGCAGCAATTTGATAAGTGTGTGTGTGGTCTCTTTGGGGCTTCTAGTGCCTCTACATGTACACCCTCTATACCATATTTTTTTGTGTACTTGTTAGATTGAATGGATTTAACTGATGTGCATATTTGATGTACATCTATTGTAATTGTGTCTTTCTCTAAAAATTCTAAATACTTTTAAGATATTTATCTTGGGAACATTTGTTGAATATTTGTCAAATACTTGTTATTTATCTATATATTTGTATTTGTGTGTTTATTGTTTTCTATTTATCGGCTCATCTTCCCTTACTGATGTGTATGTCCTCTGGGTTGCCTCACCTGAGTTGCATCATGGGCTTAATTTTGAATTGCCTATACTGTATGAGTGAAATGTTTCCTTTGTCTCTTATCCTGACGAAGATCCACTGTGATTGAAACGTTGATCTACAACAGAGGTGTCAAACATGCGGCCCGTGGGCCAGAACCGGCCCTGCAGAGGGTCCAATCTGGCCCTCAGGATGAGTTTGTCAAATGTGAAAATTTGAAATTGCACATATTTTTATCAAGAAATTTGAGGTGGTTCATAATATGTTTTGTAAAAGGATAGTTCAATAACTGTAAACATCTTATTAATGTTCTAAAACAGAGGAAAATTTCATTAAAAAAAAAAATATTTAAAGGTTAATATGCTAATATTTTGTGGCCCCTGAACTAAATTGAGTTTGACATCCCTGATCTACAATAAATACTTGAGGAGCTTTATACAGTGTGCAGACTTAACTCTTTTTTCCTAGGTCAATTTTGTTTGTTAGTCTTGCACCTGTAACAGGTTTGGGTGTGTGTATTGTGTTGTCAGGGCTTCCTGCAGCAGCCTCCTCCCTCAGATGTGCCTCTCTCAACTTTATTCTAACAGTTGATGTAGCTGATGAATGAGGCTCACATTAGACATTACCTTCCAATTGCAGCTGAATGAGTGAGCACTTAAATGAAGATTAGTTGGAATAGCTCATTAGCCAGCGCTGCTGTATGAGGGTGAGACAAGCTGCAGGCGTTACACTCACATTTACATTAAGGTGTTTAACTTATTCCAGATTCGATAAGTGGACCAACATTAGTTACCACTGATTAATATATATCCCCGTGCCCCTTGAATAAAGAACTAAGTGGTGTGTTTAAAGCTGTTAATACTCGTTTAGACTGACTACACTGACTTCTTGACCTTAATGCTCAGGATGTCTGCTTGCATGGTGTCTACAGGTTTTACAGCTTGGCTAACTCTAACAATTGTAGCAGTGTCATGTGCTTTACGAAAATGGGTTTTCATCAGGGGTGCAGTGTGTGATTTTTGTTGTGATCATCAGTACCCTGTGTGATCAGTCAGGGTTAAATTGCCCCAAAGCTCCAGTAGACACTGTCCAGTCTTTCCACCAAGCTGGTTCCAGTGCTACTGTACAGTAGTTCGGAGCCAGAGCCTGACTTAGCACCGGTTCTTTGCTTTTCGACCGCCTGAGAACCATCTCCTGGCTCTCAAAACTGGTTCCAGACGAGCACACTCTCTTTGCTGGTCTAGATCAAAGAACCAAGGTGGGTTGAACCAGCTAAGCACTAGCGCCAGAACTGAACTAGCACCAGGCTCTTTTTGGTGGAAATAGGTAGGGCTGACCCCGACTAGGGATGCACATGATTAACCGTTTAACCGTTAACCGATAACAAGAACTTTGACCGATTAATACTATCGGTTATTTATTTATTTTATTAGCTCCTTATGTCGTCAACTCATGGGGACGTGTCGACACGTGCAGAGTTCACGTGCCTTCAGTCATATTTCTCAGCAAAAAGTTATACAGTTTTTGGGCCGTGCGCCGCAAGTGTCTTAATCTTATCGGTTAACGGTTAATAATCGGTTAACGAGCGTCGGTTATCGGTCAGAAAAAAAATTCAAAATGTGCATCCCTAACCCCGACCAAAGATTTTCTTGGTCGACCAGTCATCATTTACTGTAGGGCCATTAGTCAACTAATCATTGCAGATAATGATGTAGCTATATCTATATGTATTGTGGAGCAGGGAACAGTTTGAATTCCAGGGCTCAGATAGAATGTTAAGTAATATTGTTAACAGTTTGCTACATTACAGAGAAATACAAAGCAAAGTCAGCTTTATTGTCAATTCCACAATATGTACGGAATATAAGAGAATCAAAATTGTGTTTCTCTCAGACCCTTGGTGCGGACAGTTAATAAACAAACAGACAGTAAATATTTAAAAAACAATAAAACAATCTGCAAATCTAAAATACCAATCTAGAATAAATATGAATAAAAAAACTAAGCTAAACTAGTAATAAAAAATAAGTAGTGGAAATAAGCAGTAGCCTAATAACATCTCAAAATGATCCCAGATTTTAGATTCCTTACCAGACATTATAATAATAACTATGACTCATGACTTCCTGTATCTGGCCCTTCAAATTAAAAGCCCTCTGGCCTTTCATGCATGCAGTTATATAGGTAGATTTTGTCTTGATTTTGACAAGACACGGCTCCAAATGTTTTTTGTCTTTGTTTTTTATTCTGCAACCAATCAACCAATGAAATTTAGGGTGACTAATGAGTTCTTGGTCAACTAACGCTTGGTTGACTATTTGTTGGCAGCCTTAGTAATGAGTGACCAAACTCATGGTCATCAGTGAGGATACCAAGGCTGCAGCACTCAAAACTATATTTACCAAAATTTAGTAGATGTAATATATTTTTCAATGAATAAGAAAGAAAATCAGAAAAAGTCAAGTTCATTGTAATGATTTGGACAGTTTGGACCTTGATGCTCTGCACATCTGGAGTGCTGCAAGGCACTTTTAATACTGCTGCCATGGAGATACTATTGGCTTTTATCCTCCCTTTGATGTTCTTATTTTCTTCTCAAAGTTTGCATACTGTACAGTAAGTACTAACATACAGTACAGTCATATGGTATTTGTTGACACGTTGTACATTGTGCTCCCTATAGTGGAAGACTCTGAGGAAGGGAGGGGATGAGCTATGAAACATAGTGACCCAATATTTTCAAATCAAAAACAACCCAATTCATTTCCCTTCTGTAAGGTGTCAGATGTCAGATGTGTAAACTTGGCGTGACACCAGAGGCCGTGACAGAGCGGCTTATTCCTCACTGAGGACAGGCAGCATGAGCCAGAGACTGCAGGATATTTTACCAGCTGACGTGGAAATCAATGTAGCGGTTGTAGGGATGCCACTCCAAAGTCTGCACTCACTCACACCCTTTGTGTGAGTTTCAGACTAAAGAATTGGTCTGCCCCGGTTGAGAGAAAGCTGATGTGTTGTGTTGGTCATTATTATGATAATCTTTTTAATTAGCATCCCTGATTTCATCGTGAAAGTCCTGAGAGGAAGTCATTTGTGACTCTGCCTGTCTTTTTGTTCAGACAGCGCAATACATAAGGTGATATACCGGTGCATCTGAATAAAGTAGAATATGATAGAGGTCAGCAGTCTTCTCTATGATAGTGGAGCTACTGAACCAGACTAAGGGCCTGATCTACTAAAGCAGAGGTCTTCAACAGGGGGTCCGTGACCCCCTAGGGGGTCCGCAGAGGTACTGCAAGGGGGTCATGAACTTTTTGGTTGATCATACTATTTTGTATTTCCACATTTATGCTTAAAATAAAAATGTCAATTTAAATAGCTTGTATGCATGATTATCATGCAATTAACAGACATAGTTGATATAACAAAGTGTGTTTATAAATGACTGAATGAATGGCCACCTTACTCACTGTACCTTTAAAATAATTTAATACATGAATATATGACTATACCAGTGTATTATTTGAATATCTTGGTACTGAATTAAGGGGCTACTAGGCCCAGTTTAATATAATAAAAAATTGTATGAATATATTTAGCAGGGGTCCCTGCTCCATCTCTCTAGTAGTTTGGGGGTCCTTAGCCTGAAAAACGTTGAAGACCCCTGTACTAAAGGTTTGCTTGTATAAATTTGTGTGCAAACTTGATGCATTTAGTGTGTTTGCCTTGATGAATATGCAAATATGGGCGCTTCGGCCAAAACGTGCAAAATATTGGGAGGAGTAGATGCAAATAGATTTATTTAGCAAACACAACGTGATTTACCAAACCTGAAACAGACTGTGGTGGAAGTTTTTGCCTCTTTATTTAGTACGTTCATATTGTCTGGCACAGCTTTTTTTTCTTTTATGGATTTAATACCTGCCAGAGCAAAAGCTCTTATATCTCTGCATTTCCTTGCATCCAGGTTATTCCAGCAAACTGTAGTCTGGTACCGTTGACTCGCTGTTTTGGTAAGCAACTGGATCCAGGGCGAGAGAGACAGGCCTTTCTGTCAAAATAAAAGCACCAAGCTAATAAAATGCGGTGAAACTTTTTTAATTTAAGGAATATAATTTACAAGAAAGCCCCCGAGCCATTAAGTTAGTTTTATGTTGGTGAACACTTTTACTTTGGTGAATTTGGTGATTTCCGGATCCGCTAGAAGACTGGAACCAGAATTCAGACAAAATTTGGAATTAACAGACACCAGGCTGTTCTCCTCTCTGAAGAGCCTGACTATGCAAACTGTAACAGTTTTTCAGGTGCGTTAAATGTCATTTAAGTGCCGTTACGCCATCTCTCCTCCTGTGCGCTCCTCTCCTCTTCTTTCCTCTCCCCCCTCTTGAGTATGAGGTTGCTTAGCTCCGGGACCGGGACTGGGACTGAGAGACTTCACCTCTGTTTTCACCCTGTCTTTGATCCCTCTGGTCAGTGTGGCCTGAGTGTCCCACCTGAGCTCTCTATTAATCCATCGGATCACATTTCATGCAGCCATCCAGCTCTCTGTCCTGTCCACACTCTCCATGATGAAAACGATTACCATGCACAAAACACTCATTTAAATACTGCGGTTTGCGTGTGCTGTCATTTAGAGGGTTAGCTACTCTTAGTAGATCACCTGTTTTTCGTGCGCTAACCAAACACGCACATTTTTACCAGGAGCACGCAATTTAGTGCCCGTTATCTGGGATCTTAGTAGATCAGGCCCTAAGAGACCATTTAAAGGCTCAGAAAACCTTTTCACTATATTCTCTTTTTTTTTTGAGATACTGAATTTTGGGTTTTCGTTAAATGTAAGCCATAATCATTACAATTAAAAGAAATAAAGACATGAAATATTTCAGTCTGTGTGTTATGGATCTATATAATATATGAGTTTTACTATTTGAGTTGAAATACTGAAATAAATTATCTTTTCCATGATATTATAATTTATTGAGACGCACCTGTATTCGAGTACTTGAATGGATGGACTGTATCTCCACTGTTTTGTACTGCAGCTGGTGATGGTGATTCTGAGGACTCACACATCGCTCATACAGAGTCTCTCTGTCCATTATCATATGATAAATTATCAGACATCAAAGTGCCTGAAGTCTTGGTAATTTCTATATTGACAAAGGGTGTAATGGTACATTGATCAATTGATTCTGTGACCAATGAGCCAATAGCATTGATCCAAAAATGAAAACATTAATCAGATATTGATACATATATTTTGAGATTCCCCTTGTGATCTGCTGCAATTTACTTTTTTTTTTTCCAATTTTCCTTTTGCAAAGACATGCACGTGTTAATTACTAAAAGTATTTAATTTGAGACTCTAAATAGGAGAAGGTCTCACACTAAATCATCCTTTAAATGTAAACCTCCTGTTCTGTTGTCTTTCATAGAATGTGAAAATCCTGAAGCTCAGTAAATCGGAACCTATTTAAGATTTAAGTTCAAGGTTGATGATATTTTAGTAGCTTTTGTGGTCGGATATGAAAGGAAGTGATTTTGTTTAATTGGCAGAACAGAATCTCGTATTGATCAGTGATCCAGGGATTAAATCTAATCGTAGCGTGACAAAAATGTAGTATTGACACAGTTAACACTGATGTAACACATCTGGCTGTTTTTACTCATGTGCGCACACACACACACACACACACACACACACACACACACACACACACACACACACACACACACACACACACACACACACACACACACACACACACACACACACACACACACACACACACACACACATTGTACAAATGTAAGTGGCTTCCTTTGAGGTGGGGAACCCAATGTAGTGGTTTGACTCTTGCTGCCGGAGTCAGAACACAGAACGACCTTCACAGGCAGAAGTCGATGCAGCGTGAACTCCGAGGTTATTCTTTGCAATGTTGTCTTTTGTACACACAAAAGACAGCTGAGCTCCCTCTGCACCACTATGGCGACATCTTGGATTTCCTCTGAGGATAAACATTAATCTGTTTACACATCAGAGAAAAATAATGGATGTTTCTATGAACTGAACCGATCAGCTGGAGCTCTGTGTTACAGTCATTCCGCTCACTGAAATTCATATTGCTGTTATTATATTATTTCATCTGGAGTGCAGAAATAGAGGCGTCTGTTTATTGTGAAGCAGGCACAAGAAATGCTATGAATTTGTTAGAGTTTACAATAGAAGTGTTTAGATTGGTTTCAATAATTGCATATACGTATTTCCATCCATTTGGATCACATAGTTCCAACATTAATAAAGCTAGTTTTACATTTTACTTCAGTAACACACACTATACTGTTGTTTGCCTGACAGATAATATACACCTATTAGGGCAAACAACCTTACACAACACCTTGACAACAATGGCGGACAGACTAACCACCTGTGTCTCTCACCACACTGTTGTTGTGGATGTAGTAGAGCTGGTAACAAGACGACAGTGGCACAGCATGTCTGGCTAACTTAAAACAATTCCTGCCATTTTTGTCAAATGCCGTAATTTTGACGGGTGGCAACCGCCATTCTGACATCCCACCAGTCCGACATAGGTCTCTAATTGTCTTAATGGCAACACTTAATTTTCTATCAAATGTCCTGTCATTCTTGGACTGGCAGAACGGTCTCGAAGGGATTCGTAGCCTACAATATCCAGGCAGGCATGCTTTTTGGGGGGGATTTCATTATTTATACGCCCCCTTCAAGTGGTACCAAAAATGCATTTTGTGACACAGACGCGTTGGCACTCGTCCTCTCGTGTTCTACAACTCATGCGGAATAGCAAAATATGGTGTAACTAGTTGGTTTTTTTGGGGTCTCGTTCACGGTCTTGAGCTCAACTGGTCTTAGTCTTGACTTGGTCTGTCTTGGTCTTGGTCTTGTCTTGGTCTTGATACTCTCTGGTCTTGGTAGTGTCTTGGTCAAGCGGTCTTGCCTACAAATCTAGTGGTATGTCTAAATGGTGGGATGTTGTAATGACAGCATGTCTTAAAGAAGGGAGTCACCTGTTGAGTAACGCACATTTCCTTATATTGGAAGCCTTGTCGGAATGGTGGGACGTTCGCATGTCGGAATAGCGGTATGTCTAAATGGTGGGATGTCGGAATGACAGCATGTAACCAATTTTGACACAGTTGCGATAGAATGAGTATCAGAAGTGGTTAACTTTATAGTGACATCATAATGGCTGTAATCCAGGAAGGAAGGAGGTGACCGTCTTGGCTGTTTGCTGATGAACAGCAACATTAATTGTCTTCACACTCTTAAGTGCATCAGGGCAAATTAAGAATCATGAAGATCTCACTTAGTCCTTCCCCTCCTCCTCCTCCTCCTCCACCAGATAACTATCTTCACTGTGTCCTGCTGGAACGCTGCCTGCCCTGTGTGCAGCATGAAGCCAGATAATGGCCACTTACAGTGTGGTGAAAAAAAAAAAAAAAACACCCAATTATTGAGTTTCCTATCCAGACCACAGCGCACGCACGCACGCACGCACACACACACACACACACACACACACACACACACACACACACACACACACACACACACACACACACACACAGTAGTCGTTCTGCTGTTTATGTAAGCAGTTGTGTTTCCTGCCCATATCTCTTACACTAATAAAGTGTATATTCATTTTAAATGACACAGTTCACCTGAATATGAATACGCTGCAACAAGTCAATTAACTACAATATACAGTAGCTATGTGTCTTCAAAGACTGATAATTACAGTCTAGCTAATGACTCTCCTGAAGAGCTGGGTGTAGTTAACCACAGCATGGAGCTGCAGGATGACCAGCAGTGAGTGTTTGTGTTTGTGTGTCTGTGTCTGTGGGGGGCAGAGTCAATACTTTGATTCAAAACAAAAGCGTGTGTGTTAAAGCTGTGTGTGTGTGTGTGTGTGTGTGTGTGTGTAGTCAGTAGTGTGTGATGACTTTCACTTTGCTGCTCTCTTTCTGAACATCTTCACCTTTACTGCACTGAAAACATGAATTAATATGGTTAATTAAAGGAAACAAACCTACTCCTCAGACTATAGCTGTAGTAACCCGAGTGGTGAACTTGCATAACAATAATACATGCAGACGTCGGATACTGTTTGCTCTTTTACTAACATTTGCAGCTAAACATAGCACAAAAAGTAAGGAAATTTGTGTTTGGTAGATTATTTCTTTGTTTTAACAATGCTTCTTGGAAATAAATCTTGGAAAGCCTGTTTATTAACCTTTTAAATGATGCCACACTTTTAAGGAACATGCATTTGGATCCAATTCTTTCCTTCTATTCTGACTCTTTTAAACAGTAGCCAAACAACAGAACCATTTTATTATATTAGACTACATATTTTCCATCTTTGCTGCGCATAAGGTTTGTTTTAAATTAAATAAAAGCCTGTCCCATATAGATGTGTGTCTCTATAAGACGGGTCCGCTCGGCACACACACACACACCCTCAAAAAAAAAAAAAAAAAAAAAACTATTGGCAGAAGTCCGGGCCGTGAGAACCGGTTCCTCTCGTGTATGGATAATCAGTGTGATAATCTAAATTTGATCTATCCCAGAAAATCTGTTGTTGTGATAGACACATGTGATTTCATAACGTATCATAAAGTGGATACAATCACCGCAACTCTGTCCGGAGCTTCGCTACTTTTATTTCTGTCTCCTTGGTAACAGTAACCCCCGGTACAAGGATTTCAAAATAAGGGCACACTGGGTTACCAGTGAAAGGATTTTCTTCCCGTACATGTGATTGGTCGGTGGGCGGAGCCTTTTACTGGATTCAGATCAATCCTGAAAGCTACCCTGACCCGGAGCAGGTTAGCTGTTCAGAGTAAGTTACCATGGTAACTCACCTGGGTAGGAATGAATCCAGCTTCGTGGTACCGCCAGGGTTAACCCTGAAGTTACCTCGCTAACAGTGCGTTCACACCGGGCGCGAGTAAAATATTCGCCTCGCTCTACTCGCTCGAGTTTGCCCGCTGGAATATTTGTTTTTACTCGTGGCATTCATGCAAATATTTCGCTTGAGTTCAATTTCCTTCGTGTTGCTCCATTCGCGTCATTCGCCCCGCTGGCACAAATTCGTGTCCATTCGCGTCTTTACGTTGACTTTGTATGTAAATTTATCGCTCGAGTTTGCCCGCTGGAATATTTCTTTTTACTCGCGGCATTCACACGAATATGTTGCGTAAGTTCAATATTTTGAATTTGCGTGTTCGCGTCCTTCGCGTTGCTCCATTTGCGTCATTCGCGCCGCTGGCACAAATTCGTGTCCGTTCGCGTCTTTACGTTGACTTTGTATGTAAACTTATCGCTCGAGTTTGCCCGCTGGAATATTTCTTTTTACTCGCGGCATTCACATGAATATTCCGCGTGAGTTCAATATTTTGAATTTGCGTGTTCGCGTCATTCGCACCGCCGGCACAAATTTGCGTCCATTCGCGTCTTTACATTGACTTTGTATGTAATTTTATCGCGCGTGAACGTAGTCCGTACCGAAACACAAGGCAGAGGGCCAGATAACATCGGCTACACTGACCGGAGAACAGCCAGCCTCCAACTGTCTCTGCTTTAGTCATTATTATCTTGCACCTATTTCCTTCACTGATCAGTGAGTTATTATTACAAGAACGCAGGAGGATCTGAGAGGAAGAAAAGCCTGACTTCACAGAATGAAGACCGACATATGCTGCAACAACCTTTAAAACATTAACAAGTCAGATTGGTGTTATGTATGCACACAGTAAGTGGACCGTTCAGTCAAACACGTCACATAGCGCTACAGGGACAAACTGTTAGCAGCCCAAGCAGACACATGGGGAAACGGCTGTGTCCGTGTGCGACACATTAGTGGCTGATAATGTGCGAGCTGGTTGTTGAGGCTGACGGAGCAGCGGCTGCAGCTCTGAGGAATGAAACTGTTATCACAAAGTGAAACATTAGAATCCATTTTTAGGTGAGGTTGATGCCAATTTCCTTCTTGGCAAGACAACAGAATCTCTGAGAGCTGGAGATGGTTGGCAGCTCCGCCAAGCCTGCGAGGACACACACTGATTCACAGGCTGCCTCAGCCCTGATAACACACACCAATGTGTGTGTGTGTGTGTGTGTGTGTGGAATAAAGTTTTAAACATCTCCAGTGAAGCTGCTATTTTGAATGAAATATAGGCAGTGCTTATCTGTGGATTAAATGTGAAGGTGTGTTGGAGGGAGTGTGTGTTTCTCCAGGGAGAACAGCCGCAGTGTGTTGTGTGTGTGTGTGTGTGTGTGTGTTGTGTATTTTGCAGCACCACTGCAGGGTATGGTGTCAGGAAGTAGAGCAGGTCATCTCCTCAAGTGGGGGTGTGTGCAGGTCAGACACTGAACGCTGGTCAGCTGATTATATCACTGTGTGCGTGTGTGTGTGTGTGTGGCTGGATGCAGACATTGTTCTCAGCTTATAAAATGATGTGTATGCATGTGTGTGTGTGAGAGAGAGAGACTTAGAGAAAGAGAAAGAGAGAGAGAACATGTGAAGCCACTGCAGAAACCAGTGACAGCAGCATGAAGTCACATCCACACTGTTGTTTCTGTTTGTGACCGGAGGCAGGTGTGATGATGATGATGATGATGATGATGATGATGATGATGATATTCCTTCATATAGTATCTACAGTTTATCTCTGCTAGGGTTGCAAAGGGGCGGAAAATTTCCTGTAAATTTCCGGTAAATTTCCAGAAACCTTCCATGGGAAATTAAGCTGGGGAATTTTGGAAATATTCCAAATTGGAAACTTTCCATGGGAATTATGGGAATTTATGGGATTTTTGGGGAATTTATGGGAATTAACTGGAAATTGGGGGTCATTTAAACATGCAAAATAATACAATTAAAAAACATGACATTTCAACAGATTTATTTGTGAGTATAGAACTTTATCAAGTTTTAATTCTTGTATGAACAATCAATTATTTTACTGAACAACAGTTCCCTGTTAAGGGCCAACCTTCAATTTGTAAATTTCGGATTTCTTCCCGTTTCTTCCCATATATTCCCGTTAATTCCCATGGAAGGTTTCCAACATTGAAAATTCCCAGAATTTTGCAACTCTAATCTCTGCGTTTTCTTCAGCTTGTGCTGTGTCCAGTGCTGCCTCAACACTCTGCTGTTTGCTCTGTGTGTGTGTGTGTGTGTGTGTGTGTGTGTGTGTGTGTGTGTGTGTGTGTGTGCCGAGTGCAGACCAGAGAATAGAGGACAGAGAAGTATAAATATACAGTATGTGTGTGTGTGTGTGTGTGTGTGTATGTGTTATGGCTAATACTCACTAGCCGCAGCCAACTTATCACATATTTTACCAATTCAAAACAAATGATCAATCAATAAACGTGTCCTTTATATTTAAAGGTTGAATATGGAGAATGCTTATTAAAAGCTATATGTTTTCAACAATAATACATCCACAGGGCGTTTAGAGGGGTGCAGATATTTAGTCTGAATTAAATAATTTTACAAATTTTGATGGGTTCGACAATGACTTCCTGTTGGTACCAGCCAGTAGCCGGCGTTGGGGTTCACCCTCCTCTCAGTCGGGGATGTACACAGTGAAAACCCTCTTTGTCTCTGTTGCTGCTGCTCTTCTCCATCAGTGTCAGGTCATGTGACTCTGACCCTCCACCTACTTCCTCTCAGCGATCCAGTCGTTTACATTCACACTGCTGACACACTCGTTTACAAGTCAACACGGTTTAATGTCACTGGGGATGCAAAAATATCAGAGCGATGTGTTCAAATGCATGATGTGTGATGACTCCTGCTGTATGTGTAGTGGTAGTGTATCTGGGGTTAAAGCAGGGCCGCTCATCTCCGGGGCTTGGATCACTCCGATTGGACGAGAGTGACTCACACACATGTTCTCTAATGAGCTGACAGGCCACATCAGTACAGAGTGTCTGGGCTGCAGAGTGTTGGTGTGTGTGCGTGTGCGTGTAGTCATATGCCAGTGTGCACATGTCTCTGCCACTTTAAATGTGTGTATACATGAGTGTGTGTGTGTGAGTGTCTGTGTGCATGAGTGATTGGACCTTCGGGCTCAGCGCAGTATTGAGGCCAGCTGAAACAGGGCAACATCAGAGGTATGTAAATTGCATACGTGCACGCGCGCAAACACACACACACTCCTCCATTTTACCCTCCTCTCAACCATTTTAATTCCACCACTAACCTATGTGAGATACGTCCTCTCCTTCTCCATTATAAGTCCATCATGGTCTGCTGGTCCACTGCTGGACTCCCACTGTCTGTCTGCTACAAGCTGCAGCAGGTCTGAGGAAGTCTGGGCAGTCTGCATGGACGTACCAATGAAACACCAACAGTGTTGGGGAGACTTAAATTCCATGTAGTTGAATAGCCTAGGTAACTGCAATTTGCTGTAACTTGCTGGTAGTTCAACTACATTCATATTTTGTGCTGTGTCAAGTATTTCAATTACTGTTTGGGTCATTTTTTTGTAGTTTAACTACTCAATTTTGGCCAATAACATGAAATATTATAAAAGACTTATATAACACACATTTTATTTTACTATTATTGTGTTCCAGAGCTCTCTTTGAAAAAAGGCATTAATCATGTCATGACATGCCAAGCCAACGCTGGTTCTGATTGGCTGGTTTTAAACATTGTTGTTCAATGAGACACACCGATCTAGATTATGTCGACCTCTTTGTATTGTTTATGACATTTTGTGTTGACTGATTTAGATTTCTGATTTACAAGTATTGGGGAAGGATTTTCATTTTCTCTTTATATTACCCAATATGTCTATAGATTACCCATCATGTCTATAGATTACCCATCATGTCTATAGATTACCCATCATGTCTATAGATTACCCAACATGTTTATAGATTACCCAACATGTCTATAGATTACCCATCATGTCTATAGATTACCCAACATGTCTATAGATTACCCAACATGTCTATAGATTACCCATCATGTCTATAGATTACCCAACATGTCTATAGATTACCCAACATGTTTATAGATTACCCAACATGTCTATAGATTACCCATCATGTCTATAGATTACCCAACATGTTTATAGATTACCCAACATGTCTATAGATTACCCATCATGTCTATAGATTACCCAACATGTCTATAGATTACCCAACATGTCTATAGATTACCCATCATGTCTATAGATTACCCAACATGTCTATAGATTACCCAACATGTTTATAGATTACCCAACATGTCTATAGATTACCCATCATGTCTATAGATTACCCAACATGTCTATAGATTACCCAACATGTCTATAGATTACCCATCATGTCTATAGATTACCCATCATGTCTATAGATTACCCAACATGTCTATAGATTACCCATCATGTCTATAGATTACCCAACATGTCTATAGATTACCCAACACAGGGTTTCCCGCAGCGCTTTCCTGTTAAGGCGGCCGCCTTAACAACAAAGAGCTGCCGCCTAAACTAACTTCTTAAAAAAAAAAAAAAAAAAATGTAGCGTTATTCGCCGCCGCAGCCCACCCCCACCGTCGGACGATGGCCGCATCCTCCCACACACATACACAGCACAGAGAAGCGCGCATGCATAACAGCAGCGCGTGTTGAAAGCGAAACTTAATACGGCGCGGTGCGTCGTCGCCCCCCCCCCCGCGACGATCGATCCGCTCCACCCCCCCCCCCCCCCCCCCCCCCGTCGACAGGTCAGACACCACCTTAACTGACAAATTTTCTGGGGGAAACACTGCAACATGTCTATAGATTACCCAACATGTCTATAGATTACCCATCATGTCTATAGATTACCCATCATGTCTATAGATTACCCATCATGTCTATAGATTACCCAACATGTCTATAGATTACCCAACATGTCTATAGATTACCCAACATGTTTATAGATTACCCATCGTGTCTATAGATTACCCAACATGTCAACATGTCATAGCTACTTTTTTTTTTTTTTTTTTTTTACTTTTCTTTTTCTCCAGGAGTAGAAATGTAGCTTCCCCAACACTGAAAACCAACAATGTCCAGCAGATGCTTTCAGAATATGAAGTGGATCAACATCCTCATATTGACATATTATATATTATTATTATATGAGGATGTTCTGGTTTTGACAGGTTTCTTTCCTTTCTGACCACAGCAGGAGTGTCTTTGTTCTATAATAGAACAGCTCACCACTAGTGTCCAGGTGAAGATACAGTGGAGTAGTGGTGTCCTGTGCAAACAATGCAGCCGTACCCCCTCTGTGTGAGCTGTAATTGAGTAGAGTGTTCCTGCAGGACTTGGGGTTTTCCTAGGTCAGATAGGATATTTAACTCCTCCAGTAAGGTCTGGATCTGCTCTGGGGTCTCCTCCCAGGTGGACATGCCTGGAAAACCTCCAACGGGAAGTTGTCTCCTGCATCCTTATCAGATCCCTGCACCATTTTGACATAAAGGAGCAGTGACTCTACTCCGAGCTCCTTCTGGCTCCACATTCTGTCTCTGAGGCTGAGCCCAGACAGCTTACAGAGGGAACTCGTTAATAATACTCAACTATGGTCCTGAAACTGCAGCCTGTGTCTCTGCAGGAACATGCTGTTGTTTCTTTGATCTTGGTTGTGGTAGATAGATATGAACTGAACGCTGAGCTGAACCTCCACAATCTGGGTAAAATGGGAACATGCTGCTGCAGGTTATGATTATAAATAATCAAATGTCCAGTCCATAATTTCTTGCTTTGTAATACGAGGAAATACAACATGTCTGCAGCCAGAAAAAACTGGAAACTTGATACAATAGATTTTTTAGATTTAGACAGAATTTAACCAATGACCAATCAATTAATCAAACTTTATTTGTACAGTGGCATGCAAAGGTTTGGGCACCCCTGATCAAAATGTGGTCTCTTAATGTGAACAGTTCAGCAAGTGGAAGATGATATATGATCTCCAAAAGACATAAAGTTAATCATGAAACACTGTTTTTCAATATTTTAATCAATATCAGTGTATTATTTTGGTTTTCCACAGTTTTAGAGTGAAAAAGAGAAACAAAGCAGCAGCCTGCAAAAGAATGGGAAACCCAGGAGACTTGAGCTCTCAGATAACTTTGACCAAAGATACATTATTTACTACTTACACACTGTGATAGTTTCCAAAGGGGGGGCTACTAGCTACTAACTAAGGTGGCCAAACCTTTGTTGTGGGCCCTTTTCCTTTTCTGTCATTTTGAAAATGTAAAAGATGAAAAAAAAAAATCATATTGTTTTAAAATGTAAAGGGAATGTGTCATCTGTAACTTCATGCATTTTGGAGATCATTTCATCTTCCACTTGCCTGTTCACATTAACAGAGATTTTGACCAGGGGTGCCCACACTTTTGCATGCCACTGTATATCACTTTTCATGCAGGTTATTGCAGTTCAAGTGCTTTACAAATGACAATTACCTGCTGTGCTTAATGAAGCTGTTATCTGCACTGATATTGATCTGACTGGTCAGGGCTGATAACGACAGACTTCAGAAGTTAAGAGCATTTTCTACAAACACACTTTTCAGTTAATGGGAAGCAGGTTGTGTATATGTTGCTGAAGATGATGCGAAGTAAAGCTGAACACAGTTTATTTAAATATTGTGTTTGGGTTAATTAATCTCTCAGGGTTGAAGTTAGTATAATTCAGCTGATGCTTCAGACGTTACAGTACATGTGTTAAACTGACAGTGAACTCGTAAAAGCATGGTCCCTACAGTTAACTTGCTTCATTGACCATCATTTCTAAGGACGCCCTCAGTCATAACACTTGTGGGAAACACACCCGAAGCCTGACAGGGTGTGTGAGATGGATGCTGTGGTCATCAGCCTCAACATTCTTTTTTGGGGAAAAAAAATCAGTAGTTTATCTCCAATAAAAGTGGGAGTGGGAGACAGTGAGAGCCCTAGACTCTACACACAAATAAAAAAAAAAAAACATATTTACAGTGTGTACCTCTCCTGTGTAAACATGTGACCTTGCCTCTCGGCTCTGTAGAGGACTACAGTAGCAAACAATGAAGCTACACTATGTGCACTGTAGTACAGTTAGCTGTATTGTAAAGATAAATATCCACATTGCGGCGCAACACAGTCATAATGTCAACATGTAGTGAATGTGGTTTAAAGAGGTAAAAAGCAGGATTTTGCTACATGTTACATTTTTGCTATGCTACATTTTTACCTTAATAAGCTCTGGAGTAATTATGATTGTTAACTACATGACTTGTGACTTGTTACGATTGAGAACGGAGGCTCTCTGTCTTCCACCTGGTGTCTCATGGCTGAAAACCAACCTTGCAACATCAGTGTAGTACCTGGCCACCGCCCCGGTGTCCCAGCTCTCGTCTCTGCGGACTGCTACACAAACGCGCTCCGTAACCCGTAATCTTTTGTTTATGACGGTTAAGACTACACAAACACACACGTTGTAACATCGTATGTGTTATACAACGTTATCCAACGCTCCATGTATTGATTTTTCGCCAGCTTTGTTAAACAAATGCACATGGCCAGGAGGAGGGTTAGCAAAACAGAGGAAAAGTGAGCGGACTTGCATAATTCCTCTTCAATGTTGGGTGTGTATTGGATGTATGGTGTGCTTTATGTTGTATGTTGGACAACAGATGGAAATTAGCTTCTACTAAATCTGGTGTGTCCATCTTTTCCTTTATTGTAAATGATCAATGCAAGCACACATTGTCCTTATATAAGTACATAGAATTAGATTAAATTAAATTAAACAGACTGAGGCTGTGTTGGAGAAACAGTCCAGTCTGTCATGGTCAGTGATGGGAATAACAGCATTATAAAAAAGTAACAAGTAATCAAAGAAGTTAGCCGGCTAGCTTGGCGTAGCACTAGCTCGGCTGAAGTCAGTGCGCCCACTTCCGGTTTCTTCCCAAATCCGAAGTTTAAAAAAAAAAGCCAGAATCTGAAACCGAATACAAATAGAGCACTGGCTGTATACCCCTAAGGTGTAGCAATATGATTGGTTGTGTTTGGAAAAGGCATGCAAAGTACTTCCTGAAGAAAGCGTTAAAAGAAAACTGGGTCATTCGGAGGATCAGGGTTAGGGAGGTTTGCAGATTTGGGTTTCAGAATGGACAAATGAATCAATACATTTTTAGAACTGATACTGTAGCATCATGAGTTCTGCAAACACATGTCTCACCCTAGAAACTCTGCAGGATCATCAGTGCAGGTGGCATTAATCCACCCACATACACACACACACAGAGCAGACAGTCACCCTGCCTATTTGCGTGAGCCATTAAAGGAACAAAAACTGAACACTGAACAAAGAGGGTTCTGACTCCAGCTCAAGATTTTCGGGGAATCGAACCTGCAGCTCCGGTGACCCACGGGGGGGGAAAAAAAGGTCCCCGAAATATTTTGTAATTTCTTCACCGAGAAAATGATCCCCCCGAACAACAGAGAGTGGTACCTCTGCTGCTCGTTGCCATGGTGAACCTCAGCAGGTCTGAGCCGCAGGTGTATGCTTGCATCCATGTGTGTGTGTGTGTGTGTGAGAGAGAGAGAGAGAGAGAGAGAGAGAGAGAGAGGGGCTGAGGGCAGCAGAGCTACCAGTCGACATTCTGCATGATAATGAGATGTTAGGTAGCAGACTTTACCTAACACACACGCACGCACACACACGCACACACACAAAGCTGCTTTATCCCTTCCTTCTTTGCTCATAAGCATTTTCCTCTTCATCCCTCATTTCCTTGCTTCCTCTCTTTTTTTCTGCTTTGCTCTTATCATTTCTGTCTCTGAGCGGTGGAGCTGAGCCCTTTCTTCTCTTCACTCAAGCATGCTGCACACACACACACACACACACACACACACACACACACACACACACACACACACACACACACACACACACACACACACACACACACACACACCCATGCACAGTTAACAGTGCACCACAAACAGAGGAATGCACGCGCGCACAAACACACGCACATGTGAACGCGTTTGTATACACACACCATTCCTCTTGGATGCACTCACTGCTTACTGTGTGTGTGTGTGTGTGTGTGTGTGTGTGTGTGTGTGTTCTTGTATTTGTGAGGACCGGAACGAGTTTTTAACCAACAGAGTGGGGACATTTCTGGGAAGTGAGGACATTTTGGCCGGTCCTCACTTTTTCAAAGGGTTGTTTGAGGGTTAAGACTTGGGTTAAGACTTTAGGTTATAATTAGGTTTATATTAGGTTAAGAGTAATGGTTAAGGTTAGGGTAAGGGGCTAGGGCATACATTATGTCAATGAGTGTCCTCACAAAGATAGCATTACAAGAACGTGTGTGTGTGTATGTGTTGAGGTGTTTGCATGTTTTGCCGTCCTATCAGACTGGCCTACTCTACATTTGCTGTATGTGAGCCACCGGCTGTGCACAGTCCACCTCTCCTCCTCTTTCATTCTGTCAATATCTCCACTTCTGTTTACACTATGCATGTTTCAGTTTCACCCTTTCTCACCCTCTTTTTGTGTGTGTGTGGTTTTGTGTGTGTAGCTTATCAAGGTTTGTAAAAGCACCCTTGGTGATAGGAAAGAAAAGAGGAAGAAAGGGAGTGAGACTGAGGAGGAGGAGGAGGGGAAGGGGGAATAAAGACTGAGGAGAGGAGGGAGAGATAGCCAGAGGGGCTAGATGGAGCTGTGTGTGTGTGTGTGTGTGTGTGTGTGTGTGTGTGTGTGTGTGTGTGTGTGTGTCTGTGTGTCTGTGTGTCTGTGTGTCTGTGTGTGTGGGGAGAGAGAGTGTTAGTGTGTGAAGTCAAGTGTTAAAAAGTAGTCTTGACAAAGCCTGGAAATGCTGCAGCTCAGCAGAGGCTGGCGCTGACACACAGCTCTAGTGTTTAGAAATGTGACTTCATGAGTCTGATTGGCATTCTTCAAACATACAGTTCTATATAGCACAGTCTACTTCCTATAACAATACACACAGTATATATTGTCCCAGACCTCTACATGTTGCAATCATAACATTTTGTAACTGCCTGTCATTTTCTGAGATATTATTCTGGATTATTCCAACTTGACCTTAGAAACTGCATCCCATCCTCTGCACTCAGGTCTAGAACTGCAACAATGCATCGATTAATCGAACAATAATCAATTATTAGATTAATCGTCAACTATTTTGATAATCGAATAGTCAGTTTGAGTATTTTTTTAAGAAAAAACATCAAAATTATCTGATTATTTCTGGTTTCTTTGTTCCTTTATGACAATAAACTGAGCATCTCTTTGATTTGTGGACAAAACAAGACATTTGAGGACGTCATCTTGTGGTTTGAGAAACACTGATTGACATTTTTGAACATTTTATTACAGAAATAGTTTAAATAATCAACAGATTAATCAATTATGAAAAATAATCGTTAGCTGCAGCCCTATACTCAGGACACAGTGCAGTCTGGAACTGTGTTCTCCTGCTCCCTCCTCCCAGCCCTGTGTCATCAGCATCAATGGGCTGACTCAGTTCTGAGGCTGCAGGAGAAGAACAGCAGCAACACACGCACCAGTTTAAAATGTTCAATATTTTCATTATTTGCATGAATTATCTGCTAGCTTAAGTTAATAATAGCTAATATAAGCAAACAGCTGGCCAGAAACGAGCTTGTGACTATACCAGACTTTGTATTGTATCACCTGAGCTAGCAGCCAGCTACAAGCATCCCAGCTGCCAGCTCCTTACTGGCACTGGATCTGTTATTCTGCTTCATGTCTCCACTTCCTCCTGCAGTATTTTTTCCTCTTTAATTCTCACCTTCCCAGCTCCACCCCAGGTTGCTTCACGGTTGATTGATTGGGACACATATCATATGGATATATTGTGCATTGAATAGCTAACTTAAATGTTCATTTAGCTATTTAAAGGTAAGGCAAGAGTTTATCATATGTCCTCTCCAGGCCGGACCATGAAACTGATTGAAAATTAGCCAAATCTTTTTTTTTTCATTCTTTATTTCATACATGAAGTAGCCTAGACTTCACCAATGATTCCAACAACCAACCAATATTTGATCAAACAAACTAAACCGTAATCCACTATTCAATACCATATAAATGCTCATTACTCCTCATGGGCTGACCATAGAAACTCTCAAATGCCAGCTATAGGTCACTCCCCCAGAAACTGATGTACATTGAACAGCATCCTGATGCTGATTTATTAGTGACTGCACTGTGGACTCTGTGTTCTCTCTACCTCATTATATCCTCTATTCTGCTGCTGTTCCTCTTTCATATCTCTCTGCTTGGTCTATTGTTGGTCCATAATTTCTCTGTATTTTTCCACCAGTACTTTGTTATTTTCTGGTGTTTCTGCCATGTCACGTCTTTCCATCTCACGAATCCTTACTCATCTCTCTTACTGCATCTCCGCTTATTGTCTTCGATGTTGTTGTTGTTGTGTGTCGTGTGATAATATATTATGGGGGAAGTCAGGGTGTTGTCGTCTTGACTGCATTTGAGTGAATGAGAGATCAAATCCAGCGAACAGCTTTCTCTGAATTGACAGCACTATAGCCGATCTCTGAGCATCTCCTGACCCACGATGACCCCGAGCCAAGTATGAAGTGGAACTACAAAAAAATACTAAACCTTTTCTCAAGTTACCTCCATCTCTGAAAATCACCCTTTTTTTCATGAAACAGGATAAAAAAATATTGTATAAAAACTGCCTTCAAGCACAGCAGAACAGGTTTCTTTCACTCTACCACAACCAACCATACGGCGGAGTATTAGGACCACATTCTCGTAATGTTATGACCTTTTTCTCGTAGGAAATGTACGACTTTATTCTCCTAAATTTATGACTTAAATTCTCGTAAATGTACGACTTTATTCTTGTAATGTTATCACTTTTTTCTCGTAGGACGACTTTATTCTCGTAAATTTACGACTTTATTCTCGTAATGTTATCACTTTTTTCTTGTAGGACGACTTTATTCTCGTAAATTTACGACTTTATTCTCGTAATGTTATCACTTTTTTCTCGTAGGACGACTTTATTCTCGTAAATTTACGACTTTATCTTGTAATTTTTTTTTTCTCAATGTGGCCCTAATACTCCGTCGTAGAACCAAAAATGCTTTGTTTAAATGTTTGTTCAAAGTCTGGACTATTCTTCAGCTACATTATTGCAAGAACTGCATAATCCAAAATAATTTAGTTGTTGTAAACTGTTTTCTTGTCTGTAACAACATCTATTGCACGTCTGTCCGTCCTGGGTGAGGGATCCCTCCTCTGTTGCTCACCCTGAGGTTTCTCCGATTTTTCCCTGTTAAAAGGGTTTTCCATGGAGTTTTTCCTCAGTGGATGTGAGGGTCTAAGGACAGCGGATGTTGTTATGATGTCATGTAAAGCCCTTTGAGACAAACTGTTTGTAAAAACGGGCTATGCAAATAAAATTGCCTTGCCTTGCTTTGCCTTAGTGAACATGTTTACTTGGCTTGGTTGGTTGTATCTTTAATCTCTCAGCATTTGCAGAGAACACATTCTTCATGTTCTTTATGTACCAGTGTTTCTCTTGGATTGTAAAAACACGGCTCTCCCACCCCCCAATGCACTGTCACTTTTTCTGCCACTTGTTATTTACTCACTGCCCTGTTCACTAAAGCAGGAGCACCATGCAGGCACAGGGAGAACATGTAAACTCCTCACAGAAATGCCCCAGGCCTCTTTGCTGTGGTGGCACTGTGTCACTTAATGAGCATGTGAATTGACCAGTGGCTCATAATCTAGCAGGGCAGTGTGCTGCTACCACTCCCACTGCTGTGGTTATATCATTGTAGAGCTGCTCTTCTGGCCACAGAGTAAAGTCTTTCTCTACCGTTTAAAGCGTCCACCCCTACTAGACCACCTCTTGGACTGGTTGTATATTGTAGAGCGAGGCGAGTTTCTGTAAGGACTGCACTCTGAGCAAGGTTTAAAAGGCGAGATGACTTGTTCGGATGCCAATCATGAAGTCTCTCCTAGCACTAGAGAAGCAGTTCTCCAGCTCAATGGTCTGAAGAAGTCTGTAAATCCCTTCAGTGAGGTTTTTTTGTACTGTTTTTGTACAAGGTCTCCCTGTTCAGTAGGGGTGTGCCATCTAAGGCTCCTCTCGCTGATTATGGTTAGGATTCAGGGTGCTACGACTGATCATTCAGCAATTATCACAATATTAACAATTATCATGATTATTATGATTATTATGATTTCCGATGCATCTTTTTTTCTCCATTCAGGTTTTTTTTTTTCTCACTCCGTGGCCACTTCATACTTTTAAACAAGGTATATTTGTCAGTATCCATTAATTCAAGTAACCAGACAAATGTATCTCCATTATCTTTTATTCATGACAAATCACCAAATGATCCAACATATTTTCCACCATGGAACCAACAGGAAAAAGGATATAACTCACCAGCTCCTACAGAGCTGTCCTTCATGCTTTGGTTTTTGGTCTCATTGTACAGTTCGGGAACTCCTTTCCAGGCTAAATACTGGATTATTTCAGGAGTTTGTATCTGGGTTCCAGTGTCCACATCATAGCACCAAAGCATATGGACATAAATCCTTAGCGATAAAGGTTGCGATGGATGATGAGATTCGTTTCGCTGCGTGTGATGTAACTCCCGAGAGGCTGCCTCTCTGAGCAGCTCCGTGACGCACTCCAGGGTTTCCGCTACATGTAATTGATCGTGGCGCACCGCCACGGCAAAATAAAAGCCGCCACACCTTCAGAATGATGATTTTTTTTTTATGTTAAAATTAAGTAGCTATTAGGTAGCTACTTTGCACCCCTTTCCACTACACAGTTACAACCTTCGAGTTCTTTATTTCCTCCTCATTAAAAACGAAACGAGCGCATCCAGCGTTATACCATTAATTAACGACTCTGTGGCGGCCGGGGGACAAGCGCTTCGCACCTCAGCTCTGTGTGTGTGTTCATCTGTCGCGCTCTGTTTCGATTATTAAATAGGCTACACACACATTGGCCTCACGTGTTTGTCATTCGCGGTGTGATCAGACCACCCTCGCCGCCACTCTTTACAAAAATCCTGGCGGAAACACTGCACTCATACAGAGGGAGCAGACGTCGGAGCAGCGTTGCCACTGCTCGCAAAATGCTGGAGCGCAAGTGTACAACACATGCCAGGGTGATCTACCTGTTGAGCCTTAGAAAAGCTGCTGGTTGGAATAGAAAAATACAACTCAAGATTTGTACCGTGATGTGTAATGTTATTTTCATTTTTTTTTTAGAACTGATGTTAAAATTGGTCCTAAAACTGGTTGTGGCTGGAACAAAAGATCAAAAACACACTGGCTTTAGGAATGGCCTTGCAGTTGTGACAAAGGACCAGGTTGAATTCAGGTGCATAACATTGAAACCGCACTTTCAAACATCTGATGAGGGACATTTTGAGAAGCAAGTGATAGGTGTATGGAATTGGCAGGGAAATGGTCAAAATGAAACCGCAGCAGCAGAACGCATTCAGTGACCTTTCCTTGGTTGGAACTGTCATTCATTTCACTGAGGCCACAGAAGTAAATGCCCTGTCTGGCAAGAAAAGCAGCAACACATCACAACAAGTGGCCCGAGGTAGTGCCTTATTGCTTTATCGCTCAGTCATGTCACCATGGAGACCTTACTCAATTACGATTTCTGATTTCTGAAGTGAATCCAGAACCCTCTGCCATTGTAGACACAGTGGTGTATCAAGTAGAAGTAGACTTCAGTAGATCTTTGTTTTACCTGCATTGCTTGCTGAGTCTGCAGCTGAACAGACTAGTCAGTTAAAGTTACGAGGGGTGAGTGTAGTATTCCTCAACGTAGAACTCAGTTTGGCAGCTCTTCTTTTTCATGTGTGGCCATGAGTCAGTGGAATGTCCTTCGCACAGAACTTATTCTATGTACAAATCCTCACACATTCTCATGCTTGTCAAAGCGCTGGTTACTAAGTAAGCAAGTTTGCACACATTGTTGAGTATTATGTGTGAGTGTGTGTATGTGTCTGGCTATGAGTGTGGTTATTAGAGGAGGATGATTGTTATCTGTGTATTGTATGTGTATGTGTTTGAATGAGTGATGAGAGTGAGAGAGAGTGTATGTGCTGTTAGTCCCCATTGTGCACTTTATGATTTGGCGCTCCTGTTTCCCTGCTTTTATTAGTGCATTCTGTCCATTTTTTTTTTTAAATATTATGGTTATTATGTCCTATTTCAATTAATCTTAATATTGTATCTGTTTAGCACTTTACCTGCCCAGGGACTACAGGCGGAAATTAGCAATTGTTGCTATAACCTGGCTCAAAGCATTTCTTCTTGTTTTACAAGATTAATGTTTTTTGTGCATTGTCCCTGTTTTAAATAAATAAATCCATTCATTCATTCATTCAAAACTGTCTTACCAGTTCCTCTGAGAGTGTTTAGAAGTAAAGTGCAGATATATAACTCGCCTTGCTTGCCCCTCCTTTATTGGTTCTAGAAAATGTTCTTGAGAAATTACTTAAAACTATTCAAGGATCCAGAATATACATCCATGATTAATACATAAATATAGTATATTATTATTATTTTTGTGGTATACATGATAAATGGATGAATAAATACATGTAAGTAATAGAAATACACCTGTGAGAGATCAAGGTCTATTCTTACAACAATCAGGGACTAGAATAGGGACTGACTCACTGTTGGGACGCCCTGTAATGGTCGAGGAATTACAGTTTTATGTACTTGAATGCTGATTCATTTTATTTTTCAACCTTGGAGGTTGGTACTTGGATTCTCTGTATAACTTTCAAGTCACATGATGACTGTAGCCTAGTCTTTATTTCTAAATCATCTGCCACATATCAACCTGCTTAAAGTCTGATATTCCAGGAGAGAGAGATTTCTCAGTAAGTCCTGTATCAGGATAATGGAGCAGAGCTTTTTTCTGTCATATAACCACATATCTGGAACAACCTACGCAATGAACTGAAAGTAAAAACTTTTACAAAGCTTTTTAGAAGGTCCTTGTTTTACACTGCTTCCTTGTCTTTCTATGTTAATTGTATTTTTTTTTTTTTTAGGAATCAGTCTGCGTGAGTTTGTTGTTTGTTTTATATAATCCTTGTGAAATGCTTTGTCATTTTTGATTTTGATTGTTCTATATAAATAAACTTGTGTGGATTAAATTTATAATAAAAGACAACAGAGGACAGTTATCATCACATTTATTCGGAGCGATGGATTAAAAAGCAGAAGCTCTGTTGTGGTTTAAACCCGAAGAGAAACAGGCTGAAGCCTCTGTCTGGGATGGGCTGAGGGAGGAACAATACCTCAGGTCTTCCAGGGAAGCAGTTTGGACTGTTGACAGGTTTTGATCTGCCCCTCTGAGGTTAACCTGCTCCAAAGAGGGTGTTACCATGGTGATCTACTCCACTTAAAACTGAGACAGTCTTCTTTTTTATCATCTTTGTTGGCACAGTTTTCAGTTTGTATTGGCTACACAGTGACTGGAGATGAATTGTGTGAAGCACGTATTTGCACATGTGCAGAGTCATGATACAGAGCAAACAGAGTTCCATGTGGAAAAGCTCTTCCTCCTTTAAGTCGTCATGTTCTTCCGTCAACATTAAAAGTGTAGTTGGCTGCTCCCGGCGACAGCTGCTGTTCAACCCAGGGCTTTGTTTACAAGCTGTTGCTGGAGTTGTCACACGTCTTGGCTCCACACACTGTTCAACTGGGATGCTCAGACATGGCATCAGCTGCTGTGACTATCAATGTTTCATGTATTTCACTTCTCTTTGAGTTGACTTGTTTTTGCTAATGGAAGCAGGATGTTCATTGTATGCTGCTGCTGCTGCTGTTGTTGTTGTAGTTTTACCTTCACATTCTTCAATGCAACATGAAGCTCCTTGTCGCTTCAGCTCAAACAGCAAATTGCTGGTTGTCAGTGTATAGGTCAGATCTCTGTGTGATTTGTTGAGTTATAACTAATAATAAACTGCCTGCATTGTGTTTGACTGGTTAAAGGGATAGTTCACCCAAAATTGAAATTTCACTCATTATCTACTCACCCTCATGTCGACTAAGGGCTGGGAGAAGTTTCAGAGTCCTCCGTGGCTTCTCTGAGTTACAGGGGGTCTCGGCGTAGCAGTGCATGTCCATATAACAGTTGCAAATGGATACCACTTTTCTTCGTAACAAAAAGACACACCAAGTGTAGCGGAAGCTCCTCTTCCCGGTTCGTCAAATTTGGACGAACTGGGAAGAGCTTTGAGAAGCTTCCGCTACAAAACAAGCTTGAAATATAGACTTATTTAATTTTTTTCGGGACAATTTCGCATTTCGGGGCTTCAATACAAGATGGACATTACATACGAGCACAGCATGGAGGTATTTGGATGTTTTTTGGTGTGTCTTTTTGTTACGAAGACAGTTGGTATCCATTTGCAACCGTCATATGGACATACACTGCTACGCCGAGACCCCCTGTAACTCAGAGAAGCCACGGAGGACTCTGAAACTTCTCCCAGCCCTTAGTCGACATGAGGGTGAGTAGATAATTTTGGGTAAACTATCCTTTTAAGAAGCCACAACCTGATCCATAGTAGTTTTCCGGTTTCATGGTGTCTGTTGGTTCTTTGACTGTACTCCCTGTGTCAAAGCTCCTAGTCTTTTGTCTCCTCTTTATCTTCAAATGCAGCAGGTTAATGTAACAGTTTTAATCATATTTAAATTAAAGTAAATGTCCTTTTGAATTCAACAATCACAATGACCTTACAATAATGCTGCACGCAACACTAATGCAGTTCACTTTCAGGTCACATATATGATGTTCTCTTTCACTGACGGTGCTAAATGCTCTGTGGTGATTTCCCAGGACACTCCACCTTGGCCTTACAAATCTTTGATTAAGTTATTAAATTGAAAATAAGGCCAGACTCCTTGCTTCGTTAAAGGTGAAGCGATTTATTTTGTGATGAGTAATGGGTGTGGATGAGTGTAGGAAAGAGTTGGGTCTGACCCACTCTGTGTCACTGTGGGTCAGAGGGGCTTTACAGAGGGGCCAGACCTGATGATGGGGTCAAGGCCTGGCATCATAGGGAGGGACCTCAGAAGAGTGCACACTCTTCAAGAGAGTTCAAGAGTTGAGAGCTACACTCTTAGAAATAAAAGTGCCAAATAGAACCATATAAGGTTCTTCAGCTTCTCCTCATAGGAGAAGCCTTTTTTGCTCCTGGTAGAACCTTTTTTTTTTTTTTTTTGCTTTTCCACTAGTACCTGTTACCTGGAATCTGGTACATTTTTGGTAACACCTCGGCCCTGGTTCCAAGCGAGTCGGAGCAATGCTAAACGTGACATCAGCCAAATACCGCTCACTGATCTGTGCTGAGACTGTTGTTGTTCTCTTATGTGAGTTAAATGGCTGCTGTGTGGAAAGAAGCTCCAGAAGCAAATAGTTCCGGGTAGAAACTCAGCCCTTGTAGAAGAACCCTTTTGGAACCCTTATTTCTAAGAGTGTACCTGACCAGTCACTGAGTTATAGTAAATTTAAGTTGAGGCAGCTCTTTTTAAACCAGATTGGAGGACGTAGTTCACATTTTGAGGTACTGGTACACATGTGATGAAAAGTCAGACTGGTCAGGACTGAGCCCTGGGTCCTCTCACAGTGGGAAAAAGAGAGAGAGAGAGAGAGAGAGAGAGAGAGAGAGAGAGAGAGAGAGAGAGAGAGAGAGAGAGAGAGAGAGAGAGAGAGAGAGAGAGAGAGAGAGAGAGGTCCAGACAGATGGAGCCCGAGGAGGAAGAGGAGGAGGGGTGATCTTTGTTCTAGTGAGAAAGATATGTGCTGTTACGTGAGAGGAGATCACACTAAATGGCTCTCAGAAAAATACTAAGATTCTGTGGCTGTGTGTGTGTGTGTGTGTGTGTGTGTGTGTGTGTGCGTGTGTTTCAGCTCCTTTGATGGGCATGTAGGAGGACTGAAAAACCTGCCTCCTCCTTTTACCATCACACGCTCCCTTGAGCTTTTCCATCTCTCCTCCCCCTCCTCCTCTCTTTCTCCTGCTCCACCTCTCCGACCCTCCTCTCATTGGGTCTCATTCATGAAACGTGAGCAGCACGGATTTGTGTGTAAACCCTGAGCAGCGCAAATTTACGTGGATTTCCGCATTCATCAATCTTTTAGTAGTGCAGATTTTTTCGTAGCTACTCACAAAATCTACACCTGCTCCGGACTGTGTGTTGCGCTTGTGTAAATGTAGGAATGCACAGAAATACTGCTTGTCACTGTTGAAAATTACAATTTTAATCCGTATTACTCTCTCTCATGTTCAAAATATGCCGACGCCTTTGAAACACGTAATTTAAACATGACAAACAATTAGAAATATTTCGAGAGAGAGACGTTTTAGGGATCGGACACGCACAAACACGTCAAGGCTCCATCTAATGATGAAAATAATCTGATATAAAACCGGAAAAAAACTTTTTTGTGTTGCAACACGTTCGGTGGGTGCACACTTCACCCTGCACAGCAGCGCAGTCGGCACCGGTTTGGATGGAGCTGTGACAGACAGCTAGTGCTTCTGTAACAATATAACCTGCCTACAGCTGAGGCTGTGAAGAGACTCCTCCTCCCGTCGCTGCTGTTTTTTTTTCATGTTTGATATCGAACATTTTCATATATCATCATATCGAATATTTCTGGCTTTACTTCTTAAACGGTTCTTTAATAAACCTTATATTTATTATTATTATTATTATTATTATTATTATTATTATTATTATTATTATTATTATTATTAATTCACTAAATCTGTTTCTTCCCTCCAGCCTTTGATTACCTGTCCCAGTCACACCACTACTAACAGAAGAGAATTAAATATTTTTTCTGGACTCCACGTCACCCAAAATGACTTCGATCCGCAATCTCTCTTTTTTTCTCTCTCTCCCTCTTTCCTCGTTTGCGTCATGGCCGCAGGTGAGCAGGAGTCACCTACCTCCTAATATGGTGGTCAGGATCTCCTTATATGGCTATTCATGTATGGAGATCTATGCTAATTGCTGATCACCAGGGGCGTGTTGTTAGTTTACGATGGGCTGGGATTCATCATCTTACACACGTGTTTACGATCAAATCTGAGTTTCCCGCACCGTTCATGAATCCGGAGTAGAGTTTTAGTAACGTGAGCTTTTATGTGCAAATCTACACACAGATTTACTCATGTTTCATGAATGAGACCCAGTGTTTCTGTGTGTCTCCTGTTTTCTCTCCCTCCTCTTCTCTTTCTTCATTAAACCTGTCATCATTGCCTCTCCTCTCCTCGCCTCTCCTCTCCTCTCCTCTCCTCTCCTCTCCTCTCCTCTCCTCTCCTCTCCTCTCCTCTCCTCTCCTCTCCTCTCCTCTCCTCTCCTCTCAGCTCCTCCTAAGTTCCAGGTGATATTATCATGAGTAGTGATGGTGGACATGTGTGTGGTGCGGAATTTGAATTGGTTTTCCCTTCGTTTTTTCTCTCATGTTAATTGTGTGAACTTTGTTGTTACTCTTGGGCATTTCGGAAGAGATGGTGTCCTTGGAAATGCCGCATGTCTTTCCAACAAGGAGTGCACTGTTACTGTACCATTGAGGTGGCTGTTGGTGAGTGGGTAGGACATGATCAACTGTCCTGTGCATCTAGTATGAGCTGTAGTTGAGTATGCCACTTGTCCACCAGCTCATTGAGCGCAGGGTGTCAGTCCCCTCTACATGGATTACAGTTTCAGGTGTTGTTCACCGATCATTCCTAAACATTTGGAGCTCCAACGATATTTGCGAGTGGGATTAAAACTGTCCCAAACCCAAACCCAAAACTGAGGCAATTGGCTCTCTCATCTCTGAGGAGATGGTCTATGCAAGCACAGGGCAAATAAAATGTTTTGATTGCGTGGATGTGGTACACAAATGTCTGCTCTGTCCACACAAAGAGCATGGAGTGACTGCAGCTGTAGTGGGCAGTTACATTGGTGGCACTCTGTGGACTACTCACTGGGACATGGCAACCTGTAGCAGTGGTTTACTTTGTATTGATAATGTCACAGAGCCTGTGGAGCAAGTATGTGGTTGCAAGAAACCCATGCATCTCCCAGTTTGCCAATTCACATTTCATCACATTTGGTTGAAAAATGTTGAAATAGCAGTTTCCACAAGGTTCCACAAGGCGTCTGGTAAAGAGGTGGCTGTTAATGGAGAACTGTTGTTGGGTAGGAGCCAGGGTTCATGTGAAGCAGATGGAATGGAAGATGATTATGAGTTGGATACTGCATTGCTGAAACTAGTTGCTACCAAGACTATAGATTTCATTTTTTTTATTATAAATAATTAAAATCTTTTTAGATGAAAAATGATTATTCCAGTGACACTGAAAAATTGTGTGGTCTGTTAATTTACCAAAAGACAGGGTAGTTGCAGCCTCCTGAATGAAAAAAAAAGTTTTTGCTTCCAATACCACTCTGGGAAAAGGTAGAACTACTAAAAGAAAAGTGGAATGATCATGAATCACAGAGTGTTGTCCTCATTCCAGTGTTCTCTATTTGTTCTTGTTTATCTTCCTCTCCCCTCTGATCTCCCTATGAGGAGCCTCAGGATCTTGAAATATAAATGGTGAGAGGGATAGGCGGAGAAGGGCACTGATCTCCGAGGACTCAAACCAACAAAGGATCGATGTGTGTTTCTTACAAGAAACAAATACTAATACATCTGATGAGACAGATTGGGGTTTATGGTGGGACGGCTCTTGCAATCTTACCCATGGGAAAGACTTAAGTGTTGGGTTAGCAATATTTTTTTAAGCATCTGTGTAGGTCACTGTTTTGCCCCATTCCGAAGTGATGAAGGGTTGTTTGTTAATTGTGCGGGCAGAGATAGAACAAGACTCTGTTTTCTGTTTCATTTATATCAATGCTCCAAATAATGGAGCAGAAACAGCAAGATATTGGACTACCATCAAGACCACATTTGTGGTGATGATTTCAATTGTACCATAGACTTTACTGTAGACAGGGTAGGTGAAAAACCTCACCAAGAGTCATACTGGGCTGTTAGCAGTATCATATTACTCCTTGATCTGGGTTAGAGTAAAACATCCACGGTCCCAACAGTTTACATGGGTCAGGGTCTGTATTAAGAGGTGAGTGAGGCTAGAGAAGCCAGGTCTTAACATTTTAAAAAACTTCCCAAAAGGCCAAGCCTGCCTCAGTGTAATATATCCAGTTAGCTTCAGGTATCATCAGTTTGTAACAATAGAACTTTGCCAGGTAAACAAGTCCTGCTGGCCTTTTAACATGAAACTACTGCAAGACATACCTTTCTGCCAAGCTTTTGAATTTCTTTGGAGAAAATGGAAAACTAGAATACTTGATTTCAGTTCCCTCATCTTGAGGTGGGAGGTTGGCAAAGCCCACATTTGGGTATTCTGTCCACAATTCACCTCCCACTCTTCTGCCAGGGTAAAATACAGCGATTAAAGATCTAGAGTTCAAAATCAAAAACACTGAAGACTGGTTGAATAGGAACTCAGACACCACCACTGGTTAGAGTTGATCTTTTTCCTGCAGTACAGAGCGAAGAGTGTGTCCCAAGTTATTTTTTCTTCAATCTAACGAAATCGGTGACACGAAACGAAAACTGATGGTATATGTCTGAAGCTACCCGGGAGTAGAATTACCACCAGTCCAACTGAGATTAGGAATCATGCAATAGCATTTTACACAGACCTATTTGTAGCAATATCCAGTGACAGTGAGTGCTGCGGGGAGCCCCTGGAGGCTCCACCTCAGCTCAGCCAGGATTAAAAAGCTGCTCTCGATAGTGAGCTGAGTGAACTGTTGCTGTATCAGATGGCATCGGGATGAGCACCTGGAACTGATGGATCCACAGGCTTTGTTGGAAAGTTGGTGTTGGACTACTCTGCACATAATTTTCATGGATTACTTATGGTAACAAACAAACAGACCAATACTTTCCCTGTTGCCCTAAAAAGGTGACTTGGCCTAATTAAAGAACTGGAGGATAGTTACCTTGCTATGCACTGACTGTAGGAGCCATGTTTCTTCGTATTTTTGGTTAACCGTCCCTTTAGTTCTTTATGCAACAGGCTGTGCTTTGTCTTTGGTGTAATGAATGATTGTTCTTTATTATGGGTGATATCCTGTACCTGAGTCTACACCCCCTTGCCGGTTTCCCCACCTCCTTTTTTTTTGTCCCTCCCAATAATCATCCTGGGCAGGTGTGTGAGTGTGTGTGTGTGTGTGTGTGTGTGTGTGTGTGTGTGTGTGTGTGTGTGTGTGTGTGTGTGTGTGTGTGTGTGTGTGTGTGTGTGTGTGTGTGTGTGTGTGTGTGCGTGCATTCCCAGGTATAACTGCACCAAACAGTTTTTGACCTCATGGTGTATGTATTTTTTGGTGTATTGCTGGTTTTTTAATGTTTTTCTCATTAAGGTGTGCCACTGGGGCTGTGCAAACATCGTTTTATTAATAGACAATTACTGTTTTTTGCTTCTTCTGATCTTTTCTGGTCTGGATATTTAAGGCGGATCGGATTCATGCGCCTGCTTTTACACTGACTAACGGATACTCTCCAGAGCTTTGCTGGACAGACTCAAAGAAGTCCTCAGGTCAGAGTTATTATAGTATTGTGGACAGGATAATTATGAACAGTGTTTTTCTCATTAGTGATGTAACTGGTGTGTGTAAATGTTATACGGGTATTATTTCTTTAAATCAGGAGAAAGTGTTTGATCAGGGTGGATCATCAGGTGGAGGGTTGTACATGGGACAATACTTATTGTAGATTGATCCAAGGGTGAGAGAGGAGGGTTTGTTTTGTTCACAGACTGAAACCTTTACATTTTGAGTATCTTAGGTTGGCATCACAGTATGAACTTCTAAAAACGATTGTTTCAGGGTGAAAGACTAGAAAATGAGGAAACTGTGTGGCAATACACAAAACAGCAAAGATATGCTCTATATATATGCACACAGAGAGATTATGATTGGAGGTAAACTATGACTAAAATACCGATACAGTCTGTAAAAAGGCTTCCAGCATGAAAGGATCTGATGTTAGTGAGGAGGATGGAAAGAGGTGAAGGAGGAGGAGGAGAGATGTGAAAAAAGACAAGAGCAGATTAACTGGGGTGGAGGAGAGATGAAGAGATCAAAAGGAAAAGAGGAGGATGAGACGAGAGAGAGGGGCGAGACGAATGGAGAGAGGATTAGAGTCATTGTGTTCAGTAATACCAACGGAGCATTAGACCTGCCTGGGGTGGCTGTGGTATGGTTTGGGTAGGGTGTTCTGTGTCTGAACGGTTGCAGTTCTGAGTACAGTACAAAAACACATTTAGTTCATTAAAACATAATCAGCCAACCAATAAACAGAAAACAGAAAATGTTTTTTGAAGTGTGTGTAGGATAGTGTCAAAGCCTCACGCCTTCCTGAGTGTGAGAGAATGAGACGCAGCACTGATAACTGCAGTTCCTCTTCTGACCACTGGAGTAAGTCAGTCTCCATAGACTTCCATGTTTAAAGTGATACGCCAACATTTTTTTTCGTGTCTTGCCTCACTCCCGAGTCCATGACAAGCAGACAGACACCATCCTTTCGACTGTGCGTGCAGTAACAAGGGAGATAGAGCCGTATCACCCGTAATTAGCTTAGCTCAAACGCTGGAAGTGTATGGGTTAGCCTGCCTCCTACCCGAGCCGAAATCAACAGTCAGAAGCTGATTTCATTTTAGCTCCAAACTCCCTATATCACTTTATCAACATTCCAAACATTTTTAGGCGAGAAAGTAGCCATTTATATCAGCAGTGTGTCGTTAATTTGTCTAAATACCAGCTGTTTACAATTTTGTTCGAACGAATTTGGTGCTACTCAAGCTAGCTGTTGTGACCAACGCACTTCCGGTTACTTTCACAAAATAAAACACCCGTTGCCCTTTACATACAGAAGTGCTTTTACTTTGAAATAGGAAGCTAACCTACCCTCGATGTAGCTAGCTTGAACCAAAATAAACCGTCTTTGCTTGAACCCTCCGTTTTGACCGATCTCGTCCCGTTACCGGCATGTGACCGCTCAAGATGCCTTACCGGAGAGTTCTGTCAGCTCTGAGACGAAGATTGGCCCGCCGGTTTCCGTTTAGAGTTGCTGAAGAGTTTCTCTGATGACTTTAGGTGGAGGCAGGCTAACACTACTTCCAGCGTTTAAGCTAAGCTATAAGGCGATACGGGCTCTCCCTCGTTCCTGCACAGTCGAAAGGATGGTGTCTATCTGCTTGTCATGGACTCGGGAGTGAGGCAAGACACGAAAAAAAAATGTTGGTGTATCCCTTTAAATGTCCAATTTTACAGCAGAAATGTAATCATGTTTAGTCCCTAGTACAAAAATGATTTTGGTCTCTATGGCTAATTTCCTTCTTCTTGAAAATGGTATGGGGGGTTGAATGTTCATGTAACCCACCTATTTACATATTTATTAGGACTTAAAAGTTATGTATAATTGATTAGGGGTGTAACGATACACAAAAATCACGGTTAAATACGTACCTCGATTTTTAGGTCACGGTTCGGTTCATTTTCGGTACAGTATGGGAAAAAAATGCAGAACATAAATTTGCTTGTTGTTTATTAGGAACTTTTCTAAACCAACAGTTTACTCGTTTAAGTCAGATGTAATTATTGTAACATTATACAAAATATGAAAATAGAATAAAAAATAGAATACTGTTGTGAAGTGCTGCCTGGGCAGCGGCCGACCCACAGGTGCTGAAGCCCGTACCCATCACAACCCACACACGTGTGACCGTGGTAAACAGGCAAGCTGTGACCATGGCAACACAAAATTAAGACACTAAAGAACTGTAGAACTGGACATAATGACAGTGGCACTGACAGCAGAGAAGTTTCCGGTCATAGCGGTTGGCAGTCACCCAGTCAACAGATGAGGATAGCGTGTATGAATATGCAGAGTTATTCAGTCCCTGCAAACTAGTCTAAAAATGGTTGTGACGCAAGCTTTGTGAAAAATAACCTGACCCCCGCAGCCGGCATGTGGAGGAATTGAAAGAAGCAGCGTCGCCTCCGATTTAATTAATCTAAGTTAGATATTGAAATGAGATGAAGCAGAAACATGTGAGACTGTAAAAGCTGAGGCTCCAACAGGAAGTGCGTGTTACAGCAGCTTCACCCTTCACTTCTCTGTCTGAGAAATGATTCCCTCTATAGAATCAGCTCCTCATGAACGCTCCAGTGCTTGGTCGATGGCAGATAACAAGCTGCCTGGAGGACAGACAAGACATTAAAGGTACAGTGTGTAATTTATTTGGCTTTTAATTAGCAAAATATTGCTTTTATAGATATGTATTTACCGTTTAAGTCTAATCACAGTTGCATACAAATGGGGCGGTGCGTGGCGCAGTGGGTAAAGCGGCCGCCCCATGTAGAGGCTACAGTCCTCACCGCAAGCGGCCCCGGTTCAAATCCCGTGTCGGGCAGCCCTTTCCTGCATGTCATTCCCCCTCTCTCTGCCTCCCCCTTTCCTGTCTATCTCTACTGTGTGCTATCAAATAAAGGCAAAAAGCCCAAAAATATACTTTAAAAAAACAATTGCATACAAATGAAAGCTGTCTTGTAGCTTAGAATGAGTTGTTTTTAAATACATAGGCCGGTGCACCCACCAGAGGCTGTCATGTTGCATCGCCATCTTTGAATACAAACTTGGTTCAAATGGTCTATTGAGTGTCTGTGACTAAGCTTGTGCCGATCAGCAATCCGATCCTCTATCGGAGGACGATCGACTATATTTGTTACAAAACACACACCCACAGTGCTACAGCTGAGCAGCATTGGCAGCTAGATCTTCCAATGTTGAACTGAGACCGCACTACCGTCCTTTTTGCTATGTCCTATGTCTATGTCCGTGTACGTTTGTCCTAATCGGTATTGATTAGATAGATATTGTTGTCAGTTAACGGTTAGTTTGTGAATGTGTTTGTCACCGTCACTTTGCCAAGGGGAGGGGTGAGCTCGAGCGAGCAAGTGAGCGCTGCAATCTTGAATCTGAACGCCGGATGTCACAGCCCCATTTTACACACTGGACCTTTAAGTGTTGTTAGCCTTGCGAGTTCTGGCAAAGACGGTTTAGGAACCA
Source organism: Trachurus trachurus (assembly GCF_905171665.1). NCBI lineage: Eukaryota > Metazoa > Chordata > Actinopteri > Carangiformes > Carangidae > Trachurus > Trachurus trachurus. Next base: position 28,347,741 of record NC_139905.1, read on the forward strand.
AGACCCTCCATGACGAGTCAGCTTCCTGTATACATGTCACGTGGGTTTCTGCACGGCCATGCCCTTTCAGGAGACTAGCGGCAGCCTTGAGTGTATTGACTCCAATGGGAAATTTGAACGTGAACACAGATTATGGTCGATTCTTCTGCCCCACAGTCACTGAAGTAAATTTTGGATTCATTTTTCACACGGCACATCTCTTCTGAACATTTTGGCACAAAAGTGGCAATTTTCAGACGGACACATCAGGAGAAAATGAACTTTGTTCATGACCTGTCCCTGTTCACAGAACGAGATGGGGGGACGGTTGGCCACGCCCATTTAGGAGACAGGAAGTGTAACCATTTCATATCATTGGAGCAACCTCCCCTGGGGTATCTTGGTTAATAGAGTATCTTTGGTTCTGGTTCTGGCTCATCTGGACTTTGTGTCTGCCCCTCCAGTATTAATCCCTGCACTGTTTGGATGACTTTGTGTTGTGTTCTTGTGGTTGTTCATGTTGGAGCAGAGATAGGTTCTGAAGTGTGGAGTGTGTTGTGTTCCTACTGGATGTTAGCAATGCCAAGTTTTTCCCTCTGTAGGTGATCTGAAAGTCAGACACAGATTGCCCATCCAGCTGTGTGTGTGTGTGTGTGTGTATGTGCCAGCTTGTGGGATCCAACAACTTTGTGGAGACCCCCACATGTTTAAGTGGATGTTTAGGTGTTAAGACTTGGTATTATGGTCTGGGTTAAAATCAGGTTTAGGCTAGATTTAAACACATTGTGAAAAGTGGCCTCACAAAGACACAAGTACAAAAAAGTGTGTGTGCGTGTGTGTGCATGATTGCATTACCCTGTGTGGGTGTTGGCAGACATAGCAGACCTCTCACAGTGGATGATTATTTCTGGAGAAAGAGCGATGATGTTTGAGGGAGAGAAAGCATGAGTAAGGGAAAGACGGGGAAAATCAAAGAGATGCAAAAAGAATGAGTTAATGATGAACAGAGACAGTGACAGAGAGAGAAGAGAGAGAGTTGGGGGAGAATGAGAGGGAGGGAGAGATGACAGAGAGACAGAGGTGAGGCAGAGGGTGTGATGGCACCGCAGTAAACCTGCTGTTTGAAGCTCAATGCGAACACCTACTCGTGCTCCCACAGCTAATTGCTTTTACTACATAAAATGCTATACATATGCATCACATACCGCCTCTGTGCAGCTAAACAGCGAGGCGCAGACAAACACGGCCTGGCTGCACAGTCGGCTCATGGATTACCTGAATAGTTTAGACGGTAAAATCAACAATGTGCATTTAATGAGTCATATCTGCTTCTGTGCCTCTGTTCAGTTTTGAGCTGCTGTTCAACCAGCTTCAATAAATGAAGCATCTGAACAGGAAGTGTGGCATTCCACTAACTGAGAGCAGTAATGGTGCTGATTAGGAATGCACAATAACTTTTTAATTTCCACCGATACCAAATTTCCACCGATACCAAAAACCAATCGATATTTAAATTTTTAAATATATATATATACAGCTCTGGAAAAAAATAAGAGACCACTTTCACAAATGTTTCTTAAAAGCATCTCTACATGTATGACAGTCATTCTTTTCTTTTCTTTTTTAAATACCAACATAAACACAACTCATTCTACTTAATGAGACACTGATGAGGTCATCACCTGAACCACATCTGGTTTTATAGGAAGATTATAAAAACCACTGCTGGGATTAAACATTGACATTATCCCACAAAAACTGATGTATAAACTCTTCCTGAGTTAAAATATTCTTGCTGTGTTGTTTAGGAATAAATGTGAACATGTTTTCTTTGCATTATTATTATTCAAGGTCTGAAAAGACTTGATATTTTTTGTTATTTAGACTAGTTTAGTCATTTTCAGCCAATAAAAGCTCTAAATGACAATATTTTCTATTTCAATTTTGGGTGAAATGTTGTCGGTAGTTGATAGAATAAAACAAACATTTTTTAATTTAATTTTACTCAAACACATACATATATATATATATAATTTATTTTTATTTTATTTATTTATTTATTTTTGTAGGTCTTTTTATGCCTTTAATGGATAGTACAGTTGAGAGAGACAGGAAATGGGGAGGCAGAGAGAGGGGAGATGACATGCAGTAAAGGGCCACCTGATGCGGGATTCGAACTGGGGCCTACTGCAGTGAGGACTGTTAGTCTCTACATATGGGCACCCGCTCAACCTACTGTGTCAGTCAGGCCCCCGACCAATCACATTTTTAATAGCTCATACGGTATAAACCTGAGGTTTAAGGTCCAGTTTGTAATAATTGGCAAAATCTGAATATACTGAACATATTTGTATAAATGTATAATCAGTTTTCGTAGCCTTATAGCCTAATTCTTCTTTATACAAGGGTCTTGCTTTAGAGAGTGTCGTCATCTTGCGCCACCATGTTTGTACGGCAGCCCGAATGGAAAATCCAGCCAGCCAGAGAGTATGTTTCAATAATTTCACGTTCATAAACCAAAGAAGAAGGCTGGACTATTATTATAACACACTCCTCATCTGGATCCCTATAGCAAGAACATTCAAAAGCTCCAATTAATTCAGAGCAGGGCTGCTAGGATCCTATGAGGGTGTGAAAATTCAACCACATCACTTCCATTCTCAAAGCACTCCACTGGCTCCCTGTCTCACTCTGCATTGAGTATAGGTCTCCCTCCTCAGCCACCAATGTCTCCATGGAACTGTCCCCACATACCTCAAGGGTCTCCTCACTCCTCAGACATCTGCATGTTTCCTCCGTTCCTCCTCCACCTATCTCCTTAAAACCCCAAGGACCTACACTCCATACAGTGGGGGATCAGGCTTTCTGCTCTGCTGCCCCCCGCCTGTGGAATGCCCTCCCAGACTACCTGAGGGGACTGCAGACTGTGGACACTTTTAATGTGGCCTGAAAACCACCTTTTTAAAAGAGCATTTTATGTGCCATATGTGCAGATCTTACTCTGTAGAACTTTTTTAAATGGAAAGTGCATTAGACATAAAATGTATTATTATTAATAATAAGGTGTGGTGAGTAAAGATGAATGAATTTAACATTCCAGCTCTGCCTCTGACTTAACAAAATAATATAACCAACATCACTAAAGAAAAAGCCCAAGGCACTCCTCTAATCAAAAAATAAAAAGCCTTTATTGGGACGGCATCAGGCTGTTTGCCGCTGTATATGCGTGGGTTGTATTCCAATCTCCATTTTTTGTACTGATGTATTTTAACTATTTCATCATTAAACAGCCATCCCAATAACCACTTTTTATTTTATTTATTACAGGAGTGCCTTGGACTTTTTCTTTAGTGCTTTCTTTGTAACTTCATGTCCCTAACCAAAGAGCACCCTTGTTATATGCTGAAAAAAATATTCCTGAGCAGTCTGGACCCTGTTTTTTTTTTCTCCTAACAGCTATGACTGAAAATCAACATTTATTATTGTTTCAAATCAACTTGAGGGACAAACAGACTCAAAATTAGCAAAATCAAGGCAATGTTGGCTAATTATAATTGGCTCTAGTAATTGGCAGAACACTTTGGATCATTTTGGATTATTCTGACTTTGCTGTGAATTTTGGTCAGTAAATATTGGCCGCTAAAATTGGGCTGATAATTATAAGTACCAATAATCTTCCGTCATGCATCCCTAGTTCTGGTGCTGTGAAATGAAGCTCTGATATAAAATCAAAACACTGACATAAAAAAATACGGAGGTTTCTTTTCTTAAAATGTGATTAAATGTACTACCAGAAAAGAAAAACAAACTTGTGAGAGGTTCAATGTCAGCTCTTATTAGCCGTAGAATGTATTCTCCGCATCACTAACCCTGTGACTGTTCCTCCGCCACTAGTAAATTGCAGTAAACCCTTGAAATGATGCTAAATTAGACAGAGGATATAAAACCATGAGCGCCACTATCCCAGGCTCAGAGATGACACTGATCTCATTCAGCAGCTGATGGACTACAACTGTACCAAAGTAGAAATAAATAACACAAAGCACACTGCCAAAGCACCCAAAGAGTGCCAGAGTTTTTTTTTCTTTTTTTCTTGTATCTTTTGAAGCAAAGCTGCTCATTTCCACCACAGCACGAGGAACACACACATTTCAGGACTGCTGACTTGTATCATCAGAACAGACATGTCCTGTGATTTATAGGTTGGGTCTGGAGTTTTGTACCCCAAAATAAACATTATACTTATTCAAATAAAATCTGTCTTAATCATCACCTATGGGCTTCTAGTCCTGTGTGGTGGTGACTGTGTCTGCAGTGCCCCCTCCCCCACAGTGCAGCCCTTACCTGTTCCAATTAAGCTGATCGTACCTCATCCAAGTGAAAAATAAGTTTAAAGTACAAGCTGAATTGGTGAAGTCTTTTTTATTAACCCACAGGTGTAGTATTGTGAGGAAGAAAGTCGTGTGTGTGTGTGGGTGGATGGGGTGGGGGTAGCTTGACCACAGGTCTTCACACTGGAGCAGGAAAATCTATCAAATAGAGAACTTCCATCTCTGTACTGCTCTAAATGCTGCCAAATGAGAGACACAAGTGATTCATCATACTGTGAACACAGCATCACGGTTTGGGATGAAACACGGGATACACAACGGGTCCAAGTCATGGACATCACAAAAGGAACACAAAAAGTGCAACACAATCAGAAAATACCCCACAAAACACAAAAGATGGAACAAACCAAGAACTCACAGAGCTCAGAACAAGAAAGAGAAACACAAAGGGAGGGTGAACCAGGTGGACTGAGGGAACGGACTAAAAAGACAGGGGTTAATTACTAAACTAGACACAGGTCTGACAGACACAGACAACGCTAGGGACAACAGGGCAGGAAGAAGAGGAAACAAAAAAGATTTTCAAAATATAACAAGAAAAGAAAAACTAAACAGGAGAACAAACACTGGACCTAACTTAGAGATGTTCCGATACCATTATTTCCCTTCTGATGCTGATTCCTGTGGGTGTCGGTGTGTTATAAAAAGTACAGACTTCGGTGCCTGGATGGGTTTTGATATGAATAGCATTGTTGTAAGGCCTGGTTCAGGTTAAACCCTTTGCAAAACATGAATAAATACAGCAAAAGAAAGACATTTACAGTAACTTTCTTTTATTGTCTAGTATGACAGTCAGACACAACTGAAAAAGAATAAATATCTAGGAATAAATAACAATTCCTTTAAAACTTAAGTGCAGCCACACTACTATATACATTGCAACATTTTTCAGCTCGCACACATTCATTTTCACTCGGGTCCAAACACCGAACCACTGGCAGAGCGTCATGTTTCCATGACAACTGACCGGAAAAAGACGTGCTGTACATCATGTTGACATGATGACTCTCGATTGTAAAAGTGAAACTCTGAGAAGTAACGCTAAACTTTAACAAAGGAGTTGGTTTCGTGATATCAGATTGGTTTTCTTGATTGATTGCTTGATTGATTGTTTGAAATCTTTATTTCAAACACGTGTAAACAGTGAAATCCAAACAAAACCAAACAAACTAAATATCCATAATCAGAGAAAAAATTTAAAAGAATAAACAGTATATTTAAAAAAAACTTGCTGCAGATGCCGGCATTTTGGACAGGATCTGAGGCATTTCCGATACTGGTATGGGAATCAGAACAACTCTATCTGACGTGCAGACCGGTAGTTTCTGGGATGTGTGAAGTTATTGAAAATAATAAACCATCACATGGCATGTTTTGTAGGATAAGAATCGTGAGTTTAAGTATCCATAAGAGACAGAATCAGACTGAATAAATCCGTTGACATGGATCTCTGTGGTGCTGCTGCTTTAAATGGTGCAGCGAGCCGTCTTCTCCTCTTCCTGTGCTGTGTTTCCTCTGCTGAAGGGGATGGGAGAGGAATCACTGAAACTCCTTTCTTCAGCAGTTAGAGAATTGGACCGGCTCCTACAGTATAGTCGCGATGTTAATTTGATTTCTTTTGTTGTCATGGAGACAGCGGTGGCGCGGGTTGCATCCTGGCTGGTTTGATTGGTGGCCAGCGTGCGATTGCAGCGGTGCAGCGACAGCTCAGTGACGACACGGGGACGGAGGAGAAGTTTGATGAAAACTGGGACAGAAGTTGCAGAGAAAATAACTGTTTTTTTTTTTCTTTTCTATTTTTCTGGTGGATCAGTCAGTTACTCCTCTTCCTCGCTCTTCCTCTCTATCTCACCCAGCAGTGCTAATAGAGCAGGATTATCCACAGTGAAGATGAAAAGGGTTTCATTTCTCTGTGAGCCTCCTCCGTGTGTGTGTGTGTGTGTGTGTGTGTGTGTGTGTGTGTGTGTGTGTGTGTGTGTGTGTGTGTGTGTGTGTGTGTGTGTGTGTGTGTGTGTGTGTGTGTGTGTGTGTGTGTGTGTGTGCACGTTAGCCAGGGTTATTGTGCTACACAGCCATGGATGAAAATAGCAGGCAGACAAAGTGAGTAATTATCTGCTCTCTCTGTCTCTCTCTCCTCTCTTGTTCCGTCTTCCTCTCTCTTTTTTTTTAGATCCTCTCTCTTTGAACTGTCACTGTTTGTTTTTCAGGTCATTTCCAGAAAGATCTCAATCCACACTGAATTTACTCAACAACCGCAGAACGGCTAAATCCCCTCCTCTCTATCCTCTTCTGGTTCCACAGATTGCTGCAGTGGGTGGCGGTGAACCCTCCCTGTGATCACCTGTAGGCACACTACGGATGTCACCATTACTTGTTTTCACAGTTAATCACGATATCAAACGCCACAATGAATTAATCGTAAAGATTCTTAAATACCGCCACTTTACAAAAAAGATTATGTTGGAAACACAGAGGCAGATGTGCACAAAAGTTAAAGGTTAAAAGTACGAAATACTGGTCCATTTACCTAATGTAATGTACAGTTGGTAGGAATTTAAATGTTAGCGTCTCATTTGTGATAAAAAACTAACAAACAAACAATTAAAATAAACTTAAAGGGATAGTTCACCCAAAATTCAATTTTCACTCATTATCTACTCACCCTCATGTCAACTAAGAGCTGTGAGAATTTTCAGAATCCTCCGTTCCTTCTCTGAGTTACGGGGAAATTGAGAAATTGTTTCGAAAAAAATTAAATAAGTGAGCTTGTTTGTAGCGGAAGCTCCCAGTGTCTCAGTTCACTGCTCTTCCTGTGTCAGTGCAAATCTCTTTTGCACTGACCGGCGCTTCAATACAAGAGGGACATTACAGACGAGCAGTATGGAGGTATTTGGATGTTTTTTGGTGTGTCTTTTTGGACGAAGAAAGTTGGTATCCATTGACAACCATTATATGGACAAATACTGCTGCACGGACCCCTCCGTAACTCAGAGAAGGGACGGAGGACTCACAGCTCTTAGTCAACATGAGGGTGAGTAGATAATGAGTGAAATTTGAATTTTGGGTGAACTATACCTTTAAACATTTGGTATAGATGACAATGAATGATTTGAATATTTAAAACACTTCCCCTGGATAATTGGTTATACATGAATAGTAGATACTTAAAATATTTAGTGTAAAAATTTGTAATGTAATTATATTTTGACTGTATTTGATTTTATACATTCAAATGTTGTGAAATTAATTAATGCATAATAATCGTAATACCGTGATTATTTCGCTGACAATAATCGTACAAAGAAAATCTATAATGGTGACATCCCTAGTACACCCTGCCGCCTCTCACCTGCTCTGAGTTTATGAAACCTATTTGGGAAAGTGAGAGAACGGCTGTGTAACCAGCTCATGTTTGGTTGATAAACTACAATGTTTGGACAGTTTTATTGATCTATTCTCATTGTCATTCTTTGCTAGTGAAATCCGGAGTGTGGTGTGTGGAGCAGGGTTTGCAGTCAGAATGGGAGCAGTAGGATGAAGATGTTGGTCTGAGTGACAAAAAACAGACAGAGGATGTGAGGCTTTAGAGCTCATTTCTCAATGCTACTCCAAAAAATGAGCATAACTTATGAACAGAATCTTCTAATCACTGCTAGAACTGAACATGTGCAGCTTTAGTTTTCCTTTGTCATCATGGTTTGTATTGTTTTCATCCCTAAAATGATAAAAGTCAGGTCATTAACCCAGGTGAGTTCCTGGTAAGAGCAGAACACGACCTCTGGACTCTTGAGGCGACGTGCACCAGTTTTGGTCATGGTGCAATCGTCCGGCGGCTAGTTGCCTGGCCACTTATCGTAAGTCTTTTACTGCTACTACTGTCATGCGTCTTTTACTGACTTATTCTCTTTTTTTCTGGCTGTGTAGACGCTTTTAGTAAAACTTTATTAATGAAGCACCCATCGTAGTACGCGTACACAAAATGCTTCACAGTATAGAAAAAAAAAATTCAATATACATCAATAAATACGTTCTATGATGTTGCAGTTATTTTATAATTACAGGTTTAACGCTGAAACTTGCCTTACGACAGGCATCATAACAGTGTTATTTTTGGCAGGCATTTTAGATTTAGTCTTAGTCTTAGTCTTTTTGACGAAAATACTTATTAGTTTTAGTCAATTTTAGTCATTCCTATATGTGATAGTTTTAGTCTAGTTTTAGTCGACGAAAACTCAACAAGGTTTTCGTCTAGTTTTAGTCAGTTTCAGTAAAAAAAAAAAAAAAAAAGTCTTTCAACAAATTAATTCAATAAAGGAATGGTTTTACACATAATGTTTCCACCCAATGCCAAATACGTTATGGTCTAAGGATTATCCATTAGCCTACACACAGATAAAGTGGTAACAGTAGTGCATTCAGTTTTTTTTCTGATGGAGTGACGGCAGGTGTGTTGAGCAGAATGTGCGCTGCATGTCAGGTGGTGGACGTGACCACACAAGGATGCAGCAGTGTTGCAGACACTTGTTGATTTTAATGGACAGATTACACGCACAATAAGCAGAAATGTCATGCATTTGAACGTCTGACCACCCGTCAGCGCCGCGGAGCGGCTGCACCGCACTGACCGAGGTCACCAGAGCAGCGGATCACTGCCTGCTGCTCTCTGCCGCTCTGATCAGAAGCACCGGGCGGCGGCGCACCGCGGCTCGTCTCAGCAGCGTTGTTCTGTTGTTGACGGAGCCGATGCTAAATCGTGTGCAGCTAATAATGACAGTCCATAATATGGAATGTAGAGGCGATCACAGCCCGACCACTAACATTTACGTCCGTTCTCGTCTCGTCAACGAAAACTCACACACGTCTCGTCATGTTTTCGTCATCAGAGAGCCATGTTTATCTCGTCACCGTCTCGTTATCGTCATGAAAAAAAGGGGCGTCAACGAAAATATTTCGTCATCGTCATCGTTAACGAAAACAACACTGCATCATAAGAAACACAAGTCGAAGGTCAAAGGTCAAGGTCATGGTGATTTCACTCAGCACCTATTAAACTAATCCGATTGCAGGAGGACAATAACTACATGGTTTAATATCTGAAAAACACTTTAGAATTAGCTGAGGTTGAGTTGGTTCTGAATCTGTGGAGCATTTTGATATGAAAGAAAGTCTTAATATGGGTCTCATTAAAAAAAATATTTGTAGGGATGTCTGATAATATCGGCCTGATATTAGCATACATTGTAATATCTGTCCATTATCAGTTTTTCTGCCGATAATGAAAACCTGATAACATAATTCCAGGATTTTGTCGTGAATTAAGTAGCGGTGGACGCCGGTCCCTACTTAATTAATTAAAATTGTGTTGGTTCAGACACACAATAATAGTCCACATGTTCTCACTACACATCTGTCAAACGACTGTCTGTTAGATGATTGGCTGCTCGCGTGTCATTCCCGGATTTCCAAATAATCCGTCTCTGCTCCGTTCGTCCCCGTAGCAATGCACCCCCATTCAAGTCAATCAGCATGTGCTACGGTACAACGCACAACTTATGCAGTGGGCAATGGTTTAGTCCGTCAGTCAGAGCTGTGTGTGTGTGTGTGTGTGTGTGTGTGTGTGTGTGTGTGTGTAAACAAATAAACAATGTTAATTTGTGGAATGCATCCAGTGGGGCACCACAATAACATTAGGTAGTAATGTGTTAATTCCCGACAGGAGGTATCTTATTAATTAGATTTGGGGGGGGGGGGGAGCCGGAATCTCGGTATCGGTTGTTATCGGAATTGGAAAGTATAATGTTGGACAGTTTGAATGTGCAGACCAGCCCATCTGAATATGGCTGATGCAATGTTTACAGCGCAGCACAACGCTCCGCCAGGTGTCGATCCAACCATCTGACACATTTCATTAGACCCACTCCGTGACATGTATTATCATCAGTGTGTGGGGGCATTTAGTGTGGACACAGTTTCCTCCTCTTTATTTTTTTTCTCTCTCTCCCTCTCTTCTTCCGTCTCTCCGTCTCCACCTCTGTCTCTGCTGCCAGCTTCCCTCTCCGCCTCCTCGTCTCTCTCTCTCATCGGAGCATCTGTCTATATTTAGACAGCCTGAGACTCTTGCTTGATCTGCCATGTGTTTTTCTGCAGATAGGTGTTAATAGGATTCCTCACGCTGCTCTGGGATCAGCCGACCCTGCAGGAAAAACACACATGGGAAAAACACACATCCACTCTCATTCACACTCTAACCTCAGCCAAGAGCTTGAAGTGGTGTAGTAGTGGAGCACGCGTCGCAGCAGACAGTTGAGTCAGGTAACGCTGTGGGGCTGGACTCCTTTGTGTCATTACATATGTCAGAGTCATTTTGAATGAGTCTTAGTTTTATTTTCTGCTGGAACAGAACCTGGACGTGATGACTTCACCCCGGTTTATCATGGGGGATTATTGTGACTGTGTTTACAAAATGCTGCTGCCAGTTAAACACCTATTTTAACCTCCCTGCTCTGGCTCCCTTTTCATTTTACAATCCATTTATTCACTGCTCACTCTTACAGCTGATCTACCTCTGCAACTTCTTAAAGCCCCGGTATGTAACTTATTTGGCTTTTTATTAGCAAAAATCAAATATTGCTTTCATAAATACGTATTTCACTGAAGTCGAATCACACCCGCATACAAATGAAAGCTTTCTCGTAGCTTAGTATGAGTTTTTACTTTTTGTCGCTGTTTTTTCCCCCCTTTTTTTTGTTTATTCATTTATTTACATCTATCTTATCTTTTTTGCTTGTTTAGTTTGTCTTTTTTGTCCTGTTCCTGTGTTACTTTGTTGTTGTCATTTGTTTGTTGGTAATTTTGTCCAATTATGGTGTCACTTGTCTTGTTTTACTTCACAATAAAAAAAGAAAGAAAAAAGAATGAGTTTTTACAAGTCGTTACAAATACAGTACATAATGGGGGGCACACCGAACCGAGGCGGCCATGTTGCATCGCCATTTCTTACATTCAGTGGCAGCATGACCGTAGGTAACCACGGAAACTCAGCGGAGCTGTCGGCTCGGGGAGAAAGTTTTCCAGGTAGCGCCTGTTAAAACTGTCACCACTGTGTAGTGTGAGGAAGGACGGAGGCACTGGTGTTGCATTCAGGTGCAGTCAGACAAACGGCCGTCAGCAAAACCAACCAGATGTCATTTTACTCGTCGAGAGAAAGACGGTAAAACGTGGGTCAGGTAAACAATACGACATCACCATGACAACATATTGTCACGCCTGTATTGTTTTGCCTCGTGCTGGCGGACCACTTGTTTACATAGACGCTTGTTTATCCTGTTACATGCAGCGTCTGTTGTCTGTCTGACGTCTGCCCAATTTCACGTGAATGCAACATCAAGAATACGTTCCGATATGCAACCGCACTGCTAGATGTGGGGAATTCCTACATATTATACCTTTAACCATTTAACTAAAGATTCATAACTGTTATTTTCCCCCTTGTGTAACGAAAGTCCACAGGTATAGTCACAGTCACAGTCACGAGGTACCAGTAAGGAGAAGTGACAGCGTGTGGCGGTTAGTGGTACTGAAGTTAAACTCACTCACCCATAAAAGACGTGCTAACCCACTTGCCAAGTGGTCATTGACCTCTTGGCAGAACGGTTAGCATCGTGCCGGGTTCGAAACCCATTCGGGGCAAGTCACGGAACAACATCAGTCACATTGTATTTCTGTACATATTAGTTTTGATGATTGTGAGATTCAGTCTGAGATTTTCAGCTTCAGAGTAACTGTGATGGTTGAATGACTTTTTACAGGGCGAATGGAGGCTGTCTGCCTTCCACCTAGTGTCCCAGCTGGACTGTTTTTACGGCACTGTGACACAAACACGCCCCATAATCTGTAATCTGTGTATGACAGATATAACTATACAAATATACACATCGTAAAACGTATATATGATATAATGTCACCCACCTCTGTAGACATGGCTCCATGGGTTGTCTTCTTGCCGCCTTCGTTGAAAAGAAATGTACATAGCTAGGAGGAGGGTTAGCTGTGGGTTTTCACGACTGTGTTGTAAAATATGCACACTCCTTAGAAAAAAATAGACCAAACCAAAAATATGTCAAGAAAAAAAAAAGAATTCAGTTGATTCATGTCCTGTTTTAGATGCATATGAATATAGAAAAGAAAACACGCACACACACAAATGTACATGTTCATCCTCTGCGACAAATGTCAAGCAAGAGGTGCTGATTGTGATGTTTGTATAAATGTCAGTTCCATTTATCTTGCTAGAAATTAGACATTTTATACCCCTATAATCAGCGTGTAACATGTTTTTACTTTCTTCACCAACTTCTAAATGAAAAGACTGAGGAAATCAAAGCTGAGCTTTGGAAAAGCAAGAGATGAAGGACAAGAAGAGGGAAAAAAGCAGGAGAAAAGGAAGAGCAGGTACAGCTCACTGTGGCTGGGGCAGGATGTGACAGGATTAGCATTACATCCCATTGTTTAACTCAAAGAAAAACCGATCAGTCTGATCACATTCAGACAATAGAGGCCTAATTACCATGCCCTTTGCTAATTACAGAGGAAACCGTATAGGCTCAATTTAACATGTAAGTAAATGTTGTATACAGCACACGCTGCTTCAGTCCATGTACTGTTTGAGACTTATTTCTGTTATTTAAACACAAATGACCCAGCTGCAGCACAAAGTATATATAATTTCACTAATTGTGGTGAAATTTTTGTTTATTCACTTGGTGCAAAATACCAAAACACACATCAACTTAAAACAAGTTTTAATTGGTCGTAATTAGTGGCTTAGAGCAGTGCTTCTCTACCTTTTTTACACTAAGAACCCAGAAATACACAAATATTTGTTCTGAGACTGAATGACGTTACTTTTTTTGTACATTCAAATTGGGGCCAATGGCGTGAATTTTTGGAAATATTATAGAGAAATTTCTGGAAAAAAGTGGTACAATTTCTCCAAAAATGTTTAAACAATTGTAGGAAGAAGTGGTTAAAAAAATTCTCCAAAAAAGTAAAATAATAATAATAATTAATCAAAATTTCAAGAAAAAGTGGGGGACCCCCTTGAACCCTCTCAAGGACCCCTGGGGGTCCCCGGGCCACACGTTGAGAATCACTGGCTTAGAGAGCTAACCTCTGTCTGCAAAGACCTGTAAATCAGTCTCAGTGTTCCCCTCCCACCTACGCTAAAGATATAACATTGAGAACATATAACTGGTTTGTTACTATAGTGACCATGGGTTTTTTGAAAGGCGCTATATGTTATTATTGAAATTATTATTCTGACTCAAGTTCCTATTACATCGGTACAGTAAAAAAAAAAAAAAAAAAAAAAAAAAAATCAACATTTAGTTATTTACAGTGGTTTTTATTTCTTATTTCTAGGACACACATCTTCACATCTTACGGCCGTCTGCGACGCTTAAACGCTCAGACATGATGGAACAAATGTTCACATGAATCCTTGTGTGTATATACATTGAATTACTTTGCATTATGCATACACACAGGGACACACACACTACATGAGAATGTGCTTCACATATACTCGTCTTTAAAACATAGCCTCCGGCTTAGTTTGATGGTAATATGAAATGACACAGAAGGCAGACACACACACACACACACACACACACACACACACACACACACACACACACACACACACACACACACACACACACACACACACACACACACACACACACACACACACACACACACACACACACACACACACACTCACACTCACACACACTCAGACTCGCGCTGTATTGTTGGCAGATATGTTCTCTGTGTTTACGGAGAGTTTTAATGGACTTCTAATGGTTAGTTACACACTGGGCCTGTGGGATGTTACTAACCACATTCTGTATGCCACTGGTGTGTGTGTGTGTGTGTGGTGTGTATATAAGTAGGTTAGGGGAATTCAAATGCACATACAGACATTAATATACATGAAATTAGTATACATACAGAAAGGCTCCCTGCCTCTGACTCTTTCTCTCCCTCTCGACTACTTTACATCTCATCTCCCTCTTCATATTTTATTGGCTCCTCTCTCGTCGCTGTGGACTGTGCTCAGTAACCGAGCTGGGCGATTCCTTATGCCGTTTATTCTTTTATGTGTGAGTCAGAGTGTTTATCATCATTATTTTTATTATTATTGCGCAGGATTTCCAGCAGGATCCGGCCGCTTCCTCTGAACTCCGAGGTTAGAAGTCGCCGCTCAGCTTGAATCCTTTCTGCCGAAAATCCAATTAAAGCGAATGTGTGTGATCGCTGTGAGCGCCGACGCTGTGTGGCAGGATTATGCTGCTTTGTAATCACATGCACACTCACTGCCTCTAATGTTCCGTATTGGCCACAGCTCTGAAATACACAAGTCTCATTTCAGCTTGCACACACAGTTTATGGTAATTGAAAAAAAAAAAAGTGCAGGTCATGTGTGTGTACATGTCCGACCTACCTATTATCTATGTATCCTTCCATCTATTACCATTATTAAAAGGAATGTTGATTGGAGGAGGCCCCTTGAAATGTTTGTACTATAGGGGCCTTGTGGTGTAATTACAGTGGGCTAATTATTCACAGTTTTTTCCAATTGCTAACACACTAAATTGACATGCATAGCACAAATGATTAGAGATAGATAGATAGATAGATAGATAGATAGATAGATAGATAGATAGATCTTTATTCACCCCGAAGGAAATTCTTCTCCCTGGATGCTCCAAAGGGAAATGTGCAAGGAAAAGAAATAGAATACAAAGAGGAAATATGATAAGATATATCCTACAATGTCTAAAACAATAAAATATACACTACAAGTGCAAAGGGAGCAACCTAGACATTGGTAAAACATAATTTTGGGTGCAATACATAATTTTAAAACCATATAATACTGGTGCAAAAGGGCAGAAACATAATTTAAAAGGTATGTTGTTGTGCTTCGACATATTATTGTTTATGTTCACCTCCTACCGAAGGGTGAGTAGTTAATGTATACCAGTGATTCCCAACCTTGTCTGGCTCATGACCCCGTCAATCAAGATGCGCCAGCTCAGATATTTTTATATGCTGCATTTTATTCGAACCTGATTTAAATTTGAGAAAGTGAAAGTATAGAATCCAGTTGTTTAGTATTGTGTGTGCTGTTTTTAATCATAATTTTAAAACGAATAATAATTAGTTTAAAAAATATTTTTATCAGTAATTTTTTTTTAATCAATTACTAGACATTTCAGGTGACCCCATTTTAATTCCAGGTGACCCCATATGGGGTCCTGACCCCAAGGTTGAGAAACACTGAGTTATACAGTCTGCCACAGAGAGAAAAACCTCTATACATTTTGCAATTCAAAATGGCACTTTTTAAATGCACTGAACACGGTTCTCTGCATGAGACACAACAATCTGACTAAAGCACTAAATGACCTCAGGTGAGCACTTTTTAAAAGTTTTTTACAACATAAATGGACGACCTTGCAGAGAGAGGATGAGAGGGGGAGGAAGAGTGAGAGTTTTTCTGTATTTTATTTTTGTAATTTTCTTTTTCAGTTTACTGTTTTCACTCCAATATATCTGCTGAGCATATGTTGCACTGACTTGTGTGTGTCTTTTTAGCAATTGGAAAAAAAAAAACTGTAATGCACATACTGTACAGTACTTTTCAGAATCTGGATTGGTGTGTGTAGAGGTCTGACTGTGGTGGTTGATGGTGATGCTTGTTGCCAAGCGCTGAAACACCTCCCAATCATGTGATAGATCATCTTAATTACATTGACACAGTGATGAAAATGGCCACGCTGATATATAATTATCATCCATGAGGCTCTATCAGATGAAAATGGAGTAGTATTTACTTCTATCTGTCATGTTATACAGCATTCAAGAAGAGAGTGGTGGTAAAATGGCAAAAACAAATTCACCAATATCTTCTTAACTCATTGAGTGCCAACCACGTAATTTCTCGTTTTTCGTTTTCCCATGCGTTGAGTGCCAAAAACGAGATTTTTCGTTTTTTGCTTTTTTTTTTAAATTATGAAAATAGACACTTTAATACACATTATATGACTTTTCTCAGGAACGGAGGCACGTAGAAACAAACGGTTTGTGGCTATTTGAAGCATAAAGTTAAACCTTTCAATTGAGCTACAGTATGTGTTGGTGGCAATAATATAGAATACACTATGGCTCTACATAAAAAGTCAAAAATGGTCTAAATTGCCGGTACACTTGACTAAAACTTTGGAAAGGAGCGCGGCACTCAATGAGTTAAGAATCTTCTTTCTTGTTGTTCTTAAAGGGACATTGTGTAACTTCTCCTGTTATCTATTCACGAAAATCGATTATTTCATTCAAAAGTATGTTTTTCAGTAATCAGTAATCACCCCCATCAACAAACTGAAGTGTTCCGGTAAGCTCTGAATTTGCCGTTCATATCATTCATATATCGAGCGGGTTGAGGCTTGTTTATGCCGTTTCGTGCAGCGGCTGTCGTCCGTCTGCCGTCTGCCCAATTTCACGTGAATGCGGCATGAAAAATACGATTGAGTTGCTTGCGATATACAACTGCAACACTATATGGGAGTAATTCCTACACAATGTACCTTTAAGAGGTTCCTTAAGAAAACCATACGTGGATTGCACAATGTGTTCCTACATTGTAGGATGTCTTGTCTTGTTTTCCCATTCCACTATGCAGAGGCATTTTTTCCTCTACAGTTTAAGACTGACAGCCCCACCACCACCACCACAACTCCACCCTCTGTTGTTAATCCATCCTCCTAATAGCTTCATCGGTCATCACCAGAGTCTCCGGTCAGCTCCTCATCATCAGCTAATGATCACCTCCCTTCCCCTCTTCCAGCTGCTTCCATTGATTAACCTGCACGGCCATTAGCTTTTAATTAAAGGGATATTTCCACTGAAAGTTAAACACTAATGGCTGCTGTACTGAAGTGGACCTCTGCACACTTTCCACCATTGTTTCACATGTGTTTAATGACTTCTTTTAACTCGGCCAAGTGATTATACAGTCTGAACAGTGGTGTTCTAAATAAACTCTGAAGATATACTCTCTTTATGACTGTGTGGTTAGGCTAATGGTGCTGCTATGAAAGAGCTCCACTAACACTCCATTCTGTGTGGTAGTGGTAAAACGGTTTGAATGAACTGTATAATTTGTGACTCACTGATGCTGCACTGAGGACAGAGATGTCAAAACTAAATACTGAGACGGCTGATAACCTTTATTTTGATGGGGTTTCTGAAAACTTGTACTGATCCATCTTTTTCAGTCCCAATGCTGATCCTGATATGGACTCAGCGTATCGACTGATACCTGATACTGATCTGATACCAGTTTAGTTTATTTGTTTTTTGAAAAGGGACGATATACATTAATCAAACATTTTAACAGAATGTAAATGCACCTGAGTTAGCTGGAAGGCTAAGACTGTTGAATTAATAAACTTTAATAAACTATATACCTTATCATGTAGAAAACAGTGAAGGCATCAGGCTTGACTTTGTAGCAAACAGAATTACAGTAAAGTCAATAGATCTGCGTCATGGATCAGCCCCATTATCTGATACCCCAGCTGTTTAGTCAATATCCAGACCGATATCCGACCTTGATATTGTGTCAAAGGATTAGAAATCAGTCCAAACACTGAATAAAGTAGAAGAAAGGAAAGAAGAACCTGGAGCACACGAGTCACTGGGGATGCGACACTGTAGTTTAATTAGTGCAAAAGAAAGACCAATGTTTCGACGTGCAACGTCTTCATCAGGGTCAAATGGTTCTGGTGTGGTACAAGGCATTTAAAGCAGAAGTAAGCAGAATGTTTGTGTTAATATAAGTCTTAAATAGTTAGTATATAAATAGTAGTCCAATGAGGAGAGAGAATGGCATGAAGGGCCGTGTGTGCAGCCAAGGGATGCGCGTGAATGTGGTGACGTAGGGACGAGGGCGGGGACTGCTAACTCCATCGGCTGACAAGAAGTTAGCCAAAACGACCGGATCGCTTACTTCTAAAAACTTCTTAAATATCCTCCCATTTTTGAGGCCTGACCGTGATTGGTTGAGGAGGATAGGGGTATCCGCACCTACCCTATGACCAAGGACGTGCAGTCAGGGGAGGCAGGTGAGGCAGGCTGTCAGGTAGTGATGGCCAAATGAAGCTTTTGTGAAGCACTGAACCACTTGAGCCAATTGTTTCGAAAATGGGTTCATTTCTCGACGCTTCATTTAGAGCGACCTCTCCTGGCGAAGTGCGAGGCTGCAGTCAAAATTAGGCAGCCTAGTGGGTGGACTGGAGGGTTTTAATTGCGCACTCACACATGCGCAGTGCACACACCTCAATGAGCAGAGTTGGTGAAATTACTTTAGTAGATAACACTTTTGTTCTAAAGTGCCTTCGCTTTGATCACCCTTGGATTTAAAGAATCTTTTATTTAAAAGTGTACTGAAGCGTTAGCCAGATTATATTTGACATGACCTGCAACGGGTCTCAAACCCGGATATCCCACACCGCAGGCGGCAATACTAACCACTTCGCCAAGTCATTTCTCTACTATCTGTCGCCACACGTTGTCAATTCTCTGGTACATCGCGGACCTTCGTTACATGCGCGCACACACTATTTACAAATGAAGATTTGATGAGTGTTTGTTTTTTGTTCACAATTTCTCCACAATTCTCGCTCGCAAGAAAGAGATGATGCTTGTGTGCGTTTGAAACGGATGAGGGTACACGCTTTCAGAATCGAGACCAGTCAATCGGTGAACCAGCTTTGGTCCAGTCAGGTGATTCATTCAGGCAGTGAAGCAGTTACTGCTTCGGACGTCATATTGTAACAATAGGATTGTTATAAGTAGCACAGTCCCAGGCAACATTGTAAATGGAACACTACGGTTGCCAGGTTACAGTATCACCGGTTACAGCTGATCTGTGAACATTCTATCTGTCAGTTATGATCGTCAGTTGACAATAAAACAAGTAAGCAAGTTTGTGCTTTAACCGTACATCCTGTAGTGATTATTGAAGACAACAGGACAGGATGAAACATGGTGGCAGCGTGTGAGTAAACACCGACGTCTACAGTTACCGACGAAAAAAGAAAGTTTAAAGAGTTTAAAGTGCCGCCAGCTCGTAACGCACCGAGAGAAGACGGACGTCGAGATGGACGGGTTGAGACCGCCGCAGATTCTTGCTTTGGACTCGAGTAATCTGGCGAAGACGTGGAAGTCTTGGAAAGAAGAGTTCACATTGTACACAGAGCTCACAATGCCAGATGCTGAGGAAACCACCAAGATCAAGCTGTTTCACTACCTCATCGGACAGAGCGGCAGGGAACTGTTGAACACCTTGTCAGCTGATGACGCGACGGCAAGAGATACAGTGAGCGCTTTGATGAAACTGTTTGATGACCACTGTAACCCAAAATTGAATGAGACTGTGGAGAGATACAGATTTTTCATGAGGGATCAAGGAATAGATGAAACTGTTGACAAATATGTGACGGACTTGAGAGTGCTGGCCAGCAGCTGTAATTTTGGTCAGCTCAAAGACTCGCTGATAAAAGACCGGATCGTGTGTGGCACAAGCAACTCTGCGCTGAGGGAGAGACTACTCAGGGAGGAGAACCTGACGTTGGACAAGTGCGTGAAAATATGCAGAGCCGCGGAGCTGTCAAAAGAGAACTGCAAAACCCTACAAGGACAGATGGTGGAAGAGGTCCATGCGCTGAAACACACCACAAGGAAAACCTGTGATGACGAGGTCTGCTGTAAGTTTTGTGGCAAGACGCATGAGAGAAACAAAAGTAAATGCCCAGCTTTTGGAAAAAAGTGTTCAAAGTGTGGGAAAGAAAATCATTTTGCTTCTAAATGTAAGACAAAAACTGAAAATGGGAAGAAATATAAGTCAGTGCATGCTGTGGCAGAACAAGACAGTGATGAATATGAGGACATTATGACCATAACAGTGGCAAATGAGAAAAAAGAGACAGTGAACCAAATAGGAGATAGCCGTAGACAAGAGAAGCAGCTGTTTGCAGGAATGCTCATTGACAAAACACTAGTCAAGTTTCAGATAGACTGTGGAGCAAGTTGCAATGTCATTCCTGTACATCTCCTAAACCCAGACACAAAGCTGGAACACTCAGACAAAGTGCTTATAATGTACAATAAGACAAAGCTGAGTCCACTAGGCTTATGTAAAGTCAAGGTCAGGAACCCCAGAAACAATAAACTGTACAGAGTGTTGTTTCAAGTTGTGGACCTGGTCAGTGGAATTCCAATCCTGGGCAGAAAGGCCAGTGAAGACATGAAGCTGATCAAGATACAGTATGAGAACATCATGGCTGTGGACAGCATCGTGACAAGAGAACTGGGCCCTGAAACAAAGAAGGAAAACTGTGCTAAATGCATGACAATGGAGACAATTGAAACAGAGTATATGGATGTTTTCACTGGTGATGGCTGCATGGAGGGAGAATACAAAATTGAAATAGACAACAACGTACCACCAGTGAAACTGCCGAAACGCAGAGTGCCAGTTGCTATGATGGAACCTCTGAAAGAGGAACTCAAAGATATGGAGAAAAGAGAGATCATCGCACCAGTGGAACAAAGCACGGACTGGATAAGCAGCATGGTCTCAGTGAGTAAACCGAATGGGAAGCTGAGGATCTGCATAGATCCTAAACCACTGAATCGGGCACTGAAAAGGAGCCATTTCCCTCTCCCTACCATCGATGACGTCCTGCCAGTACTTGCAAATGCAAAAGTATTCACAGTTTGTGATGTGAAGCACGGTTTCTGGCACATCAAGCTGGAAGAGGAGTCAAGCTACCTGACCACATTCTCCACCCCATTTGGACGCTTCCGTTGGCTCAGAATGCCGATGGGAATAAGCCCAGCACCAGAAGTTTTTCAAAGGAAGCTGACACATGCACTGGAGGGCTTATCTGGAGTTTACATCATAGCTGATGACGTGTTGATCACAGGAGAAGGGAGGACACAGGAGGAAGCCAACAGAGATCACGACCAGAAACTCAGACACTTCCTGGTCAGATGCAGAGAGAAAAACATCAAGCTGAATAAGGATAAATTCAAGCTGCGACGGCCAGAAGTATCGTACATTGGACACCTGCTGACTGCTGAGGGACTGCGAGTCGACCCAGAGAAAGTGAGAGCAGTCAAGGAAATGCCGAGGCCAACAGATGTGAAAGGGGTACAGAGACTGATGGGTATGGTCAATTACCTGTCTAAATTTTATGAGCACCTGTCAGATGACTGTGAAGTTTTGAGACAACTCACACACAAAGAGAACATGTGGGAATGGACTGATGTGCAAGAAGAGGCATTTCAGAGGTTGAAGGACAAAATAGCCAACACACCAGTCCTGAAATACTACAGCCAGAAAGAGGAGCTGACGCTGCAGTGTGATGCATCAGAAACAGGTCTAGGAGCTGCCCTTACACAGAGAGGTAAACCAGTAGCATTCGGAAGCAGAGCCCTTACACCTACAGAGAGGGGCTATGCTCAGATAGAGAAAGAATGCCTGGCAATTGTGTTTGGGATGGAGAAATTTCACCAGTATACATATGGCAGACAGGTGACTGTACAGAGCGACCACAAACCTTTAGAGAGCATTCACAGAAAACCCCTGCTTAGTGCACCAAAGAGACTGCAGAGAATGTTACTCCGGTTACAGAAGTATGATATCTGTGTGACTTACGTACCAGGCAGAGATATGTTGTTAGCAGATACACTGAGCAGAGCATACTTACCAGAGAGCAACAAAGAGGACATTGAGACAGAGGTGGAAACTGTAAATATGATCAACCACCTACCCATCTCTGCTGAGAGACTAAATACAATAAGATTGGCTACAAAAGAGGACACAAAATTACAAAAACTTATCAATGTGATCCTGACAGGGTGGCCAAAGAACAAAAAAGATATCCCAGCAGACATTCACTACTATTACTCATTCCAGGAGGAATTGAGCTACCAGGATGGCATAGTCTTCAGAGGAGAGAGAGCAGTGATTCCTGATGCACTCAGAGCAGATATCACCAGCCGCATCCACTCATCTCATCTCGGAGTAGAAGGATGTCTCAGACGAGCAAGGGACTGTGTCTACTGGCAAGGGATGAATGAACAAGTCAAGACTTTTATAATGAAATGTGATGTATGCAGGTCAGTGGACCCCAGGCAACAAAAAGAGACACTACAGCCTCATGACATAACCTGTAGGCCCTGGGCAAAAGTGGGGACTGATCTGTTTTCCTTTCATGAAAAAAACTACTTAATTACTGTGGACTACTACTCCAACTTTTGGGAGATAGATTATCTACCTGACACTAAGAGCAACACAGTCATCAGAAAACTCAAAGCCCACTTTGCACGACAAGGGATACCAGATGTGGTAATTTCTGATAACGGCCCACAGTATACCTCACAAGAATTTCAATGCTTCAGTCAAGCATGGGAATTCAAACACAGTACATCCTCACCTGGATATGCACAGAGTAATGGGAAAGCTGAATCTGCAGTGAAAACAGCAAAACGTCTCATGCAAAAAGCTGCAGCTGCTGGACAGGATCCATATCTAGCAATATTGGACCATCGCAACACACCAAGCCAAGGTCTCAATACTAGCCCAGCACAAAGACTTCTAAATAGGAGGACAAGGACCCTTCTTCCCATTAAGGACACTCTGTTGGAGCCAGAGATAACAAGCAACATACAAGGACTGATGCACAACAGAGAACGACAGGAAAAATACTACAACCGCACAGCCAAGAACTTGGACACTCTGAAAACAGGGGACAGGGTGAGAGTACAGCCTTTTCAGCCTCATAATGTATGGAAAACAGCACAGGTGTTGAAACCTGTAGGACACAGATCTTATGAGGTGGAATTGGAGTCAGGAGGTGTTTTGAGGAGGAATCGACGCCATCTCAGACACAACCATTGCACTTCTTCTACACCCACACAAACAGGGACTGAGATAATCACACCAAGAACTGACACAATTGAGCAGAGTCATACAAGGGACCGACCCACAGACACTACCAGGTCAGGCCGTCGGGTGGTCAGACCCCACTATCTGAAAGACTTTACACAGTGATGACATTATAGGTAAAGACTCTTTGAAAAAAACAACAAAAAAAAAAAAACAAGAGTGTGTAAATGTATATTTTGAGTTGAATGTAATCTTTGATAGACATGATAATATTTGATACATTTTTAACTTTATAGAAATACTTTGAATGTAATCTTTGATAGACATGATAATATTTGATATGCAATTTATAGGAACACTTTGGATGTAATATTTTGGTTTAAGTCACATAATCTCTGTACGGATAATTGATACAGCAATTTGAAAGTATGATTAATTTTGTTTTAAGAGTGAGATAGATATCCTTATTGATACTCATAATATATGGCATTTGTTTAAGGTTAATGTTCGTTAAGTTATTTATTTTTGACAAAGGAAGTTACTTCAAAGAAAAAAGGAAAAGATGTAACAATAGGATTGTTATAAGTAGCACAGTCCCAGGCAACATTGTAAATGGAACACTACGGTTGCCGGGTTACAGTATCACCGGTTACAGCTGATCTGTGAACATTCTATCTGTCAGTTATGATCGTCAGTTGACAATAAAACAAGTAAGCAAGTTTGTGCTTTAACCGTACATCCTGTAGTGATTATTGAAGACAACAGGACAGGATGAAACACATATGTCACGTGATTTTTTCCGCACCGAAACAAGCTTTGAAACAGTGGTTCGATGTTACTGGTTTGAAGCACGTATTGAAGCTTCAGTGTCGGACTGCCATCACTACTGTCAGGAATAATTAGATTATTTAGTATTCTAAGGTTTAAATTTTTTTTTTTTTTTCAGATAACTTTACCACGTTTAAATGTGTCAGCATCTGGTGATTTTCATAGTCTAATAAACGCGACTCAACTGGGTTTACCTCCAGCCAGGCAGCGGCCGTAGAAGCCACTCGCCGTCTTGTTGTATTTCAGAGGTGAGGCACAGAGCTGCTCTGCCTCTTCTGCCCGTACGGTGTCTATGTGGCTAAAGTGTGAGCTGCACGTACGTTCGCGTTGCTTTCGTGAATTGTAAACAAACAGACAGCCCCCTCGGTTCTAGCGTCCAGCAGTTTAGCGGCTAATTCAACTGCAGTGATGGATAACTGTACCGGAGAGGCTCGAAAACAACTTCATGAGCTTCATTTGAGGAATAAACGGCAGCTTTTACCTGACGGGGGGAGACCGACGTCTGAGCTACGGTAGCTAACAGCTAACAGCTAAAAGGTTACAGACTTTCTCTCTCTCCCTCCCTCTCTTTCTTACACACACACACACACAGCTCAGGTTGTCTGTCATATCTGTTGTAAACCTTGTAATACTAGCTTGTTGAGCTACAGTTAACATTACGTGAGCTTAGAATTATAAGGTTCTATCTCAATTTTTTTCAAAATTGAGTTTTTTGCATAATATCATGCATTAGTGGTCTGTTAATGCCTGTGTGGTGTTATTTTTACATTTTCAACATTTTTTAAATTAGTTATTCATAAAATAAAAAGGTTCTATCAACCAAAACACAAGCCGAGTTGGAACTTTGATGCTCAATATCTCGGAACTACCCAAAACGGAGATAGAACCCTATAATTCTAAGCTCACGATTATTGTTGCTTCGGTTTGAGTGTGGAATGGATTCATTGTTAACGGTTTGTTGTGTAATGTTAGCGGTGGTCCAATGTCGCGATTCTGTTATTGATGAGTTGGGTTTTAATAACAGCTGATCTGTGTACTGTAACGTTAGATGGCGTGGATTTTGATGAGAAGGTATTGCAATGCACACATTTAAAAACGGATCTGTGCAAAGTGCAAATCATTGTGCAAAATCTGTTTGTTGTGACTTTCTTGTGATAAGCTGATTTGCCGAATTGCTTTGTGTTCAGATATACGGACTTTAAGAGGACGTTTTGTTTGGCCAATGTACACCATACTGCAGGGGCATTTGTATTGCATGGGTGCAGATCCCGGGGGGGATAAAAATACTCTAAACTATCCAAAACTATCCAAAAATACTCTAAACTATCCAAAATTTAACAAATGTATTTCCAGACTTCACATTCCTCACATCTAAAAAGAAATGATTGAAATGGTGGAACAAATAATGTTTGAGAATATTTCTGACATCCCATCTCTGCTCTCCTCCACTATAATGCAAATTAATGGGTAGTTTCTTACACAGACGCTGATGATATCAGCAGGCTTTAAACAACCGACCCCCTCAATCTTAGGGCTTCATATTTTGATATTCATCCATATCAATTAATCATGCAGAAAGTTCTGGGAGAAAAGGAAGATGGTGAGAAGAATTGGGGATCTGGGAGGGTCGGTGGGAGGCGAAAGATAAGAACGTGAGTAGATATTATATGTACGAGACCCTTTAAATTATAATTTACTAATATAACAGCAGTGATACACGCTGTTGGCTGTTTAGGACAAATAAACAAGAAAGGTAAGCACAATAAATGATTCCCTGTGCAGTACTTTTTGAATGATATGCCGAGACTCTGCGGAGTTGTGATTTATGGCGGCATGGTATGAGTTGCATATGGGCAAAACAAACCAAAAAAATAAAAATCACTTTTGTGTCCCCCCCAATCCTGGCATCAGATCTGCACCCCTGCATTTGAGCATGTAGATGACATGTGTGGTACAGCAATTGATGAAGGAGTTTATGGGATATTGT
Organism: Trachurus trachurus; assembly: GCF_905171665.1. Taxonomy (NCBI): domain Eukaryota; kingdom Metazoa; phylum Chordata; class Actinopteri; order Carangiformes; family Carangidae; genus Trachurus; species Trachurus trachurus. Next base: position 28,373,944 of record NC_139905.1, read on the forward strand.
TTACCAGTCCGGGGGTGACAAAAGTGTTTGGTGTCAGAGGAGTCGGAGCAGTGACCACATCTGTAGAACCCAGAGGGAGGAGCAGGCAGCCAGGTGGTTCTTTGTCATTGTGTGAACCACTCTGTCTCTGAGGGAGCGGGCTTTTCTGAAGGAGACAAGGGGAAGTTCTTCACACATGTGTTTGAGGGCTGGATCACTTTGTAAAATGTGCCAGTGTTTGATAATGGTGTGTTTAAAGGGATAGTTCACCCAAAATTCAAATTGCACTCATTATCTACTCACCTTCATGTCGACTAAGGGCTGGGAGAAGTTTCAGAGTCCTCCGTGGCTTCTCTGAGTTACAGGGGGTCTCGGCGTAGCAGTGCGTGTCCATATAACGGTTGCAAATGGATACCAACTGTCTTCGTAACAAAAAGACACACCAAAAAACATCCAACAATAACAATAACTCCATGCTGCTCGTATGTAATGTCCGTCTTGCATTGAAGCCCCGAAATGCGAAATTGTCCCGAAAAAAATTAATAAGTCTATATTTCAAGCTTGTTTGTAGCGGAAGCTCCTCTTCCCGGTTCGTCAAATTTGGACGAACCAGGGTCTGTCCTCTTCCCAGTTTGTCCAAATTTGACGAACCGGGAAGAGGAGCTTCGAGAAGCTTCCTCTACAAACAAGCTTGAAATATACTTATTAAATTTTTTCCGGGACAATTTCGCATTTCTGGGCTTCAATACAAGACGGACATTACATACGAGCAGCATGGAGGTATTTGGATGTTTTTTGGTGTGTCTTTTTGTTACGAAGACAGTTGGTATCCATTTGCAACCGTTATATGGACATGCACTGCTACGCCGAGACCCCCTGTAACTCAGAGAAGCCACGGATAACTCTGAAACTTCTCCCAGCCCTTAGTCGACATGAGGGTGAGTAGATAATGAGTGCAATTTGAACTTTGGGTGAACTATCCCTTTAATTTGACCAGCAATGGGGGAAAATTCTGTGGAGAAGCATGGACGTGAGGATGTGCGCGTCCGCTGGGATTTCTGCAGGAGGCGGGGTCTATCAGAGCGGAGAGGCTGCAGTGCACAGACACTCCTCCTTCATCTACTGAATGAAGTAGTTTCACAGTGGTTTACTGCTGTGGACACAGGACAGGACGGCTCCAGCAGCTGTCCAACATTTCCTCAGCTCGTTTCTCTGATTACGTCAGATCCAGACGTCGGATGACTAAAATCCTTCATCGGGTTCAAATATAGAGCTGAAACTTCCAGATAAAACTCAATGATGAAATTCTGTTTGACAACCATCTCTGACACATGATCATATCATGCCAGTGTTGATGGTGCGATAGGATATCCTATGGGGTATGATGTCAGGCACAGGCAACCAATGAAACAGAGGATTAGCATGACGGAAATCAGATTTCTCTGGTTTGATAAATGATTTGAAACGTTTTGGAGAATATAAGAACACAACTATACTGTCAATCACTTTGAGATACTTTAATGTGGAAAAGTTTCAGATGATAACTACAGAGATCTTCATCTTGTGTCAGATGAGCTCTGATGTCATCATGTATTGGGTCATACTGTATGGCTTCATTATCTCTGGTCTCCTCCACTACAATGCAAATGAATGGGTAGTTTCTTACACATACGCTGATGATATTAGCAGGCTTTAAAAAAACGACCCCCTCAATCTTAGGGCTTCATATTTTGATATTCATCCATATCAATTAATCATGCATAAAGTTCCATACACTGGGAGAAAAGGAAGATGGTGAGAAGAATTGGGGATCTGGGAGGGTCGGTGGGATATCCTATGGGGTATGATGTCAGGCACAGGCAACCAATGAAACAGAGGATTAGCATGACGGAAATCAGATTTCTCTGGTTTGATAAATGATTTGAAACGTTTTGGAGAATATAAGAACACAACTATACTGTCAATCACTTTGAGATACTTTAATGTGGAAAAGTTTCAGATGATAACTACAGAGATCTTCATCTTGTGTCAGATGAGCTCTGATGTCATCATGTATTGGGTCATACTGTATGGCTTCATTACACAGTTATACTAATTATCTGTATCTCGTAATGACGAGACATTAAAAAGGCAAGGCAAGGCAAGGCAAGGCATCTTTATTTATATAGCGCATTTCATACCAAGGCAACTCAATGTGCTTTACATAAAGACAAAACATTTTAAAAAAAAGCATAAAACAGAAAAAGCATAAAACATAAAAAAAAAGTTTAAAAAAGAGTTAAAAGCAAGAGCAAATAAAAGTAAAATAAAATAAAATAGATGAAGTTTAAAGTTCTTAAAAAGAGCTCAGCTATAAGTACGTGAAAAGAGAAATGTTTTAAAAAGAAGGTGCTGAAGCTGGTCTGAAGTCAGTGGTGCTTTATGTTATTATGTTATGTTATGAATGTTATTTTAAGGGTGTGATTAGAGAGTCATCTATACCAATGTACCTGTACTGTACATGTGCATCACTTACATTTTAGGTGAGCTTCTTTCTTTTCTACATTTGTCCACAGTTCCATAACAAACTGATGTGTCAGCAGGACGTTGAGATTCGCACAGTGCTGCTGCCTGTGTCGGGACTGGTCTCACTGGTCGATCACATTATGTAAACTGTACACAAATACAATCTTAGTATATGTGTTAGGGAATGGGACTAAAAACCTCGATCACTTTTGATCATTAATATCAGCCTAACTTAAAATTAAACTTAAACTTATGGAAGCCCATTTGCGCCACTTGATGAAAAAAGCAAAAAGCAGAAAACATATAATAACTCAAAATAATGAGATACTACTGTAAGTCAAAATGAAAGATACTAAATCGAAATTATGAGATACTAAATCAAAATTATGATATAATAAATCGAAATTATGAGATTATAACTCAAAAATAATGAGATATACTATCTCAAAATTATGAAATACTAAATCAAAACAAAGAGGTAATGACTCATCATATTTAGAATATAAGCAAATCACATACAAGTTTGCTGTGTCAAACTACACTTTGATGTGACGCATGGGGTTTGTTTAAGTAAAATGACAAAATGAAATAATGTTGATTTTTAGTCCTGTGTGAGGATGAGACAATAGATTAATGTGGACCACGGCCGATATAAATGCCAAAGCTGGTTCCTCTACGATTTGTAAATCCACATCTGAAGTGCTCTTCAATGATGTTATCCATTTTAGACCAGACTACACTGTTTCGAATTTAAACTTTTGATCTCTTATTAGTATCTCATAATTTTGACTTAGTGTCTCATTATTTTGAGTTATTATATCTTCTTTTCTTTCAGTGGCGGAAATGGGCTTCCATATAAACTTAAACTTACTTACAGACCAACATGTCTTTCCTGAAGTGGTTGATGGTGGATTTTGTCTGATTTGGACCGTTGTCCCGTCGTTGTAACCAGCCTGTCTGGTCTATCCTGTAGTTGCTGATATTTGTCCATTCTTCCTATATGTCACTGCCACACATCCATCATGTTTATCAGTTAGAATGACATTCTTTAAATCAGTTGACGCTCCCTTTTTTTCTACAAACAGACTTTGGTGATTGCGTTTAAAGAGTTCACATATACCTTCATCTGTCAGCAGCTGTTTCCAAACACAGGCTGATCCAGATGTTGTTTTGTGTTTCACCACAGAGCTCCCAGGTTGTCAGGTGTTCACAGGTCTGAGTCTTCCGCAGTATGTGTTAGAACACTGTCCAATGATTTGACTTCTAAAGGAATAAACAAATATATGGGATATATATATAGAGAGTTTTGCAGAGTGAAGCTGAGTGAAGAACAGACTAAGGTCAGTTTGGGTCATCTCCTCCATCTCCCTCACTCTGCTGACTGAGAGACGAGAGGCTGCTGTTTCAGGCTGTAGCTGGAGGTTTACAAGAATTTGTAGCAGATGAATCAGCGCTGGTGTAAATGTAACCTGTGATATACACAGTGTTAGGATCAGAGTTGTTGTCGGCTGCTGGGAGTGTGTTCATTCCTCTGGTTTCCAGTGCTGCGTTTGTGCTGTACACTGTGTGTGTGAGAGAGAGCCTGCAGCCAAAACAAAACATGGACGTCCTAAATGCTCCATTACGGCTTAAACCCATATAGAAAATAACATTATTATTGATATTATTACAGCCGAAAGCTGGGATCAAGAAACTGTCATTTATTTTCCCAACATACCAGGCAGACTGATCTCCTTGCTCACATTCCTCCCAGCGAACTCCTCTTTTGTCCGTTTTTTGTAAATGGGTGAAGTAGTATTCACTAGTAAGGACCACGCCACAACAATGTGCCATTAGACGATTTAATGGGATGAAATGATGAACATGAATGAATGATATTGTACAAGAGTCGTAAAGGTGCGGGGAGGTTGATGTCGCATCTCATCTGGGAAGATAAACCGGAGACCGGCGGAGGGAGACTCAGAGTGGGGGTTCCGTCTCTGCGTTGTTCCGCCCGAGCTGGATTCGTGCCCCCCGGACAATGCCTTGGAGGAGATCTGAAAGGGAATGCGTTGGTTAAGAAGAAAGGGATGGAGGAAGGGAGGGAAGGATGGAGGGATGAGAGTGAGGATGATCCGGGAGGAGGCCGGAGCCGGGAGGCGCTTAGACAAGGGGAAGAAGGGAGGGTGGGTCGAGAAATCGAGGCAACAGAGGAAGGAAGAGGTTGACCCGGGTATTTGTAGGCTTGACCGGTGATTAGAGGTGTGGTTGAGGCGTGGCCCTGCTCCTGAACTTAAGTTAACTCCGTGAACTTTCATTTGTGTAGTTCTGGGCACCAACACACAGATACGGTCAGTTTGTTCTCCATTTTCTGAATAATTGGGATGCCTATGGAGGTTATTTTCTATCATAAATCAAGAGCATATTATGTTGATTTGAGAGCATTACTTTTTGATTTGACGTTCAGAAAACTCTGCTCTCATATTCAAATTTACTCTGCTCGCGCTCAAACTATGTGCTCGATGTTTAAACCTGTGCTCTCGGATTCAAAGTTGCCCTGCTCGTGCTCAAACTTTGCTTTCGCATTCAAGTTTGCCCTGCTCGTGCTCAAACTGTGTGCTCGCACTTGGTCACAGCTGCCTGCGCAGAGTGTTTCCTCTTGCGCGGAGGAAAGTCCTGCTCTCGGATCTCTGCTCTGCTCACGGATTTTCTGTCAACTGTCAACCAATAGAAGACCGGCTACTGTTGACCAATCAGATCATCCCTACTTCTATGCTTCTTTGTGGGTGCGTTCACTGTAATTCAAGGAGCGTCACATACGGGCGGGCACTCTTTCTACCGGGTTTATCTATTTCCGCCCCACAGGCTGTTAAATGTGGCGGCTCCCTTTATGTTTTGACAACTTTTGGAATAAAATATCAGTTAATTAATACACGAGCGCCCGTGCTTTTCATTACAATAGGTAGCTATATAAACATAAACTAGCAGTAGTAGCGGATGGGTGCCTTATGTATGTTTTTTTTTTTTATCCACGTTCATCGGTATATATGTTTTATAGTCTAAATGCCAAGAGTCACTTGTAAGTGCTGTGATGGTACAGTGGTTAAGGCAGATGACAGTAGCTCTTTTAAAATTTAATGAAAATTAAAAAATGCCATGATGCCATGATGATAATAATTTTGGTGCGTGACACCCGGGGGTCACGCACCAAAATTATTATCATCATGGCATATTTTTTTAATTTTCATTAAATTTTAAAAGAGCTACTGTCATCTGCCTTAACCACTGTACCATCACAGCACTTACAAGTGACTCTTGGCATTTAGACTATAAAACATATATACCGATGAACGTGGATAAAAAAAAAAAACATACATAAGGCACCCATCCGCTACTACTGCTAGTTTATGTTTATATAGCTACCTATTGTAATGAAAAGCACGGGCGCTCGTGTATTAATTAACTGATATTTTATTCCAAAAGTTGTCAAAACATAAAGGGAGCCGCCACATTTAACAGCCTGTGGGGCGGAAATAGATAAACCCGGTAGAAAGAGTGCCCGCCCGTATGTGACGCTCCTTGAATTACAGTGAACGCACCCACAAAGAAGCATAGAAGTAGGGATGATCTGATTGGTCAACAGTAGCCGGTCTTCTATTGGTTGACAGTTGACAGAAAATCCGTGAGCAGAGCAGAGATCCGAGAGCAGGACTTTCCTCCGCGCAAGAGGAAACACTCTGCGCAGGCAGCTGTGACCAAGTGCGAGCACACAGTTTGAGCACGAGCAGGGCAAACTTGAATGCGAAAGCAAAGTTTGAGCACGAGCAGGGCAACTTTGAATCCGAGAGCACAGGTTTAAACATCGAGCACATAGTTTGAGCGCGAGCAGAGTAAATTTGAATATGAGAGCAGAGTTTTCTGAACGTCAAATCAAAAAGTAATGCTCTCAAATCAACATAATATGCTCTTGATTTATGATAGAAAATAACCTCCATAGATGCCAGTGTAACGGAGGGTCCGGGTGCACTCACTCACACATAAAGGACGTGCAAACCCGACTGCCAAGCGGTCATTGACCTCTTGGCGCAACGGTTTGCATCGTTGCCCTCACGGGAGACCAGGGTTCGAACCGCACCTGGGATAGTCCGTACCGAAACACAATGCAGAGGGCCAGAATAACATCGGCCACACCAGGATGTCACTAGCTGCATTTCCATTATAGATTTTAAAGGGACAACGAGGAGTTTTGGAAAAGCGAAGCGTTTTCACACTACATTTATGAGCCTCCGCGCACCGTGAAATTCTTTGACCGGCGCAAGACAGACTCGTGTTTTCATTCATCAAGAATTAAAGTCAGAGGTTCGAAGACGATCACATACCGTCGTAGTCCCGACCATAAACGGCGATTCTGCGGCGTTATTCTCATGACTCGCCGCGAAACCGAAAGTAAAGAAACGCTGGTCGGCTCGCCCAGCATTTCCACCACTAGTAATAACAAAATAACGATAGAGACAAAACGATATATTTATCGAAAATGGGCCCATTAACAAGTGTGGGTAGCGTAGATTCATCCACATTAATATGAGACTTTTTTATTGTTGCGGAATTTTTCGTTCTGCTGATGGAGAAACTCCTCGTTGTCCCTTTAATAAAAGTGTTATTTCTGAAACTTCGAAAAAGTGCAATTGCTATTTGCGGTTGTTTCCATTGAAAGGTGTTTTTGCGAATGAGCCGTAATCTAGTCTCGCGATATCCCATAATTCTCGCCCCGCAAGACTTCACTTTGAGGAAGATGGACATAAGCGTCTTGCGTTTCCATGGTGACAGCACAGCGATCTCAGCTGCCGCTACAGCTGCTGCTGTTATTGTTTTTAACAAAGACGAAAAGTGCTTGATTGCTGAAAGGCAAAGCCCGTGTGGCGCTGGCAGCGGCCTCAAATACAGGACACCAGCGTTGATGAGGTGCTGACAACAATATACGGTGGTTTTGTCCACACCCGTACTGGTTTATGTGACATGGAGGGGACCTTTCAGTGCAGGAGGGAGTGGAGCGTGGATGTGAGCCAATCTCCTTCAACCATGCACGGGAAAGGGGAATGATAGGAAATGTTTTTCTAATTTATTGAGAAACAAATGTCCAGGTCAGCAATGCATGACAAAAAACATGTGGTTCATTTGTCCCCTCCAGTCACATAAACCAACACAGCTGTGGACACACACAACTCCGGTGATGCCGGTGACGTGTAAATGCAAAAAAAGTGTTTCCATTACACTTGTGCGATACACGTTTATATCGATACGTCTGAAAAACCACCTCAGGAGAGCGCAAAAATGTTTTAGTGATATTTGAGAGGTTTTTCGAAATGTAGGTGTTTCCATTGCCTGTTTTTATTGCGATACTGTATGGAAATGCACCTACTGATGTGCTGGCGTCCTGCGTCAGGAGAATCTGGACACTGATAGGCCTGTCCCGCAGTGTCACACAAATATTTTGCAGGATTTGTATATTTTTAACTCGTGCAAATGGAGTGTGATGTAAATGGAATTCTCTCCATTTCCCATCATTTGCATGTGTTGCACGTCTTTGCCTTGCGCCCGGTGTGAACACATGATTCCACAGAATCGTGGATGTGAGAGAGTTGCTTGGTAATAAGGTAAAATGGTTGCAGAACTGGACATAATTAGGAGGAAAACATCAAAGTAGAAAAAGGAAACAGATGTGGTTTAATTCAAAGCAATGAAATCTCACACACATCATTTAACGACTTCATTTAAATGAAAAGCAGGACGACTGCAGGGAGGAATCTGAATTTGCTAAGAGATCCAGAACAATAATGAGAGTGCTGACAATCTGAACAAAAAAACTCTCACTAAGACAGTAAACAATTATATTAAAAAAAGAAAAGAAAAGTCTTGTCTGTGATGTATTTGTTATTGCTGTGTGGTATCAGAGCATCTTTTTACATTTTTTTCCTCCTTTTTTTTTCTTTAGTCATTTTTATTAATTATTATTATTATTATTATTATTTTTTGGGTTATATGACTCAAAGTGGATTAATGACTACTAGTAGTTTTGTTTGAAATTTTTTTGCCGCACCAGAATCTTTTTTATTGTATTTTTATTGCTATCATCATTGTTATTATTCTTCATTTAATTTTTGACATTTATTCATTTATCCTATTCTTTTATCTTTTTTTTTTCTTTTTTTTCGCACTTATAGTATATTACGTTAAAGTTACCTTATTATTTATTTTTATTATCATCCTTACTTATTTTGTCATTCATCCGTCATCTTATTCTTTTATTTATTTATTTATTTTTATTCTTTCATAATAGTTATCTTATGATCTGTGTGCATCTGCTCTGGTTCTGTCCCCCTTTTTTATTTTTTATTTTTTTTATTGTTGTCTTCTTTGTTAGTGTTGTCTATTGTCTATCTATTACACTCCCTTTTTATAATTTTTTGAGGAATTAAATAAAATTTTGATCAAAAAAAAGAGAAAAAAAAGAAAGAAAAGTCATATTTTTTTTTTGCATGTGTCAGAGGAAGCAGGAGCCATGTAGTTTATATTCATGAGAATAAGGCTGTGTATTGCGGCGGGCCTGTGTCTTTCCACCAGGACAAACGCTCAATTTAACTTTGTTGCCATTCGGGGGATTGCAGTCTGCCAGACTGCAGTCACACGGCAGCCTGGATGCTAATAAATGAATCTCTAATCCGTCTCCATTGCTGTATTTAGATGTGCAGTGCCCCCCCTCCCCCTCCACAGCCGAGTGCTGTGTTAATTAGTGAGAGAAGTCGCCCCGAGGTTTCAGCTGCAGGAGCCGTGTTTTGAAGTTGTTATTTTGCTGATGCGGGTGATGAAAGCTCCGACTGCAGCACCTCTGAAGTCTGCAGGCTCAGACTGGCTGTCACTGCTCTGCACGGATACACACACACACATACACACATACATGTAAAATACATTGTTTATACATGTGTACAGTTGATGGTAAGAGGCAGATGGGCCGAGAAAGAGGACAGTTTTATTTTTGTAAATAAAGTTGGCCTCTCCCTGACACTCACACACACAGTAAACAGGATATACCCTGTGGTAAGTTGGATTTAACTGTCTGTAAAAGCAGGACACTTTCCCAGTGTTTATGGACAGTTTTAATAAACTCCTAATTAGCTCACAGATGAGCAGACTGCTGCGTCCCGCCTCTCCTCCTTCCTCATCTCTCTATCCTTTCTTGTATTTCCTACATTTTTTCATTTTGCCTCTTTGAATCATTCTTTCCTTCCCTCCATCCATCCTTCTTGTATCCTGTAGTCCCGACTTATGCGTCTTACCACTGCTCTCCTTCTTCTGTTCATCCAACACATTTCTTGTCGTACTTCCACTTTTCCTTACTCATCTCCATGAATCATCTGCTTATTGAATCCTGTATCACTTCTATAGACTCTCATTGACACCGCTCTGTAGTGAGTGTGGAGTCTCTGTGAGATCACTATTACACTGTCATTTTGGCATTTGATGTTACAGTAACTGGCACTTAGATAATACAGTGGCATGCAAAAGTTTGGCCAACTCTGGTCAAACTTTCTGTTAATGTGAACAGTTCAGCAAGTGGAAGATGAAATGATCCCCAAAAGGCAGAACATTAAACATGAAACACTGTTTTTCAATATTTTAATCAATATCAGTGTATTATTTTAGTTTCAGAGTGAAACAGAGAAACAAAGCAGCAGCCTGCGAAAGAATGGGAAACCCAGGAGACTTGAGCTCTCAGATAACCTTGACCAAAGATACATTATTTACTATTTACACACTGTGATAGTTTACAAAGGGGGGGCTACTAGCTACTAACTATGCAGGGGGACAAACCTTTACTGTAGCTTCTTTTGTTTTTCTGTCATTTTGAAACTGTAAAAAATAAAAAATAAAAATGCTTTCATACAAAACAATATCATGTTAGTTAAAAAATTAATTTGACCTCATACTTACACTGTCATGTTGCAGTAAGTAGAACAAGGAACAATGCATTTGTGTCTCACTGGGACTTCACTGTAGATGTGAAATCATGTTACATAATTCTTCCATACATAATGTTAGCCCATCAACACGGAGGCACTTTTAAATCTACCTTATATTTAAATATATTATGCCTCCAAACTTCAACCTTTCTTTTTTAGATTTAAGCACATTAGTCACTGCGGTGTTAGCCCAGAGGCCCGCATGGCTTAACCTTTGTCTTGTGTTAGCTTTCTGCTACCATCTCTTGTGTTAGGTCCGGTTTTGACCCGTGTCTTAAAGGGATACATTTTGGCAAATTGGCCCATTGCCATTATCCCTATAGTCTTAGGAGTAGTTTCCTTTATTGTCGGTCCAAGCTGTTTTTAGAACGGCGGAGCAGAGCCGCGATCTGCTCAGAGCTACGCTACGGAGGCTAATGGGATTTCTTGGTTTCCCTCATCAAACTCATCAAATACACAATCCAACAACTCCAAAACACTCTGGTGGACAAGTTGTGACCTGCACATTCAACACGCTATGAGATAATAACTGAATGTTACGAGACAGAGTTGTTTTAGAGGTAAATTCATTCAAAACCACTGATGCGTGTTTCTGTCGGGGGCAGTTTTTTGGCAAGCAGTCTCTGCATTTGCCTCGAAAACAACTCAGTCTTGTAACGTTTCATTATTATCTCATAACGTGGTGAATGTGCAGGTCACAACTTGTCCACCAGAGCGTTTTGGAGTTGTTGGATTGTGTATTTGATGTGTTTGATGAGGGAAACCAAGAAATCCCATTAGCCTTCGTAGCATAGCTCTGAGCAACTAAATATAGCTTGCACCAACAATAAAAGGTAACGAACCTAAGACTATAAGGATTATGGCCAATAAGGCTTCCTTATCCATGGAAATGTTGGTTTTAATATTTTCGCTATGGACCCCTGGGCCTTTTTTTTTGTCAGTATACCCCTTGTCTTCCTCTTGTCAGCTTTCTGCTACCATCTTTTTGTGTTAGGGTCAGTTTTGACCCAAGTCTTAAACCAGTTGTAAAACACTAAAAACAGTTATTTATCATCCCATTTGTTTCTCATCTTTTGCACTTATGATTTCAGTTTTAACTCTCATCATTGTTCTTATCGTTATAGCCGGGTTGAAACCCTAACAACACCAATGTCATAATTTTGACCAGAATCAGAATCAGAACTGTTTTATTGCCAAGAGCAGTAATATAAAGGTCAGTTTACAGCACGAGGAACTTGTCTTGGTGTCAGACCAGAGCATTTTAGAATTTTGTGATTTTTGTTGTTGTTGTTTAAATAGAGGTTCCCGACAAAGTCAAAGAGCCCTGATGCAATAAACACATTTATGTGGTACTTTTATGCATTAAAAACCTAAAAACAGGTCAGTGGTGACCTTAACACAAGAGGAAGGTTAAATACAGACTGTGAAATCAAGCTAGTGCTAGCATGAGCTGAGGCCAACCTCTCCCCTCTGCCTGCTGCCCCACCCTGCCTTCCAGCTGAAGTCAGACACAGTGATGTAGTAGCTTGATTGATTGACAGCTCTGAGCTCCCACCCCTTGATTTTTTTGTTGCCTCCTCTGGTTGGTTAGATCGGCGATGCTTGCTCCAAAGCTCAAGAAGGGAATATCTGCTGCCAGGCTGTCTCTCTCTGACAGAACATCTCTGCAACGTCTTAATATGGAGAACAATGGCACAGCTCCTTTCTAGATTCTACTGATATTTCCAGCAGGCCTCTCCTCTGGAGGATGAAGGAAGGTGCTGCTGCTTCTGCTGCTGCTGCTGCTGTGGAACAGAAACACCTTTCAGCTGCAATTTTGCTTTTGCTTCTTTCAACTGAAACCAACATATTTTACCCCTGGGTCCCTAAGAAACCTGTTTAAAACACTGAATGATAAATATGCTAAACTGAAAGTTAACTCTGTGACAGCGGTGATGTGTCGCTGGCAGCTGCTGTATAATTTTCTTGGCAAATGACATGAAAATGTACTAACGCGTTGTGATAGCGGAGTAGCGATGTACATATTAATGCTGTTCTTCTTGTTTGCGGCGAGGGAGGAAGAACAAATATGAAAGCTGCAAAGAGAAAAGTGACAGAAGCCAGGGGGAGGACAGGATGAGGTGTAGGGAGAGAAGGATGAAAGGAGGGCCTTCCATAAATCTAAACCTTTTTCTCCGTACAGTACCTTTGACTTTCCCTCCCACCCAGCATCCTTTAGTTTTCCCTTCTTTGCTTAATTCTGCCCTCCCTCTAATCCTTTACATTACTGTACATTGCACTGCTGCACTCTGTCATACAGTCTTCATTGTAGCTTAGAGACACAAAATGCTGAATAAATATTAACCATAATCATGACCTTTACCTAACCTCTACCTAAGTCACGTGGTGATAACGTGATCTCACTCAGCGGCAAGCATAACACAACATCAAAAAATTGAATTTTAAAGGATATCGTCAGATTATTGTTACCCAAAAAAAGAATATATATAATTTTTTTCCTATATCACCCCTAATTCCCTTTCAGAGTTCTCATCACATCCACAGGTAGGCTATTGAGGTTTCTCCACAGTATTGACCTTTGACCAGCAAAATCTAATCAGTTCCTTTTTGAGTCGCAAGTGAGTGTTTGTGCACAATTTGTTCCGTCAAGACATGACTGGGATGTTGGACCCACTTCATTGGGATGGATGATGCATTTACACAGTTAAGCCTGGTACACACACAAATATTTTCTTTTTTATCTGTATTTGAAATATCGGAGCACACCACGCAAATAAAGATTTGTCTGATGACACACTAAAACCTTGTCCCCCACGCCAGAAATCTCACGTGATCAAACGTGATCTCACGTACATTGTTGATGGTAGCCATGGAGACGTTAGCCACACTGGTTTGTTATGCTACGTTTTTACATTCAATTTCACGTCAAATTTGGACGAACTGGGAAGAGGACAGACCCTGGCTCGTCCAAATTTGACGAACCGGGAAGAGGAGCTTCCGCTACAAACAAGCTTGAAAAATAGACTTATTTAATTTTTTTCGGGACAATTTCGCATTCCTGGGCTTCAATACAAGACGGACATTATATACGAGCAGCATGGAGGTATTTGGATGTTTTTTGGTGTGTCTTTTTGTTACGAAGACAGTTGGTATCCATTTGCAACCGTTATATGGACATGCACTGCTACGCCGAGACCCCCTGTAACTCAGAGAAGCCACGGAGGACTCTGAAACTTCTCCCAGCCCTTAGTCGACATGAGGGTGAGTAGATAATGAAAGATGAGATGAGATAATGAAATTTCACTTTTGGGTGAACTATCCCTTTAACACACCACACACCACAGGAGAATATCATAAGATAATCTTAAGAGTCTAAGATAATCGGGCGATTTTTGTCCTTGGTTGGAAGGGGGGAAATCGAGGCAAAATAGATTATTTCAATGTGTGTGGTAGGCTTTATACAGTTATATGATGGATGGACAATGCAAAAAACAAACTGCATCCAGCTCTCACTTACACCAGTGTGGAGGTATAAACATAATACCTCTGAGTATAACACAGCCGTCCTAATTTCTAGGAGACGGCGGTGGCGTGTGGAGTGGCTGCACAATAAACCAACACGTTCTCATTCTTCCATTGTTTCATCGTTTTGATGTATTTCACACTTGTCCACGTTTCCTCTCTCCGCTCCCCGCCCCTTTGTTGTTCCCGAGTGCCTTCTCCGCCATGATGCTTTATCTTTTATCTCATCTTTACCTTCATATTTATCTCCGGCGAGCCCGTCTCTGTTCTCTTCCCTCCTGTGTTCTCGTCTCTCTAGTCTCTGCCTGCCGCTCTCTTGTGCCGTCAAAATTCAGCCTGATTTGCTTCCCTTAACGTTTCAGCCGTGGTTATGATGAAGAAATGATCACAGGCTGTTTTCATCTGTCAGTGGAATGATGAATCTCTCTCTCAGCACGAGGAGTGTTCTCCTTATGGAAAATTAAAGAGGGCTGGCCGTGTGCTCGGAGAAGCTGGCCCGCGACCTCAAACTGTCACAGGTTTGATGGTTGTAAAAACGCACAGCGGGCTATCGTTTCTGTCTCCACACACTGCATACAAGCTGCCATGACGGTTCCCAACACGCTGTTGTGCTTCCCTTCCTGGATGAAACATGCATGCATTAGCAGAACAAAACAGGGGGAAGGTTTTTTAAGTGGTACCTAATGGCTGAGCCTGGCCTTAAAATAATTAAAATCATTTAAATATAAATGGTGAAGAGGGGATCTGAGCTGGAAGGCAAAACTCTCACTTTGGTCAAGTCTGGATCAAGGTTATATAGTTCTCATTAGTTTTTATTTTTATTTAGTTTTTCAGTTTGCTTTTTTTTCCAGTTTAGTGAGTTCAACGTGTGATTTAATTCTGATTTTTGAGGAATTGACTAGTTTTTATTTAGTATTAGTCTTAGTTTTTCAGGTTTTATGAGAAAGCCTCTGTCAGACCTCTGAAGATGAACTTCCAAATGTGTGGGATTTTTCCCTTTTAGTTGCATCCCATAATGTTCCCATCAGTCCTCATCACCTTACAGTCACTTTTATCTGTACCTCAAAGTAGTCCCTGAGCTCTGCAGCTTAAGACATCTCTAAGAAAACTAAAACTAAGCTGGTGTTATCTGACTGAACTTTAGTTTTATTTAGTTTTACATTCTTCATTGTAGTTTTTATTAAAGGGACATTGTGTAACTTCTCCTGTTATCTATTCACGAAAATCGATTATTTCGTTCAAAAGTCTGTTTTTCATTAATCAGTAATCCCCCCCATCAACAAACTGAAGTGTTCCTTTCAGCTCTGAATTAGCCGTTCATATCATTCATATCTCCATGGAGCGGGTAAGCTCGGTGCAGCTGCCATGTGGTGTCTCCATGTTTTTACGTTCAGTGGCAGCATGACGGTAGGAAACCACGGAAACTCAGCGGAGACACCGGAGCTGTCGGCTCAGGTCGAGGTGGCGTCTGTGAAAAGTCACCGCGGTAACGCAGTGAGGAGGAATGGAGCGTTACACTGATGCTGCATTCACCTGCAGTCGGGCAGACGGCCGTCGGTAACAAAACAGATGTCATTTTAGTCACAGAAGTCCAGAGAAAGCCGGTAAAACGTGGGTCAGGTAAACAATACGACATCGCCATGACAACATATTGTCACGTGTATTGTTTTGCCTCGTGCTGACGGACCACTTGTTTACATAGAGGCTTGTTTATGCCGTTACGTGCAGCGGCTGTCGTCCGTCTGCTGTCTGCCCAATTTCACGTGAATGCAGCATGAAAAATACGATTGAGTTGCTTGCGATATACAACCGCTACGCTAGATGGGAGTAATTCCTATGTACCTTTAAGTTCTCCTTTTTGGAAAAATTGTCATTTTTATTTTTATTTCAGTTTACCAAATTATTTTTTCACTGCTAGTTTTAGTTTTAGTCTTAGTTTTAGTTAACTATAATAACCCTGGTCTCGGTGTGCAAAACCCTGTGCACACAGTTTAGCTTAGTACAGATTATAGGTTGTTCATTTTTAACCTGTGTCTTCAGATCCATGCACCAAGGACTTGATATTTTCTGAGTGAAGACGTCCACTGCACAACACTACGTAGTATAAAATCTACCCTGAAGCTACTGCACAGTAAACAGCATTACAAGAATAAAAGCCCGGGTCTGTTTTGTTCACAGCTGACCCTCAGGGGCCTCTGTTCAATATCACAAAATAGGCACCACTCATAAGCATTCAGTGTCGGCACCATACTTCACAGAGGGATCCTCTCCGGGCTGCAGTGTGTTGTCAGTCGGCTGATATCATCTCCACTCTGATATCATCCTGATAACGACGGGGTGAAAAAGTGCCGGGTCAGTTGAGTCCGACCTCTCTTAAAACCCCCGGTCCGTGTGCACTCTAAATTGTCCAGGTGCTGCACTGCACTCGCATTGTCAAGTAGGGGAGACGGGGAAACGGTACAGAAATAAAAACATATCAGTATGACAATTTAGTCACGTGTGGTACAGATAACTGGGACTATGTTGTGGATTACAACATGTATCCTAACCAAACATCAGCAATAATATCATGCTCACCAGATATTTTTGATCAAGGCTGGAGTTTAAAAAATCGATATTCTAGTTCATATCGATCTTCATTTGAAAGTTTCAACATCGATTCATAAAATCTTTTCATTGATCTTTTAATGTCCACAGATCTAGTCCAATCGGACTAATCGATGACGCTGCTGTTTACATGTTGTGTCCCTTCACTGCTTAAATGTTCACACTCATTGCAGTACTTGAATCATCACCCACCACTGTACTGAGGAGTTGCACTGTTCACTTGCATAGTGTGTCAAAATAATATTTTTAATAATGCACCAGGTTAGACATATTTGTAGAATCTGCAGCATTATAGTTCTGTGAAAATCTCTTTCATAACCAAGTAAAATGGCATTAAAACTGAATTGAATCTGGACCTTGTGAATCAGAATCAGATTGATTCAGTGAATCAGTAGCAACACCCAGCCCTATTTTTTTTTTTTTCATTCAAAAAAAATCTAGATCTCCGTAGCTCAAGTATATCTCCACAGTAAGTTAGTCATACTTCCTCTTTGGGGATTTGGCCTCCTGCAGTAGCATTGCTGTTTTGCCAGTTATTGTGTGCTTTTATTCTGAAATGTTGCTTGTTGCTGAATCTGAATGAGTGGGCATAAAATGTGCGATATGAAAACAAAACCTACAGTAGCACTTCTATGAATCAGTCCTACATGTAGCAGCTCTACCTAAAGTGACTGTCCACAGGTATGTGAGAGAAAACCCATGCACGGCGTAGTCGGCGCCAGCCAATCAGGAGTGACTGAACTTTCAAATTAAAATAGCACCTCATAAACAATTGTGCTGTTCAAATGGATATTCTATATGAACTAAGCAAGTCAGCCAGATTGTTACAGAGTTTGTCAGCAGGAGCAGAGTATTGTGGGTAAAGAACAGCTGCAGGTAAACGTTTCTGTACGTTGGATTGGACCGTAGAGAAAAGGTGTCACAGCAGCAGAAATAGAGGAGTCACAATTTCTGGACTGTATCTACCCGAAATATCTCTTGATTAAATTTACCCGCTCTTCATGTTTGAAGCTCCTCCAAATATCTTAGGATACGATACGATATGATAAACTTTATTGTCCCGTTCAGGGAAATTTGTCTTGGACTCTGTAGCTGCGCCATAAATGCCTTGATGGCCACAATGACAAAAAACAAATTTAATCGTGCGGCTCTTCTAGATTTTCCAAACATAATCGGACTGAATGGATCAAATTCTGGTAGAAAAACAAGTCATTCCGCGGGGGTTGTGACACTCAAAAAAATTATCCACCGTTTTATAGACGCTTATTTTCCCATTATTGTCTATGAGAAAAGTTGTTGAACAGTGACCCTGGAAGTATCGGTGAGCACTTCCTGTCTACTGTAATGCAATGCATGCAGGGAGTTGCTGTTTCTTAGCAACCCTAACGTGAACTAGACACAAATGAAACAGGGTGACTCCTGTCGCGCGCCTCGTGTTTGGCACTCATGTTTCACCTGGTTTTGTGCTGTTGCTGATCCAAACGTTTCTTTTTCTTTAGAAAAAAGCTACTGAATAATGAGGAGAAACTTTGGACAGCAAAACTATTCAGGATCAAAGCATTATTTGTAGGGCTGGGACGATATGCTTTTCTCCCGATTCGATTCTTCTACGATTTTTTGGATGGCGATTCGATTTAAATTGCAATTCTACGATATTGCCCATTCTCTCGATTTTTAGTCTGCATGTTTAACATTTATCTGCACACAAATACTGTAGGAGCCTATAAATTAACATACTCCATTATAAAGTGAACTTACAGTTTTTCTCAATCGCTTTGGTGCTTTTCTCACATCACTCTTAACATTTGCACAACAGTTAGTGCATTTCTCAGAACAATTATTGCAAACTGCAAAACCTAGTGGATGACCTGCAAAAGCGCGTCACTTACTCAAAATGGATAGTTCATCCCTCAAAAGCAAGTACTCATGTCAATGAAACTGTCAGTGTCGTCAAAATGAGAAGTCCTGACACCATCGTTTATGAACAAGATAGTCAAATGGCTTTGTCATGTTTTCATTAGGACACTTATTCTCTAAGTGTTTTCCAATGCAAAAAGTGATGATACTACCTGAAAATGCTCAAGACAGCACTATACACTACTTGTACAGCCATGTGAAAACTACAGTAAAGTTACACATTACTGTATGTGGAGATACTGAATGTATGTTTCACATTTCTACTGCATATGCTCTTTGCAATTCTGATTTGTTCACAGCATTGTGCAAAGGAAAAATACACTACAGTCATCTACAACAAACATAAGAAATACTCTTTGGGTACAACTTTACGTAAACAATGTTGCAGTACATATAGTAACTGAACCTACAGAGTACTGTAAATCATTCCTGCACATCCAGACGTTCCTGTCACATTTTCATCTACATCACTCTGTCAATTGTAGCGATTGAAACAGATTCAATATTCCCAAAGATACAGTAATGTCATCCTTACATTGTATCTCTTTCAACCTTATGTCATTGTTTGTAATGGGCTCAGTCTCTTCCACCTCTGTGAGGTTGTCTTGTAATCCTATGTGATGCAGAGTAAAATTACAGTAATGTACACAGTACATGTACTGCATCAACCATTAGTGTACAATACTGTAAAAGTGCTTCCTACTTGTAAAATGCTGTAGTACAGTACCGTACTGTAAAGATGGGAAATCTGTACTGTGGTTGCTGTAATACATTACAATACAGTAAATCTGTTCTCTAGTGAAGCTGTAAGTCTAAATGTAAATGTAAAAAGTTCTTGTCCCACTGTATCTTACAGTAATGCCTGACACAATGACAGCAGTGCAGATTGTTTAGTGCTGAATTACTGTCCAACACCATACATGCCTGTTCTTCCTTACTGTAAATGTTTGAATAATTGACTTCACAGTGCTTCTCCCAACATTTAAAATTAGTTTGACAGATTTTGAAAACTAGTTCAACAATTTTGTATGTAATGACTCAAGCAATGAAATGAGGACTATTAGTTTTATAGGGAAAGACTATTCAGCGTTCAAAAGTATAGTTCATTTTGACTGACATGACATAAACAAATGATAATGTTGTAAAACAGCAGAGAATTGTATGAGAGCAACTGATACATGTCCAAAAGCATTTGCAATTTGTTCAGAGGAATGAGAAACTGCTACTATGATGTGGACAAATGACTACATGTTGTGGAGGTTGAACTAATACTTATGAGAACTTTCATTCTGATCTGAGAAAAGCACCAAAGCGACTGAGAAAAACTGTAAAACCCTTTTCAAAACCTGTACTCTCTGTATGTAAAAAAGGCGAACAAATGCACATTGCACAATATTTTTAAAAAAATCAACAAAAAAAATCATTTTTCTCCCACCCCTAATTATTTGTGTACTTCCAAATACGTATTAGGGTTCGGGTACACCCTTAGTGCACACTGAGGGATTGTACACGCAGCCAACTGACGTATGTAACAAGGTAATGTTTAGGTTGTGTGTGTGTGTTTGTGCATTGTGGCAAACTGCCATTTGGTTGTCAGGCCTGTGCAGCTGACTCATAAAAACAGAGACTATACAGGTGTAGCGGGGTCGTCACCATGGAGCTGACGTGGGTCTATGACATGTGACAAGTCAAATCTCTCACTGTCTCTGCTGGATTCCCTCCTGTCTGATAACATCAGACACTGCTGAGTGTGTGTGTGTGTGTGTGTGTGTGTGTGTGTGTGTGTGTGTGTGTGTGTGTGTGTGTGGGGAGAGGCAGAGAGGAACAGCGAGGTATCTTGACCTTGATAAAAACAAAAAGACAAAATTGGCCATGTCAGTCTCCTGCTGAATTATATTGTTCCTATCTCTCAGGGTGCAGGGTGGAGATTCAAGACACATGGAGGAAAATGTTCATCATTGGATCCATGTGGTGACATCCCCAGAATGATAGTATTCAGTGCTTCTGTGCTGTGTTGATGACAGCACACTCTCAGTGTGTCTGTGTAAATGAATCCCTGTGTTAGAAGGTAATCCCCTGGTTTCCACAGCGCTGGGGCCGCTGGGGCCACAGATTCACACCAGTGTTGAGGTGAGATGTATTAATTATATGACAGCTGCACCTGATTGGAGTTAATATAGAATACAGAGAGCTATCATTATTATTATCGTTATGAAAAATTGAGATAAATGTGTCAGCAAGAACTGAGCTCCGTTTGCCTTCGAATAAAATGTTTCATTCAACGGATACAAGGACGTGTCTCAAATCGATTTCAAATGAAACAGTAAAAAGAACAATCTGATTCAATTTTTTAGAAAGTCTCTCTCCATAATAATAGTTGTGAAACACAGATTATGAAGCATGTCCTGTTTTTGGTTGCTGGGTGCTGCTGGTCAGTTGATTGTTAAGATGGTAACACTGGTCTTGGGCATGAGTAAGGCTGGGTGGGATGGGTCTAATCATTGGTATGTTTTAAATCTGGGTTTTCTGGGTCATATTGACCCCTTGCACGTGACGTCACGTTCCACTCGCGATAGCTCCGGACGCCATGATGGACGGCAAAAGAACAGTGAACGTCAATGTAATTGAATGGGCGCGTTATAGTTTTGTGACATACCGGGGTTGTAGGGTTTCCCCTCCTTTTCCACTGAGCTGGTTCCAGTGCTGGTTCGGAGCCAGAGCCTGACTAGCACCGGTTCTTTGCTTTTCCACCGCTTAAAAACCGGTTATTGGTTCTTAAAACTGGTCTGAAGCACCAACTCCTTGCTGGTCTAGAGCTAAGAACCGGGGACTGGCCACTGGCAGCGGGGTGACATGAACAACAGGACCAGTGTGAAGATATACAGACACGTTATCGATGCCATTATAAGTTAGTTTATCTACAGTGTATAGTCGATGTAAACACAGTTGAAGCTAACTAGCTGAGCTACATGCTGTGGCTAACAACAGCTAACGCTCGCATTAAACATAGCACCGTCACAACGTAGTTGCCGCCGGCGGATCGCGGCGATTACAACGAAGACGGCTTCCTGTTTTCTTTTATTTTTCAGCCGGCTTTAATCAGAGAATGATCACTAATTAGACAGACGTCGGGTCAGGTCTTCAACACCCACGGGTCGGACCAGGTTTTAATTTCCAGGTCTGTTAGCAGCAGCAAAGACAGCAGCAGCTGCTGTATGGGGAGTGTGGCACTGACTGACGTTATGGCTCCTTAGCAGTGGAAAAAGCACAGAAAACTGATATATTCTACGGTGAATAACAAAAAAACAAACAGAATATTGCAACGGGTGTGTAGATATTCTATTTAAAATAAGTGATAATGCTGTGAGGTTGTAGTGTGAAGTGATCGAGCCACATTGTTGGACGGCACCCATAGACAGTACATTATCACTGAGCACTTTCTGCCGTCCGTCATGGTGTCGCCTCTCGCGTCACGTTCTAATTGTGACGTAGCTGCAAGGGGTCAATAGGCTATGTTTTATCTTGGACAAACCCAAATAAGTATAATCTTCAATCACATGACTTCTTAATGTTATCTGTTCCCAAGGTCAGAACGGAGCTGGGAAAACAGATTTTTACATTTGCTGCTCCTACTGCCTGTAATCATTAGCAAAAAGAGACAACAGGGACTTGGGACTGTGGAATCATGGGACGTGCACTGTGATACATTAGTGGGTCATTATAAATTTGATCATATTTGACACTGTTATTTTATATTTCATTATGTTGTAAACCATTTTATGGTTTGTCCATATGATTGTAAATGATACCTGCTAATTTGACAGATTTCTCCAGTTTATTTCTGTAGTTCACCTCCACCCTCCCTCTCCAGCCACAACCTGACTGCGCTGTGTGTGCTGATAAAACCAGGACGCTGTCCGTGGTGCTGAAGTATAACAGACGGGTTCATGCAGAGTCCTCATCTGATATTCATCCGTCTTCTTCGGCAAATATCAACTTCTCTCAGGATATTTGAAGAGACACATTAGAGCGGTGTTCCGACGGAGCTCGGTTTCCTGACCAAGTAAAGAGGTTGTTCACTGTTTATTTTGTGATCTTCGATTTCCACCACAACAGTGATGCTGTTACTCTTGAGTCCACAGCAGGAGGAGGTTGTGGTGGGTGAGTGTGGCACAGCAGAGTGGTGTTTGATTCCCATGTGATTTATGTGGTTTCTCTTCTCCATGACTGTTCAACAAGTCCAGGTTAGCTACATCGCTGTTAGAATTACTCAACCAAGTGTGTCCGCCTCTTTATGGGAGCTATTCCAGGTATTTATTTCAGGTTATTTGAGGTTATAAGAGGGTGGAGAAGCTGCATCCTGATGATGTAGTGTCTTCATCGTGCTGTGACATGAGCTGTTTGGTTCTAGCAGGATGTGGAGCAGTGATCAACACCTCACAGTCTCAGTCTCAGGGCGTGTGTCAGAAAACTGCTCTGCCCTGTATTGATCCGTCTCTAGTCTCCTCTTGATCCACCAGAGCAGGCTCTAGGGGAGACTGTAAAGGCCCATTCAGGAAAAGCACATTTAGCCAAGCAACATTCTCTATATCGTGCATCTAAAACCTGGAACCTTATACCAATACAAGTATACGTGTACGATACGTGTACTACCAACCATCACATTATTTTCCTAACATCTTTTCATGTTAAACACTTTTGTGTTCCCGGTCAAAAATTACCGCTCTATTAAGACTCATGTATGCCTCATTCATCTGAGCTAATGCATTTGGATGTACTTGAGCTCAGTTTTTTACACTATTGTAGTTCCCCCATTCATTTCTAATGGCTGGTCATTTTTGACCGGCACAACAAGTGTACAAAAGTTGAATAAAAAGCACAAATTTGTATGCAAATAAATATAATTCATTTTGTCTGTTGAAATCCTCTTTGTAGACAAAGTCATTTAATCTTAGCTCAGTCTGATCACATTAACTACATTTTTCAGAGATAAAACTTTTAAAACAGTCAACTTCGACTGGAACATAACATGAGGGTTAAAGCATGGCTATTGGAGAACCAGATCTGTGAACATGATCATCTCTACATTTGTTAACTTTGTTGTTTGTTTGTTGTCTGCTTGTTGCACTTTACTATGGGCATTCTGCAATAATCTGCACTTATTAGCATTTTATTACAGGCTTTTTTTCTCTTTGCCTTTAATGGACATGATTGTTGCAAGAAAGACAGGAAATGGGAGGCAGAGAGGGGGGGATATGACACGCAGGATAGGGCCACTCGACGCAGGATTCGAACCGAGGCCGCCTGCAGTGAGGACTACAGCCTCAACACATGGGGTGGGTCATGGTGCTCTACCAACTGAGCTAAACACCACCCCTTATTACAGGCATTTTTGCCATACAATCCAGCACCTTACTGTACAATCCAGCACTTTATTACAGACATCATGCAATAGAATCCAGCAGTTTGGTGCACAATCGAGCACTTTGTATGGGCATTTTTCAATAGAATTTGTTACAATAGTCTGTGTTGTTGTGCTTTGCTATGTTCTCTCTCCTTCTCTTATTGGGAAAGCTTTGTAATTCTGTGTCTTGTTTTCCTACCTGCCAATGGGACAAGGGATGTATGGCTACAATCTCATTCATATACGTTATAAATGTCCATTAAAGCAGAAGTGAGTGATCCGGTCGTTTTCGCTAATGCTGCGTTCCAGGCAGGCTTTTGAAATCGTAAATTACAGCTTCAAGTCACAACTTACGACTTTGTAGCGTTTCAGGCAACCCACTCGTGTTTTTCCGACCTGTTTTACCGGTGAAAGTCACTATAACGGCCACTCGTAACTTCCGACCGGTGAACTCGTACCAGATCGAACTGGTACCACTTCACGGTCGGAAAAATACGAGTTTCCTTGAACGCACCATAACAGTCCTCGTCGCTACGTCACCACATTCACGGCGTTCCTTGGCTGCACACACAGCCCTGCATGCCGTTCTCTCTCCTCATTGGATAAAAACTGTAGGATACGATAAATGTTTTCTCTTCGGCTCAGAGCAGAGCAGAGGGACTGAGAGACCCGTGTTTCAGTCCAAACACTCTATGTAAGTGATTGCTGTCGGAAGATATAACTATTTAAGACTTGTATTAACACAAATATATCACTCACTTCTGCTTTAATATGTAATGTGTATATATATATATATATATATATATATATATATATATATATTAAAATTGAAATTCTGGAATATCTCCGCCTTGTTGTCTGATAGCGTGGACTCGAGGACACACATACTTTGCATAAGATGATCATCATTAGTGCAGAGGAGACAGGAGGAGCTGGGAACAGAGTCTGTACTGTCCTGTCTTCCTTTAAAGGTTTGCTGGGCACATCCCATCGAGAGGAGACTCTGGGACAGACCCAGAATATCCAGGATTACATGTCCCATCTGACCCGCAGAGGTCTTGTGGCCCCCGGGAGGACATGAATAGGGAGAAGGAATAACTCCGGACTGCTACACTGATTAGACTGGACTACTGTGGCTCAGACCCAGAAACAGAGGTTCAGTTATATCTACTGCTTATTAGAGCAGTGGGGGTGGAGGGTGACCCTGATCTGGAGTAATGGTTTTGTTTTCAGGGTAAAACACCCAAATAAAATGGGTAAGGATATGAAATCAGCTCTGGTTAAATATTGCAAGGTCCAAATCGATTTTTATAAATTACATTTATTGTCTGAAAATTAAGAGAATGAAAAGTGGAAATGAATAGGACACACAAACACACACACAAAGCCTGCGTGTGTCCAGTCGTTAGAGACACTGTGTGTGGATCAGTTCATTAGAGAAGCTCCTTTCAGAATATAAACAGCATGGAACGAGACAGCGAGAGAGAGTGAGATGTCTATGTAATTATTCCTCCTCCTGTGTGTGTGTGTGTGTGTCTGTTTATGTGTGTCATAAATGCAATGCGAGCGTCTGGTTACTTGGCATCATAAATGTTGCAATTATAAAAGTTATTTCCACCAGAAACAAGAAGAGGGAGAGATGGAGACGGGGGTGGGGGGGATGTGACAGCGGTGGAATATATAAAACACGAGGGGAAGGTTGTAGAGACAGTGAAACAGAATATATTTTCCAAGTGCTGAAATGTTTATTTGCTAAGAGTAGGAGAGGATGATGGATAGGATGATAATGATTCATTCCCAAATTTCTATGAATAGAGTGGACCAGTTAATTGCTGGTATATTTAACCCTGCTGTTGGAAGGAAGGACGAAGGGAAGGAGGGAAGGAAGGAAGGAATGAATGAATGGAAGGAAGGAAGGAAGGAAGGAAGGAAGGAAGGAAGGAAGGAAGGAAGGAAGGAAGGAAGGAAGGAAGGAAGGAAGGAAGGAAGGAAGGAAGGAAGGAAGGAAGGAAGGAAGGAAGGAAGGAAGGAAGGACAAAGGGAGAGATGGGAGGAAAGATAGGGGGTAAGATAGATGAAAAGATTGGGTCAATTGGGCCAAAAAGGAAGGAAGAAGTAGGGACGAAGGAAGGAAGGAAGGAAGGAAGGAAGGAAGGAAGGAAGGAAGGAAGGAAGGAAGGAAGGAAAAAAGGATTGCGGAAAGAAGGAAGGAAAAGGGAAGGAAAGAAATATGGAGGGAGGGAACAGAATGGGTCAATTAGATCAAAAGAGGAAGGGAGAAGAAGTCAGGACGAAGGGAACAAAGGAAGAAAGGAAGGGAAAAAGGAAGGAAAGAAAAATGGAGGGAAGGAAAAATGGAGGGAAGGAACATATTAGATCAAGGAAGGAAGGAAGGAAGGGGAAAAGGATTGTGGAAAGAAGGAAGGATGGGATGGAGGAAGGGAACAGATTGGGTCAATTTGACCCAGAAGGTTAAATGAAGCCCTTTGTAGAATGTCTGTATTGTACATATTGTATAGTATTGTACCTTTCTGTCATTAGATGTATTTGTCGTTTGACCATTGACCATACATTTCCATGGAAAATTGCTCTCTCCTCCAAGTTATGAAAAAGGAGATGGGTAACACCACTGAAAGGTGTGCCAGCCCCCCAGGAATAAAACTGTTGGTGTGTGTAATCACACTCCACATTTTCTAGCTTCAGCCATCAGTGGCAGGATGCTCTCTGCCTCTGCTGAGCACAGCTCTGTGGCCGGGGCCTGCATGGCCACACTCTGGACTGCAGCTTCTCTCCACCTTACCATGTTTGTCTGTACATGCAAATCTTCTATTTTTATCAGTCAAGTGTAAACCAGTGAAATCAAGCTGTTTAAAAAAAAAAAAAACTTTAAAGGTACATTGTGTAAGAATTCCTCCCATCTAGCGGTACCGTTGTTGATCGCAAGCAACTCTTTTCACAGACGCCACCTCGACCTGAGCCGACAGCTCCGGTGTCTCCGCTGAGTTTCCGTGGTTTCCTACCGTCACGCTGCCACTGAACGTAAAAACATGGAGACACCACATGGCAGCCAGCACCGAGCTTACCCGCTCCATGTAGATATGAATGATATGAACGGCAAATTCAGAGCTGAAAGGAACACTTCACTTTGTTGATGGGGGTGATTATTGATGAATGAAAACCGTACTTTTGAACGAAATAATCGATTTTTCGAGATTAGATAACAGGAGAAGTTACACAATGTACCTTTAATGTCAACTCCCACTTCGCTGCCCGGCTCATTCTGATAATAATGATTCCACTTCGGCATTCGGGTCCATTTTTAGCGCAACTAGCCAGAGCTTTAGTGAGTCCAGGTTGTGGAGAGGAAGCCTGTGGAAGCTGAACTTCGTCCAGCTGCTCATTTTGTTCTGACAAGTCGGAAACACGCAGAAACGAACCATAGCTTTAGCAGTAGCAACAAGCCGCACCGCGTGGCGCTCAGAGATGACATCATCCAGGTCAGAGGTTAGTAGGTCAACCTACAGACCCCGGATGTTGATAACAGCTAACCCCGGACTCAGAGGGGAATAGCACTAGCGTATCATAACAAAATATTGGTGAAATGAACGAGTTTCGCGGCAGATAATGTGTTATTTAGAGGCTGCATTCTGCTGCCGGAACGACTTGTAATGACACCAAATTATCTGGGTGAGTAAATGATCGTATTTTATGCTAGAAATAAGGTCCAGATTGTAACAAACAGCAATTATCCTTTAAAACAGACACAACATCACATGGGCCTTAACGCACAACACGCTCATTTTAAATTAGCGAAGCAGAGCCAGGTGTCATATCACCTGTCAGTGGGCCAGTCACAGCGACCGCTCCATTATCTCTGGTGTCACAGCCTGAAAACATACACTGCATAAACCTGTCAAATTCTTAATGAACACATTTCCTCGGTACATTAATGGAAACCCTGATCCGCTCTCAGTCCGCCTCCCTGTGAACCCATCAGTCACAGTCTGTACAGAAATATCATTCTGAGGCTGAATTTAGCTAAATACTAATATGCTAACAGGTTCATAATGACAAAGATAGCATGCCGATGATTAGCTGGCAACACGTTTACCACTTTCATCTTTATTTGGTGTTTTCAGTGTGCTGACGTCTGTTCATTAGCAGGCCCTGGAAATCTACCAGTCAAACTTTATCTGTATAAAACTTTTCCTGCAGGTCAGTGAAGGGCAAAGTGCTTCACACAGTAATGAGCTACAGAGAGAAGGAGCGAACAAACACAAACAGCATCCAATGGGATAGATTTAAAAAGAACTTTATCAATAAATATAATAAAAAGCAGATAAGGATAATGTTTATTGATCCAATTCTTTATCAATTTCATGTTCAGGTTTTCAACATCCACTTGATCAACACTCATCTCATTATGTATCACTCTGGTAGATAGCTGCCTGTTACTGCATGGTGACAGTCCCCTCCTCCCCTATCCCCCATCAGAAAATTTGGGACTTTTTGAATGAATGCTGCAGTGTAATGTGATGATAGACCGGAGCCAGTCTTTACTTTACATTCATTCAGGGGGTCTTATGTAGATCATCAGTGCCACAACTCAATATTCACTCTCTCATTCTGTAGCCTACGTTTACAGTCACAGTTAAATGGAGCTCTGCTCAAAGTTCGTCTCATCAGAGTTCTGTCCTGTCATTGTCCCAGTTCACATGCAACAGGGAAAACCTAATAACTGATGGTGTCTCCTCCTCAACACAGGTGGAGATATGCGTCGTTTCAGCAGGTTAATACAGACTCCTTTCTGTTGACTTTCTGTCAAATGGAAATAAATAACTTAAAGGTACATTGTGTAGGAATTACTCCCATCTAGCGTTGCGGTTGTATATCACAAGCAACTCAATCGTATTTTTCATGCTGCATTCACCTGAAATTGGGCAGACTGCAGACGGACGACAGCCGCTGCACGTAACGGCATAAACAAGCCTCTATGTAAACAAGTGGTCCGTCAGCACGAGGCAAAACAATACACGTGACAATATGTTGTCATGGCGATGTCGTATTGTTTACCTGACCCACGTTTTACCGGCTTTCTCTCCACTTCTGTGACTAAAATGACATCTGGTTTGTTACCGACGGCCGTCTGCCCGACTGCAGGTGAATGCAGCATCAGTGTAACGCTCCATTCCTCCTCACTGCGTTACCGCGGTGACTTTTCACAGACACCACCTCCACCTGAGCCGACAGCTCCGGTGTCTCCGCTGAGTTTCCGTGGTTTCCTCCCGTCACGCTGCCACTGAACGTAAAAACATGGAGACACCACATGGCAGCCAGCACCGAGCTTACCCGCTCCATGTAGATATGAATGATAAGAACGGCAAATTCAGAGCTGAAAGGAACACTTCAGTTTGTTGATGGTGGTGATTACTGATTAATGAAAAAAATACTTTTGAACCAAATAATCGATTTTCGTGAATAGATAACAGGAGAAGTTACACAATGTCCCTTTTAAGAGTTCTCAACTTCACGGGCATCCCTTTTTCTTTTTCATCTTGTTGATTGCACTGTGTGAAACGTACTCAATTGGCACTTTTTATTTTCTTTGCCCGCTTCTCTGCTATACTTTATGTCGTCTTTACTGTTGTGGACCATGCGCACATGCAATGTCCAGTTAAACTCCAGTGAATACAGGCAGAAGAAAATCGTTTTTCCATCACATTATCTGGGTGTCTCTAACATTAATAAAGGAGAAAAACATCACTGCTATCCACTTGCCCGATTGTCACTAAAGCTTGAGGTCCTCTCTTCATGGTGACATCCACACTCCGGGTCGGGAGGGCAGGAAAGCGTTTACAGGCTGGTTGCCAAGCCAACCTGCGGAAAACTCGCCCGACTTAGAAAACCCGCGCAAGTTTGTAGTTTTCACCGAAGTCCGTACTTTCGATGGAAACACACAGGATTCAAATTTCTTTTTAATGCGCATTTCCCAGTGATTCAAATCACTTTGGATGGAATAGCTATTGTCGTCTGTGTAGTGAGAGGTGTAACATCATTGTTTTGTGTCTCTCTTATCTGTGCTTGTCCCCTGATTGACCAGCATTACACACTGAAGTGATGACACCTGAACCAGTTCATGTGTGTGTGAGCTGCTCAGAGGACTCTGCGGTAAATTAACTGTGACACACTGTGACCTCAGCGCTACAATATGAAACACATCCAAGTCTGTAACGGCAACAGATTTCTGTATTCAACATCAATCATCATCTTTGCTTATATTAAGAGCCAGAGGTGTCAAATAAATCTTCCCCAGTCTGTTAGTGTGTCTGATTTATATTAGGTGGAAAATGGGAGTTTTCAGTTGAGAAAATGAGCAAAACAAAAACAAGCGCACACACACGCACACACACACACACACACAAACCAGAGTATCTGGTCATGAATTAGCCATTGTTTTTATCCCTTCAGGGGGAAAAAGGTTTTACAACAGAGTGCAGAGGCTGGCTTGTATGCTACCACACACACACACACACACACACACACACACACACACACACACACACACACACACACACACACACACACACACACACACACACACACACACACACACACACACACACACACATAGAGGGAGAGAGAGAAACAAACCCAGGTACAGCTGACAGAGTGTTTTCATTCTCTCTCCTCTGCCCCCTCTCTTTCTTTCTGCAGCTCACCTGTTCTCTGCCCATCGCTTATTATTATGTCTCCATATCAGTGACAGTCAAGACCACAGGCACCATCCATCCATCCATCCATCCATCCATCCATCCATCCATCCATCCATCCATCCATCCATCCATCCATCCATCCATCCATCCATCCATCCGCCCGCCCGCCCATCCATCCATCCATCCATAGATCCATCCATCCATCCATCCATAGATCCATCCATCCATCCTTTCAACCATCCATCCGTCCGTCCATCCATCCATCCATCCATCCATCCATCCATCCATCCATCCATCCATCCATCATCCAGCTTGCTATTGTGATTTCTGTTATTGTGCACTCGGCCCCATTGAAAATGAGGGTCTCCCTCAATGGGTCCCGAGTTATAAGGTTTTGAATTGAATTTAATTGAAACAACCATCCGTCCGTCCGTCCGTCCATCCATCCATTCTCATGAACACGCTATTCCAGCACTTCCTTAGGGAAATGTCATTACATTTGGCACAAGCATCCACTTGGATTTGGAAGGAAGCAGTGATGGGATGTTGGTGGTCAAAGGTCGCTGTGAATATGTTGTGGCAGAGAGAGGTGGATTAAGAGAGGAATCAGACACAGGTGTCAGATTCCCTACCCACAACGTAGTCAGAGATATCTCCAAACATTACAGAACTTGACATGCTTATATACTGAAGACTGTGTGTGTCAGGTGGTCTCGCATGCAAGTTGGATAGGTTTCATCCTGTTTACCAGACTCTTTGGCTATCTCAAATCCTAAAAAAGGGGGCCTGTGGATATTCTCATTTGTCCAGGTCATTGTTATCCCCAAAGAAATTTAAGTCAAAAGCAACTGGACTTGGTATTTGTCTAGGAAGACGTTTCACCTCTTATCGAAGAGGCTTCATCAGTTCATGTACGCATCTGACCAGGCTGGGACTGGGACTTGTCTTCCTAGACTTGTCTTCCTAGACAAATACCAAGTCCAGTTGCTTCTGACTTAAATTTCTTTGGGGATAAACATTTCTCAATTTCACTTATCTTGAACTTTAACTAAGATGTGAGTGTGTCCCTGAACACTGTGTGTGTGTGTGTGTGTGTGTGTGTGTGTGTGTGTGTGTGTGTGTGTGATGTACTTCTCAACATTTCCAGAACAAATTCATAAAACACATTTTTGGTCACAACATGAGAGTAGGACATGAACTCAAACATCTGTAAGGATAAAAAAAATATGAATTGAGGACATATTATATTAAAAAAAGTGAAGTGCTCTGCAAAAACACCGCCGGCTGTCGTCCTGCAACGTGTCTGCTCGGTGAAAGAAAACAGCCGCGAGGTGGTGATTCCAGTTTCTTCTTTCTTCTCATTTTCTCTTTATACGTTCTTCCTTCCCCTGCCTTTACTTACCTCCCTTCATCATATGCTTTGTTTTGTTGTTCTTAAACACCAACAGGGGAGCACTCCAACATCAAGCGACAAAACTTTCTATGGCATTAACTCCACACGTTTCCTGGCGTCTGCTCGGTTTTAATTAGGAAGGGACTCCCAACAAACATATGGAGCCGAGAGCAAATTCACACTTGGCTGCTTCAGATGAGGAGGCGCGAGGAGGGAGGTGCATGGAACACCACATGGAGGGTTGGGAGAGCACTAGTGGGATGTCTTAGATTATAGTAAGGGAAAAAATGCAGGGGGGTCTCAGTGAGTGGTCCCAAGACAACAACATAGTCACTGGTTTAAGCTTAAATAAAGCATTCAGGTACACTCTGTGGTGGGAACCTTGGTTCATTTCAAAAGCTCACAGCAGTCAGAAACCCCCTCCCTGTTAATTAGATACAAACTGACTACATAAGTGGCTGTCATCCACACTGTTACTTAACTTTATTTTAAAAGTGAACTGTTTTGTTGAACAATTTCAATTAGTTTTTGTTTATTTTAACTAAATTCAGAAAAAAACTAAAATCTTTGCACATCTATTTCTTAGGCAGGTGCATCGAAGTCCAAATTAGAAAAAGAAGAGTTCCCGCACACATGGCCAACTTGCAGAATTTATTGTATTGCAACGTTTCAGTGCTAGACCTTTTTCAAGCAAATGTTTCTTTTGCTTGCTTTTGCTTGAAAAAGGTCTAGCACCGAACTGAAAGCGTGGCTGCACTGTAGGGATGCGTGACTATGTAACAGAGGGTCTGGGTGCACCCACTCACCCATAAAGGACGTGCCAACCAGACTGCCAAGCGGTCATTGACCTCTTGGCACAACGGTTTGCATCGTCACCAGCCGTGCAGGAGACCAGGGTTCGAACCCCACCTGGGGCAGAAACACAATGCAGAGGGCCAGATAACATCCGCTACAACTGCGTTCATTCTGATATCACCAGTGTGTTGGATTTACAATAGAAAACTGAGTATAAACAGGGGCTATGTGTGGTCTTTTGTATCACACAGTGGTCAGGGATGTTGACCTTACTGACCTAAGCTGGCTCATTTCAAACTCTAACATTATATGGGTGGACACAAACCACTACTGGATAATTGGGCAAAAAGATAATGAGAAATGGCTAATATTTGCTACCCATGAATGGCATGAAATGGAACCCCCCCAAAATAAAATAAAATAATTGTAGTTATAATAAAGATAATGAGTTTTATTCATCTTAGTATGATATATTGCTTATTCGCAAAAAAACAACAACATCTTAATAAACCTAAGAGGTGTTTTTTTTTAGCACATTGAGCTGAACCTTTGAATCCTGTATCTGTGTTCATTCTTCATTTATCTTTTGACATTTGCCAAAGTCATGCACATATTTTTTACTTTGGCTGTCAATCAAATACAATGTTTGCATGATTATCCTGTAGAAGTTTGGAATAGTAAGTTCTTCATCTCAAACAATGTACTGCTAATAACAGTAACAACCAAAAATGTTAATGTCCGGTGGCAAGGCAGGTCCAGGCAGTTGGAACAGATCGAGGTCCGACCATGTTCACATAACAAATGGTTCACACTGACCCAAAACACACCACACTCAGGCCCATGGTTCAACTGGACCAACCTAAACTCAGAGTGAAAACACACATCAACAATAAATGTAAATGACTTTGGTCTTGGCAAGAGAACAATCTGACAGGACTTTGAAGCTGAACCTGTCGTTCAAAAGAGGTTCTTTATAAATTTCTGAGGTTTGTTTCTACTCCACCATCCACTTGTTACAGTACTGCTGCATCACTGCCATTATAGTATGTGCGTTAATCATTATTATTGTATTGACTTTGACAGCCCTAATTTTTACAACACAATTCATGTATTTTCTCTTCCCGTGAAATGAACAGTTGTTGACTCATCCAGCACTGCAGGGTGTTTAGATTTGCATCCTATTGAAATTATTACTGTATTTTATATCTTCCAAGCTAGCACTAGCATAACTGCTCCCTTTCCCTATATGTATAGTCTATAGACAATATTGGTGACGTGTCCCGCCCCAGCTCTGTGTTTTTACTGTAAATGTGTTATCAAGTGAAAATGGTTGCCGGTGTGTTATCACACATTGCAGATTAATGGTATTTTTTTGTTTTTTTTTCTAACTAAATCAAACCTGAATCATCTCCATCCACAGCCAGTCCATGAGACAGCTTCATTCTCATCAACTCATCTGGTCCTGACTCCAGTTAGCAGTTTTAACACCTACCCTAAACACATCATTTTGTGCTATTAAAATAGATTATTGTTGTTTATTTGTGTAACTTGGAAGGAGATCTGATCATATTTTAGGGCAGACGGAGGTCATTCTGATCCTTTTTTTGCCCTGTAAATCATTAATCAGAATACCTGCAGTGATCATGATTGCTAATGATCAGCTCCCTGCAGCCTGCCTCTATTGATTAAACAACACAGCCATCAGACAACGGAGGTGGTCAATGTTAATTTAATCAGTGGGGAGTGACTCGACAAGAGAATCTTACATTTAATTTCCTGCCATATTTCTCCTGATCCGGCAGCAGCTGCTGCTGCTGGCTCCCATCAGCTGACAATGTGCTGTAATTGAGAGTCAGTTGATTTTATGTGTGCTGGATGATGAGGCAGGTCCACAACAACAGCTTTAAACATACACACAGGGAGTAAAGTCACGCTAATGAACAAAAAAAGCGTCATGTGGAATGGTTACATGATTAATCTCTTTTAGCTCTGTGTTTGGTCTCCACCAGCTCCTGAGGGAAATAAAAAAACTATTTAGCTGCTAAGTGCTCCACTGTCTCATGCTGAGCAGGTGGCGTAAAGTAGGTGTGTCAGCCTTGTCACTAAGAACAGATGTTCTTAGCTTTAGACACCCAAAAAATGAATTTACGAAGATATGAACAAAAAATGTTATCAGTTGGGTCAAGCTCAAAGGTTTTATTATCATCCAGAATTACTAACTGTTGTAGTTATAATGAGAGGAGCAAAGGGAAACATGTGGTGACGTGAAGTCCACAGGAGGCCTTCTGGAGGATATTTAAGGGATAATGATTGACGAGGTGTCCAATAATCAGTAATAAATGGACAACGTCCTGGCATCGGACAGCTGCTTCCGCAAAGTCCATTAATTCCTGGTAAATTGGACACCTCCAATAGCATTATCCTGCTGAGCCTTTACCACTTACCAAAGAACTAAACATCACATTTTTTTTAAAAAAATAATTCAATGGGTTTTACAGTTAAAATCACAAGTTTTTCACAAGCCACAGCTGAGCGGACTATTTAATATCTCCAATCCACAGGCGATACAAAGCCGCTGTGGCTGCAGCGTAGAGCCACAGCGAAGTGAAGGAAAGTGAGATGACAGCTTAACGTTATGTGACAAAGTATTATTTCAGAAGGCCAGTGCACTTGTGTGTTACAGACTGAAGAACTGTTATCAGGCAATTTGACCGGAACGACTTTGTGGGTGTCCATTATCACTTTTTTACAGAAACCCCGGAGCCAATCAGAATTGAGTATTCACCCAGACCATGGTATGAGAGTATGACATAGAACAGCGGTGTTTGATTGTGATGTGAAGCTAGCTCTTTGTAATGTAACCATAACAACTGAGTCTACTGTACATCAGTGATTTTCAACCTTGGGGTCGGGACCCCACGTGGGGTCGCCTGGAATTCAAATGGAGTCGCCTGAAATGTCTAATTGAAAAAAAAGAAATTACTGATATGTATATATATTTCTTTTAACTAATTATTATTCTTTTTTAAATTATGATTAAAAACACCACACACAATCTTAAACAACTGTATCTATACTTTCACTTTCTCAAATATAAATCGAGTTAAAAAATATCTGAGCTGGCGCACGTTATCGTGGGGTCGCCAGAAATTTGTGATGTCAAAATGGGGTCACGAGCCAAAAGAGGTTGGGAACTGGTCTACATGCTGCTGTAGGGTTGTTGGACAGTAGTTAGGGTGGCACCTTCTATATCAACATGTTGTTACTTGGTTCTTTGTGTAAATTAACAACAAAGATCATGGCAGGATTCAGGATGATTCCTTTTTATTTGTTTCTCAAAGCTTGAAGAAGAGTAGTGAGCTTTTTGAAATGAAGCCAGTGTTTGTTCATGTGAAGCTCCTGATCCACTCAAACCACAGGAGTCTGAACAAGGAAAAGTTGAAATTACAAAAAACTCCCACGATCCAACAAGCTATTTTTGTGATGTCACTCTTATTCTTATTGTTTGGGTTGAAAGAGTCACAGACGGCCTGTTTGAGGATTTTAATGGGAAACGTTTGTTGTATATCAGTGACTGTCGACAGCGATTCAAAAATATATCAAAGTGATGAAGGCTAACTCAGAATGGTTTGACACAACTCATGTTGAGTTGTGGAAACGCACTTTATACCGAGCAGTTATTCTCTGTGTTGTTGTTGTGACTGCTCTTTATGATTCAATGTCAGCTACTGTCTGAGAGCTCATAAGAGACAACCAATCTTCATCTGCTCTGGGTGTCATCCTGTTAAACTAATGTTGTGGATGTGTTGGGTGTAATATCTAATGTGCACACACACAGACAGACAGACACACACACACACACACACTCACACTTTTCCTCTGAGTGTTAGTGTGAATTCCCAGCAGGCAGTGAAGGACTCTTGACAGAGAAGATGAGACGCTTTGACCTTTTGCCAGCCCCGGCCTCTGGGAGACAGATAAGTCTGCTCCCTGAGGGTGTGTGTGTGTGTGTACTTCACAACACTGACATCTGAGTAACTTACAGCTGCAGAGCTTTTGGCTTCATGGAAAGAAATTATTTCACAGCAGCAGAAACGGAGTCAACTGATTGCACAGAACGATTCAATGTCTCTTAATTATTTGAAATATTATTTTTAATTGTAAGTTTCACTGGTGTTTTTTTTTTTAGTAGTAATTCAAATAGCTGGTTACTGATCAGATAATACAAACTGATAAGATACAATTAGAAGACTTTGTTGTCCAATGGTTTAAAACACAGCGGAAATTTGCAAAAGAACAACTAGAAACAACCAGCACAAAAACAAATAAACACGTGAAATACAAGAGTACATTATGATACACAGAAGCTACAGCAGCAGTTTCATTGGTTCAGACATTTAGGATGGAGATCACTTAAAGATGCTCTTGTTCAGGATGTCCACTGCAGAAGGCATGGATAACTTCTTGTACTTTTTTTGGCTAATATAAGGGAACCCTGAGCCTCCTTCCCAATGGCATCAAAACAAATGATGGGTTGAGAGAGTGGGTGGTATCATTATAAACTTTTTTGGTTATGGAACGGTTGTATATGTCCTGAAGCTACATTTGTTTGTCTCCTATTATCTTACTGGCCTGGTTGACTACCCGGGCCAGCTTCTTCCTATCTCTAACTGGTTCTCACACCAGGAGAAGATATTAAAGGAGACATATTCTGCCCCTTTTCCACATATTAAAATAGTTCCCAGGTGTCTTAAAGACATGTCTGTGACATGCTTTGGTCAAAATACCCCAAGGATCAAACATCACAGCTCTTTTCATCCTCTCAGAACAGTCCTGTTCAGAACGACTGGTTTCAGAGCCTGTCCCTTTAAATGCAAATGAACCACTGCTTGCCCCGCCCCTTCTACTGGTACCAGGTAGGGGTGGGATTATGCAAATTTACTAGTTACATCACTGGAAGACAACTGAGGGAACAGCTCGTAAAACCACATGGATTTCAACCTAGGGAGCCTGAAAATTACAGATTGTTTTGTCAATTCCCACATGTTGGGGTCTGGAAGGCAAGACAAACACCTAAATATATGTTAAAGAGCCTTGTGATATTTCCATAATATGTCCCCTTTAAAGTTGAAAGCACTCTCAGTAATTGACCTGTAGACCATGGCCAAGGTTTGTTTCCTCAGTTGCCTGAGAAAACTGAGTCGCTACCTTGCTTTTTTGTAAATTTTATCCGGAGAAAATGATTCTCTGGAAAGTAAGGTTATTAGCATGGTTGTTCCAAGACATTTAAACTCTGCTCCTGACCTTTCTCTCCCAGACACATCTCCTTGGTTTTACTGACATTGAGGTCAAGCAAACTATTCCCAAACCAGGTGGTAATTTGGTTGATGTGTTGGGAGTAAAAGGGACAGTTCATGTCACTGGTTTGGTCCCTGCACAGGAGAGGTGCTTCATCAGGGGAGGCAAAACCGTCTAATAATAATTGCGGCCTCCAAAGGGCAACAAGCTCCTTATGATCCCTCATTATTATATCAGCACTTTTAACAACGAGAACTATACCACCTCAAACCTCACTTTAAGACTA
The DNA here is from genome assembly GCF_905171665.1 of Trachurus trachurus. NCBI lineage: Eukaryota > Metazoa > Chordata > Actinopteri > Carangiformes > Carangidae > Trachurus > Trachurus trachurus. Next base: position 28,412,360 of record NC_139905.1, read on the forward strand.
AACTCATCGACCTAGATGGCCCCCTGATGATGTGTAGTGTGGCTAGCATCTACCCACTGTGTGAGGTGTTCAGGGAACATCTGTAACATACACACAGTCCATCTATCCATTCATCCATCCGTTCTCCGTGATTGTAAAGAAAGAGATTACTTTGGATTTTTGTGGCTGAACGTGTGCACAGAGCTGATAAATCCTCTCTTCTTCAGGTCAAAGGTCAGTGAAGGCAGTGGTACCAGTGGACGGAGATGATGCCCATGGAAAGTAAGCTCTTATTCTCTTCTCTCTGTCCACAGATTACCTGTTAACTGCAGGTGGCTGTGGTTGAACCTGAATGTAACACTAGTTGCAGTGATTTTAGTACAGTAAAGCAGTGATTAGTTGCAGTAGCTTTTTGACAGAAGCAACAGGAACAATAGTTATAGTAGAGGTAACAGTAGTAGTACAGTAGTAACAGCAGTTAAGCAGTTTTAGCAGTTAGTTTGGTACCAGGTAATATTCTGGAGGTTGTTTCCATTACAGGATAGTACCACTGTTAGAGAAAAAAGTTAATACAGACTGATCAGTTTATTTTAAAACATCTATTTATTAAAATGTGGTGATATCTGCAAGGTTATGGGTTATCCTGTAGGCAGCTCTCCACATCTCTGAAAATGTTGGCGCAAATGTCCATAAAGGCGTTATTTGGATAAACTGACCACATATTAGGGATCTAAATGGTTACTTAGGGTGTATTCAGACCTGTGGATGGTTTGCTTTGTTCCGATTCAGGGGCTAAACCGATACAATTGTTGCATTCTTCTTTTGAGTCCTAAGCGGTCCAAAGTTGTAAACAAATGCCACACGTGAACCAACTGTTCTCTCATTGGTCAAAAATCTTACCCCGAAGGAGGTTAACTGGGAAAAACAAAAAGCAAGCAATAGAGGTCTCAATGGGACGGGAAATTAAAATCTGACTTGCAGTTGAAGGCCGGACCCAACCTGATCTGAGTCATTTGTGTAGATTTTTGGCCCAAACTGACCCAAACATGGCCAAAAAAAAAGGAAGCCGTCCTGATTCATCCAAGTTAATTATGAAAAACAAAACGCTCCAGGGTTCAAATGGAAGCGAGCTGAGACCACCACATCTAAGCAATCTGGGCCCGCTTGTGTTATTACATTTGACCAAACGAACTGGTCTTTGGTGTTAAACACTCAGCTGTTTTGGAACAACTGCTCCAAACCAACCAGGTGTGAATACACCCTTAATAAAGTGACATATTAACAGCCCTACAGCTGGAATTATAACAGCTTTTAGCCATGCAGGATATTTGTGCATGCTGTGGTGTTTGCACGTCACCTTTTAGTACCTCTTCACCTGTTTTGGAAGCTCTGCCAAGGCGTTACAAGAAAAGTAGTACCAGCTAACAGATTCCAAGTACTTTAACCTAATGGAAACCCAAAAAGGGCGAGTAGAGTCGAGCTGCATTACTTTTAAAGGGATACGCCAACATTTTTTTTCGTGTCTTGCCTCACTTCCGAGTCCATGACAAGCAGATAGACACCATCCTTTCGACTGTGCGTGAAGTAACAAGGGAGATAGAGCCGTATCACCCGTAATTAGCTTGCCTCCTACCCAAGCCGAAATCAGCAGTCAGAAGCTGATTTCATTTTAGCTCTAAACTCTGTAAATATATCACTTTATGGACATTTCAAACATTTTTAGGCGAGAAAGTATAGATCAGCAGTGTGTCGTTAATTTGTCTAAATACCAGCTATTTACAATTTTGTTCGGACAAATTCGGCGCTACTCAAGCTAGCCGTTGTGACCAACGCACTTCTGGTTACTTTCACAAAATAAAACACCCGTTGCCCTTTACATACAGAAAACCATGACGATAGAATTTGTCCTTTTACTTTGAAATAGGAAGCTAACCTACCCTCGATGTAGCTAGCTTGAACCAAAATAAACCATCTTTGCTTGAACCCTCCGTTTGACCGATCTCGTCCCGTTACCGGCATTTGACCGCTCAAGATGCCTTACCGGAGAGTTTTGTCAGCTCTGAGACGAAGATTGGCCCGCCGGTTTCCGTTTAGAGTTGCTGAAGAGTTTCTCTGATGACTTTAGGTGGAGGCAGGCTAACACTACAGATGTTACTGGTTCAAAATTGCGGACTTCACGCGTGGTCCACGCGAGACGGCACAAGACTCCGGCATTTTTTTTCTTTGGCGAGACAAGAGGTTTTAATGAAAATCCTCAATGTGCCAAAACAACCGCCAGGTGGCATCTGTGAGAACGGAGGACGACAGGCGGATGACTCAGTGATCTGTGCAGTAATCCACAGCTTAAACTCTAGGCTATTAAACTAGAACTAACTACTGTATACCCTGCCTAAATCACATAAACTATTGTAATATGATAAAGCCTGTCTTGCTTTATGACTTGATGATTATGTATCACAAATTATGAAGGATCATCTGCGCAAGGCAAAGATGATAGCATCAACAAAACACGTCGTAACACACGCGGCTGTATGGGACAGGCTTTTATTTAATTCAGCACTCACTTTAAGTTAAACACTTTTTAATTCATAAAAACTGCTCGGCAGCGAGAAACGGACGCGTTTCGGCAATCAGCCGTCCTCAGCGTTTTTTGACTTTGAATTTTTTTGGACTGGCACCCGATTCACCCGTTCATACCTTGAGTTGAGCACGCCAGGTTTGCTGATTTTATTTAATTCAGAACAAACCGCTTAGCAAAAATGGAAAATATAGTCTATAATAATTAATTGATCTGTTGTTTGGCCACTGTTTGAAAATAACCCGAATTATGAGCAAATAATCTGATCCAGAGCAGCAGTCATAATCAGACTTCTTCAAAATAAACCTAAACATTCATTCTTTTTTCTCTTCTTCTTCACAGGAGAAAATGAGGTGCGCTGCGCTCACGGACGCGTTGATGTTTTGTGATTTATCTGCTGCCTTGACTCTGCCCTTTATACATGTGCGTTCAGATTAACAATAAAACAAGCCATGGTTGAGTTTATTGAGTTAATAATCAGCATCTTAGTACCTCTGATCCGGAGCGATAGTGTTATGAAAATCGCTACAGTTGAACTGGTCTGGTTTTTAGCTGCTCAATCTCATTGTTTCAAAGAAAAGGGATTGATTTTTATAACGAAATGAAACGAAAACAATATTATATTGATACATTGTTGTAAAAAAAAATCCAAAAGAAACGAAAATGAACTAAAGAAAATAACTTTCACACACACATTAAAACAGTGCGATTGGTTGAAAGCTGATAATTAGCCATGTGCTTATAAGCTGATTGACCGAAACCAAGAACAAAGCCGCGTGAATGGCCAATCGCCATGTGTTAACGGCCGACATGTAAATCAGCTGTTTTGATGGGCGTTATATGAATAGAGATGTTAACGTGTCTCATAAGGTACTTTGCACATAGGCTACTTTCTGTAACTGGAAGAAAAACAGCCAGCTGGAAGAATGTGTTGCCTAAATCTTTTACTGTGTGGGAGATCTCCACCAACGTAGCCGGGGAGAAAGCAAGTGGGACCGTTCTGCCCAGTCTCTGAGCAGCGCACGTTTCACAGATAAGCTTCATAACGGGAGTAGCCTAATGTCAGTAGTTTCTGTTTAAAACATGCTGTTTCAACCGCCCCTCCTCTGTGTCTCAAACGACCCGCATAGGTGGGACGTTTGAGACAAAGTTATAGAGTAAGTTATTAGAGCGGTTTATTTAGAAGAAGTCTGATTATGACTGCTGCTCTGGATCAGATTATTTGCTCATAATTCGGGTTATTTTCAAACAGTGGCCAAACAACAGATCAATTAATTATTATAGACTATATTTTCCATTTTTGCTAAGCGGTTTGTTCTGAATTAAATAAAAGCCTGTCCCATACAGCCGCGTGTGTTACGCCGTGTTTTGTTGATGCTATCATCTTTGCCTTGCGCAGATGATCCTTCATAATTAAAAATAAAAAGTCCAGGCCGGCTGCATGGCAATGAAACCTATAGACTTTGTATCGGCCGCGTCTTCTATCGAGGGAAAGTTATTTATCCTATGTTTTATCGCCCAGCCCCAAAGTGACACAGACCCGTTCATTCACAAGAAATCATCCAGCTGCACTCTCAAACAAGGTGCGGAGTGAGAAATCTGCGGCACTACTGCACAGTACTGTAGTTGGCTCATTTTAAAAACACATTTTGGAGATGACGAGACAGATGACCGAAAAAAGAGAGTGAGACGTGGGCTATAGTCTACTGTAGCTGCCGTCGTTACATTTTGTCATTGAAAAACGAGGCTACTATATTATTTACTGTCTGCAGCTAGTTCTCCTTTCATCCTCTTGTATTCTGTATCATGAACAGCGCCACTCCTAACCGCGGCTATCAGGCTGTCAGCATTGTCCCCAAAACGTCTGAGCAGTATTTAGTACGGTGCTGCCACCTAGAGGAAAACAGTTGTGGTGAAAAGACACGCGTTCACGCGATCCTGCAGTGCAGGAAAAACCCCGCAATTTTGAAACAGTAACATCTGTACCTATACACTTCCAGCGTTTGAGCTAAGCTAATTAGCGGTGCATCAGCTGTGCCCGTATCTCCCTTATTACTGCACGCACAGTCGAAAGGATGGTGTCTATCTGCTTGTCATGGACTCGGGAGTGAGGCAAGACATGAAAAAAAAAATGTTGGTGTATCCCTTTAAGGGTAGTTTTAGACATTTGTTTATTATCACTATGAGCAGCACTGCAGTGTAGGAGAGGGGACAGCAGCAGTACTGTGACCAGCAGCAGCAGCAGCAGCAGCAGCAGCAGCAGTTCTGTCAGTGCTGTTCTTACCTGATGTCAGCCATAATGCTTTCTCTGCAGTGAGCGAGGCGGAGAGCGTGGTGAAGGTGGCAGAGTGGCAGCAGACCTACTACGCCTCAGACTCCGGCATCCAATCAGGAGCCACCACGGTGCGGGACGACGAGAGCAGCACAGATTACAGCGGCAGCAAGAAATACACGGGCAGCACGGGGGCCAGCTCCACCGCCGGCCCCAACGCAACCTCTGCTGGAGGAGGAGGAGGAGGAGGAGACTCTGCAGCTGGAGGACTGGAGAGCCCCACAGGTCAGACCGAGTCCCACCACTGATCTGAGTTCACTTCCCCATTACTGTCACTCTTGTTGTCTGCATTGCTAAAACTTCTCTCTGTTTTTACAAAATGAGCTGAGGTGGTGTGATGTGTCATATCGGCCCTTTGGATTTTGAGTTGTTTAAATAACAGTGCTTGTCTGTGTACACAGTGGAGTGTTGGTCTTATAAAGACTCATGGTCTTGGGCTGCTCGGTGGTTGAAGGGGTTTCCTGTTTCTTTCCACTGCCCTATCAATTAAAGGCAAAAATGCCCCTAAAAATATTGTTTAACCTTCCTCTTGTGTTAAGGTCGGCACCAACCCGTTTTTAGTTTTTTATGCATAAATGTACCACATCAATTTGTTTATTGCATCGCTTTGTCAGGAACCTATATTTAAACAAAATAAAACAATTTTTTTCACAAAATTCTCAAATGCTCTGGTTAAAATTATGAAATTTGTGTTGTTAGGGTCGGTTATAACGATAAATAAATAATGAGAGTTAAAACTGACATCATAAGTGCAAAACCAACCCTTTCATGGATAAGGAAGCCTAACAATGTAACCAAGAGATGAGAAACAAATGGGATGATAAATAATTGTTTTTAGTGTGTTTTAGAACTGATTTAAGATGTGGGTCAGAACCGACCCTAACACAAGAGATGGTAGCAGAAAGAGGAAGGTTAAATTGAAGTCAAGGGGTATACTGACAAAAAAGGCCCAGGGGCCCACACCAAAAATATTAAGACCAACATTTTCATGAATAAGGAAGCCTGACAATGTAACCAAGAGAAGAAAAACAAACTGGATGAAAAATAAAATAAAAGTTTTCAGTGTATTTTACAGCTGATTTAAAGGGATAGAGTTGTTTTCTAGGTAAATTTCAGTTTTTAGGCAAGCAGTCTCTGCATTTGCCTCGAAAAACAACTCTCTTGTAACGTTCCATTATTATCTCATAGCGTGGTGAATGTGCAGGTCACATCTTGTCCACCAGAGCATTTTGGAGTTGTTGGATTGTGTATTTGATGAGTTTGATGAGGGAAACCAAGAAATCCCATTAGCCTCCGTAGCATAGCTCTAGGCAGCTCACGTCTCTGCTCTGCCGTTCTAAAAAACATGCACCGTCAATTTAAGGTAACAAAATCTACTCCTAAAACTATAGGGATTATGGCAATGGGCCAATTTGCCAAAATGTTGAACTATCCCTTTAAGACACAGGTCAAAACTGACCCTAAATCAAATAGTAGCAGAAAACTAACACAAGATGAAGGTTAAAAAAAGGAAGACTTGGCTGCTGTATTTTTTTATCTTGAGGCAGTAGAAAGTGGTTGACCTAAAAAAGGGAGGCTTCTTTCTCACAACCTGATGAATCCATCACAGTGTTCCCATTCATCACATGAAATTTGTCCACGGTTTCACAGTGAACTGAAGATTTATTCACACTTCCCATCATATAACATCAAATAGTCTATTTCTAAGGTGATTTGTGCTGTTACTTCACTGTGGAGCTGTGAGCAGCGCGTCGATTCATTCAGTTCTCCTCTGGCCCCCTTAGACACACAGAGCTGCTGACTGCAGGACTGGTGATTAACTGACCAACTAAACACAATCTAACAACACTGTATCTTTATAATAACAGGAGAAGTTGCAAGTGTGTCTTAGCTTTTGGGAGAATGGGAGATGGAGCTGTAGTCGGTTTATTGGCTGTTAAACCTAAAACACTTCCATGAATAATTAAGAGCTGAAGTACAACTCCTTTGAACCATCCGCCTGGCACAGTGACAGTTTTTTTTTTCCTCCCGCTGTTACAGCAGCAAAAAGAGACAAGGACACATCCTGAATGCACTTGTACTTTTCATCATTAAAGTTGAGCCCACAGTCATTTGAGCCATTGTTTTTATTTTTTTTATTCAATATCAACATTTTCCTCATTTTAATTGCCAAAAAAAAGGAAAGTGACACAGAGGACACTGTGACCATCGAACATTAGAGACAGAGTATATTTGCAGTGGTGCTAATGGTAGCCATATGTTAGAATATGTGTACATATATTACACTCTCTCCCCCCCCTCTCTCTCTATTTATATAGATAGATATGTTACATAGAAGGCATAATAATAGACCAACCCCAGCAGCAGACATCATCCATTATTAATACAGTATATGATGAGCTGATAATAGCCATTAGTATCAGTCCAGACCAGCAACATATACAGTTTGCTGCATGTGTGTGTTTTCTTCCCTTCATAAAATACACCCCCAAACCATTTCCTCCCATTTATCAGTCTGCACTGTGAAATCATCCTCTACAGTGTGAGATAATCCATCAGAGTAAGTATGAAGAAAGTCAGTGTTTCATCCTCATTTTCACTGTCACACTCCACTTCCTGCCACTCACCTGACACCCACTGGAACAAACCTCAGTCTTCTCCAGGAAAACATCCCTCACTAACATCCTCCCATATAAATCCCCTGTCGCCGGGTGACATGTTTCTCCATCACCATCAACACACACACACACACACACACACACACACACACACACACACACTGGCTGTAGTTTATTTTTACTCAGCCCCGTCCTGCTGTCCCCAATACTCCCTTCAGCACCACATGTGGATTCATCCACTGCTGAAAAAAAAGTCCCTCGCAAATTGATCATTTCCTCCTGTTTATGTGACATTTGATGAAAACTAAACTGAAATGAACGATATAGTATATCTAAAAATACAAAACCATGTGATTGTAAAGATTCACATCAAAAACAGGAGCCAATGGGCTTTCAGAGCTGAGAGCCACAGACTCAGAACATATAAGGATAGATGGATGACGCTCCATGGGATTTATGGACAATAGAAATAAGAGATTGCATAGATTGATATAGATTATTGTCAACTTTATGAAATTGCTCCTAGTCCTGAGGGTCACATTGACAGACACACATCATGTCACCACCCACACACTGTTTACTACACTGACAGATGCTTCAGCTGCACACAGGCCAAATCAGACTCTGTGGGGGCGGGGACGAGTGAGTGAGAAAGAGAGAGAGTTTGTGTGTTTGTGTGTGTGTGTGTGTGTGTGTGTGTGTGTGTGTGCACTTCCTTGTCTGTGAGGACCACTTATAGAGTTATAGACCATTGGGTAACTTTGTCTGATCCTCACGTCAGTGACTGGGTTTTAGGGTCCAGACTGGAGTCAGAACTTGATTCCTGGTTCTGATCCTGTGGTTTGTGACACAGCAGCGTGAACAGAGACATGCTTCATTATACTGATCCAGGATCACCAGTCATGGGTTTAGTCAGTGCGTTTACATGCAGATGGGCGTACTGTATCATCAGAATTCCTTCCTCGTCCCAGTTTACATGCAACTAGGAAAATGGAAAAGTTTTTTTTTTTTTTGTTAACAATTTTTTATTCATTTTCCATGTCAATGTAACCCAGGCCGTGCGAGCAATAAACCCCTTAAAACAGGTTCAGCTCCAAACTCAGAGCATAAGAGAAAACCCACAGGTAGATAAACAGCAGACAGTACCCGCGGAGCTAACACACAAAGCTAGCCACAATTACAGCCGACATACTCGTATAAAACTAAGTTACAAAATCCTAAGACTTCATAAAAATAGTACACAAACATCTCGTTACACACATCATTTAAGTCAAGTAGCATATTAACTGTTTATGGTCAAGATATTAGACTATGATGTGGAGAGCGATCTATAGTGCTGCTTACCTTACAAACCATAAACAAACACTGTGGCAAGATGGCGGCCACGCAGAGAAAAATAACTGAAAACACAGTGTCCAGTAAAGGACAAATGGCAACAATCGCGCAACACCTGAGTGCATAAACAATGTACCAGAGCCATCTACTGACTTATTTAGGTCACTGCTTTAGATCAACATATAGCAAAAAATGAAAATCATTATAATAAAAGACAAAATAAAATAAGAACATACAGACAATTTAAGTGTATTCCCTGTTGGCAAACAACGTACTATTGACTGTATGTTAATGGGAAAATGGAATAGTTGATGGAAACATGTCCACCTCCTCAACACTAGGTGGCGATATGCGTCGTTTCAGCAAGTTAATATGGACCCCTTTCCGGTTGACCCATTAAGTCACCTAATAAACAACTGGATAAATGAGTCGGGAGGCAAACCGGTACAGTGAGAACAAGGGGAATCTGATGGTGATTTCACAAGACAGAGGAGAAGGCTGTGTGCTATTGGAGGGCTACAACAATAGTCTTTATTCTTTGCTACACTCTGTGCCGTGGCTGGTGACCCAGACCTGGAGCATGCACACATGCATTGTCCAGTTTCAGTCAGATGAAGAAAATCGGTTTCCAATCACATCATCTGGGCGTTTCAGCCAGATCTGGAGAAGTCCAGTCTTTACTTGACCTTTAGTTGTCCAGTTATAAACAGATTAAGGACATTGTTTTTTTTCAAGTGTCATGTAAATGGACTGAGTGAATCCAGAGAGAGACAGAGACCTTGGGACAACAGGTGAACTTCAGTATGTTATTTTTAAGAGGTTGCTTTTTGAGTGAGTTCTTTTGAGAACTGAATAATATCAACAGGTGACAGAAATATGATATGATGTAATTTGCCACAGGGGAAAAAAGGGAAATCTGATACCTCCAGAATCTAACACTAGTCAGCCAAGGGCCTTGTTCCTGAGGTGGAGTGTCTGGAGCAGACACACTGAGTAGAGACAAGCAGGACAGAGGGAGGGAGGTTCTTAACAGCCAAAGAAACAAGCAGATCTGAACAATGTGTGAACAACAGAATCTCTAGTCGAGGTGGCGTCTGTGAAAAGTCACCGCGGTAACACAGTGAGGAGGAATGGAGCGTTACACTGATGCTGCATTCACCTGCAGTCGGGCGGACGGCCGTCGGTAACAAACCAGAAGTCGAGAGAAAGCCGGTAAAACGTGGGTCAGGTAAACGATACAACATTGCCATGACAACATATTGTCATGTGTATTGTTTTGCCTCGTGCTGACGGACCACTTGTTTACATAGAGGCTTGTTTATGCCGTTATGTGCAGCGGCTGTCGTCCGTCTGCTGTCTGCCCAATTTCAGGTGAATGCAGCATGAAAAATACGATGGAATTGCTTGTGATATACAACCGCAACGCTAGATGGGAGTAATTCCTACACAATGTACCTTTAATAAAGGCCTACACTCTGGAGTTGAAGGAGATAGATTCAAGATTCAACAACTTTATTTGTCCCCAATGGGGTAATTCATTTGCAGGAGTGGGGAGCATAAAAACAACATACACACACACAAAACACTTATAACACCAAAGTGCTATAAGATTAAAGTGCGCTGTGCAATAAGCTACCTCCTCCTCTTAAGAGTTGAGGAGGGAAACAGCAGTTGGGATAAAGGATCGTTTATATCTGTTGCTTTTGATTGGTGGGAGTCTGAAAAGGGAACCAGAAGGAAGAAGCAGTGGATCCCAGACCGGGGCTTGGAGCTGTGTGAGAGACTAACGATTATCTGTCTCTCTTCACTTTCTCTCTGAGTGATCATTTCACAGTTATAAAACAAGTAAAGTCGCAGCTCAGTCTTCATCTTTCACTCACGTGTCAGATAACATCGTCGTTATAAAATCAGGATTTGACCATATACAAGGTTGTTTGGGGAGTGTCCAGTCCTATAATCTGCTTGTTCCTATAGCGAGCTGTGTAAACTGAATGGAGCTGCTAGCAGAGATGCATTACTGTAGCATGGACCCACAGTGGAAGCCTGAAGTTGAGTCTTGTTTTACAAGTTTAACCACAAACTGACACGAGACCTTAAGAGTTTTCTTGTTGCTATTAATTTTTAAAAACACACGCAGCACATAAATGAAACAAGCGAATGCACAGTGTCGGATGAGCAGAATACAGTCGATTAGAGAACACAGAATGCAAGCCGTTCTCTTGTTTGCAGGACGGCTTGTATCACACTGTCAGTGTCTTGTTACTCACAGTGTTATGGGCACACTTCACCATCACAATTATTACAGCTGACTTGTTGTGATCCCCCGTCGATGTGCTAAGCTCACACATAAAGAGCTGAGGTGAAGTGAAATATCAGGTGAGAACAGACACGAAATGAGTAAATTATTCACTGAACCAAATGCAACACCAAACATATTCAGATATATTAGTTTGAATATTGCTTCTCCACATGCGAAGTCAAGACAGATAGAGAGTAAAACGCCATCCATTAAAACATGATTATGCATTTGTTCCATCAGAATTTATAAAGCCAAGTGGGAACTTGATGATTCTTATTGTGAAACTGGGTCCATGTGAACGAGCCCATAAGTAATCATAGTGTAAATATATGACTATTAGACAAACAGAAGATAAGAGAGGACAACTGGTAAATCTGAGAGGAGCATGTGTCTGCAGACCCGGAGACCTGCAGATTCAGACCCGCACATTCAGACCCCTTGGTTTTTTTAGGCTACTTGCCAACAATGAGTACCCGGAAATGTTGAGTACCCCAAAGTTTTATGTTAGAAATAGATAGTATGGGTCCCCAGTATTCAGAAACTGCCGGATGCTAACTTATATATATTGGACAATTAGCATAATTTGCATAAATTAGCATAATTGCATATATGGGCAATATTTCAACAAAATTGACCTGGCTGATCTGGTCAATATTGGAGTGGTTTTAGGGGTTATTGATGATGCTGAATCCATCTCTGACATTTTCAAAATTCAAAATGGCTGTCTAAACCGGAAGTGACCAGATTTTAACCGCCAGTGGGCCGATTTTGATGGATTTTAAGCCAAGTCTTAAGTTTTAGAGGATGGACATATAACTCATGTATTTGAAGTAATATATAGTATGGGTCCCCAGCATTCAGAAACTGCCGGATGCTAACCTGTATATAGTGAACAATTAGCGAAATTGACATAATTAGCATACATTAGCATAATTGCTATGGGCAATATTTCAACAACTGCTTGGCTGATCTGGGCAATATTAGTGTGGTTTTAGGGGTTATTGATGATGCTGAATCCATTTCTGACATTTTCAAAATTCAAAATGGCTGTCTAAACCGGAAGTGACCAGATTTTGAAATCCATCAAAATCGGCCCACTGGCGGTTAAAATCTGGTCATTACCGGTTTAGACAGCCATTTTGAATTTTGAAAATGTCAGAAATGGATTCAGCATCATCAATAACCCCTAAAACCACTCCAATATTGCCCAGATCAGCCAAGTCAATTTTGTTGAAATATTGCCCATATAGGCAATTATGCTAATTATGTCAGTTATGCTAATTGCCCAATATATATAAGTTAGCATCCGGCAGTTTCCAAATACTCGGGACCCATACTATATATTTCTAACATAAAACTTTGGTGTACTCAACATTTCCGGGTTCACAATGGGGCCCTATGGGCTGGCAAGTAGACTATTTGCTTGTATGCTAATGGATACAGATATGACAGATACGAAGCATGGACAATATGGATGGCAGTAGGAACGTGAGTATCGAATGTGAACAGAACGTGAATCACATTGTTCGTTTAATGTCATAAAGGTTTTTGTCGAAAATGTATAACAACCGTTTGACCATAATACGTTTACTATGTCATATGCCATCAAATACAGTAATATATATATAATATTGATCTTTTTGGAAGCTTGCTTGGCCGGCACATTTTGTTTAAGTTAATGAAACCGAGATACTTTTAATACTGTGTGCTTAAATTAAACAGAAATAAAATTATAGGCTATGTGTGTGGGCCAACGTGTTCATAAAATATGAAATGTCATACTTTTGTGGAAACGTTGGCCCACACTGTCAGATACATTTTCGACAAAAACTTTTATGACATTATACGAACAATGTGATTCACGTTAGATACTCACGTTCCTACTGCCATCCACATATTGTCCATATTTCGTATATATCATATCTGTATTCATTAGCATACAAAACCAATAGTAACCCCATGCAATAGAACATTTAAAAGCATTTTATTTCATTATAGGCTATTAAAAACAAACAATTCGATCTTAAATTAGATCTAAGGGAACATAGTAAAATAGATAGTGAACAAAATGTGATTAAAAAGTAGAATGAAACAGGTTACAGAATGACTCACAATAAGGATATTTAAATGATGCAGCACAAACATAATTATTTCTATTTGTGAATTTTAAAATTGTTGTTTTCTCGTGAACAGCAATGAACCAATGTGTGTGAAGTTGGAGATTATAATATATGCTGTTATCTAATGTGTAACTTGACGCATTCTCACCGCACGTCCTTTGTTTCTACCTATTTGTTTGTGTTTGTTTCCTTGTATTCATTTGCATAATTTATGCATTTTGCTCCTGGGCGGCTAAGTGTTTCTGAGTTATTGCAACAGTTCCCCTCTTGTTAGACCAACACAATGAGAGGTGCTCTCAGCTGATGCATCAGGGAGGTGCTGGAGGGTCACTACCAAGCCAAAGAGAGTTGAAGGATTGGTAATTCAGCTGCCAGTGCCGAGTCTGATGAGCCACAAGTCTCTGCTAATCACAGACTCATCTTCATATCTGAGGATCCAGGATCTCATCCAAAGGCTGAATGACTCCATCTGTCGAGCCAGCCATGAAACTGTCAGCATTAGTAAATGTCACAGTGACTGGGAGGAGATCAGGAATATAAATGGACCAGTCTGTCTTTGTCCACGGTGCCACAAGTTCACGTCAGAACATCATGATGATGCAAAGTGAACGGCCTGAATTCCACACAAGTCTCTGTCAGGAAGAAGCTTTCTATCTATCTATCTATCTATCTGGTGTTCCCATTATTTAATTTGTCAGGGTATGTGTTACCTTTTTGTCATACTGCTAAGTATTTGGGACACATCATCACTGATGATTTGTGTGATGATGAGGATATGTACAGGCAACGGCGTATTTTATATACACAAGCCAATGTGCTGAAACATACATTTTTCTGGTGTTCTTATGATGTTAAAATTAGTCTCTTCAGAGCTTACTGTACCCCCCTTTATACTGCCCCCTTGTGGGTTAAGTTAAAAAAGGCAAGCATTCGCAAACTTCAGGTTGCCTATAACGATTGCCTACGAATTTTGATGGGAAAACCCAGGTGGTGCAGTGCGAGTGAGTTATTCTGCCAAGTGTGTGTAAATACTTTTCATGCTCTGTTGCGGAAATTGATGTATAAATTCATCTGTCGACTGAATGACACACAAAATTCTGTCTTAATGCTGTTGATCAATCCTGGAGTCAGTGCTGTGAGATACCAGTCAGCCATGTTGAAAAACTGGTGTGACTGTCTCTTTTAAATTTGTATGTGTAATAAAGTCTATCTATCTATCTATCTATCTATCTATCTATCTATCTATCTATCTATCTATCTATCTATCTATCTATCTATCTATCTATCTATCTATCTTACTGTAATTTTCTCATGAACTTATGCATTTACACAGTCAGTAATTCTCTGCAGCATTTCTGCACTTTGCTGCAGCGACTGTGTGATTCGATCTTTCAGCTCTTCATGTCGCTGCAGAATAATTATTGTGGTGATTGGTCAGGTGCTGCAAACTCCCTTTCATGAGAACGCATGACTGTGATTGTTGGGTTGAGTGAAGCCGGTTCACTGGAAGATACTCTGGGTCAGTTGAACCTGCTTCGTAGTGCAGGCCCCAGGACCCTCCTCACTGTGTCTGTCCACTCTGCTGTTAGTGGTGGGACAGGTGGAGGTGGAGTCTGACCCAACCCCTCATAAAGACATGTGAAGTGAATCCTGCCTGATCATCTAACTGTAACACGCATTGATGATGATGAAATTCTTTATTCAGTCATCACATAATACAACAAAGTAGTGACTGAAAAGGCACAGGCCTGGGATCCACTGCCGTTCGTTGCACCTGCTGCGACGCGGCTGCCTGTTCATTTTCTATGGGACGCGTCAAACCGTTAATGACGCCCCCGCAAAGCATTCTGGGTAGGCGGCACGGCCGTTTGAGCAGTTCAAAAGTTGACCGCAGCTCAACATTCAACATTCAGCAAATGAATCCGTCAGACGCAAGGTCACTGTCCAATGGGGAGTGAGATAGAGCAGTGTTAGTGTTTCTCAACCTTGGGGTCGGGACCCCACGTGGGGTCGCCTGGAATTCAAATGGGCTCACCTGAAATGGCTAATAATTGATAAAAGAAATTACTGATAAAAAAATATTTTTTAAACAAGTTATTATTCTTTTTTAAAATGATGATTAAGAACACCACACACAATCTTAAACAATATTCTATACTTTCACTTTTCACTTGAAAAATCAAATAAAGTTCAAATAAAATGCAGCATATTAATAAAAGTAAGTAATAAAATATAGAGTAGAAAATAAATTATTAAATAACAGAGAGAAAAGAAACAAACAAAGAGAAAAACATTTATAAAAAAAACTAAACATTTGTAACCTTCAAAAATTGCATTCCATAGTTTAACATCAACAACAGATACACATCTCCTTTTAGCCTCTTTTCCAGCTTTTTGTACAACAAATTTACAAACATCTCGTAAATCATATTTGGACTCGTGTGAACATTCAGTTCGTCTGATCCATACAATCTCACTCTACAGTCATTAGTTATTAAATACAGATGTATCAGGATAACAGGGGACAGGATCCAACTAAATTCTATTAAACCACGGCTCAAAAGCCTGGCCACAGCATAAATATCATAAATGTATTTATTCTTTTGAAAGCCGACATCAGAAGTTACTCACCAGTGTGAAAGAAAAGTCGCCAGGATGGAATCAAACCACATCTGGCCCAGAGCTGGCTCCAGCACTCCCTGGGGTTGTGCTTCTTTCCTTCATCGTTGAACAGGGTTTCATGGTGGGCGTTCTCCTCTGGGACCCAGATAAAGAAGCTTTCCAGGAGCTGCGGTGCTCTCTGTGTCTGTGATGCTGGAGAGGAGCTGGAGCCGAGCACAGAGGACGGTGTTCTAAAGCTCCTATGTTAGATGTTAGAACTAATAGAACTATTTTTGTTATTTTTGGGGCTTTTGATTATGACGACAGTGTGAGAGAGACAGCGGAGGAGAGAGTGAGAGGGGATGACACGCAGATTTGAACTTGAGCCACTGTGGTCACCACTAAGCCTTGATGGTACCAGCTCAACAGCATGATTCTTCCTTCTTCCTACTATATTTGTGACATGTTTTGTTGGGCCCTGTCTTTGATACACCCCTGAGCACTTCAAATACTTTATGATTAATAATGTCTATTTATTTATACGTGGATCTATGGATTATGTGTGTCCTTACCTGTCATTTGAAGATGCACCATATACTTACCTGCCGTCCTGCTCCCCTCCACAACATCACCCAGAATTGAAATTGGCTAATTGAATATGACATTTGAATTCAGACATTTATTTATTTATTTTTTCCTTGTTATGCAATCCAAAAAATTAAAAATTATGCCACCTTCTTCTTTTCCATGTTTGGTGTGGTATGTCTAAATATATAGACAAATTCATTTTTTCTTATAGTCAGTTTCCCTCATTGTTTGCATGCCTCTGAATTATACTTTAAAGGGACAGTTCACCCAAAATTCAAATTGCACTCATTATCTACTCACCCTCATGTCGACTAAGGGCTGGGAGAAGTTTCAGAGTCCTCCGTGGCTTCTCTGAGTTACAGGGGGTCTCGGCGTAGCAGTGCATGTCCATATAACGGTTCGTAACAAAAAGACACACCAAATAAATCCAAATACCTCCATGCTGCTCGTATGTAATGTCCCTCTTGTATTGAAGCCCCGAAATGTGAAATTGTTCCGAAAAAAATTAAATGAGTCTATATTTCAAGCTTGTTTTGTAGCGGAAGCTTCTCTTCCTGGTCCGTCCAAATCTTGCGAGATTTGCGCCAGCGTCAGTAATCGCACTGACGCCTCCACCTGTAACTTTTACTACTCTAACCTACTTCTAATGCCTAAACTTAACCCTATACTAATTTAATAATAACAATTAATTTGAATGCCCTCATCTAAGTTTTATATATATATATATATATATATATATATATATATATATATATATATATATATATATATATATATATATATATATATATATATATATATATTAGTTTGTATTGTCTTCTTTATACCTCTCTTTGTCGTTACGACATTTTCTTTTTTATGAATCTATGCACTAGTCTCTGAACCATTGACATCCCTGAGCGATATCCACAAAACCTAACCCTAAGCCTAATGTATCAATCAAAATGACACAATTCCTGCAGTACTGAGCTGAGGGTTAAAATGAACCCAGGCTGCAGCTGACCTGGAGTCAGCAACACCCGCAGCGTTAAAATCAGATGGATGTTGACAGACAGATGCTAACAGCTTGAATAATATCTAAATGTCTCAGTGTAGACGGGCAGTGCTGTGGAAGCTGTCTCAGCTCAGGCTGTGGACTGTGGAGGAGTAAATGCTCCGTGTCATTGTTGGAATCTTCAGGGTGAAGAAAGTGTTGGAGCTTTTAGGAGTGGCTCCCACAGATCAGAATGGATTCTTTTCTACTCAGCTAACAAAGCTCACAGCACAAGGTTTCAAGTGAAAGCTGCTGTTGGACGGATTCTCACAAAGGTTTCAGATATTATGATTCATTCACAGCAGCAGTGAGTTGTTAAAAAGTCCTTTACTGCCCTGTATTCTGTGCAGAAGTAATGCCACTAAACATTGTTACTTATCAAAGTTTTAGTAATTTGCAGTTTTATTATTGAAAAACTAGAAAATTGTTCTCATTACAGATGACAGTGACTCACCCTAAGAGCTCAATAGCTTTGGAACAGTGAGTGACACCGGCAATTGTTTTTATATCAGCCAAACCCACATCCAGCGTGTGATTAAACAATGAGTGGGTTCATTTACATGTTGAGAAAAGCCAATGGAGTCTTAATTAAATCTTCCACAGTGTGTTCCCCTGGCCTTATTCACTAAAGTGTTCAATGCAGTGCTCTCATGATGAACACTGTGAACAATACCTAGGTCAGCGGTTCTCAACTAGTCTCACCCTTGAACCCACATTTTCTTTTTTTCTTTCTTTTTCATTCCATTAAATCATGACCCACTTTTATAGGATTCAAACCAAGCCAATTATTATTTTTCATCATCCTTTTCAACATAAATACACATTATTTTCATGGACAAAGTGCAATTCAGCACATTGATAAGAAACCGAGGAGGAGCATAACAACTGCATGGGCAATACAAAGGTGAATAATAAAACTACACACAAAATAGTTTTCACATAACCGACATCAACACAAATTTAGAGAGAACAATCAAATGACAGTTACCATGGCTACTGTGCAAGACTGCGGCACACGTCTGACGCATGCTTGTCAAAATGGTATAAAAAAAAGGTATAATGTGTAGGAATTACCCCCATCTAGCGGTGCGGTTGCATATCTGAACGTATTCTTGATGTTGCATTCACATTAAATCGGGCAGACGTCAGACAGACAACAGACGCTGCATGTAACAGGATAAACAAGCCTCTATGTAAACAAGTGGTCCGCCAGCACGAGGCAAAACAATACAGGCGTGACAATATGTTGTCATGGTGATGTCGTATTGTTTACCTGACCCACGTTTTACCGTCTTTCTCTCGTCAAGTAAAATGACATCCGGTTGGTTTGCCGATGGCCATCTGCCTGACTGCACCTGAATGCAACATCAGTGCCTCCGTAAAAAATGGCGATGCAACATGGCGGCCTCGGTTCGGTGCGCCCCCCCTTGTGTATTTGTAACGACTTGTAACAACTCATTCTAAGGTATGAGAAAGCTTTCATTTGTATGCAGGTGTGATTCGACTATAGCGAAATATGTATCCATGAAAGCCAAATAAGTTACATACTCGGGCTTTAAAAAAAAAAAAAAGTCCAATATGCCAGTCAAATATAATTTATGCTGCTCGGGTCCCACCCAGATCAGGACCCACCAGTTGAGAATCAATGACCTAAAGTAACGCTTTGACGGAATTTCTGAATTTCTTCAAATTTTATACAAGCGTTCGCTTGGAAATAAGGACACAATGAATTTGGTGGTCAAGGTGAAAGGTCAAGAAGGTTTTGGCCTTGTGAATGAAATATCTCCAAAGATAACAGAGCTTGTAGCATCCTGAGATCTTTTAAAAATAAATATGTTAAATCTGCCAGATCAGACTTTGAGAGGTCAAAGGTCAAAGTCACTGTAACCTCACAAAACACTTGAAATTTTATAGGCTATTTCTGGATAAATGTAATCCATGTAACCTGAAACTAGTGGCAGGAGCAAACAACTGGAAGGTGGGAGTCTATATCTTATCTTATCTTATCTAATCTATCATGTGGCTGATTCCCTCTGGCTTTAGCCTCATCCGCCACTCTATAGCTCATGGGGCAGAGAAGGTGACACAAGGACTGTGCTGAACAGTCACTGTTTACACTTGCATCATAATGTGACAATAGTGTGCCTTTATAGCGTTCTCTGTGGCTGGAGTTCCATCTCTTTGCAGGCTGACTTAAATACATTTCGCAATGAAGTGAAACCAGTGTCTGCCTGGAGCAGAGAAACTCAATCTAAACTATGTTTTATCTTGGGAGGAATTGTGATATTATAAGCTCCTTGTAGTTAATGGGCTTAATCCAAGAGTGTGGTGGTACAGTTCCCCTCCCCGCTCCGTTCCTCCTGATCATGTAACACCCTGCACACTCCCAGAAAACAAGAAGGAACGGTCTTTTATCCTCGTTTCCCTGCGATGAAATGAACGTTTCCAGGTCAGTGCTGCATTATGTTACACCCTGCTTACTGTCAGTTACCTCACACCAAAGCAAAATAACTGATGTCAGTGAGTAGATAATCCCCAAGCAAGATACGATGCCCTACATTTAATTAGCACCCTTTTTCTCTAATTCAGCCTGTAAGGTGATTAACACCTGTGATTTTTCACATTTCAACCCCCTGTCTTTTTTTCTGTTTATAAAATTAGGTGATAACATTCATTGGTTGTTTAAGTCAAATATAGTGTCAGTATTCTGTCAGCTCAGACCGAGGTCAGAGGTCAAGAACTGAGAAACTCATCAGGATCTTCAGTCACAAACAGTGTTGGCTGATGGTCTGTTGGAGTGCTGGACTTTGACTCATTCATTTTTATTTTTATTATTTTTTTCACCAGATTGGTCAACAGGCTGATGCATATGCTACTTATTTTCAGCCTTCACAGAATCTACCAACGACACACACTGGGTCTCAATCCAGTTTCTGACGATTCTTGATTCAGATTCTTTTAAGTGGTCTACGTGCATGGAATAGTACCACACTACCACATGGTCCATGATTGCGCACGTGTGTGGGTGGTCTGTGCAGGCAGAAATGACTTTCGAAGTGCGAATGAAAATAGTTTAGGAATTGAAAATAAAACTTCCTAACAATTCTGATTGAATTAAAATGTTAGAACCAGTTCCATCCGATTCTCGATGCCCAACCCTATAATATTACATTACATTAATCATAGTGACATCTTAAGGCACTTACATATACAGTAACTATTTTGCTAGAACTGGAACATTACTTTAACTAATTTATCTAAAAAATAAACACAACTGTTTAGAAGTCATAAACTGAAAAAATCACTCATTCACTATTTATACCTTCAAAATGTCTAGAAATTGGTTAAAATTCTCTCTGAAAATCTGAACATACTTTCCTAAGTTTTATTGCCTTATTTGTGAGGGAAAGTCACTCATATGATTTGTTTCCTGAATAGGGCAAATGTCCAAAAATGGAAACTTCCAATGTGTACCATAAACGGGCGTATGATCAAATATGGTCACTGCATTTTTCATCTAATTTCTACCGTGAGCCGAGCTGGCCAAGCGTCTTTTTGAAATTTGTGTCCACAAACAGTCATTTGCCCTATAAAGGGATATTGGTTGCAGACTGACCTGTCCACTGTCCCATTCACTGTATGTCAACTCGATTGATGCATTACCCCACATAGGTAAGCAGTGTAGCCAATGGGTGGATGGATAGATATCGTTCAATCATTATTTAACTGCAAAGTTCATTTGTATGCAGATGACACAATTGTATATCGTGGACAGATTCTATACAGTTGGTTGATGACAATCAACATCTCTCCTTCAATACTTTTCAGAAGTCACACACTGATCTTAAACTCATGCTAAATCCTGATTCTAAAACAAAATATGCTGTTTTCAGTAACTTATTAGATTGAACATTGCAAAATTCAGATGCTTTTATGGTGTAAAGCACTTTGTGCTACATTTCATTTGTATGAAAAGTGCTCTATAAATAAAGCCTGGTTAGTTGATTGATTGATTGATTGTATAGACACAGAAGATGCATTCCCATGTAGCCTACAGTACAACAAAGAATTGTTCTAGCTGCTTTAGACCATCATGATGTAATATAGACCATCACCATCCTTAAGCCCTCAGATAGCTACAGTGCATCATACTAAGCCTTAAATTGTATTGCTGGGGAGGATATCTACTGAAAAACTGAGCTGGTTCCTCTTTTCTCCATGACACATGATCAACACTGGCATACATTCATTTCAAAGCCGCTTTTAAATACATTGTTTAATTACCTTACATCACAAAGCGATCTCAATGTAGGTCATCAAATCCGCTCTCAGAACTTGATCACACTTGAGTTAACTCTTAAAATGCTTAAATCTTGACTCATGCAATACCCTACATTAAACACCAATTACCTGAAAACACTGTGAAAGCTTAGAAACATCCTTTTTAATATTTTTAAATGATGTTAAGTGTAATTCCTTTTTGTTAGGATCTAACTTTGTATTCTGATTGTTAGCTTTCTTTTCTGCTCTTTGAAAGCATCATGAGGCTCACCCCTGCTCTTTGTGAAACTTTGTGAAATAAATAAAGATTTTGTCATACGTCCTGGTGGGATTATCCATCACTGCCGGCCAGGCTTTACTTTGCCTCTTTTTCCTCCATTGTTGAATTGGAAATACCTTAAGGTGAGCCAAAAATGACAACATGATAGTCTATTTTAACCCAGGTGCACTTGTTGTGTCCCTGTTCGAGAAAGAGGAGACTATTTGCTTTGCCTCCTAGACTCTTTCTAATCATCACTTCCCCCCGAGGGGCGGTTTATCCCAGGACATCAATTTCTCCACACTGTCTGCAGCTGATACAGACTTATAATGCTCTGGTGTCACCGCTCTTTGTAGTTTGGAGCTAAACATCTTTTTTGCAGAGATACCTACAGCTTTTCACAGATTCAGGTGTTTCGGTTTAACACTTTAATATTGCCACTACCTGAGTGAATTTCACAGTATTCATCATGTTGTCATGATTTTTCCTGTAAATGAACACAACCTTCAACTGGGGCTTTTAACTCATTGAGTGCCGCGCTCCTTTCCAAAGTTTTAGTCAAGTGTACCGGCAATTTAGACCATTTTTGACTTTTTATTTAGAGCCATAGTGTATTCTATATTATTGCCACCAACACATACTGTAGCTCAATTGAAAGGTTTACCTTAATGCTTCAAATGACCACAAACCGTTTGTTTCTACGTGCCTCCGTTCCTGAGAAAACTCAAGCTAAACATGGCTGGGTTTCACCAAAATCCCTCCTTTTTTTCTAGAAAAGGAGATAGAGCGTCTTTTATGAAAGGTGCGCTGTTTGTGTCTGTCGCTCTTCTGACACTCGCATTTCTGGATCAAAGGGCTCGTATAAGATAAATATATACAACAATGGTTGTTCTATTCACAAAACCACCAGCGGGGGCGGGGGGGGGCGCCACTAAACAACAATAACACAGACGCACCGTGCCGTGTCACAGCTTCTCGCCGCGGAGCGTGAGGGTCAGTCGGCCACCGCGGCTCGCGAATACCGGTCCCGCCGGTGGTCGCGGTCCTGCTGTGGTACGGGTCGGTGATGCCGGTCTGCTTTGGCCCAGAGACCATCAGATTTTACCGCGGGAGGACTTTGGGGAGGACACGGTGTTGCTCGAGGTGAAGACCGGGCGGGACTGTCGGCTGAGAGCTTCCTGGTTCAGCTCCCAGCTGCTGCAGCAGCGCGGGTGAGAGCAGAGCAGCTGCGGAGCAGCTGCGCTGCATCTGCATGCAGAACTCCGTTTGCAGAAGCCGAGTTATGATAAAAACTTCCAGATCATGAGCTGTCATGTGACTTTGATCGTCATCTATTTCAGTTCTCCTCGTCGTAGAGTCCCCAAATTTACATATAATGTGTATTAAAGTGTCTATTTTCATAATATAAAAAAAAAGCAAAAAACGAAAAATGTCGTTTTCGGCACTCAACGCATGGGAACGAAAAACGAGAAATTACGTGGTTGGCACTCAATGAGTTAAGAGCATTAGACAAAATCTACCTCCCTGGTACGCCGTGTTCAGACAGCATGAAATAGAAAGACTAACACTTTAAACATGAGGTGCCGTAATGCAAATCAAGTCAATGCAAATTACTGTTAATGGAAAACAATGGATTTGTTGTCAGACACATGAGTGCTTACTGCAGAGTACAGCGTTTAGAATATTAGCTGAAAATAGAAAATAACCACTTTGAAAACAAAACTAACCACCCGGGTTTCAGAAAGAGGGTGAGGTCATGCTACAGATGTTACTGGTTCAAAATTGCGGGGTTTTTCCTGCACTGCAGGATCGCGTGATCGCGTGACTTTTCACCACAACTGTTTTCCTCTAGGTGGCAGCACCGTACTAAATACTGCTCAGACGTTTTGGGGACAATGCTGACAGCCTGATAGCCGCGATTAGGAGTGGCGCTGTTCATGATACAGAATACAAGAGGATGAAAGGAGAACTAGCTGCAGACAGTAAATAATATAGTAGCCTCGTTTTTCAATGACAAAATGTAACGACGGCAGCTACAGTAGACTATAGCCCACGTCTCACTCTCTTTTTTCGGTCATCTGTCTCGTCATCTCCAAAATGTGTTTTTAAAATGAGCCAACTACAGTACTGTGCAGTAGTGCCGCAGATTTCTCACTCCGCACCTTGTTTGAGAGTGCAGCTGGATGATTTCTTGTGAATGAACGGGTCTGTGTCACTTTGGGGCTGGGCGATAAAACATAGGATAAATAACTTTCCCTCGATAGAAGACGCGGCCGATACAAAGTCTATAGGTTTAATTCATCCATTTTTTGACAGACAACACAAACAGCCAGTGATAATGAGAGTGGTGACACCGTCAGCCATGCAGCCGGCCTGGACTTTTTATTTTTAATTATGAAGGATCATCTGCGCAAGGCAAAGATGATAGCATCAACAAAACACGGCGTAACACACGCGGCTGTATGGGACAGGCTTTTATTTAATTCAGAACAAACCGCTTAGCAAAAATGGAAAATATAGTCTAGGGGAGAGCCGGGTCGATTGATACACTTTTCATTTAAACGTCTTTTTCAAAGATGACGTTATGTACACAAACATTTTTATCATGTGATCAACAACTCACATGTGTATTTTCTTAGTTACAAGTGTAATTTAACACATATGTTGGATGATCGCGCTGTTTTATAACTTTGAACGTAAGTTGACATTTGTCTCAAACGCCCCACCTATGCGGGTCGTTTGAGACACAGAGGAGGGACGGTTGAAACAGCATGTTTTAAACAGAAACTACTGACATTACTCTCGTTTTTATGAAGCATATCGGACAACATACTAGTGTACTTGTTATTGCCAAAATGTCACATAATTTCTCACAATATAAATAGGTCAAATAAATATTTTTGTCCCGTGCGCAATTGTCAAGATCCGCATTTCGATTAAACTCGCCTTTCTTCTTTTGTACGAGTTGTTGGACAACTGCATTTTCATTTAATTTACGTATTTCCCTGCCCTAAGTCATGTTTATGGATACACAGTTGAACATATTGTCATTTTTCCCTCTGCATTTTCCCCTCACTTTGCTGAATATCTGTTGATTCACGTCATAAACACGAACATTAAAAATATGTGGTGTTTATTAAAAATACATGTTGTTCATTCAAACCGGTTGTTGTTCATTGCAAAACAGTTAGGCTATTAATTTGGTGATTTATATACAGATATTGATCGCGCAGTGTGACCACAATCACTACGCACGGTGGCGTGAGGGACATTTGAAACAGCTGTATCAATCGTCCCTCCAGCGACTACTGACAATAAAACCTGTTTTGCCTCTAAACTTCAAAACTATGACATTTCATAATTTAGGACCTGTTTATGTACGAATTCATCTGTTGTTAGGTCATATTATTATTGCATTAAACACACAATACAACTTTTGATCACTTTCTCCCCGGCTACGTTGGTGGAGATCTCCCACACAGTAAAAGATTTAGGCAACACATTCTTCCAGCTGGCTGTTTTTCTTCCAGTTACAGAAAGTAGCCTATGTGCAAAGTACCACATTAACATCTCTATTCATATAACGCCCATCGAAACAGCTGATTTACATGTCGGCCGTTAAGGCAAGGCAAGGCAAGGCAATTTTATTTGTATAGCCCGTTTTTACAAACAGTTTGTCTCAAAGGGCTTTACATGGCATCGTAGCAACATCCTCTGTCCTTAGACCCTCACATCGACTGAGGAAAAACTCCATGGAAACCCTTTTAACAGGGAAAAACAGGAGAAACCTCAGGGTGAGCAACAGAGGAGGGATCCCTCACCCAGGACGGACAGACGTGCAATAGATGTTGTTACAGACAAGAAAACAGTTTACAGTTTGTCACAGAATGTGCGGAATATGGAAATGTTAACACATGGCGATTGGCCATTCACGCGGCTTTGTTCTTGGTTTCGGCCAATCAGCTTATAAGCACATGGCTAATTATCAGCTTTCAACCAATCGCACTGTTTTAATGTGTGTGTGTGAAAGTTATTTTCTTTAGTTCATTTTCGTTTCTTTTGGATTTTTTTTACAACAATGTATCAATATAATATTGTTTTCGTTTCATTTCGTTATAAAAATCAATCCCTTTTCTTTGAAACAATGAGATTGAGCAGCTAAAACTCAATAAACTCAACCATGGCTTGTTTTATTGTTAATCTGAACGCACATGTATAAAGGGCAGAGTCAAGGCAGCAGATAAATCACAAAACATCAACGCGTCCGTGAGCGCAGCGCACCTCATTTTCTCCTGTGAAGAAGAAGAGAAAAAATAACCCCATGGTCCGACCTGACCCAGTTATTTAATGTTTAGGTTTATTTAGAAGAAGTCTGATTATGACTGCTGTTCTGGATCAGATTATTTGCTCATAATTCGGGTTATTTTCAAACAGTGGCCAAACAACAGATCAATTAATTATTATAGACTATATTTTCCATTTTTGCTAAGCGGTTTGTTCTGAATTAAATAAAAGCCTGTCCCATACAGCCGCGTGTGTTACGCCGTGTTTTGTTGATGCTATCATCTTTGCCTTGCGCAGATGATCCTTCATAATTAAAAATAAAAAGTCCAGGCCGGCTGCATGGCTGACGGTGTCACTTTGTATCGGCCGCGTCTTCTATCGAGGGAAAGTTATTTATCCTATGTTTTATCGCCCAGCCCCAAAGTGACACAGACCCGTTCATTCACAAGAAATCATCCAGCTGCACTCTCAAACAAGGTGCGGAGTGAGAAATCTGCGGCACTACTGCACAGTACTGTAGTTGGCTCATTTTAAAAACACATTTTGGAGATGACGAGACAGATGACCGAAAAAAGAGAGTGAGACGTGGGCTATAGTCTACTGTAGCTGCCGTCGTTACATTTTGTCATTGAAAAACGAGGCTACTATATTATTTACTGTCTGCAGCTAGTTCTCCTTTCATCCTCTTGTATTCTGTATCATGAACAGCGCCACTCCTAATCGCGGCGATATGTGATACATAATCATCAAGTCATAAAGCAAGACAGGCTTTATCATATTACAATAGTTTCTGTGATTTAGGCAGTGTATACAGTAGTTAGTTCTAGTTTAATAGCCTAGAGTTTAAGCTGTGGATTACTGCACAGATCACTGAGTCATCCGCCTGTCGTCCTCCGTTCTCACAGATGCCACCTGGCGGTTGTTTTGGCACATTGAGGCTTTTCATTAAAACCTCTTGTCTCGCCAAAGAAAAAAAATGCATGAGTCTTGTGCCGTCTCGCGTGGACCACGCGTGAAGTCCGCAAATTTGAACCAGTAACATCTGTACTTAGATAACTATACCAATACTATGCTTGAGTGTGTTGTAACATGTATTATATTATGCTGTTGGTAAATATCTTTGTTTTATTAAGTTGACCATCTACCTGCATAGACCTGCCATAAGCTTGAAGTAGCTTCCAGGGCAGTGTTTTTCAACCTTGGGATCGGGACCCCACGTGGGGTCGTCTGGAAATCAAATGGGGTCGTCTGAAATGTCTAGTAGCTAATTGATAAAAAAAATACTTTTTTAAACTAATTATTATTCTACGGACGCGATCACATGACTGCGCATGATTGCCAGAAATTTGTGATGTCATAATGGGGTCACGAGCCAAAAAAGGTGAGAGGGACCCGTGTGCAGGGACAAGGGCGCCGCCATTAGCTCAGCTCATCCATACCGGAAGTCACGGCCAGAATTTGCTTTTCTTCGTGTATATTATTTCTATGTTATTCTAAGAACCCCCTCTCTCTCTCTGGCCTGTCTAGCCTCTACCTGGTCTTTTTACTAAACTTAACCAACTCCTTTCTTCATTGCCTAAACCCAACCAAAGCACCCTCTTTTGTCTCTGTCTCTCTCCTGGTCTGCTGTCAGCAGGAGCGGCGCTAGCCGTTAGCCGTTAGCAGCGTTTTTTAATAACTTAATAAACGATCCATGCAAAAAAATATTTAGTTAGCTCAATCATGTTGTAACTAAGATATCCGCTGGAAAACAATATTTTATCATGGACCATTTGAGTTACTGAGTTATTTTTTAAAAATCTACATAGAAATGATACACACGAAGAATAGAAACTTCCCGTCGTGACTTCCGGTATGGATCAGCTGAGCTAATGGCGGCGCTCTTGTCCCTGCATACGGGTACTCTTGAAAAAGGTTGGGAACAGGGAGACCTGGCACTCCACACAATTGTGTCTTGTATTATCCACATGTTGATGCTGTGTAGTGTGTGTGGTGAAGTTTAGACAAGCACTATTGGTTGGACCAAATTTTGGATCTTTGGTCCAGACCAGGAGCTTTCACACTTGTGAATTTGTTTAGGATCAAACAGAAAAGTCTGAAAGTCTACACCAAACGAGGTAGGTTTGAAACCCCCTAAATACAAAAGAACTGAAAATAAGAGCCACTTTGGTGTCACTGTGTCAAGCTCTCAGTGATGCTCTTTATTCTGACAGAAACAAAGTCCTTCCAACAGGGTTTGACTCCCATCATTAATAATGAAATGAACCTGGACCTGTAGAACTAGCCCACAGACACTGAACCTAATTCATTATTAAATCATAATTACATCACTCAGATGTCAGCTGATGCTATTGGACAGCACATTGAGACTCAACAGGAACAATGTTTCTCCTTTTTTCAGTTGAACATACTGTAGTAACATAATTCCTCAGTTTACAGTATTTCTGTCTGACATTTATAACCAGTATTATCCTGTTAGCACAGTCGCCCTCTGATGCTGAGTCTAATAAGGTTGAATTCAGTCAGTCTTCAGCTCTGAGATCATTACAAATGATTCCTCCTCCTGCGGCACGACTACAAAATATCTTTAATGATGAGAGCACCTGAGGCTCAGCAAGAAATGTCACTCACCATCCAGTTAGAGTGCATTAAAAGCCCGCCTCCAGGTTCAGCAGCAGATGGTTCTGCTCTCCTCAGTTCATCTTGGCAATTATTCTGTCGCTTCATCTTGGAAAGGTTAAACACATAAATACGAACTTGTCATCCAAATTAACTGTCGATTTTCCAAAGCTCAGTGTTTCTACTGCGTGTTCTTCAAATATTTTGTGACACATGACATGACACAGTAATACAATTCACCATAGGTCCAGACACATGCCAGGTTCTGACCTAGTCTTTTTACAGTGCAGCGTCACTGCTCTGCTGTTTGCACCAATTTATTACTAAGGCATGTGACTCAAGCCCACACCCCTGACTGTCAACACACCGGGAATTGGGCTTCATGCTGATGTTTTAAATGTTGGTCAAGCTCAGTGACAGATGGAGGTTTAGGTTACGTAATTGAGAATAATCAGGTTGTGTTAAAAGAGAAAGAAGAGAACAGTTTAAAGCGCTCATATGGACATTTTTAAAGTGAGTTGAAGTAGATTTATGTGTTTTAATGTGGCTTTTTTTTCATGTTTTACTCCATTCACCATCTGAACTGCTTTAAAGGGATAGTTCAACATTTTGGAAAATTGGCCCATTGCCGTAATCGCTATAGTCATAGCAGTAGGTTCGTTACCTTTATTTGTCAATGTAAGCTATTTTTAGAATGGCGGAGCAGAGCGGCGAGCTGCTCAGAGCTACGCTACAGAGGCTCATGGGATTTCTTGGTTTCCCTCATCAAACTCATCAAATACACAATCCAACAACTCCAAAACGCTCTGGTTGACAAATTGTGACCTGCACATTCACCACGCTATGAGATAATAATGGAACGTTACAAGACAGAGCCGTTTTCAAGGTAAATACTTACCTTGAGACTGCTTGCTGAAAAACTGTCCCTGAAGGCAACACGCATTAGCAGTTTTGCATGAATTTGCCTCTAAAACAACTCTGTCTGGTAACGTTCTGTTATTATCTCATAGCGTGGTGAGTGTGCAGGTCACAACTTGTCCACGACAGTGTTTCGGAGTTGTTGGATTGTGTATTTGATGAGTTTGATGAGGGAAACCAAGAAATCCCATGAGCCTCCGTAGTGTAGCTCTGAGCAGCCTACCACTCTGCTCCGCTGTTCCAAAAACAGCTTACACTGACAATTAAAGGTAACGAACCTACTGCTATGACTATAGCGACTATGGCAATAGGCCAATTTGCCAAAATGTTGAACTATCCCTTTAACGTCAAAGGAAGGAAGTCTCCAAAATTTCACTGGTTCTGTTTGTCAGTATTAACAATTGTTCTACATTCACTACTTTGCACTGCTGCTTTTACAGTCCTGTTTAAGGATGTTTTTTTTTCTGCGCTCAAGCTTCAGGTCCTCCGCTTGCTCTCAGGTTGCTTGTATGCACGTGCAAAACTGCTGCTCTCAGATTTCGTGCAAAAACTCGACCTCGGCCTTGTGACACCGTTTACATTCACAAAGAGCTGTAACTACAAATATCAATGGGAAAACTCTCAATACACCTTAGAAAAACAGGCTCTCTTTCATGAAATTTGAGTCAGTCCCTTCACTGAGGGTGAACATTGACTGAATAATGTACTCATTTACTCAAGCAGTGGTGGCTACTTAAGTTATATATATACACCATGTTGTTGGAATATCTGGCTCTTGTATTACATCTCCTGCTACTGGTGCTGGTCCTGGGACAGACACAGCATCTCTGCTTTGTTTAGTCTAGATTAAACCAGATTTAGTCACATTTAGTCAAATTAAATCTTGTTTAATAAGAACCATTCCAGCTCAATATTTGTCCTTTGGGGAACTAATGCAAAAGGCTTAATTTAAATTGGAAACAATATTACATTCAAATAACTCTCATTACCATGTTGAGAGCTGAGAGTTGAGCAGTGACTCACTCATCGTTTCATCCCAATTGTAATTACACACACACACACACACACACACACACACACACACACACACACACAAGCATTATGTAACCAATTCATCCAATCATGCTGCAGCGGTTTTCCTGCTTGATCTTTCTGGCGGCTTTCAAACACACAAACATACAAATGCACACACACGCACACATTTCCATTCCTTCAGAAGGCATTTTATTGATTTAGAGTCATTGGAACCAGCCCTCCCCTTTAAAGGTCCACATATCAGAAAGCTGTGTGAACTTGTCCCCAAAGGGAAGGTGAGTAGACAGAGTCCCCCCCACAACATGAACAATACAAACAGATACATACACAAGTAGATGCATAGACATTAGTAATAATGTGACTAATTTGGACAATATTGTGGTTTATTTATTCATTTATTTCATTCTTTATTTATTTCTAGTGTAATGATCATGGCTTAATGAAAACCCAAAGTTCAGTAAATCAGAAAATGAGAATATAGTGAGTCACACTCTAATCAGCTGATTAAATCCAAACACCTGAAAAGCTTTCCTGAGCCTTTACTAAGTGGCTTCTTATGCTGCATTCAAGACAACTTGGAACTCGAATCTTTCCCGGTTGAAACTCCGATTTCCGACTTCAAAGTGTTCAAGATGCACCATGACAGAATAACCAAAAGCATGGCGGACCCGACTGGGACAAACGTTGCATTCAAATTGCTTCATGCAGAGCATTAAAACATTACAAAGGGTACAAAAACAAATTAAAAAAGAAGAATTTTTAAATAATAAAACAGATCTTTTAAAATCAAAGAGAGAAAGTTCCAGAACATCAGTAGGTAATGTGGAACTGTAAGTAAATATTGTAGATATTTCATAGCATGCTAATGTATTTTGCCATTAAAATGCATTTTGCTACATGAGGTGGCTTTAGATTGCACTTTTTCAAGTAGGAGGTCGGAAAAACCTGAGTTCCGAGTTGTCTCGAACGCAACATTAGTCTTGTTCAGTAGCTCCACTATTGTAGGAACGACTGCTGACCTCCATCGTATTCTACTTTACTGAGATGTGCCTGTATTTCTCTATTCAGACATACATAATATGCATACAGTATGTTAGGGCTGGGACGATATGCTTTTCTCCCGATTCGATTCTTCTACGATTTTTTGGATGGCGATTCGATTTAAATTGCGATTCTACGATATTGCCGATTCTCTCGGTTTTTAGTCTGCATTTTTAACATTTATCTGCACACAAATACTGTAGGAGCCTATAAATTAACATACTCCATTATAAAGTGAACTTAAACCCTTTTCAAAACCTGTACTCTCTGTATGTAAAAAAGGCTAACAAATGCACATTGCACAATATTTAAAAAAAAAAGAAAAATTAAATAAAAAAAAAATCGATTTTTGGAAAAAAAAATTGATTTAAAAATCGTCAAAAAAGATATCACGATATTTATGTGAATCGATTTTTTCTCCCAGCCCTACAGTATGTATATGCACTGTAACATGTTTCCCTGTTATTGTATTCAAATAACGATGCTTACATCACACTCACATACACTAGGTCAGGTGATTGTAATGTAGCACTGCCTATTTTGCCCAGACAGTTCACATACCTGTCACCAATGTCTACCAGATATATAAAGTTGCAGTGGTAAGATGCAGCATGGACAGAATTTGCAATGTTGAATGGAAAATAGCCAGCAGACTAACAGCAGACTGCAGATCGGCTTTGTTAACTATGATCTTTATCTATTTAGACTAAACCTTTCAGACTACAGACCTTTTATTACCTGCTTAGAAAACCTACAGTGACATCCGATAATAGCTTTTTAATTTTCCTGCATGTCTGTGGGTAATGATTAGAGACACACGTTAAGAAACTTAAATGTCAGAACTCCAGCACAGAAAAGAGAAGCAACAGAGAACAATAACATCACAGTCTGGAGTCTGAGACAGCAGTTTGATTCTCCTCCTAAGAAAAAAAACTAAACAAAGAGCACATTTCAAACATAATCTAAATCACTTAAGCTCTCTGGAACTTTTGTCAGTTTCTTTTTGCCTGATTAAGAGTTTTTTTAAGTCTTTGAATGTGTGGATGTGAAGCTATAGAGACGCTGGTTGTCCTGTGTGGGCCGTCACTGCTTTATACAAAGACGAGGGGGTGAGAAGCAAACTCTTTCAAAAGTGAGGATTACTCATAGAAGTAACAGCCGGCTGGTAGATCAGACACACACTGGATTAAACACAAAAACCTGACATTCTCAGTTTACTGCATACTTCAGAAATTGAGGGAGATTAATAACGAACAGTCATCATAAATGTATACAAAAACTCATTCATGATTTCATGCTATGACTCAAAGCTAACGTTGTGATGTAATAATAATTTTATCAAATTTCACAGAATGGCTAGTTATTGCTAATTGATCACAAACGGCTGCATATCTGAAAACCACTGTGAGGTGTAGGCGTCTTCTCTCAAGATTTACAAGCTGATTTTTCTTCAGATGTTGTTGATTTGTTTATTTATTAGTTTATTTTTGGATCCCCATTAGCTGATGCTGTAACAGCAGCTCTTCTTCCTGTGGTCACCAATGCAATTTAAACCAAGACTTTCCTTTACGTTAGTACATGATCATAGTTTATACATAACTGACATATGCGCCTGTATGCATACATTTTTAAATACACACACTCATGCATATCCCATACATTCCAATGGGCTCCAGATCACTAGCTGGGTTTCCATCCAAATGTATCCAATTTAAGAGCGGATTTTGTGAAAATGCACAAAAAGCAAATGCGAATTTTATTACCGTTTCCATTCATTAGTGTTTTGCGATTAGGAGGAGTGCGCCGTGAGATTACGTCATAAGAGAGCGTGAATGTATCCAACAGTTGACACTCAGCTGACACTCAACATCATGGACAATTTACGTACTTTTCGGACTATAGACGCACCTGTATAAGCCGCACCAGCTAAATTTTAAAAGAAAATACTGTACATATAGGCCGCACTTGAATATAAGCCGCAGGTTTTCATGTTGTAACATGAGATATTTACACAGAAAGACAGTAGGGAACTGTGACAGTCCGCTCGCTTTTCCGCTGTTTTGGTTACGCTCCTCTCGCCCATGTGCATTTGTTGACAACAAAGCCGGCGAAAAATCAATAAATGGAGCGGTGGATAACGTTACATAACGATGTTACGGCGTGTGATTGTGTAGTCTTAACCGTCATGAACAAAACATTACGGGTTACGGAGCACGTTTGTGTTACGGTGTGCAGAGACGAGAGCTGGGAGACCGGGGCGTCGTTCTCCATTTGTTTGAACGTCGCTGGGTGAAGTCCAGCAGCACTTCACCCACAAACTCTGCCTCAATTCGCATAATCTGTTTCCATAACAAAAAGTCGCATTTTCATTTAATCGATACGCTGACAAATCCACCACCACCCCCCCCCCCCCCCCCCCCCCCCCCAAAGCGTAAAAACTTTAATGCGCATTTACTGCCTTTTTTCGAATTTCTGGCGTTTCCATTCAAGTATTTATTCGCAATTTTTTAAAATGCGAATAAAAAAAGGTGGATGGAAATGCAACTACTGTAACAACATATCTGTCAGGTTTTTGAGATTGGACCCAAATTCAGACATGGAAAGCGGGTGTGGTGGAACAAAAGGTATTTATTCAGTTACGGACAAATTCAGGAAGCAGGATCACTGGGGGGGAAATGCAGGACACACACAAGGTATGAACCCAGACGATCCGACAAAGACAAAGGGAGACACTGAGGTTAAATACACAAGGGAAGACACAATCAACCCAGGTGAGACACATCGGGTCATCACAAAAGATAGAACACGGGAAGACAAGTTCACTTCAAAATAAAACAGGGGAACAACTCACCACAGAAAGGAAGTGACACCAAGACAAGACACAGGGACTTTCACAATAAGACCATGACAATATCATATTATACATAAACAGTATAACAGTCCAGTCAGAATGCGTTGCAACTGAACAAAAGAAACAGATCACACAACACTACCAGTCCAGTTCAGTTCAAAACAGTAAATCCATCTCCACAGTACAAGTCGTGCTCCTTAAATATAGAATATCTTTAGATGATCTCTTAAGTGTTTTTGGAGTTCATGTTTTGATGTAGGGAAACAAGTTCCATTCTGTAATGCCTCTGTACATTACAGTACAGTTTATTTGTGTACACTATTTGATCATTAATCATATTTCTACTGAAAGTAAAAAAACAACTCAACTTTAGTCTGTTTTTAACTACTGTAGGAGCCATAATAGATTCAAATGCATTTTGATATGTTTGCACGCGGTGAGCAATTAAGAGCAACTGTAGCTCACTATCTCTCACTATCTGATGCAGAGGCTGTTTGTGATTGGCTGAGAGAGATGTGAACTTGTTAGTTTCCATCACAGATTCATCTGTGTTAATTCAGTCAGGAGTTTCCATTACATGTGCCAACCGCCTTTGACCTGACATCAGATGTGACGGGACAGTCGATATAGATATAAATTCATGTGCTAATTCAGAGAGTTGCATTGGATATTGGTTGTTGTGATTATTTATTGCATTGAAATGTGCCTGACATTCTGGAAAGCTGCCTGTGAGGTCTTGGTGACGTGTGCGCACTGTGCGCCGGTCAGCCAAACTATCACTCGACCAGCTGCACTCCACCTGCGCCGAGAGTAGAGCAGGTTGGAGCTGGCGAGCTTTCAGCGCACCTTCGGCACAACCTTTTGGCACAAAGCTGTCACTGCGCCAAGCTGAATCTGTCGACTCCTCCCCCTGCTGCGCCGCCACACCCATCTCAGCGCACCTCGGTCTGTCAACTTGCCAAATTGAGCGGCGGTGTTGTGTGGGATGAAATTAGCACTGCGCGGGGTTCGTCACCCTACGCCTGCTACAACATTAGGACACCAGCTGTGTCTTTGGTCAGAACTTTTACTGCCATGTATTCCTCATACTTTTCTCTGTGAGGTTTAAAATGCGAATGAATGGAAACTTGTTTTGCAGCACGATGAAGTAGTGAGTTAAAATTAGCATGTTTCGCAAAGGTCATGTGTTTGTCTTCTATTGGCTCCATCTTATACGTATATAAGGTATATATAATAAATGTCTGTGTATATATGTATGTATATATATATACTATATATAACTATATAAGCGTCCACTTTAACTACCTCCTTTACCTAAAACAATACCTAGTCCCCTACCGACCGTCTTACTCTGTCAGACATTCATATCAACTGTTTTTTTTCCGTCCCAAGAACTTCAAAAGAAATTGGTAGACATGCTTTCAAACACAAAGCTCCCTCTGACTGGAATAATTTACCGCCATCCATTAGATCTGTCACCTCCTTCCATCTGTTCAAGACCTCACTAATGTCCTTGTTTCAAACCCCATGCAGTTGTTATTAATTTTTTTTTTTTACTTGATATATCTTTATTTCTATTTGCCCTTGTGGTGGGGTTAGGGGCTGATGGGGTATGGTGGGTTGGGAGGGATTTGGAAGCTGCTGTGAGCACCTTAAGTGTAGGTTTTGTGTTGTTTAAATGTGACTGTATTGTACTGACTGATTGTATCTATGTCTCGGACTCCCTGGAAGACGAGATGATACATCCCAAGGGGTTATCCCCCAATAAAATTTAAAAATTTTAAATTTACTTTGGTTTCTTTTTACCCCAGCCATTGTGTCACCGGGTCTGCACTAGGGGTGTACAGCCAGTGCACTATTTGTATTCTGATTTGGGCTTTTAAAAAAAACTTCGGATTCGTATTCGGGAAGAAACTGGAAGTGGGCGCACTGACTTCAGCCGAGCTAGTGCTACACCGAGCTAGCCGGCTAACTAACGGGAATAAAATAATTGAATCGTGCGGCTCTTCTAGACTTTCCAAACGTAATGGGACTGAATGGATCAAATTCTGGTAGTGAAACGAGTCGTTTCGCGGGGTTTGTGACACTCAAAAAAAATTATCCACCGCTTCTTTTCCCATTATTGTCTATGAGAAAAATGCTAAGTTGTTGAACGGTGACCCTGGAAGTATCGGTGAGCACTTCCTGTCTAATGTAATGCAATGCATGCAGGGAGTTGCTGTTTCTTAGCAACCCTAATGTGAACTAGACACAAATGAAACTCGTGTTGTGCTTCTATGGCGGCGCACCAACGTTAAGGTGCATTAGCGCCACCTACTGTGTTGGAGTGTGAACCACAATCACCTGTACTGGTTTTGTGCTGTTGCTGATCCAAACGTTTCTTTTTCTTCAGAAAAAAGCTCCCGAATAATGAGGAGAAACTTCGGACAGCAAAACTATTTGGGATCAAAGCATTATTTGTGTACTTCTGAATTCGTATTCAGGTTCGGGTACACCCCTAGTCTGCACATAGGAATTCTGACCTCTGCACGAACCTCATGGCCTAGATACTGTTTGGTAATCTTGTCAATGTGGCATGGATAATGAGTGCACACATAAGTTGTTGCATTTTTTAATGTAAATTAGCATTTAAATTAATTGTGCAGCATTAATATAAACAAGAATCTCTCTCTCTCTCCCTCCAACAGATTTAGACGCTCAGTACTCACTAACGCGGGCTCAGCGTGTGAGGGCCGCCATGTTCCCAGAGACCCTGGTGGAGGGCGAGGCAGCCATGCCGGTCCAATCGGATCCTTCGCAGCAGAGCAACGTACAGCGACTGGCCGAGCCGTCCCAGCTCCTGAAGACAGCCATCGTCCACCTCATCAACTACCAGGACGACGCCGAGCTGGCGACCAGGGCGGTGCCGGAGCTCACCAAGCTGCTGGGGGACGACGATCCGGTACGGTGACGCTTTAGACCGAATCGCCTTGTTGTTTACATTCTACTTCCGGGTAGAAAACCAGCACGTAATTTGAATGAGATCAATAGTAACGAACGAGAGTTTAGCTATATTTTTCACGCCCTATCACCGTTTAGACAAATCTGAAATGATTGAAGAAACATTACTATTTCTGTGTGTGTGTTTTGTGTTGCTATGTGTTGTATTTATTCAGTTTGGGGGAATCACAGTGTCTAGAAAGCATCAGTGGCTCAACTGACAGGGACAGCTAACGGTAGCTAAGCTAACGGCGGTAGCTAAGCTAACACCAGGAAGTCAGCTGTTAAAACCCTCCCGTTGTCGGACACGACACGAAACTACTCCAGTTAGCTCAGTCATGTTGTAACTAAGATATCCGCTGGAGAAAATATTTTTTCATGGACCGTTTGAGTCACTGAGTTATTAAAGTTATTAAAGTTAAACAGGTAGCTAACCGTTAGCCCAGCTAATCTCTGATAACCATGACTAATTACAAAAATGTGCACACATAAATAGTAATGTTTGTCCAATCATTGGTTTTATAGACTTTACAAACATAAGATTAGTCTAAACGGCGATATAGTAACATGAAAAATTAGATATACTGTATAGCGAAACTCTCGTCCGTCACTATTGTTCGAATGCTGGTTTTCTACCTGGAAGTAGTTGTAAACAACAAGGCGATTCGTCCTATACGACTGAACCCGTGTCACTCTTCTTACACGTGAACCAGTTTTACAAACTTTATTGTCCTCATGCGTCTAGGTTGTGGTGAACAAGGCGGCCATGATCGTCAACCAGCTGACCCGGAAGGAGGCCAGTCGGCGG
This sequence comes from Trachurus trachurus, assembly GCF_905171665.1. Lineage (NCBI taxonomy): Eukaryota > Metazoa > Chordata > Actinopteri > Carangiformes > Carangidae > Trachurus > Trachurus trachurus. Next base: position 28,450,918 of record NC_139905.1, read on the forward strand.
GTGCTGGTGCAGTCCCCGGCGATGGTGGGCGCCGTCGTGCGCGTCATGACAACGGCGGTTGACATGGAGACGGCCCGTTGCGCGGCGAGTGTGCTCCACAGCCTGTCACACCAGAGGGAGGGGCTGCTGGCCATATTTAAGTCTGGAGGGATCCCGGCACTCGTACGCATGCTCAGGTACACTAAAATACATTTAGTTTGGATAAAGTGAACCTTTGGCCACTGAGGTGCAAAATAAACAAGTTAACATATTATCACTTCATCACTTCTCAGCTTATGTAACGGAGGGTCTGGGTGCACTCACTCACCCATAAAGGACGTGCAAACCCAGCTGCCAAGCGGTCATTGACCTCTTGGCAAAACGGTTTGCATCGCCCCCTCTGTGCAGGAGACCAGGGTTCAAACCCCACCTGGGGCAGTCCGTACCAAAACACAATGCAGAGGGCCAGATTAAAGGAGAGTTCCGGTCATTTTTGACCCCTAAATCGTTGTCCTGATGGTCACCCAGTGTTGGGGGGAGCAAAAAGCGCGACTAAAATTGATGCAGGCAAACTGGAGTTACACCATGGCTAGACGGCGCTAGGGATAGCGACAACGCTAACCTATGGGGGCAATTCTTTCAATCACAACAAACACTCAAAAAACAAATATCTATGGTACATGACTGGAATCCTCACGAGACATCGCTGAACTCATATAGTGAACAGTATAAACAGTATAAACTTTGTGTTTTTGCATGTCACTCACCTCAGACAGTCTAACTCTGAAACATCCTGGAAAGACATTACTATCCGATCGCAGAGCGCCTGCTCTCCCCACCACAGAAACACACACTTTTTCCTTGTTGTGATGATTTCTTTACAAAGATAAACGGTCGGAGCAGTGCAGTGGTAATGTCCGAAATATCTCTGACCGTTTATTTAATAAATATATAAATATTCATAAATAATAAATAATTCATTTTAGTCGCGTTTTTTGCTCCCCCCAACACTGGGTGACCATCAGGACAACGATTTAGGGGTCAAAAATTACCGGAATTCTCCTTTAACATCGGCTACACTTACAGCACAACTTACTAACAACAAGTTACAGAGCGACATTGTCCTTCATTTGTACTGTGTTTGTGTCCATCTAATGCATGTAAGTCAGTTGTCTCCACCTGTTCTGTGGAAACTTCCTGGCTCTTTAGCGCCTGTCTGTTTCATTATGTTCACCAGCTGCTCCTTGGCCTCCTCTGAGTAGATAATGGACAGTAGCTCATTACAGCTGCTACTCTTCTGAAAACTATACTAGAGCCCAGAGTGAAGCAGAACCTGAAAGCTGTGGAACGTTGAAGAAAGATGATAATCTGGTTAATCATTTACCCCCAATTTCCAATGGATCCATCTCCGCTCCGTTCCATAAATCATCACTTTGTCAACATTAGTTTCTGTTACCAGTTTGTAGTCGCCCTGTGATCTTGGGTCTCCAGCTGCTCTGGAGCTAAAACGCAAATCTTCCAAAATATAGCAGTTCATGTTCTTCATTTGTTTGTTTTTCTCTCGGAACGATAAGCAGTATTGATAAAATTAGTAGTTCCGTTAAAATCTTACTGATACCATCCCATCTAAGCCATAGATTAACACAAAAAAGGAAATCACTTCGCATTCAGGCAATAACCTGTAAGAAGGAGAGCGCAGAGTTCCGCTGCAGGCAGGTAAATGGGCTTGAAACCTTAGTCAATCATTTCTATAACCTCTGATTGAACAAGTCGGAACAGAGCAGCGACAGATCCAGTGGAGATTGGGGGAAACATTGATACTTTTCATGGTGTTGCGTTGTTTTCACATTTTCATTTCATATACCGGTAGTTAGTTTGTCACTTTTACCAGATAACCTAAAATCTACCCTGAAAATGTTTTGGTCTTGTGTGTTATGTTGGTTTTTTGACTTCCTGTTTCTGTCTGGGTTTTTCCCTTTGTAGCTGTTGCAGACCACGAAGGCCGAACTAAAATGACATGATGATTCTCTTGCACCACAAAGTGCAGCTGGTGCTGCCTGACAGCCTTGACAACACATACCCTTTTCTCACCAGACCTTGAGGCTTTGAGGCCCTTGGTTTTACCAGTTGAGTTGTTAGCTGTCAGACTGAACTGAAACCCAACATATTTCAGTGCTGTTGGTGAAAAAAAAAGGACTTTTTCTTTTTGGAAGCAGCTTTTGAAATGGGACAGTCTAGTTACACATCAACTCGCTGTGATATAGTTGGTCTTCAAAAGCAGCCTCTGAAGGATGTAGATCAGTCTAGCCTCTGAACCTGGACACAGTCGTAGTTTCTGTCTTCCCGGTCCTTTGTATGTTAGTTCCTGAATGTTAAAGGGATAGTTCAACATTTTGGCAAATTGGCCCATCGCCATAATTGCTATAGTCATAGCAGTAGGTTCGTTACCTTTAATTGTCGGTGTAAGCTATTTTTAGAACGGCGGAGCAGAGCTGCGAGCTGCTCAGAGCTACGCTACGGAGGCTAAAGGAATTTCTTGGTTTCCCTCATCAAACTCATCAAATACACAATCCAACAACTCCAAAACGCTGTGGTGGACAAGTTGTGAATTCATGCAAAACCGCTGATGCGAGTTGCGTTCAGGGACAGTTTTTCAGCAAGCAGTCTCTGAATTTACCCTGTATTCACCTCGAAAATGGCTCCGTCTCATAACGTTCTGTTATTATCTCATAGCGTGGTGAATGTGCAGGTCACAACTTGTCCACCAGAGCGTTTTGGAGTTGTTAGGTTGTGTATTTGATGAGTTTGATGAGGGAAACCAAGAAATCCCACTAGCCTCCGTAGTGTAGCTCTGAGCAGCTCTGCTCAGCCGTTCTAAAAATAGCTTACACCGACAATTAAAGGTAACGAACCTACTGCTATGACTATAGCGATTATGGCAATGGGCCAATTTGCCAAAATGTTGAACTATCCCTTTAAGGTCTCCCTGCCACCTGTGTTTAGTTCCTAGAGTTAGTTCCTGGATACCCACTAGAGGCTGACACGGGAGTGTTTTTTCAATCCCGTCCCGTCCCGCTCCCGCAAAAAAATTCCTGTCCCGTCCCGGTCCCGTGACAAAGTCAAAAAAAAATCCTGTCCCGTTCAAATCCCGAATAAATCACTCCCGAACCCGTCCTGTTCCCGATTTTTTTCTATGAACACAGTCATCATGTAAACGATTGTGTTGACAGACACAGACCCCCCCCCCCCTCTCTCTCAGCGCACTGCAGGCTGAATGACAGACAAAACAAGACGGTAGATTGACGCCACATCTACCGTCTTGGTTTTTTTTATTTCAATTAGCGATAATGAACGCCCTCCTCGTCCTTTCTCTCCCTCTCTCTCCTTTTCTTTCTTTCTTTTTTGCTTGTCTGCATCACCTGTTTAATGCGAGGTGGAGATTACGCCGCCGCCGCATCAGCTGACTCCTCTGACTGGCGGAAAACGTTTAATTGCCTACCGGTATGTTGATTTACACAGGTTACACACCGCTACGTAGCCACGACAGTGATCACTGAGGGTGTGCAGTGTGCATCAGCTGTTTAATGCGAGGTGGAGATTACGCCGCCGCCGCATCAGCTGACTCCTCTGAGTCAGTCTGACTGGCCGAAAACGTTTCCCTACCGGTATGTTGATTTAGGTACACCGCTACGGAGCCAGGACAGTGATCACTGAGGGTGTGCAGTGTGCATCAGTCCACACACTTAAAACTTTTGGACCGTTTTGAGCACACCATCCGTAGCACTGCCTGGCTTGTGCTTCTTTGAATGTCGCGCTTTGACTCCCGGTCCCGTTCACTCCCGTTTACATTTTTTCCCGTCACGTCCCGATCACGTGATTCAAAATAAATTGACTCCCGAATCACGGGAATCCCGATAAAATGTCAGCCTCTAATACCCACTAGAGTTGTCAACAGATAAGGCTGGTTTGGGACGAAATTCTATACAACTGACTCAGGTTGGGCCTCTGGCTTCCTTTTTTTTAATGAAACACATCTACTTGCTGGTTGTACTGTGTGTTGTTAATTGTGAAATGCACTGAATCTGTGCTTTTCACTTTGGTGACAGTATAGGATGGTTTCTACACGGTTCTCGTGCCTGCATGTACTGTATGCCTGGTCCGATTTGGTATTTCATTCAGTTTTCATCACATCATTATGGTTGGTAGAGTAGAAAATTACATTTAGTGTACCTGTATTATGATGCATGGGGAAAGGCGTTTCAGGGGGAGTTAAATTAAATACTCCGCAAAGGGTCTGGGCTTCAACACACGTGGGTCAGGTTTTAATTTTCAGGCCCATTGAGAAGTCTAACACCCACTGACCATTAGGGCTCACTGCTGCAGTTTATTGTAGGCGACCTCTAGTGGCTGACATCATTATGAAGAGAGGGAAGCAGTAGAGTAGAGAGACAGGAGAAGCAGGTTGTGGTGTATGAATGAGTCAAAATCAGGAGGCAGCTGCTCATTTCCCTTTTAAACCCATAAAACAGTGCTGTTTCTTTTAACAACCGTTCCACTAAATGAAGCCAATTTATCCAATTATTATTGCAACGGTTAGATTCGCCTGCCACCAGCACACTCCTGTGATTGGTATCCAAAGATAGCGATACACATCAAGGAGACACTCTCTTTGCAAACACAGACCGTGAAGCGAAGGGAGCAGAAGCTTAAGAATTTTTTTTATCCATTACATTTATTGTTCATGACTATTGTTCAGCCTCCAACATGGCAGCCAGAGGTCATCTGCAAAGTGGAGCAGATGAGGTTAGACTTCAATTTTAGCTCTAAATTAAAGGCCTTTCCAACCCTCAGGCAGAGCTACCGAGTTAATCCCTTACACAGAGGCTTAACGGAGGAGAATAAATCATACTGCTAATTGATTTGGAGCTTAATTCACACAGAAAATAAAAGGAAATTAAATAGAAAAATTAAAACTTAAAGAGCTTCAAAGAGAACCAGGTTGGTGTGTGTGACTTGTATTAATGCTATCAACCTTTTCTCTCTCTGTCCCGCTTATCCCCTGTTGTTAACACACTGTCTTTCTTTGATTTCTCTTATAGCAGGTTTTGGGGTGTCCTCTTCGCGACATTCACCCACCGCAACCTCAGACATTTGATTTGTTCACAGACTTTAGTCGTCAGCTGACATTTGCTAATTCAGAAGAAACAACGTGTATACCAGCTTTACATACTGTCATTTTAATGGATCACCCAAGATATTATGATTCATCCTGAAGGGAACATGACTACGCCCAGTGCATATCAATCCATCCAGTAGCTCCTGAGACTCAGAATTGCAAATATCAATCTCAGATTGGCAGGAGAGGTGAAATCAGAGGATCACCAAAGTTATTAGGATTCCTCCTCTGGAGACCACTGCTGTGTCTCAATTGTAATACTTCCGTACTTCAACTAAGTATTTTGAGTAGTGCGTCTCAATTCACAAGTATGTCAAAATGCAGTGTACGTACTGTAAAGATCTGGCACTCAAAACGGTCCAAAAGCTGAGTGTGGAACGATGGAAAGTTCACACCATCAATGATCGCCATGGTGGCTATGTAGCAGATTATAATATGTAATAATTAATATATAAAAACAAAAGAAAAGAAAAAGTATGAGTAAGGCGTTCATTGTTTTTTTTAATTGAAATAACAAACAAAACAAGCCGGTAGATGTCCAAAAAAAAAAAAACATTGGCCACCGTTGAAATTTGAGCACTACTCCTTTTGTGGATTTTGTAAATTGCAGGTGTTTACAAAATTGCTGGACACGGCTAATGATTATATTATAAATTAAAAATTATAGAAATGGATATATCACTTTTTGAAGGCTCTTTAACATACACTACTCACAAAAAGTTAGGGATATTTGACAAGAATATCCCTATAAAAAGTTAATGCTACAGTGATATTCTATCATGAAAGCCTTTTAAGTAGAAGGATGCAATGGTAATTTCTTTATCTCAAACAAAAGCTAACAACAGTGGTGGCTGTAGCACAACAAACATCTCAATGTCTCAATAACCTGATCAATTTGATCAAAGTGTTGTCTTGGTCTCATTATGTCAACATGTGAACATGGTAGAGAGGAGAGGGAGAGAGAAGAGGACTGTCTACAAACTGTCACTGAACCAGAACATTTAGTGGTTCAATGACTATTGAACCACTAAATCAGACGGTGCTTGTGATTTTTGTGGTTAATCACCTTGTTAGAGAACAGCATGTTATTCAATAAGGACTGAAACACTGAACAATTGGACATGTGCATTCAAAAGTTTAGTGAAGGTTAAATTAAGTTCACCTGTAAAGGTTATTGTGCATTTTAGGTGCATTCTGAAATTTAATCCAAAAGCCAAACATCCCTAACTTTTTGTGAGTAGTGTATTTTTGTGTGTTTGTTTTGCCTTCCCGCCCCTAAAATGTGAGAACTGACCCAAAAAAATCAGTAATTTTCAGACTCTCTAGGTTGAAATCCATGTGGTTTTACAAGCTGTTCCCTCAGTTGTCTTCCAATGATGTCATTAGTTTTCAAATTTGCATATCACCACCCCTACCTGGTAGCAGTAGAAGGGGCGGGGAAAGCAGTGGTTCATTTGTATTTAAAGGGACAGGCACTGAAACCAGCCGTTCTGAACAGGGCTGTTCTGAGAGGATGAAGAGAGCTGTGATGTTTGATCCTTGGGGGATTTTGACCAAAGCATGTCACAGACATGTCTTTAAGACACCTGGGAACTATTTTGATTTGTGGAAAGGGGGCAGTATATGTCTCCTTTAAGTCTCAATGACTGTTTCTCCAAACTGTTTAATTCTGCCTCCTCCTCTGTCTGTTCCATGCAGCTCACCAGTGGAATCAGTCTTGTTTTATGCCATCACCACACTCCACAACTTGCTGCTGCACCAAGAGGGGGCCAAGATGGCGGTGCGTCTTGCTGACGGCCTCCAGAGGATGGTTCCATTACTGAAAAAGAGCAATCCCAAGTTCCTGGCCATCACCACCGACTGTCTGCAGCTCCTGTCCTACGGCAACCAGGAGAGCAAGGTGAGGGGCGGAGCCAGGGCCGGCCCCTGGCATAAACACTCTATGCGATTGTTTAGGGCCACAGCCGTTAGGTGGGGGGCCACATGATCAGAAAAGTACCGGGGTTCATCAAGTCATTTAAACATCCTGAGGTCTGCACGCACGCTATGAGCTTTATATGTAATTTGAAGTCAATATTCAGCTTCTTTTATCTCACATATGAGACATTTGGTGAAAATAGAATGGCAGAATGACAACATTTGTGCTCAAAAAGTAATCTTACAAAATGTCATTTTAGACTTGTTTTCTACACTTATCTATTACTGTATTCATATCCTATTTCAAGCACCAAAAAACAGTTCATTCTCATGACTGAAGGTGTGTTTTCACAAGGTATTTGAAATTTTTCAAAAAGCAGACCTCAAATTTCCAGCATTTGGCCAAAATTATTTCTTTATACAGTGTTCTAGGACAAACTGGCCTCAGTGTGCTTACAGCGGATGTTCTAATATTTAGACATAAAACACTTGAGTATTGTTACATCTGAAAGTATCTTAAAAAGATAAATTTAAGAAAATATGTAAAAGTCGCTTAGAGTAGGCCACAAACAAAAATCTTGTTTAGGGCCACCAAAATCCTAGGGCCGGCCCTGGGCGGAGCTTAACGCCACGCCTTCTTGTGTCCTCTTTGTTATCACTCACTTACACCTTTATTATCAGCTCATCATCCTAGCCAACGGAGGCCCAGAGGGTCTGGTGTTCATCATGAGGAATTACAACTATGAGAAGCTCCTGTGGACCACCAGCCGTGTCCTCAAAGTGCTGTCTGTCTGTCCAAGCAACAAGCCAGCCATTGTTGAGGCTGGTAAGTCGGCATCCCTGCGCATGAATTTAGAAGATTGAGTGTTGATGTTTGTGTAGTGTGTAACTGTATCTTCCCATCTGTGCCCAGGTGGTATGCAGTCGTTGGGCCAACACCTCACAGGTTCAAGTCAGCGTCTCATCCAGAATTGTCTGTGGACCCTCCGCAACCTGTCAGACGCTGCAACCAAACAGGCATGTAGACTGCTGCTACTGCTGGGACCAGCGTTGTTATGGTTTTGATCTGAAAGAGGGAAACGGCTGTGACGTTAATGAAAGACCATCTTCTCCATCAGATTCTTAAGCTGCTTCTCTGTCAGATTCAACAGTAGGCTACCTGTACATGATCTACCCCAGAATTAAGTCATTTCTGCAAAATCTTAAAGGGATAGTTCACCCAAAATTCAAATTTCACTCATTTTCTACTCACCCTCATGTCGACTAAGGGTTGGGAGAAGTTTCAGAGTCATCCGTGCCTTTTTGGAGTTACAGCGGGGCTATAATGTCCCTCTTGTATTGAAGCCCCGACATGAGAAATTATTCCGAAAAAAACTAAACAAGTCTATATTTTAAGCTTGTTTGTAGCAGAAACTCCCAGTGTCTCAGTTCACGGCTCTGCCGGTGTCAGTGCAGCGCCAACAGAGCCGTGAACTGAGACACTGGGAGCTTTCGCTACACACAAGCTTAAAATACAATTTTGGAACAATTTCTCATGTCGGGGCTTCAATACAAGAGGGACATTACAGACAAGCAGTATGGAGGTATTTGGATGTTTTTTGGTGTGTCTTTTTGGACGAAGAAAAGTGAGCTCCGTTCGCTACCGTCATATGGACATGCAGTGCTGCACGGAGCCCCACTGTAACTCAGAGAAGCCACGGAGGACTCTGAAACTTCTCCCAACCCTTAGTCGACATGAGGGTGAGTAGAAAATTAGTGAAATTTTAAATTTGGGTGAACTATCCCTTTAAGTTGCTGCACAGCTGGTGTTGTTGGCCTCGCACATACCTCACTATTAAGCCAGTGTCTTTTAATTAGCAAAGATGTTGACATCATTTAATGTCTAAAACGAAAATCCAAGTTATGAGTTAATTAAAGTTATGATTTGAAACAAATAATACCATATCTTGATATACAATAGCCTATATTAAATAATCTAAGCCAGGGATGGGTACCGAGTCCCAATATTAAAGGGACATTGTGTAACTTCTCCTGTTATCTATTCACGAAAATCGATTCAAAATCAATTTTGTTCAAAAGTCTGTTTTTCATTAATCAGTAATCCCCCTCATCAACAAAGTGAAGTGTTCCTTTCAGCTCTGAATGAGCCGTTCATATCATTCATATCTCCATGGAGCGGGTAAGCTCGGTGCTGGCTGCCATGTCGTGTAGCCATGTTTTTACGTTCAGTGGCAGCGTGACGGTAGGAAACCACGGAAACTCAGCGGAGACACCGGAGCTGTCGGCTCAGGTCGAGGTGGCGTCTGTGAAAAGTCACCGCGGTAACGCAGTGAGGAGGAATGGAGCGTTACACTGATGCTGCATTCACCTGCAGTCGGGCAGACGGCCGTCGCTAACAAACCAGATGTCATTTTAGTCACAGAAGTGGAGAGAAAGCCGGTAAAACGTGGGTCAGGTAAACAATACCACATCGCCATGACAACATATTGTCACGTGTATTGTTTTGTCTCGTGCTGACGGACCACTTGTTTACATAGAGGCTTGTTTATGCCGTTACCTGCAGCGGCTGTCGTCCGTCTGCCGTCTGCCCAATTTCACGTGAATGCAGCATGAAAAATACGAGTTGCTCGCGATATACAACTGCAACGCTAGATGGGAGTAATTCCTACACAATGTACCTTTAAATGAGCCCTGGTGCTACACTATTCAAGACAGCAGTATAGTTTAGTATAGTTGCGTTCGCACGTTTACCCTACATGGTCAAATATATTTTCGCTTCTCTCAGAAAACAAGACTCTCAGCAGCTGACTGCCTGCTGTGTCTGTCAGCGGAGGGCAGAGGGGCGGGGCTGTTATCACACACACACACACACACTTGCAGCAGCAGCAGCACACACACTAATAAAGATGACAGAGAGCTAAACAATTCAAAGTGTGGCTCTACTTCACGAAAGTCAATGCAGACTCTGCATGCTGTCACCAGTGTGACAGATGTGTCACGTGCAAGCCTGTTCTTTTTTATTGAAGTATATTTGGGGTCTTTTTTGCCTTTAATCGATAGCACAGTCGAGAGAGACAGGAAATGGGGGAGGCAGAGAGAGGGAATGACATGCAGCAAGGGCCACCAGGGTTGGGATTCGATCCAGGGACGGCTGCATCGAGGACACTGCACATGGGGCGCCATTTAGCTCAATGGGTTGAGCAGGCGTCCCATGCTTTATCTTTTTTTATTTCAAACTAGAAAAAAATATATATTTTAAGTTAAATTAATATATTTTGTCAACAAAAATGTTCCATGAAAATGTTCCAAATCTAGCAGTTCATGTTCTTAATTTTTTTTTCTTTCTCGGAACGATAAGCAGTATTGATCAAATTAGTAGTTCCGTTAAAATCTTAAAGGCAAATTGGCCCGTTGCCATAATCGCCATAGTCATAGCAGTAGGTTCGTTACCTTTATTTGTCAGTGTAAGATATTTTTAGAACGGTAGAGCAGAGCCATGAGCTGCTCAGAGCTACGCTACGGAGGCTCATGGAATTTCTTGGTCATCAAACTCATCAAATACACAATCCAACAACTCCAAAACGCTGTCATGGACAAGTTGTGACCTGCACATTCACCACGCTATGAGATAATAACGGAACGTTACCAGACAGAGTTGTTTTGGAGGTAAATTCATGCAAAACTGCTGATGCGTGTTGCGTTCAGGGACAGTTTTTCAGCAGCAGTCTCTGTATTTACCTTGAAAACAACTCCGTCTCATAACGTTCCATTATTAACTCACAGGGCCCTAGTCTCGTAGACCGAGCGAAGTCTAAGGTCAGCGCAGCTTCGCCACGCCAACGGGGTGTGGCCCAGGTCCATTTCGCAAGATTGGTGGGCCGCGCAGTCAGACTTACGCCAGCGCAATCCCTCCCCTCGTCCCTCCCACCGGCGCAAACGGCGAAGAGGGAGGAGACAGGGCGGGAGGGAGACAGGAGGAGGAGAGAAAGGCGTGGAGTGGGTTTGACACAGCCGAGTCAGATCTTCACCAATCAAAGGAGCTCCTCTCCTCACCTTTAACTGCGCGGAGGGCGATGCGCGCTGCAAGTTTGTCATTTTATACTTGGACATGGACGGAGGAGACAGCGACGCCAGAGGCCGAACCTCTCCCCGGAGGAAACAGCTGTTTCCCCGGAGGTCCGAGCTCAGAGTGACCAACAATGAGTTTACTAATAATAATACAAATATCCTTAATCAGGTTTGATCTGATACACTGAGAACCCCTGCCCAATAGTATAAGAAACAACAACTAATAAACTAATAAAGAAACTCACATTTATTCAAACCCTTAAGATGAGAGGTGTAATCACAACATAAACAAACACCATGCGTAACGGATGAAATCAGCGTAAAGGACGCTCTCTCTCTCTCTCTCTGTCCTCCTCTCTCTCTCTCTCTCTCTCTCTCTCTCTCTCTCTCTCTCTCTCTCTCTCTCTCTCTGTCCGTCTCTTTTTTTCTCTTTTTTCTCTGTGATAGAGATGCTGAGTATAGGCTATATACTGGACTAAGAGAGATGAAGATTTGTGTTTTGTTTTTCATTACGGCTGCCTGATGCGGTCGCTCGCGCTATGAATTAATAAGTAAATAAATAAATAAAGCGATCATCACAAGGGCAGAGTGGTATCTCAACACGGCAGCGACATGCAGTCATCCACCCTCAGTCCTGCTTGGGACATCCACAGCTGCTTTTCAGTGCCAGTTCGTCCCTGCTGTGTTAATTCAGGTGGAGTTTCCATTACGCTGCCGACAGCCTTTGATCTCTGCTTTGATCTGACGTCAGATGTGACGGGACAATCTATATAGATATAAATTCACGTGTTGATTCCATTAGTTGCATTAAATAGTGGTTATTGTGGATATTTATTGCATTGAAATGTGTCTGGAACTGTGGAGATCTGCCTGTGAGGTCTTGGTGACGTGTGTGCACTGCACGTCAGTCAGCCAAACTTCCACTGCACCTGCTGCGCTTCGCCCTGCGCTGAGAATAGACCTGGTTGGAGGTGGCGAGCTTTCAGCGCAACCTCGGCGAGACATTTTCGCACAAAACTTCCACTGCACCAAGCTGAATCTGTGACGCCTCCCCCTGCTGCGCGGCCACGCCTATCTCAGCGCAGCGCGATCTACAAATCTCCCAATCTGACTTTGCGCTAGGCTGCGCTGGTCGAAACTTGCATTAGACCAGCTGCACTACCTTGCGCCACCTGCGCTGCGCCAGCAAACTAGGGCCCATAGTGTGGTGAATGTGCAGGTCACAACTTGTCCACCAGAGCGTTTTGGAGTTGTTGGATTGTGTATTTGATGAGTTTGATGAGGGAAACCAAGAAATTCCATTAGCCTCTGTAGCGTAGCTCTGAGCAGCTCGTGGCTCTGCTCTGCCGTTCTAAAAATAGCTTGCGCCGACAAATTAAAGTAACAAACCTACTGCTATGACTATAGCGATTATGGCAATGGGCAAATTTGTCAAAATGTTGAACTATCCCTTTAATGATACCCATCCCTAATCTAAGCCATAGATTAACACAAAAAAGGAAATCACTTTGCATTCAGGCAATTACCTGTAAGAAGGAGAGTGCAGGGTTCTGCTGCAGGAAGGTAAATGGGCTTGAAACTTTAGTCGATCATTTCTATAACCTCCGATTGATCCGGTCCCTCCTCCCTCCCCCTCCTGTCTCAGGTTGTCTTTAGGAAGTAGGAGCAGAACGGAGCAGTGCAGGTAAAACGTTGGAAGTATTTGACATTTAGGTAACGCTCTCTGCAGGTTGGTTTGCGTCCTCCAGGTGCACGGTGTCGTGCTTCCTGATAGTCTCAGACAGCTATTGGAAGGCGAGGTCTGTTAATGATAACAGCTGAGAATTCTCTCAGTAGCCAGACTGGTTGGCAGATGATCATAAGGTGCTTCAGGTCAGGAGAACAGAAGGATTTGATGGTGTGTGTATGCAGTGTAGTACTGTGCATTACATACTAGGGGTTGCACGACTTCAGATTTTTAAAAGTCGACTCTAATGTTATGAAAGTCGAGTCGACGTCGACTAGTCGCTGATGACGTCATTCATATTTTTCCCATCATAAATTACAGGAGGAGGGAAATGCTTGGCAACAATCTGTAGATTATTCACTGACAGACGCTCATGCACAGAAATTAGTCCACAGAACAGCAGCTTTAGCCTATAAACAACAAGCTGTAAATCAGTTTGTTTTTCTGTAACATGCACTCCTATACAAGTGCAAAAGATAATACTGTATAGCTACTGTCCGTTAAACAATTAGGGAGGAAACGACACACAGGCCTCGTCACCGTCACAGTCCTGCTCACTCACAGTTTCACTCACATTTTTTTCTGGTTGGTTGTTGCTGTTGTTGGTTGTCGTTGTGCGCGACGTAAAGCTGTCGATATGAGCAGAGTTTTTTTTTTTTTTTTAAATTGCCGACAGCCCGACACACTGGCCGCGGCAGCGCAGCGCCTCACAGGCGCTTGTCTGGTGTCAGGCAGCAGCTTCTCCTGCTCTCTCCGCTCCGGTCAAACATCGACCCGTCTGTAGGCTACAGGTCTGTCTCTAGCGCTGTGTGTATGGATGTGTGTCTTGTGTGCAGACGCAACTGACATATCTAGGCGGACAAGCAAACTTAATCATCATTTATTTTATTTTGAAAATTGACCGGATTCTCTCCCCTTTTCTGTGCCCGACTTCCTGTCTGGTACGCGCTCGTTCCATCCAGCTTGACGGCGCTCGTATTTTTTTCATTCAGCGCACTCTGTGCTGTTGTTTCAAGCCGCTACTCTTGTAGCATACTGTTACATGATCAGCGACTAGTCGACGTCAAGCTGAAAACGTCATTGTGGAGCAGTAAAGTCGACTAGTCGATTAGTCGACTAGTCTGTGCAACCCCTATTACATACCACACCAGCAGGCAGCGATATCTTTTTTAAAGAGGAACTAAACCCCCAAACCACTTTTTTCTGCTGAAAACAAATATATCTGGGTATAAGGTAGTGTTGTCAGTTGATTCTGGTCCAACTTTTGACATTTTAGTCAAAATATTTCAACTTGGTGTATTTTGTAGTAAAAATGTAGAGTGACTGCCCTCTATGGGTTGAAACACGGCTATTACAATCGAATTTTTCTATTGGCTGAGATGGAGGCAGCTGACGTTTTGGAGGCAGCTTTCGTCATCGGCCACTAGCTCCCCGACCAATCAGCACCGGCTGCTGCCTGCCTCTAACGGTTGCTAGGCACTCTAGCTGCTCTGCTGCGGCTAACGGCTGCTAACAGCTGCCTGAACGGGAATCGTTAGTGCGGCCGGCGCTAACGAGCCGTTAACGAGCTAACGAGCCGGCGGATCAGCTGTAGATGCACTGTGTTAGGGCTCCTAGTAGTGTCCGCGCTACTAGTGCTGTTAGTAGCTCGTTAGTAGCTCGTTAGTAGCTTGTTAGTAGCTCGTTAGCGCTAGCAGAAGTGTCGATGTGTGTTTATTACTTTTTTTTCTCTTTTGTGTGATTTCGCGGGTGTGAATGGGGCGCAAGGGGGAGGGGGGGGTCGGAGAGTGCTCCTGAGTCCCGCCCATAATCAAGGCATTTTTTGAATTTCAAGCTTAGAGCACGTCATCCAAAACTGAGGGGTTTAGTTCCCCTTTAAGAAATGGCCGTTTGTCCTGTTTGTTGCGCCTCCTTCCACAAGTTAGGCAAAAGATTACACATTCTTTTCATGCTTTGGATTTTTTGGGAAAGGCCAGAATTTTTCTCCACCAAGTCCTTGCAATTGACTGTTATTTCTTGACTATATTTCTCGACATTACTATGAAAATGACCATTATTTCTTGGCTATTTCTTGACATTATCACGTAATTAGTGGCCTGTAAATTAAAGGGTTACCCACAAATCCTCTACTAAACTTATTGGGTCTCATTCATGAAACGTGAGTACATCTGTGTGTAGATTTGCACATAAAAGCTCACTCTACTAAAACTCTACTCCGGATTCATGAACGGTGCGGGAAACTCAGATTTGATCGTAAACACGTGTGTAACTTCATGAATGCCAACCCATCGTAAACTAACAACACGCCCCCGGTGATCAGCAATTAGCATAGATCTCCATACATGAATAGCCATATAAGGAGATCCTGCCACCATATTAGGAGGTAGGTGCATCCTGCTCACCTGCGGCCATGACGCAAACGAGGAAAGAGGGAGAGAGAGAAAAAAAGAGAGATCACGGATCGAAGTCATTTTGGGTGAAGTGGAGTCCAGAAAAAATATTTAATTCTCTTCTGTTAGTAGTGGTGTGACTGGGACAGGTCAAAGGCTGGAGGGAAGAAACAGATTTAGTGAATTAAGTAGGCCTATCCTTGGTTGATTAAAGAACCGTTTAAGAAGTAAAGCCAGAATAGTTCGATATGAAATATGAAAAAAAAAAAAAAAAATACACACAACTACAGAGCTACAGCAACGACGGGAAGGGGAGGTTCTTCACAGCCTCAGCTGTAGGCTAGAGGAGCATGGTTGTATCAACACAGGAAGTTATATAGGCAGGTTATATTGTTACAGAAGCACCAGCCGTCTGTCACAGCTCCATCCAAACCGGTGCCGACTGCGCTGCTGCGCAGGGTGAAGTGTGCGCCCACCGAGCGTGTAGCAACACAAAAAAGTTTTTTCCGGTTTTATATCAGATTATTATCATCATTAGATGGAGCCTTGACGTGTTTGTGCGTGTCCAATCCCTAAAACGTCTCTCTCTCCAAATATTTCTAATTGTTTGTCATGTTTAAATTACGTGTTTCAAAGGCGTCGGCATATTTTGAACATGAGAGAGAGTAATACGGATTAAAATTGTAATTTTCAACAGTGACAAGCAGTATTTATTTGCATTCCTACATTTACACAAGCGCTACACACAGTCAGGAGCAGGTGTAGATTTTGTGAGTAGCTACGAAAAAATCAGCACTACTAAAAGATTGATGAATGCGGAATGAAAACGTGAGCAGCACGGATTTGTGTGTAAACCCTGAGCAGCGCAAATTTACGTGGATTTCCGCATTCATCAATCTTTTAGTAGTGCTGATTTTTTCGTAGCTACTCACAAAATCTACACCTGCTCCTGACTGTGTGTAGCGCTTGTGTAAATGTAGGAATGCAAATAAATACTGCTTGTCACTGTTGAAAATTACAATTTTAATCCATATTAGGCTACTCTCTCTCATGTTCAAAATATGCCGACGCCTTTGAAACACGTAATTTAAACATGACAAACAATTAGAAATATTTGGAGGGAGAGACGTTTTAGGGATCGGACACGCACAAACACGTCAAGGCTCCATCTAATGATGATAATAATCTGATATAAAACCGGAAAAAACTTTTTTGTGTTGCAACACGCTCGGTGGGCGCACACTTCACCCTGCACAGCAGCGCAGTCGGCACCGGTTTGGATGGAGCTGTGACAGACGGCTGGTGCTTCTGTAACAATATAACCTGCCTATATAACTTCATGTGTTGATCCAACCATGCTCCTCTACAGCTGAGGCTGTGAAGAGCCTCCTCCTCCCGTCGCTGCAGTAGCTCTGTAGTTGTGTGTATTTTTTTTTCATGTTTCATATCGAACTATTCTGGCTTTACTTCTTAAACGGTTCTTTAATAAACCAAGGATACTTAATTCACTAAATCTCTTTCTTCCCTCCAGCCTTTGACCTGTCCCAGTCACACCACTACTAACAGAAGAGAATTAAATATTTTTTCTGGACTCCACTTCACCCAAAATGACTTCGATCCGTGATCTCTCTTTTTTCTCTCTCTCCCTCTTTCCTCGTTTGCGTCATGGCCGCAGGTGAGCAGGATGCGCCTACCTCCTAATATGGTGGTCAGGATCTCCTTATATGGCTATTCATGTATGGAGATCTATGCTAATTGCTGATCACCGGGGGCGTGTTGTTAGTTTACGATGGGTTGGGATTCATCATCTTACACACGTGTTTACGATCAAATCTGAGTTTCCCACTCCGTTCATGAATCCGAAGTAAATCCGAGTAAAGTTTTAGTAACGTGAGCTTTTATGTGCAAATCTACACACAGATTTACTCACGTTTCATGAATGAGACCTCTTTACTATAGACATGTGTCAAGCGTGCATTGGAACGACATGCATGCAGCAAGCACACCACATGTGATAAGAATGAATAATTAACAATAATAATTAGCTCTGCCAACCTGCTTCTCCAGCAGCACCATGCTACCCAGCTCTCAGGGCTTGCCGGTGTTGAACTCTGGTTTCCTTCTCCACACATAAGGGCCAAGGCCTCAGTTTTCCAATGTATTATTGCATTCCAGCCTTCAAATCAGACTGATATGTGCTGCAGCGTTCTCAGTTGTATCTCCGTTGTGTCTCTGTAGGAGGGCTTGGACGGCCTGCTGCAGATACTGGTCACTCAGCTGGGCTCAGACGACGTCAACATGTTGACCTGTGCAACCGGCATCCTGTCCAACCTCACCTGTAACAACTCACGCAACAAGGTAACCACAATGAGATACCACACCTCATTCTAGCGCTATTCCATAAGAGCAGAAGAGGTTTGTGCTGTGGATTCTGTGAACTTCATGTCTCTGTTCCTGGTTTACAAAGGAACAAAAAGCTCCAGCAGCACTTGTAGCTAAGAGAACTGCTCAAATCAAAGAGGTTTATCCTTACAGTTTTTAATGTATGCTTTGCTGTTTTTATTTATATTGTATATGGCATTTTAAATAGTTACTCCAAAAACACCTCCTGTTGCCACTTCTCAGCTCACAACCATATGTGACCTGATCCAGCAAAATGAGTCACATTTCAAAATGAGATTTTGGTATCAATGGAAAGAGGAGAAAATAAGCTTTAAAATGATAACCTAGTCAAAATCATACATTGGATGGTTTTCAAGATATGGCCATTTGAATATAGTCTTCCACTCTCTTTTTCCGATTGAAAACCTGAGAAAACTGCGTTTAAACAATATAATGACTCTCAAAAAGCCACAATTCAATGCCTAATGGGCCTAATGTTTTGTTGATGTTTTGTAAAAACATGTTCAAGCGTTGCATTGATGCTACGTTTGATTTAGCATCTGTTCCCGTATTCCGTGATTACACGGACCTTGTCCTTGTCCCGCGATTCAGATGCAGTTTACAGCTCGTCTCTATCATAAACGGTTCAGAAGTTATTTAATGTTGTGCTCGTCTAGAGGGTTAAAAGTTGCAAGTCAACTTTAATCATCATTTACGTGCCTTTTCTCAATTATCTGGACTATGAAACGTTGGGAGATTGTTTTTGAATGTCATTTCTTTGAAAGTAGCTAATAAAATTTGGCATCTCATTCCTTCTGCACACTCCTCTCATCTCCCCATCAGATTCTATTGGTCCAAAACCACATGACCCTATTGCCTATCACAGTTTCTTGATGACTCTGATGAAGGCTACAAGCCGAAGCACGTCGGTTAGCTACAAGTGTTGCTGGGGCTTTTTGTTGTTTACAAAGTGTCCTGCAGTTTCTTCATGCACCTTGTTAGTGAAGTTGTGCCAGATCCACCCACTCTGCTGCGTCTGTTCCTGGTTTACAACAGGCCCAAACTGATCCATACAACAATAACAACAAGCAATGATAACAAACCAGTAACCCCAGTCTGTCACTGATGGAGGCATAAAAGTATCATTTTATCTAGATATACAGAATGAATTTTCACTAGATTGATCGTTTCACCTCTCAGTTGATACACAACTGAGTAATCGGCTGTGCTCACATGGCAACGTCGTAGTGTCGCTATTTAATCCTACTTAAATCATTTTCATCTGGGTTCATGTGGGCTTGCAGACTAATGCCAGGATCAGACTACACAATATTTTTGTCTTTCACCATGGTCACCATGTCAGATTAAACCATCACAGTGGCATAGATTCTTGCCTTGTCCTGGTCTGGAGACTGGCAGCACTACAATCATTGATCACGACCCTGCGCGAGTTCATAGGCCATCGGGGGAGGCGTCACAACAAACTGTCAATCATAGCTCTGTGTGATGCGATCGATCTTTGGCTCAGACATGAAAAAGAGAAGGAAGATAAAGGATGGCGGAGCCGTTACTGCCGAGCGCAGCCGCGAGCTGCTCAGAGCTACGCTCATGGGATTTCTTATATTCCCTCATCAAACTCATCAAATACACAATCCAACAACTCCAAAACGCTCTGATGGACAAGTTGTGACCTGCACATTCACCACGCTATGAGATAATAACAGAATGTTACCAGACAGTCGTTTTCAAGGTAAATACAGAGAGAGAGAGAAAAACTGTCCCTGAAGGCAACGTGTATCAGCGGTTTTGCATGAATTTACCACTAAAACAACTCTGTCCCGTAAAGTTCCGTTATTATCTCATAGCGTGGTGAATGTGCAGGTCACAACTTGTCCACCAGAGCGTTTTGGAGTTGTTGGATTGTGTATTTGATGAGTTTGATGAGGGAAACCAAGAAATCCCATTAGCCTCCGTAGCGTACGTAGCTCTGAGCAGCTCACGGCTCTGCTACGCCGTTCTAAAAACAGCTTGCACCGACAAATAAAGGTAACGAACCTACTGCTATGACTATAGGGATTATGGCAATGGGCCAATTTGCCAAAATGTTGAACTATCCCTACGTATGAAAAACATCAAGGTGATTCATGAATGCACATTTATGTATGTTGTTTTTATGTGCGTATAAACACTTAAATGAAAGGAACTCCAGCTGGAATAGAGACACAGGAGCATCTGTGCCATGAGGAGCTTTAAGAAGCTGCTCACCATTTAACACCAGAGGGGTCTGATTCTTCATGTTTCTATTTATCTACGAAAACAACAAAGAATGAAAGGAACCATGGTCTTCATCCGTGGTGTGTATGTGTGTGTGTGTGGTTAAAGAAAGGCAGATGAAAGGTCTCAGCTACCCCCTGAACAACAGCCAGACAATCAACATGGAGGAAAATCAATTTACAAAAGCAATATATCGTATTGATATTTACAGTTGGTTTTCTTGTTTTTAAGATTGGACTCACACACACACACACGCACACACATGGTTTATTGTTGTTTTCTCGCTCCCTCATGTTTTAAAAGTGGATTTCTGTATTATTCATAGAGGCTTTCATAGCACACAGCTTCACCTGCATGTCAGATGAGTGAACCCCCACTCTCTGCTCTTCCACCTGTTCTCCCTCAGACCCTGGTGACCCAGTACGGCGGCGTGGAGGCCCTGATCCACGCCGTGCTCCGTGCCGGGGAGAAGGAGGACGTGGCCGAGCCGGCGGTCTGCGCCCTGCGACACCTTACCTCCCGACACCAGGACGCCGAGCTGGCCCAGAATGCAGTGCGGCTGCACTACGGCATCCCGGCCGTTGTCAAGCTGCTGGGCCAGCCGCACTACTGGCCTGTGGTGAAGGTGAGGAGCAGCGCTGCTGTGTGGGGAGAGGAAGGAGATGTTAGAAAAGACGTAACTGCAGTTTGAAACATGTATACACACACACACACACACACACACACACACACACACTCCCATCATGCTTCACTTGTTGAATGCTTGAGCTGTGGTGGGCTGTGTCCCCGGAGACACAGACAGATGAAGAGACAGTAGCTGCGTTTCCATTACAGGTGTTCGCAAAATAAAAGCGGTATTTCTGAAATTTCGAAAAAAGTTTTATTTGCAGGTGTTTCCGTTGAAAGGTGTTTTGCGAATGAGCCGTAACGCTCGTAAAGTCTAGTATCGCAATATCCCATCATTCTTTTAAAGGAGACATATTATGCACCTTTTCCACAAATTAAAATAGTCCCCAGGTGTCTTAAAGACATGTCTGTGAAACACTTTGGTCAAAATACCCCAGGGATCAAACATCACAGCTCTTTTCAACCTCTCAAAACAGCCCTGTTCAGAACGGCTGGTTTCAGAGCCTGTCCCTTTAAATGCAAATGAACCACTACTTGCCCCGCCCCTTCTACTGCTACCAGGTTAGCCTCGCGTCACCAGGCTCTAAGTCCGAATTTTGTCTGCATTCTGCGTCATCACCAAATTCACCAAAGTAAAAGTGTTGACCAACATAAAACTTATAAAATAGACATTAAAGGGATAGTTCGGGTTTTTTGATATGAATCTATATGGCATCCCCATCATCAGTTACGTGCTGTGACGGTGACTTTCCCCGGACTGTGTCCCGTGAGCGGAGTTCCGGCCTGGTTTCGGTGCTGACGAATGTAGTCCGGCTAGTTGGCTGGGGTCACGAAAATAAAGCGTTTTTCTTCTCAAAACAATATGCATTCAAAAGAGTGATACATTTGCATCACAAAACCGTTGTCCACGAAAAAGTCTGACCTCGCAATCGCTTGGCGCTATTTTCTCTCCCTCCGTATCACTGCGCGCTGCCGCCTGTAGACGGCTGTGCGCGTTTCTATCAGCTGTTTCACGGAGTTTACTGCTCGGATAGTTCACATAAACATATCTGATTATGACACAAGTGATGAAGCCATCACTTGTTTTAGCACAGAGCTAAAGGGAGAGCTTTATGAACCTGATGTGATGCTGAACTTCGTCAGATGGAGTTAGGTAAAGAGGTGGGTGATCGTTGCAGCGCAGTTCATGGTGGAAGATCAGACCTACAAACATACACAGACAGACAGCGTGCATCACCTGCACCGGACGGTGCAGCTGAAAAAAAAAGAACGGCACTACTCTCCAGCCAGCTGACGTGCAGCTCACCTGCGGCTCACCTGCAGCTGTCAGAGGAGCCTTAGATCTTCCATAACGGACTGCGCTGCATTACTGATCATCACCCTGTCACCCTGTCCGTCACAGCTACAGTTGTGGTCTAACTTCAGCTTGTCACTTCCCTGTCCCTCCTCTCTCTCTCTGTCTGCTCGTTTTAACTCCATCTGACGAAGTTCAGCATCACATCAGGTTCATAAAGCTCTCCCTTTGGCTCTGTGCTAAAACAAGGGATGGCTTCATCACTTGTGTCATAATCAGAAATGTTTATGTGAACTATCCGAGCAGTAAACTCAGTGAAACAGCTGATAGAAACGCGCACAGCCGTCTACAGGCGGCAGCGCGCAGTGATACGGAGGGAGAGAAAATAGCGCCAAGCGATTGCGAGGTCAGACTTTTTCGTGGACAACGGTTTTGTGATGCAAATGTATCACTCTTTTGAATGCATATTGTTTTGAGAAGAAAAACGCTTTATTTTCGTGACCCCAGCCAACTAGCCGGACTACATTCGTCAGCACCGAAACCAGGCCGGAACTCCGCTCACGGGACACAGTCCGGGGAAAGTCACCGTCACAGCACGTAACTGATGATGGGGATGCCATATAGATTCATATCAAAAAACCCGAACTATCCCTTTAACTTGTAATACAATAAAAGCAAAAGGTTAACTTAATGGCTCGAGGACTTTCTTGTCAATTATATTCCTTAAATTAAAAGGTTTCACCGCATTTTATTAGCTTGGTGCTTTTATTTTGACGGAAAGGCCTGTCTCTCTCGCCCTGGATCCGGTTGCTTACCAAAACAGTGTCAACAGCCCCAGACTGGTACCAGGTAGGGGTGGTATTAGTTACATCACTGGAAGACAACAGCTTGTAAAACCACATGGATTTTAACCTAAGAAGCCTGAAAATTACAGATTTTTTTGTCAGTTCTCACATTTTGGGGGCCGGAAGGCAAGACAAACACCCAAATATATGTTAAAGAGCCTTCAAAAAGTGATATTTACATAATATGTCTCCTTTAAGATCTCGTCCAGCGGGACTTCACTTTAAGGAAGATGGACGTAAGCATCTTGCATTTCTATGGTGTTGGGACAGCGATCTCAGCTGCTGGTATTGTGTTTAACAGAAGACAAAGGCTGCTCGATTGTTCAAAGGCAAATATATTTTATAATATATATTATGTGTGGCAGCGGCCAGAAATGAGGGATTTCTGGGAGAGGATTGTGAATGAGGATTTCACTGACCAACTATGGATACAAACTTTCAGGATGAGCGGGATACGTTCAATCAGCTGTGTGATGTTCTTGAACCGAAATAAGTGTTTCCATAACACTTTTGCGATACACTTTTATATTGATATGTATGAAAAACCACCTCATGAGAGCGTAGAAATAGCAATATTTGAGAGGTTTTTCGAAATGTAGGCGTTTCCATTGCCAGTTTTTATTTTAATATTTAGGTTTTGCACATTTCCAGGGCTGATGGAAACACAGAGACACAGGTTGTTTTCATTTCTCAGTGATGAGGAGAGACTGAGGGTGGGAGAGGGACTGAAAGGATCTGGGTTCATTCCAAGTTAAATTAACAACACTAAGAGCTGCGAGGAGCCTGTGGAGGTTTGTTAATGCACAGTACAGTGAGCTGGAGGAGATGAGCAACACTCAGACAGCAGACTGGAGTGTGCTCACACAATATTTATATGCTTTCCCCTTTTTTTTAATTACGAATCACTTAGACTGATGCATTTGACAACACTATTAATTACTTTCACATTACAATATTGAGTTTCTGCTGCATTTTTCATCCGTCCATCTCAGACACATCTGACACAACAAATATGCTTCAATAATATTATGTGAGCAGCTGAAAACACTGTTTTACTGTGCATCAGCTCATAACTAGAACCCACTGACACTTACAGTGATAGCTCAGGATAGCTCATTTGACGACACATAGTCTATTACCTGCTTTAGATTTGAATGGGCACCTCTCGGTTTGCAGCATAAACTGGAAAAAGGCTGCACCAGGCTGTAAAGATTGTTATTTCTGCTATAAACACTTGTTCAGGCTTCAGTTGTCAGGTTCATGCTGGTTAGCAACATGGTTTTCACATTTTCACAAGGAAGAGGACCCAAATGCAGACAGAGTCACGGGGAGCAGGGTACGTGAATGATTTATTTAGACAGGGCAAAAACACAAAGGGGATCTCCAAAGTCCAAACAGAAGAAAACCAACTTAAAGGGATAGTTCAACATTTTGGCAAATTGGCCCATTGCCATAATCGCTATAGTCATAGCAGTAGGTTCGTTACCTTTATTTGTCGGTGTAAGCTATTTTTAGAACGGAGGAGCGGAGCGGCGAGCTGCTCAGAGCTACACTATGGAGGCTAATGGAATTTCTTGGTTTCCCTCATCAAACTCATCAAATACAAAATCCCAAAACTCCAAAACGCTTTCATGGACAAGTTGTGACCTGCACATTCACCACGCTATGAGATAATAATGGAACGTTACGAAACGGAGCCGTTTTCGAGGTAAATACAGGGTAAATACAGAGTCTGCTTGCTGAAAAACTGTCCCTGAACGCAACACGCATCAGCGGTTTTGCATGAATTTACCTCTAAAACGGCTCCGTCTCGTAACGTTCTGTTATTATCTCATAGCGTGGTGATTGTGCAGGTCACAACTTGTCCACGACAGCCTTTTGGAGTTGTTGGATTGTGTATTTGATGAGTTTGATGAGGAAAACCAAGAAATTCCATTAGCCTCCATAGCGTAGCTCTGAGCAGCCTGCCGCTCCGCTCCTCCGTTCTAAAAATAGCTTGCACCGACAATTAAAGGTAACGAACCTACTGCTATGACTATAGGGATTATGGCAATGGGCCAATTTGCCAAAATGTTGAACTATCCCTTTAAAGGTCACAGGTGTAAAGATCCCAAAAGTCACAAGGAGGGAAAAACAAATAACTAAAGTACCAAACAAAACAGGGAACACCAAAGAACCAAAGAAACTTGAAAGAGGGAAAAAAAGAGGGGACAGGGCAACGAGGTGGATGATGAAAAAGAGGGGATGACGAGACAGGTGAAACACATTAGGGTGGGGCTTGTAATCACACAGGTTGGAAAGTTGACAGGAAGACAGGGGTAAGACACATATTTCAAAATAAAGTGACAAGACAAAGACAGAAAACAGAACTCAAACCTGACCACAGACAACAAGATCCAAATCTACTGCCGGTAATACACGATAGAAATGAAGCCCATGGGTGCTGCTGAAGTATTCAGTGTTAGCTTAGAGGACAGATGTCTACAGGCCGACTGGATGGACGAAGAGTTTTCATGTTGGCTGAACAAGAAGAAATCTGTTTCTATTTCCTGGTTCATTGATCAGATAGAATTTCCAAAAACAATTCATGTAATGTCTAATCAGAGACAAAACTTTATTATTATATGGTTATAAATATGTATATAAATATATATTTATGGTTATAAAAATCATCATCACAACCCAAAAAATCAAAACTTAGTTTGTCTTAGTTTTTTTTTGCATATTTGTCACACTTAAGTGTTTACAATCATCAACAAATTTGGATATTAGACAAAGACAACCCAAGTAAACATAAAATGCAGTTTCTAATTGATGAAAAAGTAATCCAAACCTACCTGCCCCTCCCCCCTTGTTAAATCATTAACTAACTGTGATCAATCTAATGTTTTTGGAAGTGTTGAATCAAGAAATCACTTCAATAGAACCTGTTTGAGTGAAGTGAAGTAGGCTAAGAGATCTCAAACAGCAGCGCACATCATGCCGCGTTTTAAAAAGATGAAAAAACAAAATCATTGACATGAGTTACAAATGTTCACTGGAGTCCCAGAGCTTTAGAAATGGCTTTGTAACACTTTCCAGACTGATAGTTGTCAATAATTTTGTTTTTTTCTAATCTGTTCTTGAATATCCTTTGATTGCAGCATGATGTCTTGGTTTTTGAGATCTCTCAACCTCCTTCACTTCAATCAGACCGGTTCTATTGAAGTGAAATTTGTTCATTCCACAGGTCTGGCAGTGATCAGGGTGTGGACAGTGAAACTTGGCTTTTCAAAAAAGAATTAAGTTAATCACAGTTAGTTCATGATTTAACAAGGGGGGGAATTACTTTTTCACATAGGGCCCAGCCAGGTAGGTTTGGATAGCTTAATTCCCTTAACAAATTAAATCATCATTGAAAAACTAAATTTCATGTTTACATGGGTTATCTTTGTCAAAAAACTAAGGAATCAGGAAGGGGGCAAATACTTTTTCACTGCACTGTACATTTACATTACGCACTAAATGCAAAGTGCAGTTGAGTTTGACATGTTTGCTTTTGAAGGCGCCACTTGATATTTCCAATAATCCAGAGGAAATTAACATTAATATGTGCCGCACATTTCATCACAGCTCAAATAGCGTTTGAAACATTTCACTTTAACCAAAGATGTCAAGCTCAAAGTGGCACTAGAGGGAAAAGCAGAGGGTCATGAGGACAGTCATACACTGTGTAGAAAACATGAAGGTAAAATAAAAACCTGCAGATCCATCCACTGGATGTGAAGATAATTCCTGCACAGTCATTATGATTCATTCAAGCTGCAGTTCTATTAGAGTCATACAGTGACTCACTCCTGTCTCTATTTATACACTCATACCTTGTGTGTTAATGAGTAAAGAAAAAAATATTCATTTTCAAATTGTATGTGTATGAGACTTTTTTTTCTGGTGCTTTTGAAACTGTTATAACGTCAAGAGTTAAAGGACCAAGGTGAACAACTCAACCATTTTTAACAGATCATTTAAAAGAAAAAAGAGCAGCAATAATCCATATTCTATAATGAAATCCAAAACTCAAAAACTTAAAGGGATAGTTAAACATTTTGGCAAATTCGCTAAGATTCATTACCTTTAATTGTCGGTGCAAGCTGTTTGTAGATCGGCAGGGCAGAGACGCAAGCTGCTCATGAAATGTTACTTTCACTTTTCCCTCACAACTCATCAAATGCACAATCCAACAACGCCAAAATGCTCTCGTGAAGAAGTTATGACACATTCGCCACGCTATGAAATAACAACCTATATATGAAGCGAACACTTACTACTACTACTACTTGCGTTTTTGAAATCACTCCGCCCAACAGCCATGTCTGGAATGTAGTTTCGGCTACGCATTTGCCTTGAAATGTTCGTCCAGAAGAGTGTTAGTTGTTGGATTGTGTATTTGATGAGTTTGATGAGGTAATGGGGGAAGTTCCGTACGTCTCTGTTGCGTTAGCTGAGCAGCTCACGTCTCTGCCCCGCCAATCTAAAAGCAGCTTGCACCGACAATTAAAGGTAACAAACTTACTCCCAAGACTATAGGGATTATGGCAATGGGCCAATTTGCCAAAATGTTGAACTGTTGCTTTAACAGTAACAAACAAAAAACAAAAAAGAACCTACAATGACTCTGGTATTTAATGGAGCCCCATTAAATAGGAGTGATAATAAAGGAAATACAAGTTGTAATCACAGTGTTAAGACTATTAGACAATCAAAACTGGTAAAAGTAAACTAAAGTAAAAAAGTAAAAGTAAAAAAAAAAAAGAGGTAAATCACCAGGTAAATCATTTTTTAAAACAGAAATATAAAGTTCCAAAGCAACAGTCTGTAATAATTAACATCAACAGTGATGATGACAAAGTGTGAACCAGCAGCAGAGTTAATCAACACTGAGATTCCAGTTGTTGCTGCAACAACTTAGCCTCAATAACATCAGGGACTTTTGCATTTACACGTTTTGCACCTCGCTGATTATTTTCACCTGCATGCAGCAGCTTTTACGTGCGCGCGCATATTAATGCTGAGAACAAACAGCTGACAGTAGTGGTGCAGAGAAATGGAAACAATATCACAGCAGAACAGTTTGTATTAACAGTGCGATCCACGTGACTTCGCTCATTTGAAGCTTTGTGCTGTTTCAATTTCACATGCTATCGGCGATGCAGTATTGTCTCAGATGCAGGAGATGTCTTACCTGTCTGTCCTCGGAGTCAGCACCCGTCAGCTTCACTGTGTGTTTTTATCTCCAAGTTGACAGTGGATTAGTTGCTCCTGAGTTTGCACAAGACGACATCGAGATTCTGTTCCAACAAAATAAGGCAGAGCTGGATTTAGAGGATAAAAGCTGCTGCCAGACAGAAAACATAGAGCACCCTCTGTTCCCATAACCTTCACTTTTATTTGGGTTTGGACTCTTTACAGTGTTGGTATTTGCTATTTGCTGCCATGAACATGGCATTACGTTACTGCACCTTAAAGGGATAGTTCACCCAAAATTCAAATTTCACTCATTATCTACTCACCCTCATGTCGACTAAGAGCTGTGAGAATTTTCCTCCGTGGCTTCTCTGAGTTACGGGGGGGGTCCGTGCAGCAGTATTTGTCCATATAATGGTTGTCAATGGATACCAACTTTCTTCGTCCAAAAAGACACACCAAAAAACATCAAAATACCTCCATACTGCTCGTCTGTAATGTCCCTCTTGTATTGAAGCCCCGACATGAGAAATTGTTCTGCCGGTCAGGAAGAGCAGTGAACTGAGACACTGGGAGCTTCCGCTACAAACAAGCTTAAAATATAGACTTATTAAATTTTTTCGGAACAATTTCTCATGTCGGGGTTTCAATACAAGAGGGACATTACAGATATCCATTGACAACCATTATATGGACAAATACTGCAGGGTGAGTAGATAATGAGTGAAATTTGAATTTTGGGTGAACTATCACTTTAACTGAATTCATTTTCCTTTTCTCAATCAATCAATCAATCAATCAATCAATCAATCAATCAATCAATCAATCAATCAATCAATCAATCAACCAACCAACCAACCAACCAACCAACCAACCAACCAACCAACCAACCAACCAACCAACCAACCAATCAATCAATCAATCAATCAATCAATCAATCAATCAATCAATCAATCAATCAATCAATCAATCATTTCTGTAGCACTTTTCATACAATTAAAATGCAACACGAAGTGCTTTACATCAGTGTTTCTCAACCTTGGGTTCGGGACCCCAAGTGGGGTCGCCTGGACTTCAAATGTGGTCGCCTGAAATGTCTAGTAATTGATAAAAAAAATAAAAAGACTGATAAAAATATTTTTTTAAACTAATTATTATTCTTTATAAAAATTCTGATTAAAAACACCACACAATCTTAAACAATGGTATTCTATACTTTTACTTTCTCAAATATAAATCGAGTTCAAATAAAATGCAGCATATAAAAATATCTGAGCTGGCACATCTTGATTGACAGCAGCGATCACGTGCAGTCACATGATCGTGGGGTCGCCAGAAATTTGTGATATCAAAATGGGGTCACGAGCCAAAAAAGGTTGGGAACCACTGCTTTACATAATAAGCACCCTTCCCCACCCACAATCCTAATAAAACAATAAATGAGTAATAATAAAACAGTACAAATACTGATAATAATAAGCAAAATTATAAATAAAGGGAATTCAATTAAAAGCAAGACTAAAATAGGTCGGTCTTTAGTTTGCTTGTAAAGACTAAACAGAGAATCAGCGTTCAGTATTTGATAGTAGAGATTATGCAGAGACAATCAGCCCATGCCTGAATGATGCAGACACATCACACAGTTTTGCTGTTTACATGGAAATATTTTCTTTTCTACAATTTGGAAAGAGAAGTAATTGTGTTTGTGCTCGATGTTTTCACTGAGTCTGTTTGATTTTGTTTACTGCATTTTTTATTATGTAATATTCACTAATCAAAGTTTTCCAGTGAAGCTGAGAGTAAAACAGGATTGCAGTGATTGTACAGTCACTAAACTAAACTGACGCATAGTTTTACCTGCGTTTTTCAATCACGGAGATTGTTCTTGTTTCTCATCTGTTTTCTCTGTGATCACAGCGTGCAGAGTCAGGCTGCTTCACATGCACCCAATTTCCTTATGATTTAAATCTACAGCGCCATGAAAAAGTATTTGCCCCCTTCCTAATTTCTTACCTCTTACTCACCATGGTTCACTGGAGTCCCAAAGCTTTAGAAATGTCTTTGCAACACTTTCCAGGATGACAGATGTCAATGATTTTTTCTTTTAAAATCTGTTCTTGAATTTCTTTAGATGGCAGCATTTTGTCTTGCTTTGTGAGATCTCTCAGTCTACTTCACTCTGTCAGACAGGTTCTATTGAAGTGATTGCTTGATTCAATATGTCTGGCAGTTGAGAGTGACATTGAAGTCAGCTTTCCAAAAGAATGCTTTATCATAGTTAGTTCATGATTTAACAGCATTTTATATTTACTTGTATTATCTTTGTCTAATAAAAGATATGTGTTTGATGATCTTAAACATTTAAATATGCAAATAAGTAAGAAATAAGGAAGGGGGCAAATACCTTTACATGGGACTGTATGTAGTGGGTGTGGATATCTCTGGTTTTGTGCACAATAACACACATAGTTTCAGTCATAAACCTACACAGTTTGATGCATCTGGCCCCAGGTTGGGTCAGGTCAGGATCTGGGGTCATTTGATGCCATGAGTGTGTTTGCTCCTAAAAAAGTCTGTGGACTTTTTTTTTTAAAGACATTCCTATGAACCTCTCTTCCTCCTCCACATCTCCATGCATCTGTAATGTGTTTACACATTTCATATGCTGCTCCCTCTGAAATACAGGCTCTGCATGTACAGCTTGTAAAGTGTGTTTTCTGGTGCAGCAGTGAGACAGCTCTGAACTCTGAATGTGCTGATGCACAGTGGCTGAACTCTCCATCCACCCAGAGCCCTCAGATCCTCCTCCTCCGAGGTTTCCTTTGGTATGACGCTTCACACAGTGGCTGGTAACTAGGGTTGCAAAGGGGTGGAACATTTCCAGAAATATTACAAATTGGAAACTTTCCATGGAAATTATGATAATTTATGGGAATTTATGGGAATGAACTGGAAATTGGGGGTAATTTAAACAAACTGTATCGTATCCAAACATAAATGTAAATATTTTGTTTTGTCATAAGCAGACATCCATATATACAATAATACAATAAAAAAACATGACATTTCAACAGATTTATTTGTGAGTAGAACTTTATCAAGTTTTAATTCTTGTATGAACAATCAATTCTTTTACTGAACAACAAAAACATGAATATTGGGAAAGAAAATAGCCCTCGATAGCCCTGCAGTTAGCAGTGTGCTGTGTGCATGTGATTGAGGAATAGCATAGATATTTTTGTATATAAGTGTTCAAGTATACTTAAATCTGGTTGTTTTAGTCAAGATTATGCTACAATATTGTACATTTCGGATTTATTCCCGTTTATTCCCATATATTCCCGTTAATTCCCATGGAAAGTTTCAAACTTTGAAAATTCCTGGAATTTTGCAACCCTACTGGTAACCATGGGAGCAGTTCGCCGGTGTTTGGAACATTGACTGTTTGCTGCTGCGTGACCCACATACAGTCCATCCCTGGAAGGTCTTGGTGACAGAGCTCTTTGATCCCGGTCCTCTCTCCTCAGGCCACTGTCGGACTCATCCGGAACCTGGCTCTGTGCCCGACCAACCAGGCGCCGCTGAGGGAGGCGGGCGCCATCCCACGACTGGTCAACCTGCTGCTGAAGGCTCACCAGGACACGCAGAGACACGCCTCCTCCGCACAGCAGACGTACCAGGTCTGGAGCGCACACACACACACACACACACACACACACACACACACACACACACACACACACACACACACACACACCTCAGCCTCTCTTCTGATTGGCCCGATGTTACTGGAGCTCCAGAGAGGAGATGGAAAACTACACGGAGATGGGTCTAATCCCTCCTGTTCATGAGGAAGTGCATGAGAGATTGCTGTATAACCTATATGTTCCTCTCTCCTAAAGGGATATTTCAACACTTTGGCAAATTGGCCTATTGCCATAATCCCTATAGTCTTAGCAGTTAGGTTAATTACCTTTACAGTAATTGTCGGTGCAAGCTGTTTTTAGATTGGCGGGGCAGAGACGTGAGCTCTGCACGGCGCACGGTATTTCCGACTTTCCCTCATCAAACTCATCAAATACACAATCCAACAACTCCAAAACACTCTGGTGGACAAGTTGTGACCTGCACATTAAATAATAATGGAACATTATGAGACAGAGTTGTTTTAAAGGCAAATGCGTATAGCCGGAACTACATTCCAGACACGGCTGCTGGGCGGAGTGATTTCAAAAGCGAAAGTAGTTCAGAGTATTTGCTTCATGTGTCGTAATGTTACATAATTACGTTATTATCTCATAGCGTGGTGAATGTGCAGGTCACAACTTGTCCACCAGAGTGTTTTGGAGTTGTTGGATTGTGTATTTATTACTTTGATGAGGGAAAAGTAGAAATACAGTACCGTGAGCCTCCGTAGCGTAGCTCTGAGCAGCTCACGTCTCTGCCCTACCGCTTGCACCAACAATTAAAGGTAATGAACCTACTCCTAAAACTATAGGGATTATGGCAATAGGCCAATTTGCCAAAATGTTTAACTATCCCTTTAACAAAGAGAAGCTAGAACTATCTCACTGTGACTAGTTTCAGGTTACATCCTTGTTTATCCACGATCATATAAAATGTTTAATGCTATTTTGTGATAATAAGTCTTGTGTTATGACTGAACTGTGTTTTATCTTCATTCTTGAAGCCAAGTGAATGCTTGTGCCAGATTCCCTTGAAATTCAAAGTGATCACTGCGATCACCTTGAGCTTTGACCTTTAGCCACCAATTTCCTCAAGGCATTGTGGGGACATCAGCGTCTGTCTCTGTTGGTAGGACGGAGTCCGCATGGAGGAGATAGTCGAAGGCTGCACAGGCGCTCTTCACATTCTGGCCAGAGACCCCATGAACAGAGGAGAGATCGCCAGTATGCAGACCATACCACTGTTTGTACAGGTACGCCCACCTGCTTGTTACAGCTGTTACACCTGGACAGGTGACCGGTTCATTATAGACAAAATAGTTTAGTTTAATAAGTTTATTTGTATCAGGGACAATGTACAAAATAACATTAGTCTCGAAATGAGAAGAGATGCCTTGTACCGGATTTAGCTTACTAGCTACTTTCCATCCGTAGTCCCTAGACAGGTGAATAAGAACAATAGAAAGGTAAGAATGATCAATTTACATAGTGTTCTAAACATCCATACACATGTGCATAATACACCCTCTCACACATCACAAACACTCGAGACATATTTCATATCAGAAAGAAACATACAGTTATTAAAATACTTAACACTTTGCCAAGGTTAAAAATAATTTAGGCTCATGATTAATGCTGACATGACTGATTTCTTAGGATCCATTGTTTGACTTCCCGGGAAAAAACATTGAAGTCTGTACAGAGTTTCAGATTAGTTGGAAGATTGGAAAACATATCGTCGCTGTCGCTCCTATGTCCAAAAATCATCATATTAATTTTTTTTTCATAAATCAGTACTATTGGTCACCCTTTACGTCTGACTGTGGTTTTACAAATATTTAACCAATGAAAAGTTTTTAAAACCGCCTGTAACTAAACCTCCTAACTCCACCCCCACCCCTCCGCCAGGACTGGTGGTGCAGGACCACTATTTTCTGATTAACAGGTTTTCTATGTATATGCATTATTTTTATTTATGGCAGTATTTATTACCCGCCAGTAGGCAGCAGTACCAAGCCAGAAATGTTGCTAATTGCTTCACTCAACTGTAGAAGAATAACGCAAGCTGTTGATTGGAGCATGGATTTATAATACAGCCATGGATTGGAGACACTCAGCCGGTGTTTGCATTGTTAGACTAAATAACTTTTCAATACATAGCTACAATGTTTTATGTTTTTAATTTACACATACGCTGTAAAGGAAAATGATTTATTGTGCAGTGCAGTTTAGTCCGTCATTTAGGCTGTTAATAGTGCACTTATCTTTTACAGAGTTTGGCCTCATGTATTCAACAACAGGAAAAACATAATTTTTTTGAGAAAAATAGAATACAGTAAACTATGTAACCTGTAAGTTGATGATAACGTAACGCAATAAGCTACTGTGGTCGATGCGTCCGTCAATAATCAGTGGCAGCAGAAAACCTTCTATCTCCACTTTCGTTGGTCATAAACCTCCTAACTCCACGTGAGCCTGATTTGGGTAAAATATGAATTAAGTAATGACACATTTAAATATCTGACTATTTGTAAAGACACAATACCAAGTTTGATGATGTCATGTCCTGTTATTACAAAACCACAAGGTTTTTTCCATTTCCTGAAAAATAACAGTTTTGGACATACAGTACTGTGGGAGGTTTGCGCCCGACAGCGACGATGTCTAAATAGAACATCAGCCTGACAACAGAAAGAAAATACAGCTATCCCAAACACTAAGATAAAAGGTATTTGTGTGTGTGTAGCTGCTGTATTCTTACGTGGAGAACGTGAAGCGGGTGTCGGCGGGCGTCCTGTGCGAGCTGGCCCTGGATAAACAGTCTGCAGAGCTGATCGATGCAGAGGGAGCGTCAGCGCCGCTCATGGAGCTGCTGCACTCCAGCAACGAGGGGATCGGTACGTCACAGATACACACACACACACACACACACACACACACACACACACACACACACACACACCAACCATGCACACACTGATGTGTGTCAGGACCAGGGCCGTTGTATAGGGGAGAAAGGTGATGATAATTCCAGGGGCCCAGTGCCCAGTAGGGCCCACAAAAAACCCCAGTAGTCTAATCTTTGTATGACTTAATTATTCTGCTTAGACCCTGACTAATACTCATAGTAATGCTGCATTAGCATCAAAACAAAGTAGGCTAAATAAAAAATGATAACATAGTCTAAGAAAAAAGTGGAAAAGTCAGGGGCCCACTTTAGTATTCTTTCAGGGGGCCCAGAATTCCTAGCAACGGCCCTGCTTAGGACACAGGATGCGCTGATGCTTTCATTTTAAACATTATTTCTGGAAAGATTTGAACACAGGCATGAACTTACCTCACCTGAAAACACATGCTTTTAAACACTGGTTACATTACGTTTTCTTTATTTTATGGGATTTGACGTTTTTTGTAAATTAAATATTCACTGTTTGTCATACATGTAAAAGTACACAGATGGGGAAATCTCACACACGAGGTAATCACAGGAGTTAATTTGAGGAAGAAACACACAAAATAAGACATTGTAAAATAAAATGGGAGACAATGAATAAAAACACAAGGAACTCAAAACGGAAACACAAGAAAAACAACAGAAAAAAACACTACCTGCCTAGGTTGTGTGCGCCACAACTGTTGCTGGGAACCTTCACTAAAGCAGCAGTGAGAGGTCTACAGTTTATCAGGGAATTGGACATAACCCACTAAGGCTTTTTGTACATGAGGAGGAGGAACTTAAATCAATGCTCAATGTAACAAAACGCTCATGTTCTCTCCTCTTGCTTCTAGTTCACAGCTGAGCTTTTTTAGCTTGCTATGCAAACATGAATCATTTGTCCAAGATCTTTTTTGATTTACAAATGGCTGAAATGAAGCTGCTTCTAAGGAAGAAAAACAGTTTTTGTCACATAAACCCCACGGGAATCTGAGATAAATCCAAGACTTATCGTATCATCAGATTTAATCCAGGGGAGTTAATTTCCCTGGGCTCTTGAACAACATTTCTCATCTTTGCTTTTTGTTTTGACCCAATTTAACTTTAAGAAATGATTCCTCATCCATTTATTTATTTTTTTATTGTGGTTTATACGTGGTTTAAAGCTGCAGCATCATTATTATTGTTACAGTATATATCTCTCTCTTTCTCTCTTACTCTCCCCTTAGCCTACTCTTATACAGTATATGCACATGACGAAGGCCAGAGGAGTATGTTACAGTATGTTAGAAGTTATATTCAGGTGTGACAGAGAGAGCTGTAAAGATAAAACATACTTGTGTGACTGAGGGAGAAGTGGCTGCTGAATCATGACTGCCACCTGCTGGACTGGCAAGCTCACATCAAGCTCCAACACATGCATTTATCAGTGATACAACTGCTGATACAATATATTTAATCAGGCAAGAAAAATAACTAGATACAATGTTCGATACATCACATGACGTAAGAGTCAAAGCTCAAGTCTTATCTTGACTGTTTTTCATGGTTTGGGTCCATTATAGAGTTGTTATTTCAGACTTTGATGTTCCTCCGCCTTTGGATGGTGAGGATGGTTTCCTCTTTGAACATGACACAGTCTTCTGTGACCAAAGCAGCTCCATAAAGAAACTGCACAGAGGCGTGACTTCAGCTCCGTCCAACACCTTCTGGGCTGAACCAGAACACAGACTGTGAGCTGGACCTTATCAGCCAGCTCACACACCTCGCTCATGTTGTTGTGCACTGAATGGAAGGGAATCCCTGCAGCCAGGTTCACACATTCCCATCAGTATTTCAAAGGGTCTGAAACACACACATGCACACACATTATAATGCACAGAGGTGCACATGCATACACACTTTTCTCCCCTCTCTCCTTTCTCTGAGAGCTGCATCCTTATATGGAGTCAGAAAAAGCTGAAAGCTGAACTAACACTATGAGGCTTTAGTCCAAATAATCTCGTCTCAAACCACTTCCCCTTTGACCTTGATGGAAAACATCATGAGGTGAAGAAAAGATATGATGGAAATTTCATAAGGACTTCAAGATGAAAACGCTATAGCTCAGGGGTAGGCAACTATATTTGTTGAAGGGCCAGAATATTTCTCAACAGACACATTAAATTCACCTTTTTGCTTAATAATTTGGCTGTTTTTTTATTTCTCTTGTGCACATCATTTTTATTTTACACATCTTTGGTGTTTTGTATGGATATAAAATTAAAAATCTTGACATAGCCCATCATATCATCATTTACATATCATGCTGCTGGAGCTTTATACTGCTGGCTTGTATCCTGAGACATGCCCTGTGATTTTCAGCCTAAATATGAAAGGAGGCTGACCATTACAGGGCAGGTCCGTTCTCAAGTCATTGGTCCTGACACGTGTGTTTCTCTTCTATAACACACATTCTACATCTCAGAGGCGACGTCTTTCACGGGCTTCATTCGCCTTTCAAACGAGGCAGAGCTCAGTGGGAAACTTTAGGAGAGACACGGGCCGAAGGACACAACACCGGGGGAGAAGCAGGTCCGTGCAACCGCGTGCAACTGTGCGCCGCGGACGTGCACGGAAAAACAACCGCGTTGCATCAAATATGCGCCGCTACGGCTTTTGAGTTGGGAGCGCACCTGACGCACGTCTACATTGAATGGGCTTGAGCGCGCGCCAAAGACGAACGGCCCCCTGATGTACACACGGTTGGACCAAGGCCAAAATCACCCATAGCCTTTACAGACAGACAGGGAAAACCCTGCAGTCCAGCCGGCTCCCCAAACATTTGTGCATGTTACCTGGGCGTTTCCTTATCCCAGTGCAGTGTCTCACAGGCACACACAACAATGCGCTGGGACACGTGTTTCCGTGTCCCTGCGCATTGACTTACAGGCGAGAAATACAGTACGTAAACTATTAGAACTCAGTCGCGGGCCACATTGGAAGGTTCGGCGGGCCACATTCGGCCCGCGGGCCGCCTGTTGCCGACCCCTGCTATACAGTAGCTTATACAACAC
Source organism: Trachurus trachurus (assembly GCF_905171665.1). Taxonomy (NCBI): domain Eukaryota; kingdom Metazoa; phylum Chordata; class Actinopteri; order Carangiformes; family Carangidae; genus Trachurus; species Trachurus trachurus. The sequence goes on from NC_139905.1 coordinate 28,488,499, forward strand.
ACTCATTATCAGTTAGCATGCTTTAGACGGCAGACCTCCTCGTCATGCCAACGTGAAGCTCAAACTCTCATGATGACCCTGAAAGACCCTGCAGTATCTTAGTTAGCATAGCTTTTGCTGTTCATATCCCAAAAAACGCAACCACCAAGGTAAGATGTGACCACACTCTTAAACAAATTTCACCGCTTGTTTCAATCCATGGTAAGGAGTGTAATTTGTGCTAACAATGAAGCTACTTGACACACTTTGGAATTCATTTATCATGTTTTCAATGTCAGTCATTTTCAGAGAGCACACTGAGGGTTACATGCTGTTATTCCGACATCCCACCACTCCGACATCCCACCATTTAGACATATCACCATTCCGACATACTGTCTATCCTCTACCTGGTCCTTTTACTAAACTTAACCAACTCCTTTCATCATTGCCTGCCCAACCAAAAAAATGCAAAATCTTTTTGGGGAAAAAAAAACGCTATTAAAGGAATTGTCGTCATTCCGACCATACTGTAGTTTGTCCAAAAAGGTTGAGGCCAAAGACTTCCCTGATTGCTGGAGCACATTGGCAGATGAATAAAACTTGTAAAACTCCATGATGGCCGACCACATCATCATTCCAATGTGAAGCTCAAACTCTCATGACCCTGAAAGAGCCTCATGCTCCACGACACTGTAGACAACATTTTAAAAATGTAATATGAAGCACGTACATTTGTAGTAGGTAAAGCCCAGAAGTTGCTTTTTCCAATGCTTGTTGGTACAAGGAAGATAAATGTCCCTCTTTCTTTCCACCTCCAGTCTATTAATGGAAAATGGATCATAGCATAATATATGCTAATATTTTGTCTGTTTTCAAACAAACTCAGTTTCTCATTTGCCCAAAGTTCACAATATTAAAATGGTAAACACTCAAGCAGTTAAGCTAATATGATGAATTGATCATTTGTGATTCAGAGAAAACAAACAGGTTCTTTGCTCTTCTGTTTATAAATGACTGCTGTTGCCATTTGCCCACAGCCACCTACGCTGCAGCAGTGCTCTTCAGAATTTCCGAGGACAAGAGTTCAGACTACAGGAAGAGAGTGTCAGTGGAGCTGACACACTCTCTCTTCAAACACGACCCTGCAGCATGGGAAATGGTAAGAACCCTATGTGTGTGTGTGGCTATATAGGTGCTATTGTGTCATGAAAGTTTAACTTTTGCACCATCCTAAAAAAGATACCACAGATCTACAAGATTGCAGCCACTCATAAAAAGAGTATACCCTGGTCTTGAACTCCCAAAGTTCCAACTCCACCGTCTGTCCTGTGATGCGACTTTATTGACCCATCCCATCCAGTGTTGTCATAGCAATAGACCGAATGATTGATTATTGAGCTGGAATCTCTGTGTGTTTGTTTCAGGCCCACACCGCAATTCCTCTGGAGCCAACGTACCTGGCTGATGGTGAGTGCTTTGGTTTTACAGCGAAGTACTATTCAAACATGTGGTGTTATTGCGGTGCCTCACTCCTCAGCACAAACAACACACAAATTACAGCTGGAAGAGAAAATAGTCTTGACCAAAGGATAACTTAAAGGTATAATATGTAGGAATTCCCCCCATCTAGTGGTGCGGTTGCATATCTGAACGTATTCTTGATGTTGCATTCACGTGAAATCAGGCAGACGTCAGACAGACAACAGACGCTTACATCTATGTAAACAAGTGGTTCGCCAGCACGAGGCAAAACAATACAGGCGTGGCAATATGTTGTCATGGTGATGTCGTATTGTTTACCTGACCCACGTTTTACCGTCTTTCTCTCGTCGAGTAAAATGACATCCGGTTGGTTTGCCGACGGCCGTCTGCCTGACTGCACCTGAATGCAACATCAGTGCCTCTGTCCTTCCTCACACTACACAGTGGTGACAGTTTTAACAGGCCGAGCCGACAGCTCCGCTGAGTTTCTATGGTTACCTACGGTCACGCTGCCACTCAACGTAAAAAATGGCGATGCAACATGGCCGCCTCGGTTCGGTGCGTCGCCCACTTATGTATTTGTAACGTCTTGTAACAACTCATTCTAAGGTACGAGAAAGCTTTATTTGTATGCGGTCGTGATTCGACTTAAGTGAAATACGTATTTATGAAAGCAATATTAGATTTTTGCTAATAAAAAGCCAAATAAGTTACACACTGGGGCTTTAAAACAAAATAAATATATTCAGTGATCAATAAATGTGTTTATGAAAATTACAGTGTGGGTTCTCTTGCTGCACTTAGACCTTGAAACACACTCTGGAGCCCATAACACAACACAACACAACACATGCAAAGTCAAAACCCAAAAAGATACGACTGAATCATGATGGATTGTTAGAGGGGAAGCATTTCTCATGTTGTTGCTGCTGCTTCTGTTTGAGGCACTGGGGTAAATTAATGAAGCTGCTGCTTTTAGTTGCTACAGACTTTGGCTCAAGATTGGATGCCAAAAATCCAACAGACTACTTCCAGACAACTGATGAGATGCTGCCTTTTTTGGGGGGGAACAATCTCCAAACTGCCATGCTGATATTTCATCTGTGACTGAGGAAAAAGGAAGCACGGGAAAGCAACTAGCTGCGTTTCTATTACATATTTTCACAAAACAAAAGCTGAAATTTCGAAAAAGTACAATTGCTATTTGCAGATGTTTCCATTGAAAGGTGTTTTGCGAATGAGCCCGTAACTCTCGTAAATTCTAGTCTCGCAGTATCCCATAATTCTTTTAAATTCTCGTACAGCGATCTCAGCTGCTGCTATAGCTGTTGCTGTTATTGTTTTTAACAGAAGACGAAGGCGGGGCTTGATTGCTCAAAGGCAAAACCCTTATAAGGGATTTCTGGGAGAGGATTATTTGTGAATGAGGATTTCACAGACCAATTATGGATACAAATGTGATGTTCTTGAACCGAAATAAGTGTTTCCATAACACTTTTGCGATAATCAGTTTTATCGATATGTCTGAAAAACCACCTCATGAGAGCATAAAAATGTTTTAGTGATATTTAAAGTATATTTTTGGGGGCTTTTTTGCCTTTAACCTTAAACTGGTGTTTTTCTTATGACACGTTTTCAGGTTTTAAATGCATAAAAGTACCACATAAATTTGTTTATTGCATCAAGGCTTTTTGACTTTGTTAGGAAGCTCTATTTAAACAAAATAAATCCCCCAAAAAATTCACAAAATTCTAAAATGCTCTGGTTAAAATTATGACATTTGTGGTGTTAGGGTCAATTTTGATCCGGTTATAACGAAAAGAACAATAATGAGAGTTAAAACTGAAATCATAAGTGCAAAACCAACCTTTTCATGGATAAGGAAGCCTAACAACGTAACCAAGAGATGAGAAACAAATTTGATGAAAAAAATAAGTATTTTACAGCTGATTTAAAACACCATAGATGGTAGCAGAAAGCTAACACAAGACAAAGGTTAATGGAAAGCACAGTCAAGAGAGAGACAGGAAATGGGGAGGCAGAAAGGGGGGAATGACATGCAGGAAAGGGAAAGGGCCGCTTGATGCGGGATTCGGACCGGGGCTGCCTGCAGTGAGGACTGTGGCTTCAACACATGAGTTTACGTTTACAGTAAACGCCGCTATATTTTAGTGATATTTGATAGGTTTTTCAAAATATAGGCGATTCCATTACCAGTTTTTCATTGCGATATTAAGGTTTTGCGCATTTGTAGGGGTGATGGAAACGCACCTAGTGGCTCTGTACCATAATTACCCAAATGTAATGTTTAAACATCAACAAAATCTGACACAAGACGCGAGCTGAAACACAACACAAATATACAAAAGAGCCCATAACATCAACACAACACAATGTGTTTCTATCCAAAGAAAGGAGAGAGGGGCTTTAAGTCAGATGATGGTGTTTGTCAGTGAGTCTGTGTGAGTGTGGTGTGTGTGTGTGTGTGTGGTTATTGTAATGCATATTAACACAAAAGTGAAGGTTGTTAGTAGGTTTTAATCCACTTTAACATGTAAAAGGCTTTATGCTTTGACTAGAGTGTAATAGAATGTGTGCAGAGAGTAAAAGCAGATATTTCATTCATTTCAAAATGAAGTATTAGTGCTTCATAAGTCGGAATTGTACCTCATAAGAAGCTCATTCCAAGGACATGGTGAAGAGAAAGAAAGTGGGAAAGGGAGAGAGAGTGAAGGAGAGAGAATTTAACAAAGGAGAAAAGCCCCTCCCTCCTTTCTTTCCCTTCTCATTGCTCTTCACCCCTTCACTAAATCCGTCCTCTGACACTTCCTCGGTGTACATGTGCAATTCCCTCCATCTCATCATCTGTAATTATTGCCCCACCCTCCCATGTGTGTGTGTGTGTGTGTGTGTGTGTGTGTGTGTGGATCTCCATGTTTCATTTTTCACCAGACAGTTAATCCATGCACACACACACACAGTGCTCTCCGTAGTTGTAATGAAGGTCATCGAAGATACTGATCCCACACTGCAGTTGTCAGCTGCAAATGAACTCATTTACTTATTATGTGTCTCTCAGTGAGACTTCCACACACACACACACACACCTCCACACACACACA